>NC_084612.1:36535616-37238116 GCF_033978795.1 Nerophis ophidion
TTTATAACCGCTGGGCACAATTTTACAATAAAGGAGTAGCAGCAAGCCAAGGACATGTGTCTTGTACAATGTACCTACTGTATACCTCTAATACAGATGTTAATACATTGTTTATGAGTATAAGGCCTGTAGAAAGTAGAAACCCATTATTAATAAATCTGGGTATCTATCTGCCGACTCCCTCTTCACTAGTAGATGGACCCTTAACTCAACTGTAAAATCTAAGTAACCACTTTTAGCACCAGTCCACACATGTTTTTTAATCTCGAGTGCCTCTTCTTCTTGGTTGTATATTTCCCTGTGAAAACTATCTCAGGAGTACATATTAGTCATTTGCTGTAGTAACCTCTGTTGTTAACACTAAAAATGTGCAGCTTGATCAGCAATTGAACAGTATCAGTCAATTTTCTTGGAAATAAAGTACATAATCATTTAGAAATAATGACTTTTAGTGCCAATCACAAACACTGATCCCCTCTGGATAATAACAGTTTTGGTCCCGCAGCTGACAAGCTATAGCATCTAATTGTGTATGTCCATACACAATGTTGAGCTTCTCCCTTATCATCACCTCCATTACAACAAATAAACCAAATTTCTAAGCATCGTTCAAGTATCGCTATCAAATATTCGGATTAGATAATACGTGCCATATGTAATAATTTCATGTCAAGTCATCATCAAATGGCCCTTACATGTGAAAAGGCATTACTAAATCATGTAATTTTCAAATACTTTTATAACTGATAACAGTAGCTCAGCTGCAATTATTCGCATTTCCAAATTAGATTTACAGCCCCAAAATATTGTTATTGTTTTTAATTTGATGCCCCGCCCTCCACTGTTTGACCAATTACAATGTCCGTGAGTGTGTCACATTCAGGTTGCCAGTTACGCACCGCCATCTTTGTCCAGCTACTGCCACTGGTAAGGTTACTAAACATGTCAGACCTCAGTAAATCTAATAGGCCTTGTCACTTTTTTTTAACTTATTCATGACAAAGCCAGGAACAAATAAAGATTTGTATCGGGGATACCTTTGAAAGATGGAGACAAATTAAGGCGGAGAAGATTTTTTTATCCGACAGCAAACTTGCTTATTTCTTCCTTGTGCTGAAAACAAAGTTTCGTTGTACTTGTGCAATGACAATATAGACCTATCTATCTAAGTAAGTCATTTACATTTTCTTATTACTTGTAATAAATGGAAGTCGACATTTCGTTTGCAAACCCAATACAGTCTATGATCTTGTCTAACCAAGCTAGTTTGTTATATTAAATTATATTTATGACGGATAAAACCCATGTGGATATGGGGAGCATCAGTGCCTATTTTGTTTTCAATATGCTGATACGCTGAGGAAATTGGTTCCAACATTAGCACGGCTAATTGCGGTTTCTGGTACTGTATGTGCATCAGGCACATATGGGGTGGTATTTTCTTGGCACAATATAATGGATTGCATGTAATGATTTTCTACTTTGTGTATTGACATGGTAGTAGGCTATTTGATTTATGCGTAACGTGGGTTGGCTCATAGAATTGCACTCTGCACTGAAAGATGGTGATGTGCGCACATGGAAGAGGCGGTATAGCTCGGTTGGTAGAGTGGCCGTGCCAGCAACCTGAGGGTTGCAGGTTCGATTCCCGCTTCCACCATCCTAGTCACTGCTGTTGTGTCCTTGGGCAAGACACTTTACCCACCTGCTCCCAGTGCCACCCACACTGGTTTAAATGTAACTTAGATATTGGGTGTCACTATGTAAAGTAATTTGAGTCACTAGAGAAAAGCGCTATATAAATATAATTCACTTCACTTCAAGAGAATGCAGTGCGTCAGGTTGGATGCAACATGGGGTTATGCGGAATAAAATGTGGCCGTAATTCTACTGTTGGTCTTAGCTTGCCATCAAAGTAGGCCTATGCGTTATTTAATATATTATATATTCCATCCATTTTCTACCGCTTGTCCCTTTCGGCGTCGCGGGGGCTCGCTGGAGCCTATCTCACCTGCATTCGGGCGGAAGGCGGTGTTAACCCTGGACAAGTCGCCACCTCATCGCAGGGCCAAGACAAATAGACAGACAACATTCACACTCACATCCACACATTAGGGCCAATTTAGTGTTGCCAATATTATATATCATGATATTTAATTTTTTTGATGGTGGTCTGTGCGGTCAAACTAGATATTTTAGCAGGGTAAAGCCAACAATCTGTCCGGACTCCCGACGAAAATATTGCTGCGTAACTTTACAAATACATTTGGCTAATCAACATCAGTAAAATGTGGCATAACTACTTAGTAAAGCATCTTGCAAGAAGCATAAACAAGAAAAACATACAGCATAGAACTCCTCGATTGCCATTTGAATTTCCGGCTGGGTACCTGACAACCTTAGTCATGGAGGGTAGGAGGGAACTACAGAATTTTGACCTTGATTGCAGTACCATTTCTGGCCACATAACTACATATGGCACATTTAAATATGTTTCACACAGAGAACACTCAGGTGCAAGCATGTTAATTGCTAAGATAGCTGCTAAGATATTTTAAAATAGGCTGACCATATTCTGAAATCCCAAAAAGAGGACACAAGGCGGGCAGCACGCCAAGGCCGGGACTAGGTGAAAATTTGCCAATGATACTTGAACTTGCTTTAGAAATAGTATATTTATTTAAATAAAGCATATTTTTCTCCTGTTTGCAGCAGTGTTGGCGCTAGGATTTTTCAAAATCAAGTCATAAAAATCATCAACTCATAAAGTTAAAGTACCAATGATTGTATCACATACACTAGGTGTGGTGAATTTTTTCCTCTGCATTAGACCCATCCCCTTGATCACCCCCTGGGAAGTGAGGGGAGCAGTGGGCAGCAGCGGTGCCGCGCCCGGGAATCATTTATGGTGATTTAACCCCCAATTCCGACCCTTGATGCTGAGTGTCAAGCAGGGAAGCAATGGGTCCCATTTTTTTTTTTTTTAGTCTTTGGTATGACTCGGCCGGGGTTTGAACTCACAACCTACCAATCTCAGGGCGGACACTCTAACCACTAGGCTACTGAGTAGGTAAAACAAATGAGGTCCCACAGTAAATTTTTGGGGTCCCACTTTTTTTTAAGCGTTTTGAAAATAAATGATAAACGTATTCATTGTCCTGTTATATCTCACATTATATACTGTGTCTTGGCACAAGGTTGTCATAAACATTACTTCATTCATTAAAAGAAGTAATACAAAATAAAACCATTTTTTACGTAAATGTAAATTTATTCAGTTATAAACATTCATTCACTTTCTTCTTTCCTTCATGAATCTAAACTTTACCGCTGCTGGTAGTTTTTTCTATGTTTTCATTTAATAAGTAGCACGTGTATTTATTTCAGTATAAAAGTGTAAAAAGTGTTTTGCTTCTGTCATGAAATGATGATCATGGTGTGCCAGAGCATACATACATTTTATATTTAACGCTGAAGTCAACTTCAGATCCATCCCTCATTTGAAAATGTTTTAGTTTTTTTTTTTATGTTGTTTTTTTGTTTGTTTGTTTTCTGCCCTTTTTTGTCAAACAGAACTATGTTTTTAAAGGCAAACACACAAAATATTTAAAATCTTCCACCAAAAATATTTTTCAAAGTGGAATAATTGATGTGAAGTAATCGGAACCTTGGATAGGTCAATAATTAATAATAACATTGATTTTGATTCAATATTATGTTTTGAGCAATGACAATTTGAAAGAAAAAAACAGCTTTGATTTATTAGTCACCATTGCAGATTTTTCTAAATTACATTTCACCTTTAAGATTTTTGATGTCACTTTTGTTATGTTTTATTCTATTTTAATAGTATTATTAGAATGTGCCATGGGCCTTTAAAACATTAGCTATCGGTCACAAATGGCCTCCAGGGCACACTTTTGACACCCATGCTATAGATAATAAACAATTAAATCTGATAAATCTATCGATTAAAAAGCAGAGCCTGGCGGCACATGCGCCGACTAAAAAAAAAAAAGATTTAAAAAAAAAAACACGCAATTGCATTGGGACGGATTCTGATGTTTTTAGAGACATTTACTAGGATAATTCTGGGAAATCCCTTATCTTTCTATTGTGTTGCTAGTGTTTTAGTGAGTTTCACAGTACCTGATAGTCGGAGGTGTACGTCCACGGGTGTCTTGACGCGCAGTGTCTCAGGGTAGTCGACGGCAGCTTTATGGACGGCAGAAGCTCAGCTTTTCTCCGGTAAGAAGCGACTTTTTACCACAATTTTCTCACCGAAACCTGCTGGTTGACATTCTGTCGTGATTCATGTTCTCTTGACCGCGCTCTGATCCATAGTAAAGTTTCACCTTCAGGAATTTTAAACAAGGAATCACCGTGTGTTTGTGTGGTTAAAGGCTAAAGCTTCCCAACTCCATCTTTCTACTGAAAAAATTGCATAAGATTCAGCAACACAGATCTCCAAAATACTGTGTAATTATGCCGTTAAAGCAGACGACTTTTAGCTGTGTGTGTGTGTGCAGGGCTCATATTTCCTTAAAACCCGTGACGTCTTGCGTACACGTCATCATTACACAACGTTTTCAAGACGAAACTCCCGGGAAATTTAAAATTGTAATTTAGTAAACTAAAAAGGCCATATTGGCATGTGTCGCAATGTTAATATTTCATCATTGATATATAAACTATCAGACTGTGTGGTGGGTAGTAGTGGGTTTCTGTAGGCCTTTAAGAAGTGTAGATGGAACCGCGTTGCAGCAGAAAGTAAGGAGATATTAACTGAAAATTACAAGTTAGAGCAGGGGTCACCAACGCGTGCCCGCGGGCACCAGGTAGCCCGTAAGGACCAGATGAGTAGCCCGCTGGCCTGTTCTAAAAATAGCTGAAATAGCAGCACTTACCAGTGAGCTGCCTCTATTTTTTAAATGTTATTTATTTACAAGCAAGCTGGTCTCGCTTTGCACGACATTTTTAATTCTAAGAGAGACAAAACTCAAATAGAATTTGAAAATCCAAGAAAATATTTTAAAGACTTGGTCTTCACTTGTTTAAATAAATTAATTTATTTTTTTTATTTGCTTCTTATAACTTTCAGAAAGACAATTTTAGAGAAAAAATACAAAATGGCTAGGATTTTAAAACACATACCTTTTTACTTTTTAAATTCCTTCCTTTTCTTTCCTGACAATTTAAATCAATGTTCAAGTAAATGTATTTGTTTTATTGTAAAGAATAATAAATACATTTTAATTTGATTCTTCAGTTTAGCTTCTGTTTTTTCGACAAAGAATATTTTTGAAATATTTCTTTAAACTTATTATGATTAAAATTTAAAAAAAATTATTTTGGCAAATCTAGAAAATCTTTAGAATCAAATTTAAATCTTATGTCAAAGTCTTTTGAATTTCTTTTAAAATTTTTGTTCTGGAAAATCTAGAAGAAATAATCATTTGTCTTTGTTAGAAATATAGCTTGGTCCAATATGTTATACCTGTATATTCTAACAAAATGCCGATTGGATTTTAACCTATTTAAAACATGTCATCAAAATTCTAAAATTAGTTTTAATCAGGAAAAATTACTAATGATCTTCCATAAATAATTTTTTTAATTTTTTCAAAAAGATTTGAATTAGCTAGTTTTTCTCTTCATTTTATTCGGTGGAATTTTGAATTTTAAAGAGTCGAAATTGAAGATAAACTATGTTTCATAATTTAACTTTCATTTTTTCCCTGTTTTCTCTTCTTTTAAACCTTTCAATTAAGTGTATTTTTCATCGTTTATTCTCTACAGAAAACCTTCCGCAAAAGGAAAACAAATGTACGACAGAATGACAGACAGAAATACCCCTTTTTTTAATATATATATATATATATATATATATATATATATATATATATATATATATATATATATATATATATATATATATATTTTTTTTTTTTTATTTATTAAAGGTAAATTGATCAAATTGGGTGTTTCTGGCAATTTATTTAAGTGTGTATCAAACTGGTAGCCCTTTGCATTAATCAGTACACAAGAAGTAGCTCTTGGTTTCAAAAAGGTTGGTGACCCCTGATGTAGATCAAGAGTTTAGAGAGAGGATACTATCAACAACTGTTTGTGTGTCAGCATTGTCGCAGTCAGAAATACACGACTAAGAGCTGATCGATCCCTAAATTAAAAGTGCTATGTTCATCTCATTTACTCCATGACATGTCATTTTCCTGCATGCTCGCACATTTACAAATCTATTTTTACTCTGTGCATCGCTGAAGGAGGATTGATTGCCTTACTGAAATGACAAGTCTTGATTAAGTATGTGAATGTCCTCTCATGGGGGCGAATGCACCATGGATTATGACCTTGTGGATTATTTTGGAATCGTTCTATTGATTTATATTGTAGAAAGGTGGTGGTTATCGAATATAACTGTTGACAAATGATCACACAGTTGGCTAAATTGCTCGCATTTTAATCTCAATCACATTGTGTCGATTGTTTTGGTCTTTGTAGGCTGCTGCAGCTAAAACAGGACAAAAAGGATTGAAAAACAATGTCTGAAATAATGTTGTCCCGGGACCAAAATGTATTTCGATACATTGATAATTTTCAAAATAAAGTGGACCACAAAAAATGTCAAACTCCTATGATACATTACATTATGTTCCTTATTGCACTCAAAGAACAGTTTTAGAACACTGAAATAAAATGGCATTGAATAACATTGTGAACATACTGGACAACTTCTCATTTGGTAAGTAAGCAAGCAGGTAACAGAGCCTCCTAATTTGGCTGCTGATGTATGCAGTGACATATTGTCTCATATCCATATGTATTATTTTGTCAAAATTATGATGTGCTTCACGGTGGAAGAGTGGTTAATGCATATGCCTCACAATACGAAGGTCCTAAGTAGTCCTGGGTTCAATCTTCGGGATCTTTCTTTGTGTAGTTTGCATGTTCTCCCCGTGACTGCGTGGGTTCCCTCCGGGTACTCCGGCTTTCTCCCACCTCCAAAGACATGCACCTGGGGATAGGTTGATTGGCAACACTAAATTGGCCCTAGTGTGTGAATGTGAGTGTGAATGTTGTCTGTATATCTGTGTTGGCCCTGCGATGAGGTGGCGACTTGTCCAGAGTGTACTCCGCCTTCCGCCCGATTGTAGCTGAGATAGGCACCAGCGCCCCCCGCTACCCCAAAGGGAATAAGCGGTAGAAAATGGACGGATGTATGGATAATGGAGAAACTGTAGAAAATGGATGGATTATTAATTTACTTGTTCATTTCTTACTTTCTGTTTCAAAATGTTCTATGTACATTTCCGTTAGAACCCAATAAGCACCAAGTATTATTTTGTTGTTGTTTACATTACGTAAGTTTTGTGTGATACTACACATTTGGGCATCAATACAATACCAAGTAGTTACAGGATCATACATTAGTGACACTTAAAAGCCTCGTGTGTCCAGGGACGTATTTCCTGAGTTTATAAACAATGACAAAAATAAAAAAAATATTTTGTAACTAAAAAACATTGATGTAATCATTTTAGTATCAACTATATACAGCTCTTGTACTTGGTATCCTTATCATTTTCGTTTACATTCAGGAGCGCTTGCTTGCTGTTACGGGGTAACCTATTCTATCATCTTATGGTGTGCATATTTAGCTACGCCTCGTCCTGCAGGGATGATCTTGCAATAAACGTAGTTCATTTGTCACCATGGAGGCAAGGATTAGCGATTTTGAAGTAGACAAAACACTGTGAAGGGACATTAGCCGCTTGTCACTGTCAAATTTGCCGGGCACCATGCATTATTATGATATAACGGTAGTATTATAAACTGTAATCGGCAGGCAAATTTATATCGTATAGAATCATTTGCCCAATTCAACATATTTTAAAGCACAGCTTGCAGAGCGGCACTTAAGTGTTTATAGCGTCACCTGTAGGTTTTGAAGCTAAAATACATCCATTCTCGCTCTTCCATCTCCACACTGTTTCTGCTTGAAAAGGCTCTGAGTTGGTATTGACTCACATGCGCCTTGGCTCATATTACCAGCACAAAAAGTACTGATATTTTTCGAAGGCAGTGTAGTACCTTCATTAATTCATTAGTTCTGCGGTACTTTATTAATATTGGTATATCGTGCAACCCTAGTCTAAAATTAAATCTAACCAGGAACCCTAATGCGGCAGGTCCTCTCTTTAATCCAACATCAGTGACGTCTAACCTCACAAATATTCTGGATGAATGGAGAGCAATTTCCATTTCCTCTACTTTTGTGCATGTTAATAAACAATAATTGTTTAATGATAAAATCTCATTGTTTAATGTAACATTCAAACATGAGCTGATTATGATAGCTTTACTGTCCAGTTGATACAACTTGTTTTCTAAATACATTACTGTCAGGAAATTAAGGTCACTCCACACGATACCAAGTAAAATCTCTTTTGGGCTTACAAGGGAGATGGCAGTAGGCTATGGCTCCGCAGAATAGCCTCACTGCACGCTGTCCAAGCTCATCTCAACGTAGCGCCTTCCTGCAGTCCTTTTTTATTGAAAATCACACGATAGAAATACATCAGTTCACTCTCATTGGTTGGTTACATTGACATTTCTATATATGGTAAGACACATCACCCGTGGCTTGACCTTTGCACTCTTATACTGACACATCACTAACTTCCTATAATTGCTCAACAGCCTATTGACCCATAATCAATTCCCTGTTGGGTAACCACAATTCTTGTCTGAAGCATTTACCATGAATTGATTAACGTGGATCCCGACTTAAACAAGTTGAAAAACTTATTTGGGTGTTACCATTTAGTGGTCAATTGTACGGAATATGTACTGAACTGTGCAATCTACTAATAAAAGTATCAATCAATCAATCAATCAAAGCACAAACATAAATTCAGTGGAAATTTACCAGCCTCTATATGTTATACTAAAATCACTATTATTTGACCACTTATTTACACAGAAACTGTATTACATTTACTCAGTCTCATTTGCAAGTATTATATAGAAGACGTTGCATGCAGTTGCAATTCCAAGACATTGGATGGCAATAGTGTACAGGCTACTGTGTGTGTTGCTCAGCTAGGAAATAGTCTTTGCCATGAAGCTGATTGTGCCAGTCTAGTCTTAAGTTTCGCCCTACAAGGTCTTCATACTGTAAGTATTATACTAATGTGAATTGTGAATTATATTTATATAGCGCTTTTCTCTAGTGACTCAAAGCGCTTTACATAGTGAAACCCAATATCTTAGTTACATTTAAACCAGTGTGGGTGGCACTGGGAGCAAGTTGGTAAAGTGTCTTGCCCAAGGACACAACGGCATTGACTAGAATGGCGGAAGCGGGAATCGAACCTGCAACCCTGAAGTTGCTGGCACGGCCACTCTACCAACCGAGCTAAACCACCCCACATTATGACACATTTGTAATGTAACATGAATTATAGTTCTACTTTTCGTGGCCAAATTTGGAGGACTTGAAAACCAATGTAAAATCATTAATGCTGTCACATGTGGGGGGTCAGGTTGAGGTTTGTTCTCCCGTAATGCAGAACGTACAGCTCTGGACGACAGCGTGAGGTAGGAGATGATTTATAATCATAAATAATACACGTACCAAAAAGACGGATACAAACAAAATAAAAATGTGCCGATCGCACGGGAAGTTAAGGCAACAACTTAGCACAAGAACCAAAAACAGGTATCAGAATCGGAATACACCAACGTGACAGTTGCATACCGCAAACAATGAAGCCACATCGACTGTGGCGAGCAATGTGAATAAATAGCTTTCTGATTAGTGCTCAACAGCATTTGAACGTGCCGAGCCCTAATCAGAGGCAGGTGAAACCAATTAGCACCTATGGTAACCAAAACAAACACCCAAAGTGCACAAAACAGGAACTAAGGGAGTCCAAAACTAACAGAACACAACTAAACAAAACATGATCCGGACCACGGATCATGACAAACGCGGATCATTAATATTGCCAAAGTCAATGTATATTAGTATTAAGCTAGCACATATTGGAAAGTTAGAGCCTTACTTTATTTAGAATCTATTTCGGTACACATTCCTAATTCCCTAAGTCTCATAGTCCAGCATCTTCGTGGAGTTTGTTACAGCAGCAAATGCTCCATATTAAATTGAATTTTCACTTTTTGGGTGCATTAACTAGTTTTAAACTATTTAAATAGTATCAATCAATCAATCAATCAATGTTTATTTATATAGCCCTAAATCACAAGTGTCTCAAAGGGCTGCACACGCCACAATGACATCCGCGGGTCATCGCCCACATTAGGGCGAGGAAAAACTCACAACCCAGTAGGACGTCGATGAGAATGACTATGAGAAACCTTGAAGAGTACCGGAAATGTGGATAACCCCCACCTCTAGGGGAGACTGGATGCAATGGACGTCGAGTGGGTCTGACATAATATTGTGAGAGTCCAGTCCATAGTGGATCTAATATAATCGTGAGAGTCCAGCCCATATTGGTGACAACAGGAGACCATTCCGAGCGGAGACGGGTCAGCAGGGCGGAGATGTCCCCAACCGATGCACGGGCGAGCGGTCCGCCCCGGGTCCCGACTCTGGACAGCCAGCACTTCATCCATGGCCACCGGAACTGCCCCCCCCCCCCCCCCCCCCGCCCCCCCTCCACTAAGGAGAGGGGGGCAGAGGAGAAAAGAAAAGAAACGGAAGGTCAACTAGTCTAAAAAGGGGTTCTATTTAAAGGCTAGAGTATACAAATTAGTTTTAAGATGGGACTTAAAGGCCTACTGAAATGAGATGTTCTTATTTAAACGGGGATAGCAGGTCCATTCTATGTGTCATACTTGATCATTTTGCGATATTGCCATATTTTTGCTGAAAGGATTTAGTAGAGAACCTCCGCGATAAAGTTCGCAACTTTCGGTGCTAAGAGAAAAGCCCTGCCTCTACCGGAAGTCGCAGACGATGACGTCACATGTTTGATGGCTCCTCACATATTCACATTGTTTTTAATGGGAGCCTCCAACAAAAAGTGCTATTGGGACCGAGAAAACGACAATTTCCCCATTAATTTGAGCGCGGATGAAAGATTTGTGTTTGAGGATATTGATAGCGACTGACTAAAAAAAACAAAAAAAAACGCGATTGCATTTGGGACAGATTCCGATGTTTTTAGACACATTTACTTGGATAATTCTGGGAAATCCCTTATCTTTCTATTGTGTTTTAGTGAGTTTAATAGTACCTGATAGTAGGAAGGGTTTCTCCATGGGTGTCTTGACGCGCAGTGTCTCAGGGGAGTCGACGGCAGCTACGGACGGCACAAGTTCAGCCTTTCTCCGGTAAGAACTGACTTTTTAACCACAATTTACTCACCGAAACTTGCAGGTTGACATTTAGTAGGATCCATGTTCGCTTGACCGCACTCTGATCCATAGTAAAGTTTCACCTCCAGGAATTTTAAACAAGGAATCACCGTGTGTCTGTGTGGCCAAAGGCTAAAGCTTCCCAACTCCATCTTTCTACTGTGACTTCTCCAATATTAATTGAACAAATTGCAAAAGATTCAGCAACACAGATGTCCAAAATACTGTGTAATTATGCCATTAAAGCAGACGACATTTAGCTGTGTGTGTGTGCAGCGCTCATACTTCCTAAAAACCTGTGACGTCTTGCGTAAACGTCATCATTACACGACGTTTCAAAGAAGAAACTTTCGGGAAATTTTAAAGTGTAATTTAGTAAACTAAAAAGGCCGTATTGCCTTGAGTTGCAATGTTAATATTTCATCATTGATGTATAAACTATCAGACTGCGTGGTGGGTAGTAGTGGGTTTCAGTAGGCCTTTAAATGTTTCTACTGAGGTAGCATCTCTAACTGTTACCGGGAGGGCATTCCAGAGTACTGGAGCCCCAATAGAAAACACTCTATAGCCTGCAGACTTTTTTGGGCTCTGGGAATCACTAATAAGCCGGAGTCCTTTGAACGCAGATTTCTTGCTTGCCGGGACATATGGTACAATACAATCGGCAAGATAGGATGGAGCTAGACCGTGTAGTATTTTATACGTAAGTAGTAAAACCTTAAAGTCACATCTTAAGTGCACAGGAAGCCAGTGCAGGTGAGCCAGTACAGGCGTAATGTGATCAAACTTTCTTGTCCTTGTCAAAAGTCTAGCAGCCGCATTTTGTACCAACTGTAATCTTTTAATGTTAGACATGGGGAGACCCGAAAATAATACGTTACATTTATCGAGGCGAGACGTAACAAACGCATGAATAATGATCTCAGCGTCGCTAGTGGACAAAATTGAGCGGATTTTAGCGGCATTACGAGATGAAAGACGGCCATTTTAGTAACATTCTTAATGTGTGACTCAAACGAGAGAGTTGGATCGAAGATAATACCCAGATTCTTTACCGAGTCGCCTTGTTTAATTGTTTAGTTGTCAAATGTTAAGGTGGTATTATTAAATAGGTGTCGGTGTCTAGCATGTGTTATCATGTCAATCAGGCCAAGAGAACTTGGTGCTAATGTTTTGCAAGTGACGCAGTTTAAAGCCCATCCATCCATCCATCCATTTTGTATCCTCTTATTCCCTTTGGGCTCGCGGGGGGGCGCTGGTGCCTATCTCAGCTACAATCGGGCGGAAGGCGGCGTACACCCTGGACAAGTCGCAATCTCATCGCAGCAGTTTGAAGCCAAATATACTATATACAATTGTATTGATGCAGATAGGCCAGATATATTTGAAAGTAAAGGCAAAGTTGTCAAACTGCCACTCAAAAAAGATTCAAATAAACTGCCCTAACATCCAAACCTTCCCATCCAAAATGTGCTCTATTGCAATTAACGCAAATATTTGTCATGTTCCTCGGTCCCCGGCGACTTGAACTTAACTATGCATTGAGCACACAACAGATTCTGGTGGCCCATGAAAGAGCACTGGATGCCTGAAGCAGTGTGCCAGCATCCTCAAGCTGTCTGGGGCTCTTCCTGGCGAGACAGACGGAGTTATCAAATATTCACAAATTCCTCCAGAATGCAAATGTTTTGCATGAAAATAGTTCCCATCCATTTGGAGGACGTAGTACAGTGCTGAAGTGAAGTCATTACAAATTCTCCCTGAAGATAACGCTCAGAACTCGGCTGGTATTTGCTGGGGGATGTCTCTGTTGGATTGGAGAGAGAGAAAAGAAGGCCTCCAGAGTGATTTCTGTGCGACACGCTCAGTTAGTGTCTGAATGCTTGGGTTGTGTGCATTTTTTATAGCTTTGTTTTTCAGGAAACTTTTATGTTGAGTGTGCGGAAGAGCATTCCAAGAAACACCTTTCATTGATGACTTTACAATTAATTATTTATATTTACATACATTTTGTATGGTGAGTAAATACTACACAATGAGTGCTCTTCCACAATACAATGGAAATACAAGTTGCAGCAATTTTCTTATTCACTATTGACTGCCTTGTTGGGGGAAAAAACAACTACTTCTTCCAAGCTTTGCCGCTTATTTAACACTGTGGTGTTGGAAAAATGGAGGTGTAAACTATACTGTACATGGAAAACAGCAGAAACAATTGTGAAAGAATGTTTTCTGCTCAAGTTGAAAAAGCAGATCTTGGGTTAGCACGGAGCTGCAGTTATCGGTTATTTTAGTAATTGCGTGATCGATTTGTTTGTTCAATAAATAGAGTAACTGGATCAAACACACTTTATAGCCTCAATGCATATTTTAGGGGAAATAGTTGAAATAAACAACTATTTTTTTGCATGTCTTTCTAATAAATGCACACCACCGACATTTTAATTGCACTCTCAACATGCATTAATAAGAATTAAAAACTCCCCAACAAATCACCACTCTCATTTGCGGAAACTATTTCTGCGTCATGTGTTATTTTGAAAGGTTTTTATTGAAAAGAAGGTACCTATTTTTTGCTGAACAGTCATTTTTACAAAATTCAGTAGAACATGATAATGAAGCATATGTATTAAAAATAGACAAACATATATATGTACCGTATATTTCAAAATAAATGTTCAAGTACCTTTTTTAATATAATCTGTTGCTGAACCTATGACTCAAATGACAACAACATTAATGTTTTCTTTGTAAAAACAACATACTGGTAATCACAATCACTCTGTGGCCGGAGAAAATCACCACACATAAATAAAAAAGACACTTCATAGCAATATTTAAAAAAATAAAAACATTAAAGAAGGCAAGACCATTAAACTAAATATCAACATGTTTTGGAGACTTGCTAAATATTTGTGAAATTTTTTTGGAAGTGATAGTTGAGTTGAGTTTGAGTTTATTTCGGACATGCAAGCATACAACATGATACATCACAATTTCCAGTTTCTCTTTTCAACATGTTCGAAAAGGAGTAGGAAGCAGCAGAGCTTATTTAATCCTACCCCTTTTCTTTAACATAACAGTTGCTAAAACTTGTGTTCACTTCCTGTTCTCACTGTCTTCACAATATACTCCATAAGTAATTAAATAAACAATTGTTGAAGTTTTATTCCGTACGATGAGACAAGTAAGATTATTTTGAGAATGAAAGAATGAATGGGTGAATAAATTCAGAGTTTTCTTTTTTGTACTTGGTAAAAACTTTAAGTTTGAAGAGTTGCTTGAAGCAGATTATATTAGTACATTGTTTGATTGCTTTGCTTAATCCATTCCATAATTTAATTCCACATACTGATATACTGACGGTCTTAAGTGTTGTATGTGTGTACAAATGTTTTAAATTAAATTTTTCACTAAGATTATATTTCTCCTCTTTTGTTGAGAAGAATTGTTGTATATTCTTGGGAAGCAGGTTGTAGTTTGCTTTGTGTATAATTTTAGCTGCATGCAAATCCACTATGTCATGGAATTTCAGTATCTTTGATTCAATAAATGAAGGGTTTGTATGTTCTCTATATCCAACATTATGTATTATTCTAACCAATCTTTTGTGTAATACTTTTAGTGAATGAAGTGTACTTTTGTAATTATTTCCCCATATTTCTACACAGTAACTCAGATATGGTAACACTAGTGAGCAGTAGAGAATATGAAGTGATTATTTGTCTTGAACATATTTAGCTTTATTCATTATTGACGTGTTTCTTGCAACTTTATGTTGTATATTTTTTACATGAGATTTCCAGTTCAAATTTTCATCAATCATTATACCTAGAAATTTGGTTTCATTTACTCTTTCACTTTCTATTCCGTGTATTTGTAGTTGGGTTTGACATTATCTTCTACTGTTACCAAATAACATTATTTTAGTTTTACTGAGATTCAAGGATAGTCTGTTTTTGTCAAACCATTTTTTTAATTTGTTAATTTCTTCTGTTATTGTTTGTATTATCTTCTGTGTGTTCTTTCATAAACAAAACGTTGTTGTATCATACGCAAATAATACTAACTTTAAATCTCTTGTTACTTTACAAATGTCATTTATATAGACATTTAATAATTTAGGTCCTAGTATTGATCCCTGAGGTACACCACAGGATATATTTAGCATTGCAGAAGTCTGTTCGCCTAGCTTCACGTATTGTTTCCTGTTCGTTAGATAACTTCTTATCCAGTTCAAGACTAACCCTCTGATGCCATATCGTTCTAGTTTTTGATTAAAATGTTGTGATTAATTGTGTCAAATGCTTTAGTTAGATCCATAGACACTGCTGCCGTGTCTATTTGATGGGTTTGATTAGGCTGCCCCAGTTATAACTTTATTTTAGCTTTAAAGTCTTAACATGTTAGCATTTTAGATCTTTGTCAGTAACAAGTTAGTATTTGTGTCACTGCTACCAGATGCAAAGGATATTTAGTTCATGTCAAGACAGATTTTTCACTTTACCTTGAATTTAGCATATATCAATGATTTATTCTCCTTGGGATGCATGTTCATGTGTCGTGATGTCCACAGGGACCGACCTCCATCCTCTACCATGGCAGTCTGTATTTGTATGGCATGTGAAGTATTCCCTAACAGCCGATTTTGTGATTTTAAAGGTAAGGAAAGGATAGGATAGGATAGCTCTTTATTGTCATTGCACAAGTACAACGAAACTTTGTTTTCAGCACAAACCTGTTCAAGATTAGACAAACAAACAGTTTACAGGGTTACAGAACAAGAACGCTGGTGGGTCGCTATAAGGCGCCACGTAAAATATGGGAAAAAGGTAAACGCTGGGGAAGGATGAGTAAAAAAATACAATCCAGACTGGGATCCTAAGGGGGCCCAGTCTGGAGTGGGAAAAAAACCTCCATAGGAAAGAACATATACATATTACAACATGCATCTCGAGATATCTAGCAACAGAGGGAAGGTAGTTCAAGGTCATGGTGGTAATAACTAGAGACCAGCTTCTTTCATCTGTCATACAGCCTTCGGAGTTGCGTGCGGTGCGAGGGGTCCTCATATTAACAATTGTAGTGGTTTTGACTTATTCACTTTTTAATACTTGACATATTATGCAAAACAAACTTTTCTCACCCATTGGCACCTGTTTTGTGTATTTATGATCTGCATAAGTCCCAAACAAGTGAGATCAAACTATAAAGGGATAGCAGAGATAGTTATAAAATAATAGGGGTGTAATGGTATTGTAGATACTGAGGTATTGCTGTTTTAAAATCTTCACAAATATGTTGTGACATATGACGGTATCAAACGAAAACTTGCTAAGTGTAGTTTTTTGTCCCACTTTTGCGTTGCCTTTTCTCAAATAAACTACATTTCCCATAATCCTCTGCGCTTATTGGGAAATTTTCTCGGATTACCTGCCAAACTGATCACCGTGCACCCATATATGTCACCACCACTATCTGTATTATCCACCCATCCACTTTCTACCGCTTGTCAGCGATGCTATAATTTGTACTAACATTCGTTTTTTAAATAAACTGTTCAATAAAAACAAGTATGTCCAAAGTACCCGTCTTTTTTGTTAATGTCCCTTTTAGACTAGATCGTAACACTAACAAACAGACCAACAAACCCAAGCCAAAACATTACCTCTTTGGCGGAAGTAATAAAGCGGGCCACGTTCGTCTCAAGCGTTCCAAGCCTACGGAGGCCCTTAAGGACATGGATGTTTTGCGAAATATCGCAATACTTTTTGCGAGGTCTCGCAAAAGGTTTTTTTCCTATGTCTGTGAACCGGAAGTGACACAGACACAGGGATGGAAGAGCGGGAGCATGTGGGAGCCTACCCATCATCTGTGCTCTGTTGTGGGACCATAATACGATTTGATGTGTTTATATGTTAAAGGCCTACTGAAACCCACTACTACCGACCACGCAGTCTGATAGTTTATATATCAATGATGAAATCTTAACATTGCAACACATGCCAATACGGCTGGTTTAGTTTACTAAATTGCAGTTTTAAATTTCTCGCGAAGTATCCTGTTGAAAACGTCGCGGAATGATGATGCATATGATGACGCGTGCGCGTGACGTCACCGGTGGTAGCGGACACGTTCTTCCAGCCCGATCCAAGCTATAAGTAGTCTGCTTTAATCGAATAATTATACAGTATTCTGGACATATGTGTTGCTGAATCTTTTGCAATTTGTTCAATTAATAATGGAGAATTCAAAGAAGAAAGATGTAGGTGGGAAGTGGTGTATTGCAGCTGCCTTTAGCAACACAAACACAGCCGGTGTTTCCTTGGTTACATTCCCGAAAGTGAAGCTTTACTATGGAACAGAGCGGTCAAGCGAACATGGTTCCCGACCACATGTCAACCGGCAGGTTTCGGTGAGGAAATTGTGATAATAAATCGGCTCTTACCGTAGACATGAGCGGAGCTTGCTTCCTCCTGCAGCTGCGGACTATTACCTCCTCCCACCGGAGATACTGGCGGTCACCACAACCGTGGCCACACCCCTCTGACTTTCAGGTACCATATAATCTCACTAAAACACTAGCAACACAATAAGCAGATAATGGATTTTCCAGAATTATTCTAGTAAATGTGTCTAAAAACATCTGAATCGCTCCCACTGCCTTCGCTTTTTTTTTTCTAGTCCTTCACTCTAACTATCCTCAGCCACAAATCTTTCATCCTCGCTCAAATTAATGGGGAAATTGTCACTTTCTCGGTCCAAATCGCTCTCGCTGCTGGTGGCTGTGATTATAAACAATGTGAAGATGTGAGGTGCCCTACAACCCGTGACGTCACGCGCACATCGTCAACTACTTCCCGTAAAGGCAGGGCTTTTTTATGAGCGACCAAAAGTTGCAAACTTCATCGTCTATGTTCTCTACTAAATCCTTTCAGCAAAAATATGGCAATATCGGGAAATGATCAAGTATGACACATAAAATGGACCTGCTATCCCCGTTTGAATAAGAAAATCTCATTTCAGTAGGCCTTTAAGCCAATACTAAAATATAAATCAATAAACTTCTTCCACGGATGATGGGTAGGGTCCTTCATTGCTCTGTTTCACTTCTGGTTCACCATTGCTGTGTCATCTGTATTACTTCCGGTTCACTGACATAGGAAAAAAACTTTCTGCGAGATCTCGCAAAATATATTTTTCCCTCCATGTCTCTTTAGGGAAGGGGTCTCAAACTCAATTTACCTGGGGGCCACTGGATGCAGAAACTGGGTGAGGCTGGGCCGCAAGAAAAGATTTCTTAAAAACTCTATCATGCACTTTTTAATGAATTCACCTTCTATGAATGGCTTTACCGCCCTAGCAACATACTTGCCAATCCTCATGATTTATCCGGGAGACTCCTGAATCTCAGTGCAACTCCCGACAATCTACCGGTCCAACCATTCTCCCGAATTTGTCCCAATTTTCACCCGGCCGACATAATTAAGGGCTGCCGTGACTGTACTGCTTTTAGCGTCCTCTATAACAGTGGTTCTCAACCTTTTTTCAGTGATGTACCCCCTGTGAACATTTTTTTAATTCAAGTACCCCCTAATCAGTGCAAAGCATTTTTGAATGAAAAAAAAGAGATAAAGAAGTAAAATACAGCACTATGTCATCAGTTTCTGATTTATCAAATTGTATAACAGTGCAAAATATTGGTCATTAGAGTGGTCTTTCTTGAACTATTTGGAAAAAAAGATATAAAATAACTAAAAACTTGTTGAAAATAAACAAGTGATTCAATTGTAAATAAAGATTTCTACACATAGAAGTAATCATCAACTTAAAGTGCCCTCTTTGGGGATTGTAATAAAGATCCATCTGGATTCATGAACTTAATTCTAAACATTTCTTCAGAAAAAAAGAAATCTTTAACATCAAAATTTATGGAACATGTCCATAAAAAGTCTAGTTGTCAACACTGAATATATAGATTGTTGTTTATATTGTAGCCTGGAAGAGTCAGGGCTGCATGGGATTCTGGGTAATTGTTCTGTTGTGTTTATATTGTGTTAAGATGCAGATTTTCTCCCAAAATGTGTTTGTCATTCTTGTATGGTGTGGGTTCACAGTCTGGCACATATTTGTAACAGTGTTAAAGTTTTTTTTACGGCCACCCTCAGTGTGAGCTGTGTAGCTGTTGATCAAATATATCTTGCAATGATACATGACACATGTACGTCTTGCATGGCCAGATGCAACATATAACTGGGCTTCCACGCTGCCAGTTTTCGGATGTAGGAGGCGCTAAAGTGCCGTTATGGCACTCCCTGAATATTGTTGATATGATTGAAATTTAGGGGTCTCCCGGGAAAATTGGGGACGTGGGCAAGTATGACGCTGTCAAGCGCCGTTCATATTAAACTTGCGGGCCGCACCAACATTAATTTATGATATCAAAGTGCGGGCCGCATAAATACGTCTCGCGGGCCCGCATGTTTGAGACCCCTGCTTTAGGGGCTCCGTACAAGCCAAAACAGACTCGGTCAAGGGAAAATATGTTTAAAGCCAGCGAGGCTAAACAACAATTTGTGAGGTATGCAAATTATTAAAAGTTAAATTGTGAGTTAACTTTTCTAAGAAACTGCATTTTCCAAACTGATATGAAAATCATGTCCACTATAGAGGATGATATTTTTCAGAGTAAAAATTGAAAGACACTAAAGTGAACATTATTATTTTACAGTTGTTGGAATAGGCTCCAGCAACCTCCGAGACCCTGAAAGGGACAAGCGGTAATATTTATAGATGGATGGATATACACAATCAAAGTTTAAATTGTCACTCTTTAGACCGGTGGTGGGCAAACTACGGCCCGTGGGCTACATCCGGCCCGTTGGTCCCTTTAATCTGGCCCGCCAAATATTAAAAAGACTGGAGGAAAGATCTGTTTTGAGAATTGCCAAAACAAAACTGTTACCAGCCTTGGACACAGTGGCAAAAAAGGGTGATCAACAACACTGTTCCCACTAAAATAGAACGTAAGTGTTCCCCCCGTTAATGCCGTTTTTATGTTTCTTTGAAGTTCTGATATATGATATTGTTGAAAATAGTTGTTTTATGATTTAAATAGCCCATATTTGACAAGTTGACTCTTAGTTTTAACAGATATGATATGCTTTATCATGTGCTCACCCGGCCCGTCTGTCAAATTTCAAAAGCCAATGTGGCCCCTGATGTAAGAACTTTGAGTGTGTAGGTATGTACTGTATTTGTGTACATATGTGGGAGCGTAGGTACCTATGTGTGTGCATATGTATGTATGTATGTATGAATACATGTGTGTATGTAAGTATATATGTGTATTTGTATGTACAAACCCCGTTTCCATAAGAGTTGCGAAATTGTGTTAGATGTAAATATAAACGGAATACAATGATTTGCAAATCACTTTCAACCCAAATTCATGTATACGGTTGTCATATTATCTTTTAACCTGCCCATTGTACAGCACTTTGGCTACCTCTGTGGTAAATTTTAAATGTGCTTTATAAATAAAGTTGATTTGATTTGATTTGATGTATTAGTGCCCTGGGCATCAGTCCATCTTAGATGAGCTCGGGCCCAGCGAAGCCAGCGGCGTTCCTTGTTGTTGATGATAAATGGGTTTTGCTTTGCATAGCAGAGTTTTAACTTGCACTTACAGATGTAGCAACCAACTGTAGTTACTGAGTGGTTTTATGAAGTGTTCCTGAGCCCATGTGGTGATATCCTGTACACACCGATGTCGGTTTTTGATGCAATACCACCTGAGGGATCAAAGGTCCGTAATATCATTGCTTACGTGCAGTGATTTCTCCAGATTCTCTGAACCTTTTGATGATTTTACGGACCGTAGATGGTAAAATCCCTAAATTCCTTGCAATAGCTCGTTGAGAAATGTTGTTCTAAAACTGTTCGACAATTTGCTTACAAATTGGTGACCCTCGCCCCATCCTTGTTTGTGAATTACTTAGCATTTCTTGGAAGCTGCTTTTATACCCAATCATGGCACCCACCTGTTCCCAATTAGCCTGCACACCTGTGGGATGTTCCAAATAAGTGTTTGATGAGTATTTCTCAACTTTATCAGTATTTATTGCCACATTTCCCAACTTCTTTGTCACGTGTTGCTGGCATCAAATTCTAAAGTTAATGGTTATTTGCAAAAAAAAAAAAAGTTTATCAGTTTGAACATCAACTATGTTGTCTTTGTAGCATATTCACCTGATTATGGGTTGAAAATGATTTGCAAATCATAGTATTCCGTTTATATTTACATCTAACACAATTTCCCAACTCATATGGAAACGGGGTTTGTACTTTAAAAGATGAACAGAGAATGATTTTGAATGCATTTATTAACTTTTCGCTCTGTCGTCATCCAATATGGATAACGCATGTTCTGCGTCGCTCTCATCAGCGTCACGAGTTGATTTTGATGTGAGTGGTTGAAGTAGTACGTCATTCAAGATGACGGACAAATAGTTTATCCAATCACATACACTTCTGAAATACATCTCTTATTGAGAAGTCCCGAATCGGTGTGTGGAGCTCAGCGGACTACAAGGATCTGGAGAGTCAGGTTATAAAAAGATACATTTCCTTCCAAATCCGGCCACCTGACTACTGT
The DNA here is from genome assembly GCF_033978795.1 of Nerophis ophidion. Taxonomy (NCBI): domain Eukaryota; kingdom Metazoa; phylum Chordata; class Actinopteri; order Syngnathiformes; family Syngnathidae; genus Nerophis; species Nerophis ophidion. The sequence goes on from NC_084612.1 coordinate 36,557,680, forward strand.
ATTGTCAACAAGGTAACTGCATGCCAACTTTATGGAGTACCCATTGTAAACGTGTCTTTTTAACGTATTTTAGTCAACAGTCTACAGCATTGCCACTTTGTGTGGAATTTGGATAAATTGTGTATATATAATGTATATATATGTATATGTATATATATATGGGTGTGCAAATGTATATGTTTGATTTGAATGTTGAACTGTGTGTGTGGGACGTGTGCTACATATATGTTGCTTATATATTGTTTAGGGAAAAGGAAAAAAAAAAGTAATATAAGTTAAGCATGTTTTAGATGTTATATATTTTTAACCTTGTTCTTGTTGTGATGGGGTAGGTTTATATAAGCGTTGCTTCAACCTACACCCTTTCGGCTCAATCATTGCTCAAATGAGTGTTTTTTTTTGTTGTTTTTTGTTTTTTTTGTTGTTGTTGTTCTTTGTTTTATGTGAAGATTGCCGAAATAAATAAATAAATAAAATACAATTAAATAAAAATCTTGTCCTTAATTAGATGCCATTACACGCTTCGCCACTTCCAAGATTTTCTTCCCTGCCAATCACTGCACCATTGAACTTATCGATCCATACACAACCATACAAGTGGTTCCTGTGCAAAAGATTGTCCTTATTGTCTGATTGCAAGTGATGCGTGACACTTTTCACCGTCACCATCACTTGGCCTCAAATCTTTTTCACAGACATTCTGCAAAATTTGACATTTTAAAAACATACAGTGACTGTATTTATCTGTATCTTTCACAACCTTGAAGCGGGACATTTACGGGTATGCGTGCGCAGTCACACAGCAGAACAGCTTCCCACAAACAGATAATTAGATGTGTGGGGATGTCTAATACCAGTATAATTAATTTCAACACAACAGGCTCTGAGAAGTGAGTACACATAACCTTTTCTCTTTTACACCTCTAGTACTATACTTCCAAAGCTGAAAATATGTAGGTCCAATTGAACAACCCCATAATTCCATGTATGTGTCTTCACACGGACCAGTGACTTGAATAAAAGGCTCAACATTCCCAGCTATAATGAGCACTGTGACATTGGATTAGGTCAACCTCTGTAGGTTTTTGTTTTGTTAAAGAGGTCATGATATCATTTTATTTCATACATTTAAAACACTTCCCTCGCTGGTTCTTTTTGTCAAACCTTTGCATAGATTATGTTTTACAGACCGTTTCAAGCCGCTTTCTAACCGTCTCTTCAGGACGCGCCACTCTGAAGGTGGTCTATTTATGTGCCTCCACTTCGACAGAATCTGCGTCCTGCCATTCTTGTCGTAGTTTTTAGCGCTTCAATAGTGAGTCTACTGACATATATAAGTTACAAGTGTACGCTATTTTGTATTAGAAACAGCAGAGGGTGAATGTGCATGTACGAGCCAGTCTGCCCCACTACAAGACGATAGACAAAAAGAAGAAGCTTTTTGACCACAGCGTTGGACGACAATGGCTTGGCAAAGCACTCCGGGTAATTTTTTACAAAACATGAAAATAGCCGTATCCAATCACATACACTTCTGAAAGAAACGGAACAAATTGGGCAAATTCCAAATGGCTCGTTTGGAGGTTGTTTGAAGGAAGGCAAGACTGTTTTATGAATATTTCCACAGTGCCACTATGGTTTAAGTTAAATTTTTTGGAAGTTATGTAGATCCCAATAACACTAAATCAGGTGCTGTGTCATGATCCGTGGCCCTAATCATGTTTTGTTATGTTCTGTTAGTTTTGGACTCCCTTAGTTCCTGTTTGTGCACCTCTGGGTTTGTTTTAATTTCCATGGGGATTAATTGGGTTCATATCCCTCTGGTTAGTGGTCGGCACGCTCAGCTGCTCTCAACCACTAATCAGAGAGGTTTTTATTCACCTTGCTCGTCACGCTCAGTCTGGCTTCCTTATTTGCTGCAAACTACAGTTACGTTGAGTACTTCTATGTTTCTTGTTTCTAGTTCATGTGCTAAGCTTCGCCATAGCTCCCATGCTATCGGAACGCTTTTCAGTATTCTTGTGTTTTGCATGATTTATGGACAATAAATCATTCCTACCTCACGCTTTCGTCCGTCTGCATTCCTGGGAGAACGACCCCTACGTGACATGCCAACAGCTAAGTAAACTTGGTTTTGCATAATAGGTCCCCTTTAAGCAGGACCAAGAAAGTCTTGTGTTTTGATACCTTAAATTCAAAAGATGCTGCTGCATTAAAGTAGGTGAACCTAATAAAAAGGACAAAAACCCCAAAGGACTTATTAAAAATGTTTTCGATGAAATCAAGGGCAAACAACAAATAAAGACATCCTGAAAGAACGCAGGGCCCACTGAGGCAAATGTGTTAAGTTTCAATAACATCTAAAAATGTAAATTATAAGTAAGGTAAATAAACCTGCATTTTAGAATGTGAAATAAAGTACATCACTCTATTCAATAAGAAGTACAGCATGTCTATATGGATGTCACAATATGAACATTTTATATCACTGTTATTATGACCAAAATTACTACAATTATCATTATTATTGCCGTATTGTAGGAAAAAAAGTACTTACAAGCACACTGAAATCTTTTGACCAAGTTGTTTTTTCATATATAATAAAACAAATAGCCACAGTGTTAGAAAGCCCATTATTTAGCTTATACTGTGTTTCTTAAGATTTACTTCTGCTTCTTCCAGCTCCTTTGTGGACACACACCATGACTTTTTTGTTCGTTTGTTTGCGTCTATAGAATTTTAACAAAGTGTTTTAGTTGTTCCGATTAAAATAAAGGATACGACTAAGCTTCACTGATAGTGTTCTGGTGTCGTACTTCGTTACACAGATTTTGAAAATTCAATGTACACAATTTAATATTTTATTTGCTCGGAAAGCTTTTTTTAAGTTTTGATTTGTTATGTCGTTAACGGGGAACTACATTAATGTCTCTTGTAGATTAGATAGTACTTTATTTATTCCGTCAGGAGAGTTCCTTCAGGAAAATTAAAATTTTCAGCACAATCCCATTCAAGATCAGACAAACATTACAGGGAGACAGAACAGGATCGCTGACGGGTCATCCGGCTTCCAGCGCCCCTTACAAAAAAGATGAGATACAGGTAAACAAGGGGGGGTAATGGGAGAAAAAAAATTGAAGATTAAAATAAAATTTAAAAAAATCGGTCTTAGCCTGGGCCCTGGAGAGGGGGTGCAGACTGAGGCCAAGGGAAAAAAACAACTCACAGCCATAGTACACATCCCTCTTACATGTGTGTAAGAGGGAAACATCAAACATCAAAGAACACAGAGGACATTAAAGACATTAAAGCAGCAGATACAAGCAGACACTTCTACATTCAGCTATGAAAAAAAAGTAAAAGAAACATATACACTGTGGTGGCCTCTGCGGTGTTCCACGCCATCGTCCGCTGGGGTGGAGGGAGCATGGCCAGAGACAGAAGCAGACCCAACACAGCAACCAACACAGCTGACTCCACTCTCGGCCAGTGTCCAGTCCGAATGGATGAGCGAGGATACGTCCAAGGTGACTGAGGTGTACGACACCTGCTCACCCAGCCAAGACACCGCGAAGACTCTCCGTCCCAGCGCTCAGCGCTAGCTCCGCAGCCCATTCCCCTCATCCGCATCTCCTCCAGTCCCTCCAAACTCTTCAGTCCTGTCCCCTCATCCGCATCTCCTCCAGTCCCTCCAAACTCTGCAGTCCTGTCCCCTCATCCGCATCTCTTCCAGTCGCTCCAAACCGACTTCGGTGTAGCAGACACCCAGCAGCTGGTCTCCATGGCCAAAAGGCTCCCGGGAGGCAGATCCAGAAGTCCACAAAAAAGCACCACAGAGGTCACGAAAGTACCAGACCTTGTCACACAGTCCCAAAGGGTCCCGGAGCAAAAGGCAAAAAAATATAACACATGAAAACAAGAGGGAAACACAAAAGGATGACACAAGAGCACAGAGCTCCTGCCAACAGCAGCCACTACAGCAGCGCCATCTTGGGAAAAAAAAAAAAGTAGTCACGGCTCCATTGCACACCAAATCTGATTTTTCCGACCTCATGTGATACACCGCGGGTATTTTTTGCCGGTCCAAACAGTTCAAAGTGCTTCAAATCGGGTATTTTCGTATTAGATTCAGGCCACATCAGGAGGTAGTCCAAATCCATTCGGAATCTGTTCTTTTCAAATCCGACTGCAATCGAAACGACAATGTGACCTTTTTGCGACTTTTACTTCATCTTTAGTCAAGCTACGTCATTCATGTGTGCAAGAAAAGACCAAAAGAAAATACATTTATTTTTTGCAATTCTCTTCTTCCTCCTCCTGCAGTTGTTTTTGGTCCACGTACGTTGCAGCCATCTTTTGTCTGTTTTGAATACAAAAAATAATTTTAAATCAAAATCAAGGTCAGTGTATGTTTCATGTATGTTTTGGTATTTGAATTTTCTTTTCATAAAGACATATTGAATAACAAAAAACACCAGTTTTTTTAATATTGTTTTAAAATTCAAAAAGGAAAATTGAAAATCAAAGCGTTCTTTTTTTTTTTTTTTGGCTTTGAAAAGAAAAATTAAGATTACCGGTGAACAAATACGGAAAAAACAGATCAAAACGGATGGTTTTTCATAGTCTGACACCAGAGGTTTTATTTTCAAAGTATCAATCAATCAATCAATCAATGTTTACTTATATAGCCCTAAATCACTAGTGTCTCAAAGGGCTGCACAAACCACTACGACATCCTCGGTAGGCCCACATAAGGGCAAGGAAAACTCACACCCAGTGGGACGTCGGTGACAATGATGACCCAGTGGGACGTTGGTGACAATGATGACTATGAGAACCTTGGAGAGGAGGAAAGCAATGGATGTCGAGCGGGTCTAACATGATACTGTGAAAGTTCAATCCATAATGGATCCAACACAGTCGCAAGAGTCCAGTCCAAAGCGGATCCAACACAGCAGCGAGAGTCCCGTTCACAGCGGAGCCAGCAGGAAAACATCCCAAGCAGAGGCGGATCAGCAGCGCAGAGATGTCCCCAGCCGATACACAGGCAAGCAGTACATGGCCACCGGATCGGACCGGACCCCCTCCACAAGGGAGAGTGGGACATAGGAGAAAGTAAAAGTGGGGATACTACTGTACACGTGTGTCTGGCTAAAATGTCTTTGGATCCCTACACAGAAAATATTTTAGACATAGCAAAACGTGGTCTGACTTTTACAGATATGCACATATCATCGTAGAGTTTCAGTTTCTATTGATATGTGCGTAGGTAGATGTTTCTGTAGAAGTCTTGGAACTTTTAGCCATGTCTAAAATATTTTCTTTACATGTTAGCCAGAGTCACATGCACACGGTAGTAATTATTGTGGTCTTTTAAACAATCAGTATTCCTCAAAAGACGCTCCATTCAAAACAACATAAGAGTGCCATGGACCTTTTTGAATACAGGGATTTAATCACGCATGACTCTTCTTGGACTTTTGTAAAACGCTTGACTCACGGGAACCTCCATATCCGTCCATCCATTTCTACCGCTTGTCCCTCTTGGGGTCGCAGGGGGTTCTGGAGCCTATCCCAGCTACTTTCGTGTGGTAGGCGGGGTACACCCTGGACAAGTCGCCACCTCATCACAGGGCCAACATAGATAGACAGACAACATTCACACTCACATTCACACACTAGGGCCAATTTAGTGTTGCCAATCAACCTATCCCCAGGTGCATGTCTTTGGAGGTGGGAGGAAGCCGGAGTACCGGTGCCGGAGGGAACCCACGCAGCCACAAGGAGAACATGCATGTTATACCTAAATGTTTCACCTCAGACTTTACAAGGACTAAAAATTGTTTTATTCACACTTTCATGAATAGGGATACAATTGATTTTTTTAAGTTCTAGGCAAAGTCCTGCACTGCAAAAACAGAAATGTAAGCAAGATTAAATAACTCAAATAAGGGTGATATTTGCTTATTTTCTGTCTAATAAGATAATTCTTCTCACTCAGCAGATTTTATGTTAGAGTGTTTAACTTGTTTTAAGGGTTTTGGTCCTAAATGATCTCAGTAAGATATTACAGTTTGTTGCTGAGATTTTATGACCTATAGTGAGTAAAACATGCTGGAAACTAGAATATCAGCTGTTGCAAAGCTGTGTCATTAACACTCACAAGTATAAAACAACTTTTTTAAAGTATTCTGGTGCCTATCTCAGCTACAATCGGGCGGAAGGCAACTTACACCCTAGTCAAGTTGCCACCTCATTGCAGTTAAATATGTAGCATTTTCAGTAATTTGGTCATTTTGAGTATTGCTGCATCTTCTTTCCTAGGCACAGTGATTTCATTTGCTGGCTTACAATCTGCAGTAGTTTGTACGCTTGTTCTTGTTTCACGGTCAGTAGGCTACAGATTGTTGTCCCGTCGCCTTGTATTGTGAGTAAGAAGCAAGGCGTTGTGACACCACCTTTGTGTTAGCTCTTACATTAGTTCAAGTAAAGTTGAAATACCAATGATTGTCTCACACACATACTAGGTGTGGTAAATTTGTCCTCTGCATTTGACCCATCCCCTTTTTCACCCCCTGGGAGGTGAGGGGAGCATTGGGCAGCAGCGGGAGCCGCGCCCGGGAATCAATTTTGGTGATTTAACCCCCAATTCCAACCCTTGTTGCTGAGTGCCAAGCAGGGAGGTAATGTGTCCCATTTTTATAGTCTTTGGTATAACTCGGCCAGGGTTTGAACTCACAAACTACTGATTTCAGGGGCGGACACTCTAACCACTAAGCCGCTGAGTAGTCCGGTAGGTGGGTATAGACAGGTTAATATGCAGATCACAAAATTTTAACGGAGCATTTTTGGCAGTTTTTAAATGTTTTTTTAAAAGGTTATATAGGCGGAATATATGAATCCTCATCATCTGCCTTGTTAGCCGCCTCTTGTTAACAGTTTTTCACTATTTAGAATGCTCAGCAAAGCAAGACATCTTCTTTCTTCTCTCACATATGGATTGTGAATGATGAACTCAATTTTGACTGGAACAACAACAGAAGAAGAAAAGCAACGTACACTGACCTGTTTGCTTGCTCAAAAAAACTAACTACTATACACATACTGTACATATACATATACTGCACAAACATACATACAAACATACTGTACATATACATATACTGTACAAACATACATATACACATACTGTACATATATAAGTACATATGCATACATACACTCATGCACATAATCATGTTTCATCAAACATATATTAAGGTTGTTGCCCTAGGGGAAACTGGGTAACACATGGCATACTGACAAAGCTTAACCTATTGTTACTATAACAATCTACAAGGTTAATATATGTTGCCTCTCTCTCTTCCCCTCCATCTTTCAGTATTCTTTTTTTATCTTTAATCTTCATTATGTGTATGTATTGTTGCATTTCAACAACTGTATTGTTGATAATAGAGGAAAATTACCGTATTTTTCATAGTTAGGCCAGGGATGCGACGTATACTCAGGAGCGACTTATGTGTGAAATTATTAACACATTACCGTTAAATATCAAATAATATTATTTAGCTCATTCACGTAAGAGACTAGACGTATATGATTTCATGGGATTTAGCGATTAGGAGTGACGGATTGTTTGGTAAACGTATAGCATGTTCTATATGTTGTAGTTATTTGAATGACTCTTACCATAATATGTTACGATAACATACCAGGCACTTTCTCAGTTGGTTATTTATGCGTCATATAACGTACACTTATTCAGCCTGTTGTAAACTATACTTTTATTTATTTTAAATTGCCTTTCAAATGTCTATTCTTGGTGTTGGATTTTATCAAATAAATTTCCCCCAAAAATGCCACTTATACTCCAGTGCCACTTATATATATATTTTTTCCTTCTTTATTATGCATTTTCGGAAGGTGCGACATATACTCCGGAGCGACTTATACTCCGAAAAATACGGTACTGGTATTATTCATTTTCAATAGCGCGATTTCTATTGGTATTTGTATTGCTCCAGTTGTAGTGTAAAAATCCTCATTGACATTTATGTATTATTATTTATTCCACTAACTGCTTCTTTGCTATCACTTTTACCATCATTTGTACATATTGTATGTGCTGGTGTTGTTCTATTGTCGTTGTTGTTATAGTTGTGTTTGCTGTTGTTGTTTTTGTCTCTCTGTCAAATCCCCCTCTTATCCCCAGAAGTTTCCCCTCTTTCTTACTTTTTTTCTTTCTTTTCTATCCCCTCCTGCTCCAGCCCGGCTGCACCAAATGATAATATAAATACATTTAAGTCAAATTCAAATAAGGCAACAAGAGAAGGATCCAACACTTTTCTTTTGTAAAGTAAATCTGAACAGCCAACATGGGCATCTACATCAACTATATGATTTGCCTGAAAAGCTGAAAAGGACAAAAAAAAAAAAAGAAGTAAAAATTGGTAACTTTCCATGTCTGTGGACATGAAAAAAGTGCAGTTCCCTTTTAATATTCCATTCTAGTCCTGAAAAGCTGGAGTCAAATAAGTGTCAGAAAACTCCTTACAACATGATAAAACTGAATTGTCCGTAGTAGATAATAATTTTAGTGCAAGTCACTTAATTACCATTGCAAGAAATGATTCAGATAACAACATTTTGAGTGAAAGAAATGATGACTATTGGAAATGGTTTTTAACTGCCAGCGGATTGGCTTAGTATGATGAGCGAGTGGCGCTCTTCGCATTGGAAGTTTTATAGGCAACATCACCTTATCTCTGTGCTCAGGGCAGCACTCCGAAAAATTGTTCTGATTTATATCCTATATTGATGCTTGGAGAGGCTTAAACCCACACTCCACTTTATTAAGCACCATGCTCACCCCCATATAATATTAAAGTGAGTCAGTGAGTCAAACCCGATACTTATTTTGTGAGGTTCTGCACTTATCTCTGGGGAGAAAAAAAAAAAGAGTCCAAGCGCTTCTGGCTTTGTAAAGACTATCCAACTTAAAAGTAATGAAATGAACATTTTACCAATAACGTTTCCTTGCCAATAAATACATTCATATAACAGATATACCTATATGCTTTGGCTTTTCTGCAATATATGGGAAAACATATTATAGTACTCTCCCCTTTTGACAGTTGTTTTATTACCTTCAATTTGTGGTCCATTATACTATAATGCAGGGGTGTACAAAGTGCGGCTCAACTTGTTCTGAAACTAAAATCAAATAATAATTAACAAGGTATATTAGATACAACACTAATAAATATTTGCTTTTTCACTTACAACACAAAAGCCGAGATAACTCTGCTAGAATACATAGATTACAAATTAGGAATGGGTACCAAATTCGTCACTTTCAAAAGTACCGACCAAATTCTGTCTGTACCACCCAGTACCCATCCATCCATCCATTTCCTACCACTTGTCCCTTTTGGGGTCGCGGGGGGTGCTGGAGCCTATCTCAGCTGCATTCGGGCGGAAGGCGGGGTACACCCTGGACAAGTCGCCACCTCATCGCAGGGCCAACACAGATAGACAGACCCACCGAGTACCAATTCACATAAAACAGTAAAAAATATACAATTATATATTATTATCCATCCATCCATATTCTACCGCTTGTCCCTTTTGGGGTTGCGGAGAGTGCTGGAGACTATCTCAGCTCCATTCGGGCAGAAGGCGGCGTACACCCTGGACAAGTCGCCACTTCATCGCAGGGCCAACACAGATGGACAGACCCACCGAGTACCAATTCACGTAAAACAGTGAACAACATCCATCCATCCATTTCCTACCGCTTGTTCCCTTTTGGGGTCGCGGGGGGCGCTGGTGCTTATCTCAGCTACAATCGGGCGGAAGGCGGGGTACACCCTGGACAAGTCGCCATCTCATCGCAGGGCCAACACAGATAGACAGACAACATTCACACTACATTCACACACTAGGGCCAATTTAGTGTTGCCAATCAACCTATCCCCAGGTGCATGTCTTTGGAAGTGGGAAGAAGCCGGAGTACCCGGAGGGAACCCACGCATTCACGGGGAGAACATGCAAACTCCACACAGAAAGATCCCGAGCCTGGATTTGAACCCAGGACTGCAGGACCTTCGTATTGTGAGGCAGACGCACTAACCCCTCTGCCACCGTGAAGCCCAGTGAACAACATATTATTATATATATGATATATTATGTCATGTAAACATTTGTATTTTTAATGCAACCATCCACTGATTATGATCCCTTTAGCTATCAAGGCAGAAATGAAAGGAAATGTCAACACAAGCATGGACAACACTCAAACAATTAACGTTAAAGGAGCCATCCATCCATCCATTTTTTACCGCTTGTCCCTTTTGGGGACACGGGGGGTGCTGGAGCCTATCTCAGCTGCATATGTAGTAATGTGGCCAGAAATGGTACTGCACTCACGGTCAACATTCCATGACTGAGGTTGTCAGATACGCAGTCAAATTCGAATCCTACTCCAAGGAACTTCAAAAAAGCAATCGACAAGTCCTACGCTGTAGGTGTCTCTTGTTTATGCTTCTTGCAAGATGGTTTACTAAGTAATTATGCCACATTTTACTGATGTCGATTAGCCAAATGTATTTGTAAAGTTACGCAGCAATATTTTCGTCGGGAGTCAGAACCGATTGCTAAAATGTCTAGTTCGACAGCACGGACCACTATCGAAATGATTATATACAAACCCCGTTTCCATATGAGTTGGGAAATTGTTTTAGATGTAAATATAAACGGAATACAATGATTTGCAAATCCTTTTCAACTCATATTCAATTGAATGCACTACAAAGACAAGATATTTGATGTTCAAACTCATAAACTGTATTTTTTTTTTGCAAATAATAATTAGCTTAAAATTTCATGGCTGGAACACGTGCCAAAGTAGTTGGGAAAGGCCATGTTTACCACTGTGTTACATCACCTTTTCTTTTAAATACACTCAATAAATGTTTGGGAACTGAGGAAACTAATTGTTGAAGCTTTGAAAGTGGAATTCTTTCCCATTCTTGTTTTATGTAGAGCTTCAGTCGGAATGAAAACAATAACAATATTTCGGGGTTGTAGATCTGATTTTGAAATGAGCATATCCCGGCTGATGTACTGTTTTATCAGTTATAAAGGTATTCGAAATGAATATGTTTTTTTAATGCCTTTTGACATATCATGGCCATTTAAAGGCCTACTGAAATTAGATGTTCTTATTTAAACGGGGATAGCAGGTCCATTCTATGTGTCATACTTGATCATTTTGCGATATTGCCATATTTTTGCTGAAAGGATTTAGTAGAGAACATCCACGATAAAGTTCGCAACTGGAGAAAAGCCCTGCCTCTACCGGAAGTCGCAGACGATGACGTCACATGTTGATGGTCCTCATATATTCACATTGATTTTAATGGGAGCCTCCAACAAAAACAGCTATTCGGACCGAGAAAACAACAATTTCCCCATTAATTTGAGCGAGGATGAAAGATTTGTGTTTGAGGATATTGATAGCGACGGACTAGAAATAAAAAAACAAGTTAAAAAAAATAAACCTGATTGCAATCGCGTTGCACTGAGACAGATTCATATATTTTTAGAGACATTTACTAGGATAATTCTGGGAAATCCCTTATCTTTCTATTGTGTTGCTAGTTTTTAAGTGAGTTTAACAGTACCTGATAGTCGGAAGTGTACGTCCACGGCCGGCTGTTAACGCGCAGTGTCTTGTGGAAGTCGACGGCAGCTGTACGGGAGGCACAAGCTCAGCTGATATCCGGTAAGCGGCGACTTTTTAACCACAATTTTCTCACCGAAACCTGCTGGTTGACATGTAGTCGGGATCCATGTCCGCTCTGATCCATAGTAAAGTTCACCTCCAGGAATTTTAAACAAGGAATCACCGTGTATTTGTGTGGCTAAAGGCTAAAGCTTCCCAACTCCGTCTTTCTACTTTGACTTCTCCAATATTAATTGAACAAATTGCAAAATATTCAGCAACACAGATCTCCAAAATACTGTGTAATTATGCCGTTAAAGCAGATGACTTTTAGCTGTGTGTGTGCGCAGCGCTCATATTCATAACAGCCCGTGACGTCACGGGTATACGTCATCATTACGCGACGTTTTCAAGAAAAAATTCCCGGAAAATTTTAAATTGCAATTTAGTAAACTAAAAAGGCCGTATTGGCATGTGTTGCAATGTTAATATTTCATCATTGATATATCAATCAATCAATCAATCAATGTTTACTTATATAGCCCTAAATCACTAGTGTCTCAAAGGGCTGCACAAACCACCACGACATCCTCGGTAGGCCCACATTAGGGCAAGGAAAACTCACACCCAGTGGGACATTGGTGACAATAATGACCCAGTGGGACGTCGGTGACAATGATGACTATGAGAACCTTAGAGAGGAGGAAAGCAATGGATGTCGAGCGGGTGTAACATGATACTGTGAAAGTTCAATCCACAATGGATCCAACACAGTCGCGAGAGTCCAGTCCAAAGAGGATCCAAGACACAGCAGCGAGAGTCCCGTTCACAGCGGAGCCAGCAGGAAACCATCCCAAGCGTAGGCGGACCAGCAGCGCAGAGATGTCCCCAGCCGATACACAGGCGAGCAGTACATGGCCACCGGATCGGACCGGACCCCCTCCACACGGGAGAGTGGGACATAGAAGAAAAAGAAAAGAAACGGCAGATCAACTGGTCTAAAAAGGGAGTCTATTTAAAGGCTAGAGTATACAAATGAGTTTTAAGGTGAGACTTAAATGCTTCTACTGAGGTGGCATCGCGAACTGTTACCGGGAGGGCATTCCAGAGTACTGGAGCCCGAACGGAAAACGCTCTATAGCCCGCAGACTTTTTTTGGGCTTTGGGAATCACTAATAAGCCGGAGTCCTTTGAACGCAGATTTCTTGCCGGGACATATGGTACAATACAATCGGCAAGATAGGATGGAGCTAGACCGTGTAGTATTTTATACGTAAGTAGTAAAACCTTAAAGTCACATCTTAAGTGCACAGGAAGCCAGTGCAGGTGAGCCAGTACAGGCGTAATGTGATCAAACTTTCTTGTTCTTGTCAAAAGTCTAGCAGCCGCATTTTGTACCAACTGTAATCTTTTAATGCTAGACATGGTATAAGACTGCGTGGTCGGTAGTAGTGGGTTTCAGTAGGCCTTTAATGATGACTTGACATGAAATTATTACATACGGCACATTTAACAAAATTCTACAATCACAATGAACACTGAATGATAACATCTTAAAATAAAGGTGCAACAAAATGGAATCCGTAAGAATGTTTAATAAAGTATTATAAAATATTGCAAAGTGTGAAAATGTAAACCCAAGAAGAAATATCTTCTGCAGGTTTCGTGTCAGTTTTGGGGGTATGAGCACCTTGCATACTCTACAGACCACTTTGGTCTGACTACAGTCTGTTTAAAAAAAAGAAAACAAATCTGCCATTAATGCATTGAAATGAATACATACTTACAATTTAAACTCAGAAGTGTAAGAAAACAAAATATAACAACTTGACTGCACATTTATCATTATCAGCTTGGAGTTAAATGTAAAAAAACAACAAGATTTATTCAAATATTGAACAAATCATACCAGATGATCACACACAAAAGTACCAAAAAATCACTACCATCTAGTATCAGTATCGCTTCCAATGTATTACCGTATCGGTTCCAATGTGAAAAATATTCATCCCTACAAGAAATAGGGGGGCAACCTCATCATCATGAGACCCCGGTTCAGGGTCACAATATATATTTATTTTTCCCAAATACAGTCTTTGTGTTGCTTTTCAGCAATTGTCTTTCTGTGTCTGTCACGCTCTCGCTCTCACTCCAGCTCCAACTCCCACTCCACACACTCTCTCCTCCAGGCTGCTGCCTTTTAACCGAGCGATAGGTGATTAGATAACAAGGCCCAGGTGGGCCATGTACGCACCTGTCGCTGATTTCGCGGCCGGTCCTGTCACACCCTGCTTCGCTACAGGCCCGCGGGCCACGCCGCCCTCCACAACCTGGTATTTTGACTCTTTTATTGCCCGGCAGAATTCTTTGGGCCCAATCAAAACATCCTTCCTGTGCTGTTTCTTTGTCAAGGTTCACCATTCATCGATATATTTAAGGCTTTTTTTTTTTCTCCATTCCATTGTTTTTTAGAATGGATTAAGTGCTTTGAAATAAATTAATTGAAATTGCTGTGAAAGAAACCAGGAGTTTTTGGTGGATTTCAAGGGTACTATCTCATTTGCCCTTAATATTAAATTCTTTGTGAATTTACACTTTATTTTTTTAGTGATGTTTCACTCACGGTTACGTTGTACTGAGAGTCCTGGAAAGACCTTTAAGGTCGGTTGTGTTCATTTGACTAAATCTTAAGTGTGACATAGAATCACTACTGGGAGCAATCGCAGCCTTGTAGTAACAAGCAGATTCCATTTGTGATAATCAGATAAATTGCCTGCAATGAGGTGGCGACTTATCCAGGGTGTACACCGCCTTCCGCCCGAATGGAATGGATGGATGGATACATACATTACAGCATTGGGAATCCAAACATAGAGATGTAATATATTAACAAGCTTCTGTACTAAAAATGACAAATCATGTCAGGTAGAACTAAAACATTGAAAATTGAGTCACGTCGTGCACAACAACATAACGGCAGCGTATAAAATGTTGAACTCTCGACAAATGTTTTCTAACGAGCGCATGTCCTTCCAAAGACGAAGAGTATGGAAGCTCATATCTGACAATTTCCTGCTGTTAATGACAGACTTTTTGAAGGAGAATGCTTCTTCCAAAGATGAAAAAGCACAAAGAGAACATTTATTCCCTTCTGAAGGGCACTAGTGATTTTCCAGCTTTAATGAGGAGAGCTGCACAAAAGGCCATTGAGATGAGAAAGGATGCTTGTAAGTAAACATGACTCTCCCCCACCCACAAAAGTCTGCCTCTGCATATCCTCTCTTGGGAATAAACAAAGAGAAAGACAAAGCCATACATAACCTCTGCTCTTTCAAAAGTAAAAAGGGAGTTTGATGTGCCAACCCCTGATGCATCTTAATGAGACAAACTATCCCCCTCCAAAACCACAATGGACCCACTAGTGATGGACCAAAATCATTTAGTTGATCACTGGCAAGGGACAATTTGAAAATACATTTGGTGTAAACAAAAAGTAATGTGTAAAAACAAAGGACATGTTTATGTGTGGTGATTGTTCAATGTTGCTATGCACAAGTAGTGTATGTCACAACCACAATGGTGGACGACAACAATTGATGTTTATGTTGGTGCACGTTCTCAGTTTGCCTATCTAACGTCTGACCTGACATGCCCTCTGTGCAAACTTTTCTAAGTCTGAAAGATAAAACTGTCATGATCACACATGACAGTTTGGACTTTGTTCTTTATTTTTCTGCCTTTGGATCATTTCCTGTTGTTGGGTTGTTTTTTTGTCCGTAGTTCCTGTTTGGTCCATGTGTTTTGCAGCAGCTTTACCGTATGTGACTTGTCCTGTAAGCACACATGTACCTCATTGTTATTTAATTATATTTAGTTTCACCTTGTTCCCTCTTTCAGTACATGCCAAATTGTTTTTTTTTGTTTCTGCCAGATCTATGCTTTTCTTCTGTTTGATACATTTATTGCACATTGCCTACCTTCTCTGCATCCTGGGGTCACACCAATGGCTGATTTGCAGTATTGTCACAAAACCTCTCCTTTTCTAATGATTTTTTGTGTATAGTCCAGAGTGTACCTGTATCAAGTACAGATGTACCTCTGAGGTTGAACACAATTTAGTAAAAAAAAAAAAAGGGTATCGTTCCGTGAGTCTGTAGATCCCAAAAGATGGGGAGACTGTGGCAAACGAATAGTAGATGAGTAGTACCTCTTATAATAGCGAGGAGCAAAAAACAGGCAACCAAGACGATGATGGCCAAATAACCCACACCATATAAAACAACTTACCTCACTTGGCCGGAGAACGCTTGTCAAAGTCACAAAGGTTCATGGGGTTGATAATAAGAGATCTAGCAATACAAGAATGGGCCTTCGAGGCTATATCGACCAGGTTCTGGAAACCACTGCCCCATCTTCTCACTTCCAAGTTGGCTTTGACTGTGAAGGAGATTGACCGTTGACCAGCCGAGGAGGAGGCACCTCATGAGGTGAAAGCGGACTGGATGTGACTGGGTTGTAGTTGAGGGATCCGGGCTTAATCGCTGCGCGGTTAATAATCCTGAATATGGAAAAAGGATCCACAAATCTCAGGGCCAGTTTCTTAGAGTCTGTATCAATGGGTAGGACATGGGAAGACAACCAGACTCTTCGTTCCACCTGGTAGTGAGTTCAATCAGGTTGTCAAGATCAATGGGGAGAGTGACAAAAATCATGAGACGTCAAATGTTTTCAGCCAACCCGAGGTATAAGGCGTCGAAGAGTGTTCGAAGGACCGCAGTCGCAATCGGTGTTAAATTTTCATAGCCTAGTCAGAGACCAGTCGCTGCCCTTGTTGAAGTTTAAAAAGGGCTCTTGCCGCTTCTCTGCCTAAAAGTCTCCGCCAAAATACTTGGGGTAATACTTTGGAGAAGGAGGAATACGAGGAACTCGTGACAGCCTGACAGTTCTATTCCGCCGTGGCCCAGGCCCCTGTTCAACCAGTAAGGTAAGAAATTACAAATGCTTCTTTAGCTCGCTCGGATGTTAAGGAGGAGGACTGCAGCTCAAAATGAAATTCACACTCAGTCAGAAATTGCACAGCCTTGTCATTTCTCTCGGGTTGGGATAGCTGCAGGTAAACGGCTGGGATGGCCAGAGGGTTCATGCTGATGGCCAGGTTGTCCATAGGGCTCATGGCGGACGAGACTGCAACAAGCAGGGCTTTGAGACGGTCCGTCATGGCGTCTTGTCGTTCCGCCAGAGCTTGTAGGCCCAACCCCATAGCGTTAAGCGTTGCACCTGACCCCGTAAGGCTTGCTCTAAGGCAGGGGTCTCAAACTCAATTTACTTGTGGGCCACTGGACGCAGAGTATGGCTGAGGCTGGGCCGCAAGAAAAGATTTCTCCCAAAAAATCTTGCATGCTCCTCAGCATGTCTAGTTGTATAATGACGTTTCAAATTGTATCCCTTGTGCACCGCAACTTTGTGCAAATAAGACACGTCAGGGTGCCCCTGTGCTCAACAAAGAAATATTGCATCTCCCACTTTTCCTGGAATTGTCTTTGCACATCACTAACCTTTCTCTTCACTGCAGGCTTTGAAAAAGACATGTTTGGGGTTGTGGAATATATTTGTATTTAGCCGACGCACAGAGAATAATGTTATTTCCGCAATGTGCATCGTTCCGCTTTTCCTCCCTACAGCAACATGGCGGTCGGCGGATAATAGCGTGTTATTTGGCGTCATATACAAATATATGTAGTGTTCATTGTGTGAGGCAATTAAAACTAAACAAGTAAAAAAAAACAAATAACGGTTTGAATTGGTCCAGGTTATTGGGGACTAAGAAAACCCTCGTCTCCATGGCAACGTCTCTGTCACTTTCACTCATTTGCCGCTTTTCCACTAACGCAGCGGTAGGCAACCCAGAAAGTTGAAAGAGCCATTTTGTACCCAAATAACAACGCTGTCAAGCGCCATTCATATAAAACTTGCGGGCCGCACTACTTGGCATTAAACTTTTATAACAAGGTGGGGGACGCAAAATAACGTCTCGCGGGCCAAATGCGGCCTGCGGGCCGCGTGTCTGAGTCTCCTGCCCTAAGGGGTTTGTCTCAGCGAGATTTATATTCTGACCGGTACCTTCTGTTGTGTTCTGTGAGTGTGTAGATCCCAAAAGATGCATTGACAGAGGCCAACGAAAAGTTAGTACTTATTTTATTATCGAAAACAAAAGACAGGCAACAAAAGGCGATGGTAGTAAAGATTACCCGCACCATGAAAAACAACAATAAAGACGCTGGTGCCAAAAGGTACTCAGACCAGGAATATACAGCTGACAACATACAGGGCGCGTGGGGCTGAAGACTGGTCAGACCTGAGGAAGGCAGGGTACCAATGAAGCGTGATCAAGAATGTCATGTAGCTCCAGGGACGTCGTGAACACTTGAAGCCAATCAGCCTAAATAGTAGCCGACTAATTTGGATCAGGTGCTGCAAGTCTCCTGCAGCCAGTCGCACTGGGGAGGACAGAGAGAAAAAGAGGTGAAGTAAGCAAAACCCCAACAGGAGAGACAGAATACAACACAATTATTTGCAACGCACTGCAAACAATAATAATCCGTGCAGGGTCCCACTGTTGTCCTCATAAAATCTTTATTAGCTTTAAAGTTGATTTTATGTATGTCGTTAACTTTAAAAGCTCCCCCACTATTTAAAACATTAAAACATTCTTAACTTGAACAAGAAATTCATGGCACATCTGCAGCGCTAAAGAAATGTCATGCATGCCAGACCGTTGCCGCCAGTCCAGTTCTACCCCAGACAAAAGTCACCTTTATTCATGTTAGACGGCAAAGCATTCAAAAAGTTAAAAAAAAAAAAAAAAACTCACAGTTTGAGACTTGCAAGAATAAGTAAATAAAAAGCACAGTCACAATAAGCAACTTTGAATTCCTCTACAGGAGAGGCATCTGGAAAAATCTTACTGACAGCATGTGGGGGATTTTCTGCATGAAAACGGCTGATTTCTAAAATACATGGTCTCTATTGTACGGCAGCTTCTTTCTTAAATATATATATACATATTTATATACATTACTATGATGTTCAGAGGAACGATGATCAAACTGTAGTCTGTGTGTAGGTTTTGTCCTCCCTATTAGTCAGTAGCAGAATGAAACTATAATTCACATTGTGACAGCAGCAAAGTGTTTGATGTCAACACTTCTGATGCAGAATGACAGCGACTGAGGATCAATTGTAAAGTGTCTGCTTTTATTTGGACAAAAGCACCATGGTGAGAACAGATTTGTTTCAAACGTCTTCTGTCTGATATCAAAATATTCCAGCAATCTTTTCATCTCATCACATCTAGCTGGCTTTTTTGTTTACATGCTGCAACAGTACTGTAAGAAGAGGTATAATCGGGGCCCTTTTACATTTTCTGTATGTTTGCAACAGAGTAGTTCTTCTGGATTTCTCTTCCATCACTAAAGATCATCTTTGGAACACAGCCAGAATGCTTATTAAATCATTAGTGTAAGGTTTTTGTAACTTTGCCAGGATTCATGTTGGAGACATGCAGGCACCTCCTTTGATTTTAACCCAGGTGGACTCTGGTCAATATATACGGCCTAAAAGAAACAACAAGATGTCTGACTGTCCAAAGTCGAAACCAAGTAGGATTCGCTTCATATGACTTAGTTTGTGATGTTTTTGTGATGATAAACGTAGAACTGCAGATTGAATTTGCAGTGATTATGGAGAAGTACACATAGCTAGATTGACAATAAATGGAAATTATTAATAACAAAAACACACTGTAACTATAAGTACAGTGATGTGCGGTCAAGTGAGACAGGTTGTCAAGACAGAAAACAAAAAAACAAAAAATAATAACCTGCAACCTCGAGACGGACAAGGGGTGGAAAATAGATGGATGGGTAAAATGAACAATAGTATTTGTCAATTAAAGTGTGTCATGAATGTATTCTCTGTTTGATTACAATTTTCTTCATTTGTATATGCGTATGTATTAGGGCTTTCAAATACAATGAGTGAACTAATTTGATTAACTACAAAAAATGCAGATTAATCGCACTATTTATTTTGACCCCACATGTCCTAATATTGGTGTCTTTCTTAAGTTGATTTAAAGGGGAACCACACTTTTTTAGTTTTATGTTGCCTGTTGCCTATCATTCAGAATGCTTATGTAGGAAAGGAACACATGTTTTTGTTTTTAATGCATTCTAACTAGTTAATAAATGCGATGTAAAAGCCCATGAAACACATCCAAGTTTGATTAAATTAATGTTTTATATACATTAAAGTTTATATACACACTGTATATATATTCAATGCAGTAACAGGCACATTTATAATAAAATGTAATATTTACGTATTTGGCTAATTTTAAGCACACGTTCATTTAAAAAATTAATCATGAACTTAGCTTTTTTTTTCTAACATCACTGATTTCTAGTAACAGCAGACTTCATGAGAGCCACAAAACATACGAAAACATCACTTACTGTACATATTCTGCTGTCATTAGAATGCTGTTTGATAGTCTTGTTATATTTCTATTTAGATGAAGAATGACTCATAACACTCGTGAAGAAAAGGTGGGTGGAACCAAGTGTCTTTTCGTGTCGTTCTTGCCATTTATGGGTCTAAATTGGCTGTCAAAATGCACCAACCTGTCGGAATATGTCCTCATTCATATATATATATATATATATATATATATATATATATATATATATATATATATATATATATATATATATATATATATATATATATATACATATATATTGTGCCGTTAGGAGTGCATGTCTGATGCAAGGGCTGTTCAACACCTTTCTTATGCCACGACTCTGAAGACCGATGAGCGTTGTCAGCAGCTTTATTGACATTCAAAAGGGTGAAACTAAAAAGACAAACAATATAGTTAACATGTACATATATTATGCAAATGTATTCATATAAATGCTGTAATGCTATTTTACACGGCATGAGAAGGTAAACAATGGTAAATTTGTACGACGACGCCATTTTAGATGACATCGCAAATTAATGCTAATGAGCACGACAAAGATCTCATACATCACAAATCATAAATTTAGCTCCAAATATTTTAGACAAAAAACAAGTTTCAAAGTTCAATTTATGATACATACCGGCGATGCAACCTTAAACAAAAGATATATGCAGTATTTCTTTGAAAAATAACCACCATAAAGAACGTGCTGGCACCGTAGATTTCTCTGTCTTATGCAACTACACACTTCTCAACGATGTAGTAACTGCCATGACCACAAGATGGCGACAAATACACGCAATAATGTTATATGTAAGAAGCACAACACACTTCAAAAAACAAGAGTTTACAACTTTTAGTTGTAACAGAACACTCCCCGCTTGGCGTGGATAAACGCCACGAAAATAACTGGAAAAAACAAATACCTTTCATGAAATAATCAAAGGTACAATCTCTGAGATGGGTCTGGTCAACACCTTTGTATCATCTGACCTGACTACCTTTAGCTCTACTGAACGCACTTTGCCATCTTTACTTGGGAACACCTGAGTTACACGTGCAAGAGGCCATTCATTTCGTGGAATCTGGCTGTCTTTGAGTACAACGACCGAACCTACGTTAAGTTGGCTAGATTGCCACTTGCGACGTGGTTGGAGAGTGGGAAAGAACTCCTTCTTCCACCTGTCCCAAAAGGTGTTTGACAGGTGCTGGACTTGGCGCCACTGGTGTTTGTAGAGGTCTGACGGTGTAAAGTTGCCAACTGGAGCCTTGAGAGGGGTTACCTTTTGGGTTATAAGAGTGGCCGGGGTCAAAGTGAAAGGGTCACTTGGGTCCGATGAAACAGGGACAAGGGGTCTTGCGTTTATAATATCAATCAATCAATCAATCAATGTTTACTTATATAGCCCTAAATCACTAGTGTCTCAAAGGGCTGCACAAACCACTACGACATCCTCGGTAGGCCCACATAAGGGCAAGGAAAACTCACACCCAGTGGGACGTCGGTGACAATAATGACCCAGTGGGACGTCGGTGACAATGATGACTATGAGAACATGATACTGTGAAAGATCAATCCATAATGGATCCAACACAGTCGCGAGAGTCCAGTCCAAAGCGGATCCAACACAGCAGCAAGAGTCCCGTTCACAGCGGAGCCAGCAGGAAACCATCCCAAGAGGAGGCTGATCAGCAGCGCAGAGATGTCCCCAGCCGATACACAGGCGAGCAGTACATGGCCACCGGATCGGACCGGACTCCCTCCACAAAGGAGAGTGGGACATAGAAGAAAAAGAAAAGAAACGGCAGATCAACTGGTCTGAAAAGGGAGTCTATTTAAAGGCTAGAGCATACAAATGAGTTTTAAGGTGAGACTTAAATGCTTCTACTGAGGTAGCATCTCGAACTGTTACCGGGAGGGCATTCCAGAGTACTGGAGCCCGAAATGAAAAAGCTCTACAGCCCGCAGACTTTTTTTGGGCTTTGGGGATCACTAGTAAGCCGGAGTCCTTTGAACGCAGATTTCTTGCCGGGACATATGGTACAATACAATCGGCAAGATAGGATGGAGCTAGACCGTGTAGTATTTTATACGTAAGTAGTAAAACCTTAAAGTCACATCTTAAGTGCACAGGAAGCCAGTGCAGGTGAGCCAGTACAGGTGTAATGTGATCAAACTTTCTTGTTCTTGTCAAAAGTCTAGCAGCCGCATTTTGTACCAACTGTAATCTTTTAATGCTAGACATGGGGAGACCCGAAAATAATACGTTACAGTAGTCGAGGCGAGACGTAACAAACGCATGGATAATGATCTCAGCGTCTTTAGTGGACAGAATGGAGCGAATTTTAGCGATATTGCGGAGATGAAAGAAGGCCGTTTTAGTAACGCTTTTAATGTGTGCCTCAAAGGAGAGAGTTGGGTCGAAGATAATACCCAGATTCTTTATCGTGTCGCCTTGTTTAATTGTTTGGTTGTCAAATGTTAGAGTTGTATTATTAAATAGAGTTCGGTGTCTAGCAGGACCGATAATCAGCATTTCCGTTTTTTTGGCGTTGAGTTGCAAAAAGTTAGCGGACATCCATTGTTTAATTTCATTAAGACACGCCTCCAGCTGACTACAATCCGGCGTGTTGGTCAGCTTTAGGGGCATGTAGAGTTGGGTGTCATCAGCATAACAGTGAAAGCTAACACCGTATTTGCGTATGATGTCACCTAGCGGCAGCATGTAGATGCTGAAGAGTGCAGGGCCAAGGACCGAACCCTGGGGAACTCCACACGTTACCTTAACGTAGTCCGAGGTCACATTGTTATGGGAGACACACTGCATCCTATCAGTAAGATAAGAGTTAAACCAAGACAGGGCTAAGTCTGACATACCAATTCGTGTTTTGATACGTTCTAATAAAATATTATGATCGACGGTATCGAAAGCAGCGCTAAGATCGAGGAGCAGCAACATAGATGACGCATCAGAATCCATCGTTAGCAATAGATCATTAGTCATTTTTGCGAGGGCTGTCTCCGTCGAGTGATTTGCCCTGAAACCGGATTGAAAGGTTTCACATAGATTGTTAGACGCTAAGTGTTCATTTAACTGCTCCGCAACAATTTTTTCGAGGATTTTTGAAATAAAGGGAAGGTGAGACACCGGTCGGTAGTTTACCATGAGGTCAGGATCGAGGTTAGGTCTTTTAAGAAGAGGATGAATAACCGCTTTTTTGAATGCTAGGGGAACAGTGCCCGAGGAAAGTGATAAGTTTATAATATTTAGCACTGATGGACCTAATAATACAAAGAGCTCCTTGATCAGTTTCCCAGGAAGAGGGTCAAGTAAACATGTTGTTTGTTTTATTCCATTTACACGTTGTAACAATTCCTCTAATGTTATTTCCTCAAAACGAGAGAAACTATTTTGGAGGGCAGTATCCGCCGTATATACAATCGTGTCAGTGTTAATAGAACCCCGTTGTAGCTGGGACGCATTGTCTTTAATCTCCTTTCTAATGACTTCAATTTTCTTACTAAAGAATTGCATAAAGTCATCAGCTGAGTGGGTGGAGCTACTGGAAGGAGTCCCTTGTTGGGTTAGCGATGCTACCGTACTAAACAAAAATTTAGGATCGTTTTTATTACGGTGGATGAGATTTGAGTAATAATTAGCTTTAGCTAAGGTAAGCATGTGTTTATAAGTTATTAAACCATCACTAAATGCTTGATGGTGCACCTCAAGTTTAGTCGTGCGCCATTTGCGTTCCAGCTTTCTGCATAATAATTTCTGAGCTCTGGTTTCTTCTGTAAACCACGGGGTGCGCTTTTTTGGAGCCTTTTTTAACTTTAGCGGTGCTATGTTATCAATGGTTTCGCGCAGGGCGTCGTTAAAGTTGTTAGTGAGGTTATCAATAGAGCCCACATACTTTGGGAATGGTGCCATAACCGAGGGCAGTAGGTCAGCAAGAGTTGCCGTTGTGGCCGTATTAATGTTGCGGCTGCTATAGCAGTTATTATTATTATTAGTTTGACGAACATGCGTCTGAACCTCGAATTTTATAAGGTAATGATCGGACAATACTTTAGTATACGGGAGTATCGTAACTTTGGAAGCGGTGATACCCCTGACAAGCACTAGGTCTATCGTATTACCGTTGCGATGCGTGGGTTCATTTATTATTTGTGTGAGACCACAGCTATCAATTATAGTCTGGAGCGCTACGCACGGTGGGTCCGATGGGGTATTCATATGGAATATAATTATATGGAATATAATTCATATAATAGCCGCCATCTATGCCATAAAAGTGACAAAAACTTCGTGAGTGAGTTTAGTGGTCTTGAGCTGGAAAAACATTGAGTCCAATATTTTCCGGGCAAGTCCAATAATTCTTTCCCATGACCCGCCAAAGTGGGAAGCGTGTGGAGGATTAAAGGTCCATGTACATCCGTGTTCTTTAAGGTAGGTTTGTACAGTTGTGTTTTCTAAATTTGAGGGGATCTTCAGTTCTTTACATGCGCTGACAAAATTGGTACCTCTATCAGAACTAATGCTTTTTACAGGTCCTCTTACTGCCAGAAACCGTCTGAATGCATTAACAAAGCTAGAGGTATCGAGAGACTCGATCACCTCAATGTGAACTGCTCTGATACTCAAGCATGTGAATAGAACAGCCCACCTTTTATTTTGGATGATACTTCCTCTTGTACGATGTGAAGACACAAACCACGGGCCAAAAACATCTAAGCCCACATTAGTGAATGGGGGGTCCGTTGTAAGACGGTTTGGAGGGAGGTTCGACATTTTTTGTGTACTCATAGGGGCACGAAGTCTTTTGCAGGTTACACTGTGATAGATGATTGTGCTCACCTTTCTCTTGCAACCTACTATCCACCATCCTACGGAGAGAACGGCTCCTTCTGTGAAAAGGCGACCTTGGTGTTGGGTCTGCTCGTGGTAGTGCTTAATGATAAGCGCTGCAACATGGTGGTGGCCAGGAACTATGAGTGGGTTCTTTTCACCTTGGCTTAAGTTTGAATCACAGATGCGACCTCCCACTCTAAGAAGTCCATTTTCATCCAGGTAGGGGTCTAAGTTTTTGAGAGGACTGGTTCAGGGTAGTTGATCGTGTTTCTGCACACACTTCAAGTCATTGGCATACACATCCTGTTGTACTGCTTGAATGATAATGTTTTGGGCTTGGTTTGACTCGTCAACAGTGAGTCCTATCTCACAGTAGTGCCAACCACGGCAGTGATTGATTTTGCTTGGCAGTGATCCTCTCTGAGCTGCTACCTTACCGTGGTAGAGGAGTTTGCGTGTCCCAATGATCCTAGGAGCTATGTTGTCTGGAGGCTTTCATGCCCCCTGGTAGGGTCTCCCAAGACAAACAGGTCCTAGGTGAGTGATCAGACAAAGAGCAGCTCAAAGACTTCTATGGAATTACAACAAAATGAACCCAGATTTCCCTCGCCCGGACGTGGGTCACCGGGGCCCCGCTCTGGAGCCAGGCCCGGAGTTGGGGCACGATGGCGAGCGCCTGGTGGTCGGGCCTGTTCCCATGGGGCCCGGCCGGGCACAGCCCGAAGAGGCAACGTGGGTCATCCCTCCAATGGGCTCACCACTCATAGGAGGGGCCATAGAGGTCGGGTGCATTGTGAGCTGGGCGGCAGCCGAAGGCAGGGCACTTGGCGGTCCGATCCTCGGCTACAGAAGCTAGCTCTTGGGACGTGGAACGTCACCTCACTGGGGGGGAAGGAGCCTGAGCTAGTGCGCGAGGTAGAGAAGTTCCGGCTGGATATAGTCGGACTCACCTCGACGCACAGCAAGGGCTCTGGAACCAGTTCTCTCGAGAGGGACTGGACCCTCTTCCACTCTGGCGTTGCCGGCAGTGAGAGGCGACGGGCTGGGGTGGCAATTCTCGTTGCCCCCCGGCTCAAAGCCTGCATGTTTGAGTTCAACCCAGTGGACGAGAGGGTAGCTTCCCTTCGCCTTCGGGTGGGGGGACGGGTCCTGACTGTTGTTTGTGCTTACGCACCAAACAGCAGTTCAGAATACCCACCCTTTTTGGGTACACTCGAGGGAGTACTGGAAAGTGCTCCTCCGGGTGATTCCCTTGTCCTACTGGGAGACTTCAACGCTCATGTTGGCAACGACAGTGAAACATGGAGAGGCGTGATTGGGAAGAATGGTCGCCCGGATCTAAACCCGAGTGGTGTTTTGTTATTGGACTTTTGTGCTCGTCACGGATTGTCCATAACAAACACCATGTTCAAACATAAGGGTGTCCATATGTGCACTTGGCACCAGGACACCCTAGGCCGCAGTTCCATGATCGACTTTGTAGTTGTGTCATCGGATTTGCGGCCTTATGTTTTGGACACTCGGGTGAAGAGACGGCGGAGCTTTCTACCGATCACCACCTGGTGGTGAGTTGGCTGCGATGGTGGGGGAGGATGCCGGACAGACCTGGCAGGCCCAAGCGCATTGTGAGGGTCTGCTGGGAACGTCTGGCAGAGTCTCCTGTCAGAGAGAGTTTCAATTCACACCTCCGGGAGAACTTTGAACATGTCACGAGGGAGGTGCGGGACATTGAGTCCGAGTGGACCATGTTCCGAACCTCTATTGTCGAGGCGGCTGATTGGAGCTGTGGCCGCAAGGTTGTTGGTGCCTGTCGTGGCGGTAATCCCAGAACCCGTTGGTGGACACCAGCAGTGAAGGATGCCGTCAAGCTGAAGAAGGAGTCCTATCGGGTTCTTTTGGCTCATAGGACTCCGGAGGCAGTGGACGGGTACCGACGGGCCAAGCGGTGTGCAGCTTTAGCGGTCGCGGAGGCAAAAACTCGGACATGGGAAGAGTTCGGGGAAGCCATGGAAAACGACTTCCGGACGGCTTCGAAGCGATTCTGGACCACCATACGGCGCCTCAGGAAGGGGAAGCAGTGCACTATCAACACAGTGTATGGTGCGGATGGTGTTCTGCTGACTTCGACTGCGGATGTTGTGGATCGGTGGAGGGAATACTTTGAAGACCTCCTCAATCCCACCAACACGTCTTTCTTTGAGGAAGCGGTGCCTGGGGAATTTGTAGTGGACTCTCCTATTTCTGGGGCTGAGGTCGCTGAGGTAGTTAAAAAGCTCCTCGGCGGCAAGGCCCCGGGGGTGGATGAGATCCGCCTGGAGTTCCTTAAGGCTCTGGATGCTGTGGGGCTGTCTTGGTTGACAAGACTCTGCAGCATCGCGTGGACATCGGGGGCGGTACCTCTGGATTGGCAGACCGGGGTGGTGGTCCCTCTCTTTAAGAAGGGGGACCGGAGGGTGTGTTCCAACTATCGTGGGATCACACTCCTCAGCCTTCCCGGTAAGGTTTATTCAGGTGTACTTGAGAAGAGGCTTCGCCGGATAGTCGAACTTCGGATTCAGGAGGAACAGTGTGGTTTTCGTCCTGGTCGTGGAACTGTGGACCAGCTCTATACTCTCGGCAGGGTTCTTGAGGGTGCATGGGAGTTTGCCCAACCAGTCTACATGTGCTTTGTGGACTTGGAGAAGGCATTCGACCGTGTCCCTCGGGAAGTCCTGTGGGGAGTGCTCAGAGAGTATGGGGTATCGGACTGCTTTATTGTGGCGGTCCGCTCCCTGTATGATCAGTGTCAGAGCTTGGTCCGCATTGCTGGCTGTAAGTCGGACACGTTTCCAGTGAGGGTTGGACTCCGCCAAGGCTGTCCTTTGTCACCGATTCTGTTCATAACTTTTATGGACAGAATTTCTAGGCGCAGCCAAGGCGTTGAGGGGTTCCGGTTTGGTGGCCACGGGATTAGGTCTCTGCTTTTTGCAGATGATGTAGTCCTGATGGCTTCATCTGGCCGGGATCTTCAGCTCTCACTGGATCGGTTCGCAGCCGAGTGTGAAGCGACCGGAATGAGAATCAGCACCTCCAAGTCCGAGTCCATGGTTCTCGCCCGGAAAAGGTTGGAGTGCCATCTCCGGGTTGGGGAGGAGACCTTGCCCCAAGTGGAGGAGTTCAAGTACCTAGGAGTCTTGTTCACAAGTGGGGGAAGAGTGGATCGTGAGATCGACAGGCGGATCGGTGCGGCGTCTTCAGTAATGCGGACGTTGTATCGATCCGTTGTGGTGAAGAAGGAGCTGAGCCGGAAGGCAAAGCTCTCAATTTACCGGTCGATCTACGTTCCCATCCTCACCTATGGTCATGAGCTTTGGGTCATGACCGAAAGGATAAGATCACGGGTACAAGCGGCCGAAATGAGTTTCCTCCGCCGGGTGGCGGGGCTCTCCCTTAGAGATAGGGTGAGAAGCTCTGCCATCCGGGAGGAACTCAAAGTAAAGCCGCTGCTCCTCCACATCGAGAGGAGCCAGATGAAGTGGTTCGGGCATCTGGTCAGGATGCCACCCGAACGCCTCCCTAGGGATGTGTTTAGGGCACGTCCAGCTGGTAGGAGGCCACGGGGAAGACCCAGGACACGTTGGGAAGACTATGTCTCCCGGCTGGCCTGGGAACGCCTCGGGATCCCCCGGGAAGAGCTAGACGAAGTGGCTGGAGATAGGGAAGTTTGGGCTTCCCTGCTTAGGCTGCTGCCCCCGCGACCCGACCTCGGATAAGCGGAAGATGATGGATGGATGGATGGATTTGAAGTTATGTATGACATACAGTAGTCTCGAAACAGCACGTTTGAGAGACTTCCATGTTGAAAACTTGTTGAATCTGTCGGAGCCAAGTTGTTTGGTTGAAATTGTGGTTTTGAGTGTAGACACCTGTGGTCTGACATCAGAGTCCGTGCAAGGCTCAACAAGATCAAAACAGTCATTTGTAGGACTTTGATCTTGGAGCAGGAAGTCAGGACCAGTGAGCCAGTTACTAAGGGGTAGCTGGTAAGCAGGAACAGAACGAGTGGCGTGATCTGCTGGGTTCTGGCTGCTCGGTACGTAGTGCCATTGGCTTGTTTGAGAAGATTTGCGGATTCTCGTAACACGGTTAGCCACGTAGACATAAAATCTTCTTGTCTCGTTGTGGATATAACCTAGGACTACTTTACTGTCTGTATAGAATGCAGTGTAGTCTATTTCAAAGCCTAATTCTTCTGTGAGAAGATCTGCAAGCTCGACTGCTAACACAGCAGCACTAAGCTCTAATCTTGGTATGGTCTGATCTGGGTGAGGTGCTAACTTTGCCTTACCTAAAACAAAGCCTACTTCACAGTTCTTAGCTGCATCTGTTACTCTTAAATAGGCCACTGCAGCTATAGCCTTAGTAGATGCGTCCGAAAATACCAACAACTCTTTTTTTGTAGTTGTTGAGGGAGAAATGTCTGTGTCCGCTCTGGGAATGGTCAAGTTGGACAGTGCTTTAAGTGAGTCTTTCCACAGGGTCCAGGACTCTTCCATTTCTGAGGGCAATGGTGCATCCCAGTCTCCATTTTCCACCATAAGTTCACACAGAATTGACTTTCCCTGTATAGTTACTGGTGCTACAAATCCTAATGGATCATACAGGCTGTTTATTGTTGATAAAACACCTCGTCTAGTAAAGGACTTTGTCTCGTCTGACACTTTAAAGGTGAAGCAGTCTTTCTTTAGGTCCCAAAGGAGACCCAGGCTATGTTGCATGGGGACTGAATCAGCTTCAAAGTCCAAATCCTTTAGGTCTTTGGCATGATCTTGTGGAGGGAATGCTTCGAGTACCTCTTTTCTGTTGGCTGCTATTTTATGCAGTCTTAGATTTGAGTTTGCAAGTGTGTCACGGGTTCTTTGTAATAAGGACACAGCCTTTTCAACAGTGGGGAAGGGACTTGAGTCCGTCGTCTACGTAGAAGCCGCGTGTGACAAACTGCTTGACATCTGGATCACAAAGTGGCTGGTTGCGTAGAACAGACTGATGTAAGCCGTATATGGCCACTGCTGGTGATGGGCTATTCCCAAAGACATGGACTCTCATCCTATACTCTACAATGTCTTTGGAAATGTCATTGTCACGAAACCACAAAAAACGCAAGTATTTTCTGTCTTGCTCTCGAACATTGAAACAGTAAAACATCTGTTCAATGTTGGCTTTCCTTTCTGAAACGTATTAGGACACCTAACACTGAGTTGTTAAGGTCTGGTCCTGTCAACAACACATCATTTAATGATACATTCTTGTACTTTGCGCTGCTGTCAAATACGACCCTAATCTGTTTGGGCTTGCAAGGGTGGTAGACAGCGAATAGTGGCAAATATCAACATTCCTCTTCGTCTTTCAGTGGAGGGGCAAGCTCTGCATGTCTGTTTTCAAATATTTTGTCCATAAACATGATGAAATGTTCTTTCATTTCTTCTTTCCTTTCAAAGCTACGTACAAGAGACATTAAACGGTTGAGGGCCTGCGGTCTGTTGTTAGGGCGTTTTTGACGTGGCGACTTGAATGGTAATGGAGCTGTCCAGCTCTTGTCTGTGTCCTTCTGTAGTCCTTCTTCCATTATTTTCAGGAAGGCTTTATCCTGAATGGAGGGTGCGATGTCATTGTCGTGTCTGGTTTGTTTGAAGACATTACATCCTAAATGATCAGGTTCACAAGCGCTATCCACAAGTTGAGTGCTGAAGCTGAATGGAACTTGTATTTCACAATGTCTCTCTTTTACGTTAAATACGTTGGGGCATGGCTCAAACATTGTAGGACGCCCCTTCTCAGTTGCATTTGTGAACAGCGTCTTTACAGCGAGAGTTTTGTGGACATCACCTAAACACACATTTCCTACTATGACCCACCCGAGGCCCAATTTTTGTGCATAGGGTGCGTTGTTAGGGCCACTTATCTGTTTACGGACTTTGTGAACTCTAATAACATCTCGTCCGAGAAGCATGAGTATGGGGGCATTAGAGTCCAGGTCAGGGATAAGGTGAGCTACTGACTTTAGGTGACTGTGTTGCATAGCTGCACTTGGTGTGGGAATTTCATCTCTATCGTTTGGGAGATTTTTACATTCAATGAGCGTAGGCAATTGGATGTGGACTGAACCATCTATGGCTGCCACTACATATCCTGTAGCTCTCCTGCCCATTGCTTCTTTAGTACCAGCACATGTCCTTAGTGAATAAGGGGAACTAGGGCCACGGTCATTGAACAATTCAAAGAACTCAGGACATACTAACGACCTGTTACTCTGTTCATCATGGATGGCATAGAGCCTTACTGCTTGTTCAGGGTGGCCTGCTGGGTAAACTTTAACAAGACTAATTTTAGAGCAGGATCTGCCTGCTTTGTTCATGCCACAAACCTGACTGCACTTGGATGTGATCTCCTCCGACTTAGTGGACTCACACTCCCCGCCATACTCTGCTGCAGGTTCAGTTTCTTTAAGCCAGGGTGCTGGTCCTGGGTGAAGAGCAGTGCAGTGTTTTTCATCAAGGCACTCAGAGCACTGTAGCTTGACCATACAGTTTTTTGCAATGTGTGTAGATGAAGAACAGCATTTGAAGCAAATGTGGTTTTCTTTTAAGAATGCTTTTCGATCATTGAGTGTTTTCATTCGAAATGATCTGCACTTCGAGAGGGGATGAGGTTTCATGTGAATTGGGCAAAGCTTGTCGCTGTCTACAGCTTTGTTTGCCGTTCTTTGTGTATCTAAATTGTAACGGGAGACAACATCGGTTTTGTGCACTGAAATTTCTTTTTGTTTATAGGCTCTCCAAGGCAGTTTGTCCAGTTTTGGTACGTCAGGGAATGATGTAAAGTTGAAGCTGGGGTCATTTCTTGCGTTAGCTTCCTGCGTTACAAAGTCCACAAAAACATTGAATGGTGGGAAGGGGACACGTTGTGTTCGTTTGTAGTTAGCTCCTACTGTGATCCACCTTTCTTGCAAATTGAAGGGAAGTTTCTTCACAATTGGGTTTAATCCTCTTGCGGTATCCAAAAACGCAAGACCAGGAAGGTCTCCTTCGGCTTTAGCACTCTGCATTTCCATGAGCAGGTCACTAAACTTCCTTAGTTTTGTGTAGTCTTTGGGTGTGATTTTGGGGAACATATCAATTCTTTTGAAGAGTGTATCCTCAATCACTTCAGCTGAGCCATAACATTGCTCAAGCCTGTCCCACATCATATTGAGGCCTTTGGTTGGGTTGTTAATGTGTATGGCTCTAATTTGTTCTACGTGTTCAGAGGATTCTTTGCCAAGCCACTTTAACATCAAGTCCATCTCCTCACTTTGTTGTTAAATCTAATCCATTTGTTGCATTTTTAAAGGAGCGTTTCCAAGCTCTGAAATTTTGAGGCTTGTCGTTAAATTGCAGTAGTCCTGTTGCTGCTATTTCCCGACGAGCAAAGTATCTAATGAAGTCACTCACATTAGGGTTTATAGGCTCTTGGCATGAAGGCCGAACATCATCGAAGTTGGATGCTGATACCCGATCTGACCAACATGCACTGTAATTGTTATGGATGTGAGGAGAGGAGGAAATAACTGGGGCGTTTTGGAAGTTTTTAAGATCATTAGGAGGGCCAAAGGTAATTTATTGAGAGTCACTTTGTTTTGTTGGCTGAAGTAATTGATTGCTAGTGAGCTTTGACTTGCTCTGAGGAGCATTTTGACATTGTGATGACTGTGTAACAACATCTTTTCCCTGTTTTACAAATTCAGCTTGGCTGAGAACATTTCGCTTCGTACGTTCGGATGTAACAAAAGAACAAGGATTGCTGCGTGCTTCTACCTGTGTGACTACAGCTGCTTCTAATCCCTCTGCTTCAGCAATGGCAGATGCAACACATTTTTCATGTTGAAGAAATTCAATAGATGCTTCTATTTTAGTTTTTCTACTTTTAAGTCAATTTCTTTTGCTGCAAAACCGAGGCGGGCTTTGGCTGCCTCAGCTTTTGCTCTTGCCCTAGCTGCTGCAGAACCTGTGGAGGAATTCGTCGAAGCCTCAGACCGGGTCTTTATGGATGATGCCTTGCTGGACATGGTGGGGTAGATGACTGCTGAATCACTGCTGTATGCCGTTTGTGTTGTAGCGTTGTGGCGTAGTAGTGGTCAGCTTCACAATAGCGTGCGACGACTGCGTTACCTCTGTCTGCTTGGATGACGCCATTTCACTGTGCCGTTACGAGTGCATGTCTGATGGAAGGGCTGTTCAACACCTTTCTTATGCCACGATTCTGAAGACCGGTGAGCGTTGTCAGCAGGTTTATTGACATTCAAAAGGGTGAAACTAAAAAGACAAACAATATAGTCAACATGTACATATATTATGCAAATGTATTCATATAAATGCTGTAATATATATATATATATATATATATATATATATATATATATATATTTATATAGATAGATAGATAGATAGATAGATAGATAGATAGATAGATAGATAGATAGATAGATAGATAGATAGATAGATAGATAGATAGATAGATAGATAGATAGTACTTTATTTATTCCGTTCCTTCAGGAAAATTACAATTTTCAGCACAATCCCATTCAAGATCAGACAAACATTACAGGGAGACAGAACAGAAAAAAAAAAAATAGAAGATTAAAATAAAATTAAAAAATCTCAAAAAATTTAAATATATATATATATATATATATATATATATATATATATATATATATATATATATATATACATATGTATGTGTATATATATACATACATATACATACATACATACATACATACGTACATACATACATACATACATACATACATACATACATACATACATACATACATACATACATACATACATACATATATATATATATATATATATATTACACACACACGCATATATATATATGTATATGTATATGTATATATATATATATATATAAATATATATATATATATATATATATGTATATATATATATATATATATATATATATATATATATATATATATATATATATATATATATATATATATATATATATATATACATATACTCCTCTCTGAGCTGCTACCTTACATTGGTAGAGGAGTTTGCGGGTCCCAATGATCCTAGGAGCTCTGTTTTCTGTGGGCTTCTATGCCCCCTGGTAGGGTCTCCCAAGACAAACAGGTCCTAGGTGAGGGATCAGACTAATAGCAGCTCGAAGACTTCTAGAGATATACAACAACAGAGACTCAGTTTTCCATCGCCTGGGGGCAGGTCCCTGTGGCCCCCCTCTGGAGCCAGTCCCGGAGTTGGGGCACGATGGCGAGCGCCTGGTGGCCAGGCCTGTTCCCATGGGGCCCGGCCGGGCACAGCCCGAAGAGGCAACGTGGGTCACCCCTCCAATGGGCTCACCACCCAAAGCAGGGGCCATAGAGGTCGGGTGCATTGTGAGCTGGGCGGAAGCCGAAGACAGGGCACTTGGCAGTCCAATCCTCGGCTACATAAGCTAGCTCTTGGAACGTGGAACGTCACCTCACTGGGGGGTTAGGACCCTGAGCTAGTGTGCGAAGTAGAGAAGTTCCGACTGGATATAGTCGGACTCACCTCGACGCACATCAAGGGCTCTGGAACCAGTTCTCTCGAGAAGGACTGGACTCTCTTCTACTCTGGGGTTGTACGCAGTGAGAGGCGGCAAGCTGGGGTGGCAATTCTTGTTTTTCCTCCCAACTCAAAGCCGGTACATTGGAGTTCAACCCAGTGGACAAGAGGGTTGCCTCCCTCCGCCTTCGGGTGGGGGGACGGGTCCTGACTGTTGTTTGTGCTTACGCACCAAACAGCAGCTCAGAGTACCCACCCTTTTTGGGTACACTCGAAGGAGTACACATATTGTGTGAATGTGAGTTTGAATGTTGTTTATCTGTGTTGGCCCCGCGATGAGGTGGCGACTTTTCCAGGGTATACCTGCCTTCCACCCGAATGCAGCTTGGATAGGCTCCTGAAAGCGGTAGAAAATGGGCGGATGTACATTTCAAAAAGCTATAAAAAATATATATATATATATATGTATTTTTTGCATTCCCATTATGGGGTTGAGGACAAAAAATAATTTATTCCATTTTGAAATAAGGTTGTAACATAACAAAATGTGGAAAAGGTGAAGCGCTGTCAATACTTTCCGGATGCACTACATTTTTGGATAGATAGATGGATGGATGGACGGACGGACGGACGGATAGATAGATATATAGATAGATGGATAGTACTTTATTAAATCTTTCAGGAAAATTTAAAATTCCAGCAGCAGTGGACATAGTTGAGATTAATTGAACAGTAAAAAGTAAATAATGGGGTTATAATGGAAACAAAATAGAAAAATATTACAATAAGAATAAAAATAAAAATCCCCCCGCGACCCCGAAGGGAATAAGCGGAAGAAAAATGGATGGATGGATAATAAAAATATGTATGTATATATATATATATATATATATATATATATATATATATATATATATATATATATATATATATATATATATATATATATATATATATATATATATATATGTGTGTATATATATCTATATATATATATATATATATATACATAGATATATATACATATATATGTATATATATATATATGTATATATATCTATGTATATATATGTATATATATATATATATATATATATATATATATATATATATATATATATATATTTATTTATTTATATGTGTGTGTACACACAGTCACATTTTATCCAAGGTTAACTTGCAATTAATTGTGATTAATAATATATAAATAAATCAATTTTTTTATCTTCATTAAGTGTACCTTAAATAGGACCTTTTCTTTTTTATTACTATCAATGTAGAATTGGGCAATTTGTTTGCATCATGCAAAGATTTGTTTTAAAAACGTTATGGTTTTTTAAACAGCTCAACACATAAAATTGACACAAACCCGAGTGGGACGCATTTTCAGCTCCTTTCCAGAAATACTCAATAAAATTGTTATAAAAGTTAATATTCTCCTCTTGTTAATGTTGAACAACCTATGTTAATTTTTATTAGAGGATGTGCGGAAAAAAAATGCAAAGGTCACCGCAAGTCACTTTTTTAACCCAGATTTCCACTGGATGCATAATGGCTCCAGCACAGTAAGATTTTGGAAATGTTCATTTACATACTTTAACAAGGCAGTAAAACAAATGATCAAACAAAGCAGAAGTCATCGTCATGGACCCACTAGCTGCAAACGCTAGCTCTCCAATTAACTAAACGGACTCAATAACACTACAGTGACGTTTTTGTTGAATTTACTGAAGAATTAGTGAAACTGAAAAATGCAAAAATAATGCCTTTGTAAGTTACTTATGCTAACACAGACCCTCGTAAACGTGTTCAAATATTGGCTAATGCCAACTACGCTAGCTAATTTATTACATTATGATAGCACATACAAATATGCCTCACAACTTTCCTACAGACATCTCTCGGTTAGGTAAGTATGAATAGTTTTAGTTATGCTTACTTGCTTATGGTTGTCCATCGAGTCCGATGACGACATCCACTTCTATCGGTGAGTTCGTTGGTGGCTGAATAGCCCTATCCTGGATGCACAGATCCTACTGCAGGTAGGGCATGTAAATGTGGTGGTGGAAACGGCAACTGTAGGTGTATTCCTCCTGAGTCTTTTCTCCTGTCTCCTGGCTGTCCTATTCTCTTCCAGCAGCCGGTTGCCATCCTGGCACAACTGACGCCAGGTGTTACGATCAGCAGCC
The DNA here is from genome assembly GCF_033978795.1 of Nerophis ophidion. Taxonomy (NCBI): domain Eukaryota; kingdom Metazoa; phylum Chordata; class Actinopteri; order Syngnathiformes; family Syngnathidae; genus Nerophis; species Nerophis ophidion. The sequence continues at coordinate 36,594,570 of NC_084612.1, forward strand.
ACACACTCCAGGGCCTCAGGTCTGATTTTACACTTCCTTAGTGCAGTCTTCAGCTGGTCTTTATATCGTTTTTTCTGCCCTCCAGCAGAGCGACGACCATGGTGTAGCTGGCCGTATAGCACTTTGCGAGGCAGGCGATCTGAGGGCATCCTTACTACGTGGCCCAGCCATCGTAGTTGGTGCAGGGTGATCATGGCCTCAATACTCCAGCAGTTGGTTTTTGAGAGTATTTCAGAATGAGGCACACGATCACACCATGTAATCCCCAGGATGCGCTGTAGGCAACGTATGTGGAACTGCTGTAGGACCTTGATGTGGCGGGTGTAGGTTACCCAGGCTCCACAGCTGTAGAGGAGGGTAGTGAGGCAGATGGCTTGATAGACAGAGACCTTTGTGTGGAGATGGAGCTTCTTGTTTTGGAAGACCCGACGCCTGAGTCTCCCAAAAGCTGCCGCTGCCTGCTTAATCCTGTTCTGGACCTCACTATCAACAGTGTTGTCACTAGAAAGAATGCTCCCCAGGTATTTGAAAGATGGAACGACTGCTATTTGTTCTCCAGAAACAGTGAAGACAGGAGATGTAGATGGCTTGTTGGAGCTCCACTGGCAGACTACTTCCGTCTTGCTGGTGTTGACGGTCAGTCCCATCCTGCCGTACGCTCTCACCGCAGCAGAAAGAACAGACTGGAGGTCTTGTGGGCTGTGAGATACAAGAACACAGTCATCTGCGTACTGCAACTCAACAATTCTCTCCCTTTGCAGTTTGGTGGTAGCCTGAAGCCTCCTGATATTAAAGAGGTTGCCAGCTCGACGAAAGTCCACTGTCACACCGCTCCTGTCCTCAATCTCCTTGTGGAGAAGCTTGGTAACACATAGCAAGAAGATGTTGAAAAGCACTGGTGCTAGTACACACCCCTGCCTTACTTCTGTATGTACAGGGAAGGGGGCAGACTCTTGACCTCCTATGGTCACTCGAGCAGTCATTCCATCATGAAACTGACGGAGGATGTTAACAAACTTAATGGGACAGCCACACCTGAGGAGGACTTCCCATAAAAGTTCCCTCTGAACCGTGTCGAAGGCTTTGGAGAGGTCGACAAAGGCCATGAAAAGGTCCTGGTGTTTTTCCCTACATTTTTCCTGCAGCTGTCTAGCTGTGAAAATCATGTCCACTGTGCTCCTACTCTTTCTAAACCCGCACTGTGATTCAGGCAGAATCGACTCAGTGATGTTATTAATCAGCCTCTGGAGCATCACTTTTGCCAGAACTTTACCGGCAACAGCAAGGAGTGAAATGCCCCTACTGTTGCCACAGACAGCCTTGTCACCCTTGTTCTTGTAGATAGTGACTACATTGGCGTCTCTCCATTGTTGTGGGACATTCTCTTCAGCCCAGACTTGTGTGATGTACCGGTGCAATGTTCTTGTGCAGAAGTATCCTCCTTGCTTCAGCAGTTCAGCCGGGATGTTGTCATTACCGGGGGATTTGTTGTTTTTGAGGGAGCGGGTAGCTGATCGGACCTCCAGGAAGGTTGGGGGCTCGTCCAGATTGTGCATGACAGGAAATGTAAGCAGTTCATCCAGAACAGTGGGGTCTGCATCAGATTCCTGATTCAACAGGGTGCTAAAGTGTTCCGCCCATCTCAGCAAGATGCTAGATTGTTCTTTCAAGGTACACAGGCCGTCTGCTGTTTTCAGGGGAGTGATGCAGCGGTTTGTTGGGCCGTAGGTCTTCTTGACAGCATTGTAGAAGTTGTGCATGTCATTTTTATCGGCAAAGGTTTGGATCTCATGTGCCTTTTTTCTCCACCACTCATTCTGCATCCTTCTAACAGCCCTTTGCACCTCTCCTCGAGCTCTCTGCCATTTCTGCCTGGCGCTACTGGATGAAGGGTTCTCTAGAGTTGCCCTGTGTGCTCTGTGTTAGTGAGAATTAGTGAAACTGAAAAATGCTAAAATAATGCCTTTGTAAGTTACTTATGCTAACACAGACCCTCGTAAACGTGTTCAAATATTGGCTAATGCCAACTACGCTAGCTAATTTATTACATTATGATAGCACATACAAATATGCCTCACAACTTTCCTACAGACATCTCTCGGTTAGGTAAGTATGAATAGTTTTAGTTATACTGTAAAACTGACAAACGTTGCTTGGAGTGATCAATGAAGAATCCATATATAGAATCCAACACTATGGATAACTAAAAGACAGAAGTACGGGTTTAAAGCACTGAACAGAAGGAAATACTGTAGACTTTCAGAACCTGCAGAGAGCGAACTCATGTAAAAGATGACGCCATAGCAAAAACTGATTTTCAGTGGCTCTGCTTATGTTTAATGAAAGCAATTGTTTATAACAAAACATTATGACAACTAGCGGAAAAAAATCCATGAATTAGCCGCACCTTTTTATAAGCCGCAATGTTTGAAGTGTAGGAAAAGAAGTAGTGCCTTATAGTCCAGAATTTACAGTGTGCTATCTGTATCCTTCTCGATGGTCATAGCGTTTATGTATTGTGCCAGGTATGCATTCAATTTGGATTTGTCCACTTCTCCAGTAAGCGTTTTACATTGAACTTCAGTTTTACTTTCACTTTTCTGTTCTGTTCTCCCAAAAGTGTCTGTTTCACCTTTCACTTTTCTGTTCTGTTCTCCCAAAAGTGTCTGTCTCACTTTGGGAGACATAATGAAGTGTCAAAACTAAGCAACGGTATTCTTCCTCAAAGTTGCCATCGACGTCCCTCTGAAGCACACACTGCGCACACACAGCTTGAGTTACATAATGTACACGGAGCAGTGTGGCACACACACAGCATGCGGTATCTTTCTGCCAATGCTGTAACAATTTTTCGAGACTGAACATTTTAGGTTGATCCTGGAATTTTATTTGGAAACTGAATATCCCCGTTCAGCTAAAGTTGTAGTTTTTGCTTGAATTCAGCATGACGCTGCTACATAAAAAAAAAAACAATATGTCTACATTTAAATTGTGTGCAATAGTTAACCATTTTACAGGTGTGTAATTCATAAATTTAAACAGAATACGATGATTTGCAAATCCTTTTCAACTCATATTCAATTTAATAGACTGCAAAGACAACATACTTGAAGTTCGAACTGAAAAACTTTGCAAATAATCATTAACTTAGAATTTAATGGCAGCAACTCATTGCACAAAAGTTGGCGCAGAGGCATTTTTACCACTGTGTTACATGGCCTTTCCTTTTAACAACACTCAGTAAACATTTGGGAACTGAGGAGACCGATTTTTGAAGCTTTTCAGCTGGAATTCTTCCCCATTCTTGCTTGATGTACAACTTAAAAGGCTTCATATTGCGGCACACATTTTCAATGGGGCCCTGCGATGAGGTGGCGACTTGTCCAGGATGTACACCGCCTACCGCCCGGATGCAGCTGAGATAAGCTCCAGCACCCCCCGCGACCCCAAAAGGGACAATCGGTATAAATGGATGGATGGGTGGATTTTCAATGGGAGACAGGTCTGGACAACAGGCAGGTCTGTCTAGTACCCGCACTCTTTTACTATGAAGCCACGCTGTTGTAACACGTGGCTTGGCATTGTCTTGCTGAAATAAGCATGGGCTTCCATGATGATGTTGCTTGGATGGCAACATATGTTGCTTCAAAACCTGTATATACCTTTCAGCATTAATGGTGCTTTCACAGATGTGTAAGTTACCCATGCCTTGGACACTAATACACCCCATACCATCACAGATGCTGGCTTATGAACTTTGCTTCTATAAAAATCTGGATTGTTCTTTTCCTCTTTGTTCCGAAGGACACGACGTCCACAGTTTCCAAAAACTATTTGAAATGTGGACTCGTCAGACCATAGAACACTTTTACACTTTGCATCAGTCCATCTTAGATGAGCTTGGGCCCAGCGAAGCCGGCGGCATTTCTGGGTGTGGTTGATAAATGGCTTTCGCTTTGCATAGTAGAGTTTTAACTTGCACTTACAGATGTAGCAACAAACTGAAGTTACTAACAGTGGTTTTCTGAAGTGTTCCTGAGCCCACATGGTGATATCCTTTACACACTGATGATTGCTTTTTGATGTAGTACTGCCTGAGGGATCGAAGGTCACGAGCATTTAATGTTGGTTTTCAGTCTTGCTGTTTACATGCAGAGATTTCTCCAGATTCTCTGATTCTTTTGATTAAAATTACGGACCGTAGATGGGGAAATCCCTAAATTCCTTTCAATAGATGGTTGAAAAATGTTGTTCTTAAACAATTTGCTCACGAGGTGGTGACCATGGCCTCATCCTTGTCTGTGAATGACTGAGCATTTCATGGAAGCTGCTTTTATACCCAACCATGGCAGTCACCTGTTCCCAATTAGCCTGTTCACCTGTGGGATGTTTGAAATAAGTGTTTGATGAGCATGCCTTAAATGTCTTTTTTGCCACTTGTGCCAGCTTTTTTTAAAAACATGTTGCAGGCCTCAAATTCCAAATGAGCTAATATTTACCAGAAATAAAGTTTTCCAGTTCAAACGTCAAGTATCTTGTCTTTGCAGTCTATTCAATTGAATATAGGTTAAAAAGGATTTGCAAATCATTGTATTCTGTTTTGGTTTACGATTTACACAACGTGACAACTTCCCTGGTTTTGGATGTTGTATATGCACACTCAAATTAGCGAGACCCTTTTTTCTTACGACCTCTGCATGTCTGTAAGGGCTGGTATTATGTCTACTAAAAGCTGCTGCTTCTGGCTTAAAAAGTTGCACCACTGTTGCGACATATTGATAGAAGTTCACAGTACAGAATATTATTTTATGACCATAAGCTGGCTGTAGGAGCACAGGCGCCTTTTTAGTGGAACAGCTGGAGTGGTGGAACAGCTCATTCAAAATGTAGGATGCAGCTGGAGGTGATGCTGCTGCTGCTGCACACATCTGTGCTACAGTGTTCTTACCAAAGGTGTCAGCTGGTGTCATCGCTGTCATCACACTACTACATAACATTATTACATAAATACATTATCAGCTTAATAACTGTGTCACATTTTCTTCCCACCTTTACTTCATAGAATTATGTCTCACTCTTTTGTGTTGCACATTATTCTATATCATGCGTTTTTTTATCATTCTGTGGTAACTTTTTAATTCAAATATTTTGATTTTAATGGGTTCCCTCCCACCTCCAAAGACATGCACCTGGGGATAGGTTGATTGGCAACACTAAATTGGCCCTAGTGTGTGAATGTGGGTGTGAATGTTGTCTGTCTATCTGTGTTGGCCCTGCGATGAGGTGGCGACTTGTCCAGGGTGTACGCCGCCTTCCGCCCGATTGTAGCTGAGATTGGCCCTAGCGCCCCCCGCGACCCTGAAGGGATAAAGCGGTAGAAAATGGATGGATGGATGGATGTATTGATGGATTTCACTGCAGTCATTTGTTAACTCTTTAAAAAGTGCATGTGAAAGAAGAATACTGTTTCCAAGATCAAATGCAAAAAATGTATACATGTATAGAGGACAATACTACAGGTTGAATTATCTGGGCCTATCATAGAAATCCCCAGATAATATTCAAAAGTGCCTACCCTAGGGGCCATTAGCATCTGATTGGTCAGATTTCGTTTAAAATGGACTCGACCAAGCAGAAACGAGTGTTTGACTTATCCGTGTTTTCTCTAAGGTGTGCGACATGATAATAATAGTTGGCCTTTGAAATGGAAAACAGTTTCCTCCCCTACAGGCTAAAGCGGATGAATAAATATCATTTGATGAGATCTTATTTCGCGGGCCAAAATGTATTCAACTGAAAATTCTTATGGATCAAATATTTAACAGATTCTGCTGTGCTTTTGTAATTGTTGTCGTTGAATACCAAGGTTTCCTTTGTTGTTTTTGGGTGTAGGAGGCTTGTGCATGACTATCACACACACACACACACACACACACACACGCACGGACGCACGCACGGACACACACACACAAATACTGTAGTATGCACACACTGCAATGAAACGAATAATGTTTTTGTCTGATTTTAATCCTTTTTTCTTTTCTTTTTTTTTTACATTTTATTGAGTGAGAAATTGCTGAATTAGATCGTTTACTGATCAAATACACGGCAGAAATTTGAGATGAGACGGTGGCGAGTGTCTCTAATCGGCTTTGTGGACTGTGCTCAGTGTTTGCAGAAACATTTATTATACACTAGGCCAGGGGACCTCAACAGGCGGCCTGCGATCCAAATCCCTAATTGTAAACATAATGTATCAATTTGAACGTACTTGTACTATTTGACACACCTTTGTAATCAGGCTTAACTCTCCTTGTTTGAAATGTTGTATTATATTTTTAATTTGTATTGTTTATTTTATTTATTGCTATTGTTACTACTTTTTTTCTCTCAAAATAATTTTTTAATAAAATTATTACTGTATTATTTATATTATTTACATTTTATGCCATGTTTTGTTTTGTTTTGTTTTGTTTTGTTATTGTCAATAGTGCTGTGTGTGAGTGAGTGAGTCTGTGTGTGTGTGTGTGTGTGTGTGTGTACGTGTGTGTGTGTGTGTGTGTGTGTGTGTACGTGTGTGTGTGTGTGTGTGTGTGTGTGTGTGTGTGTGTGTGTGTGTGTGTGTGTGTGTGTGTGTGTGTGTGTGTGTGTGTGTGTGTGTGTGTGTGTGTGTGTGTGTGTGTGTGTGCATTTGTATTTGTTTTCTTATCTATAGGGACCGACTGTCCCTTTGGGACAGAGGACCCTATTGAATTTCTAGCGTTTTATTCTTTCTTTATTATTATTCCGCAACTCTGAGCCGTAATTTGACCCCCTTAACATGCTTCAAAACACACCAAATTTGACACACACAACAGGACTGGCGAACATTGCGATTTATTCAAAAGACTTAACCCCAAAACTAAAAATTGCGCTCTTGCTCCCCCTAGGAACAAAACACAGACACAACTGTATGTAACTTCCAGTAGGAATGTCATAGCGACATGAAACAAAAACTTCTATGTAGGTCTCACTTAGACCTAGATTTCATACACTGACATCCTTCAGCAAAAAGTTTTCAATTCTCCCTTCAAAACAAAAGTTTTGTAAAAACTGGTCACATTTTTTCAAACATTATGTCCTCTGAGCGCGTTTGTCGTGTCGGCTTCAAAGTACCACAGGAGAGAGATTGAACCCTTCTGATTAAAAGTTGATGAAAGAGTCAAATTAATGCTACGGTTTTGATTTTATCAGCCTTCAAAAAACCGCTGCGCTAAAAAACATTTCAAAGGTGGCCGCGGTGCGCAGACACACTGAGGGAGACGTTTTTTTTTCTTTTTTTCCCGTACAGTCTGCTGCTGGTGCGTACGCACCAACATTTGTGAGGGAGGGGCTGTGATCGTCTATGCCAAGATGGCTGCCAGGTGCCGTAGCTAAGCCGGTATGTTTTAAAGTTGTCGTTTGCCTGCATAACGTAAAAACAACCGTCCAACATTTTACAACTAATTGTAAACTTATAGGTGCCGACCATCAGGGCCGAGTTGCGACGAGAGAGTGTGTCGATGTTAATTTATTACACGGAGTTGGTAAGTCTATCTGTTTGCTAATAGTAGCTACCAGCCGTACCCATGTATTTTTAATGGGCCGTTAGCATCCGGTTTTAATCCTGTTTCCTCCAATGTTTCTGCTCCGATTGAATTTCTTTGTATGTTGAGTCTTTATTTTGGGTACTTACATATGGTGCATGACTGTTATGGGGTTTTAAGGCCATCTGCACTTTTTATACGCCGAGTTGGTAGGTCTATCTGTTAGCTAATTGTAGCTACTAGCCGTACCCATGTATTTTCAATGGGCGGATAGCATCGGGTTTTAATCCCGTTTCCTCCTCTGTTTCTGCTCGGATTGAATTTCTTTTTATGTCAAGTCTTTATTTTGGGTACTTACATATGGTGCCTGACTGTTGTGGCGTTTTAAGGCCATCTGCACCTTTTATGCTACGGTAAAGACTATGAATGGCCCTGTTTTGATTTTATTAGCCTTCAAAGAACCGCTGGGCTGAAAAACATTTTAAGGCCATCTGCCATTTTAATGCACCGAGTTGGTTGGTCTATCTGTTTGCTAATAGTAGCTACCAGGCGTACCAATGTATTTTCAATGGGCGGTTAGCATCGGGTTTTAATCCCGTTTTCTCCTATGCTACTGCTCCGATAGAATTTCTTTTTATGTCGAGTTTGGGTACTTACATATGGTGCCTGACTGTTGTGGCGTTTTAAGGCCATCTGCACTTTTTGTGCCACGGTAAAGACTATGAATGGTCCGGTTTTGATTTTATTAGCCTTCAAAGAACCGCTGCGCTGAAAAACATTTTAAGGCCATCTGCCCTTTTAATGCGCCAAGTTGGTTTGTCTATCTGTTTGCTAATTGTAGCTACTAGCCGTACCCATATATTTTCAATGGGCGGTTTAGCATCGGGTTTTAATCCCGTTTTGTCCTATGTTACTGCTCCGATTGAATTTCTTTTTATGTTGAGTCTTTATTTTGAGTACTTACATATGGTGCCTGACTGTTGTGGCGTTTTCAGGCCATCTGCACTTTTTATGCTATGGTAAAGACAATGACTGGTCCTGTTTTGATTTTATTAGCCTTCAAAGAACCGCTGCGCTGAAAAACATTTGTAAGATGTCTGCCGTGCGCTCACACAGAGAGCTAGATGTTGTTTTTCTTTTTTTTTTCCTACCGCTCCCAGTATGTAATTTTATAAATGGCATAAACGCGCCAGTGATTTTATGAGCCCTCAAAGAACCGCTGCGCCGCTGCTCGTGTGTTGCTGCCGTCTCAAGATGGCGGCTTCCTGCTCAGACAAACCTGCCTCTAACTTCCAGTAGGAACGTAGTAGACACATGAAACAAAAACCTCCATGTAGGTCTCACTTAGACCTATATTTCATACACTGACCACCCCCAGCTAAAATCAACAGGAAGTTTGCAATCCCCCCTTAAATACAAAAGATGGCTAAAAAAAACTTGCCTTTTTTCAAACATCTCCTCTGAGGCCGTTTGTTGTTTCAGCTACAAATAAGCACAGGAGAGAGATTGAACCACCGCTTATCCGGGCTTAGGTCGCGGGGTCAGCAGTCCAATCAGTCCCGTCCATCGCTGCTTGCAGCTTTAATTTTTCTTTTTTTTTTTGAGTAAAGCACATTGTTTGTAAATTGCATGTCAATGAAAAGTGCTGCACAAATAAAGTTTGATTTCATTCTATTAGATACTTCCCTTCTGTTGCATCAAACTGCCTTAATGAGGTGGATGCATACTCGGTCATGGTTTTTCGTCTTTGTCCTCATAAACCATTTAAGACTTACTGTGATATATTAAAGAAGGGGGCACTAATAACAGCCATATAAGAGAATTGCACTATGTACCTTCCTCATATCAGAGACATCAATTTCAGAAGGGGCCGGGAGACATAGAAATTTAAGCAAACAACAGCTTTGTTGAGCTAGTTTTTGTCTATTCATATATTTCAACTACTTTGAACAAAACATCCTAGCATATTCTAATGGTTTGTACTAGGGGTGTGACGATTTTCCAAGATGGCGCTGCTGTAGTGGCTGCTATAGGCAGGAGCTCTGTGCTCTTGTATCATCCTTTTGTGTTTCCCTCTTGTTTTCATGTGTTATTATATTTTTTGCATTTTGGTCCGGGACCCTTTGGGACTGTGTGGCAAGGGGTGCCACTTTTGTGACCTCTGTGGTGCTTTTTTTTGTGGACTTCTGGATCTGCCTCCCGGGAGCCTTTTGGCCATGGAGACCAGCTGCTGGGTCTCTTCCACACCGGAGTCCGTTTGGAGGGACTGGAGGAGATGCGGATGAGGGGAATGGGCTGCGGAGCTGGCACTGAGCGCTGGGACGAAGAGGCTCCGCGGTGTCTTGACTGGGTGAGCAGGTGTCGGACACCTCAGTACCTTGGACGTATCCTCGCTCATCCATGCGGACTGGACACTGGCCGAGAGTGGAGTCAGCTGTCTTGGTTTCTTTGTTGGGTCTGCTTCTGTCTCTGTCCATGCTCCCTCCTCCCCAGCGGACGATGGCGTGGATCACCGCAGAGGCCACCACAGTGGATATGTTTCTTTTACTTTTTATTCATAGCTGTATGTAGAAGTGTCTGCTTGTATCTGCTGCTTTAATGTCTTTAATGTCCTCTGTGTTCTTTGATGTTTGATGTTTCCCTCTTACATACATGGAAGAGGGATGTGTACTATGGCTATGAGTTGTTTTTTTTGTTGTTTTTTTTCCCCCTTGGCCTCAGTCTGCACCCCCTCTCCAAGGCCCAGGCTAAGACCGATTTTTTTTTATTTCATTTTAATCTTCTATTCCCCCCCCCCTGTTTACCTGTATCTCATTTTTTTTTGTAAGGGGCGCTGGAAGCCGGCAGACCCGTCAGCGATCCTGTTCTGTCTCCCTGTAATGTTTGTCTGATCTTGAATGGGATTGTGCTGAAAATTGTAATTTTCCTGAAGGAACTCTCCTGACAGAATGGATAAAGTACTATCTAATCTAATCTAAACCGATTGATCAATTTAGATTTTAAAAAATTCAAGTAGATCAAGCCATGCTTGGCAAGTTTGCCTTCTCGAAGATAGGGAATCGGTCAAATCTCTTGATGCTAGCGCAAAGGTAAACATTTAAAATTAAAAACAGTCCGCCAAAAAAAAATGATGTGAGCTTTTGCTCAGGGTAGAACATTCATACTTTGTTGGTCAGTTGTTGTTAAAAGTTAAAATTTTGCAATTTATTTATATTTTTTTACAGGGTTGATTGAGTAGTCTTCTTCTACTCACCCCACTGCTGCTTCACTGTGAGACACATGCCTCACTGTTGACCTCTGCAGGGTGGTGGGAGTACTGCATACGTAATCAACCCTTGTTTTAATGGTATCATCAAGGGATGTTCGGGGAGCAAAATGAAAAGCTTTGGCGGGCCGGATATAGACCTGGAGTAGATTCATATAGATTTGAGAAAATAATACAACCAGAAATGCACAACTAGTTACCGCATACATCGGCAGCCAAATTGGGAGCCTTTGCATTATTATTTATTATACCAAATAATATATAGTGATATATATGTACCCTTAATCCATAAACTGCTTGGTCAATATCTTTATCAAACGTAATGCAGTAATAGTCAATAAGACAAATACATGTAACACATGAATACAATTTAATTTAACACTCAATATATAGAATAATAAATAAATATTACAAATTTATAGAATATGCTTTTAAAAAATGTTTTTTTAAATATGAGATGTAGTGACGTCGCAATATTTGAAGTGTGATGTAGTGAGAGAGAATTGTAAACTAAAGTCTCAGCTATCTGTCATGATCTGTGGTCTAGATCTTGTTTTTTGTTCTTATCTGTTAGCTTTGGACTCTTTTAGTTGATGATCAGATGCGTCATAACGCGGGGGTTTTCGCAGCTTGCTGCGAAGTTTGTTCTTCCGGGATGCAAACGGGCTTTTCCGGACAAAGGTAGCAGGTAGGAACATATTTATTATTACTCTAACCACACTGGACAAAAGACAGGAAATAAAACAAAAGGAAAACGTGCCGACTGCATAACATGAAACTTAACGCAGGAAACATACGCAAACACTTAGACTGAACTATGGAGATAAAAAACAACTAAACGATTTATGGAATAGAACGAACAAAACTTTCTGCGGCATCAATGAAGCAATGGCATGAAACAAGCATGAAAAGAGCAATGTCACCAGGCCGACTAGCTGGCAAAAACAGGCTTAAAAAATAGTCTCATAATTAGAGCAGGTGTGTGTCCGAACACCTGCAGCAGGCGAAACTAATGAGTCGCCATGGTAACTAAACAAGGGAGCTAAAAGAGTCCAAAACTAACAGAAAATAACAAAAAACATGATCCAGACCACAGATAATGACACTATCACAGTACACCAGTCATTTTCAAAGTATGATGAGGGCCTCTAATGGGAGGGTTCCAAAAGACATTGGAAAAGGTGGAGCGACTTTATAAAAATAAAGAAAAACAGCATGGATGTCTTCAGGTATGTTAAGAAAGGAAACACGGGGTTGTGAAGAACAAGCGTATAGGGGAGGTCCCGGCCTGTTTGTTTTCTCTGAAGGGAGGCCCAAAGTCATATTTCATACTGTTGTTTGGGATAGGTATTAAAATAAATACCTGTACATGAATAATGTAGCATACGATTATTTATTCCTACTGCATCACTATCAGGCGCAGTTTTGGTGTTGTTTTCCCTCGGTCCCAGCAAATTGTAACTGAACTGACAAAGTTGCCACTTGTATGTTAAACACTCCGCTCATGAATAATAAACTTTCAATCTTCCTGATACACGTGCACAAACAAGACAAGTAGACACACAAACAAGTTATGTAACTATTTCATTTGTGTACCATGTCACCACGACCTTGAAGTTGTGTTGGTAATTTGCACGTAAACTCTGTGGGGCATTGGAAGCCTTTGTCACACAGCGTTAAGACGATTATGATCATTCATAAGCCAAAAGATGAGAAATGAAGGAAGAAATCACTTCCACCTGCTGTTAGAAGATGTTTATTACGTCTGTCAAGTGGTGACTTATTCCTGCAGCTTAACCCCAATCTGTCAGCAGTAGTGTCGACTGCTCAAGTTTTGTCATGAAATTGCTCTTTAATACACTCAATAAACCACAGGGATTAACAGATGATGCCAGAAGGACTTTTCATTTTATTTCATGTCCTTTCTTATCTGAACATTTAAATGAACAATATAACATTATCTCCGACAAGGAGCTCATCTTCTCTCCCTTTTCCATTTGTTGGAACAGAAAATGATAAGCGGTTATTAATTTTCTAAACGAATTAGTCACACACTTTTTTCTACTTTGATACAATTGATGTCTGATGTAAATGACAAATCGCAGGGATTGACCAATACGTGTGTGATGTTTCCCTTCTTTTATTGGCATTCCAAACCATTTGCCTTCAGGTTAGCGTCCTGACTGTTAAACACTGGTGAGGTACATTTTAAAGCTTTCGGAGGTTGTCTTGTATCTTGAACAGATGCTGCCAACATTTTGCAAAGATGGTGTCTATCTGCATGCGCCACAAGCGGTAAGCCAGGGCTATTTAATTACATAATGAAGAGGGCTACAGTTTCAAGATCCTAAGGGATCAGTGGCAAGGCATGGAAATGTGGCTGTTTTGTCAGGAAGTGCCTCCGCAGGTTATATTCCTTTGAGACTGTGTTTACGTAATTGCAAGGTAAATACATCGGTTTTCAAACTGCACTGTCAAGAAATTCAATATTCTGCCCTCACTACTCGTTTCCAGCGTTTAAAGATGGTTAAAAGCATGAACAAAAATAAGCTATTGTTTTTGTTGAGGATTGATGTTTTTTCTTTTGAGTTATTTTCCTTCCTCAGTTTTATTTCTTTACACTTCTTCCTTCGTTTAGGTTTGTAAGACTGGAAATATAAACAAAAAAATAACGTGCATTGTGTATTTTACATAAATAAAATAGAAGGTTTAATGTTAATATATTCACACAATGAACTACAAATGTTTACACATATAGTAATTACACAACGTTCACACACCAAACAATGGGCCCAATTCAGCAACTGTTCTTAAGAACACATTTTGATCTTAGGCCCACTCACGACGTTTGTAAGGAGATTTCTGTATTCACCAATGTTGTCTTGTTCCCTTACTTCTATTGTCTAATGTTGAATAGACCCACTCAACCCACCTATCCCCAATCAACCTGGAGATAGGTTGATTGGCAACACTAAATTGGCCCTAGTGTGTGAATGTGAGTGTGAATGTTGTCTGTCTATCTGTGTTGGCCCTGCGATGGGGTGGCGACTTGTCCAGGGTGTACACCACCTTCCGCCCGATTGTAGCTGAGATAGGCGCCAGCGCCCCCCGCGACCCCAAAAGGGAATAAGCGGTAGGAAATGGATGGATAGAGGGATGGATATATATATATATATATATATATATATATATATATATGTAGGTGTGGGAAAAACACACGACTACTTCATCTCTACAGAACTGTTTCATGAGGGGTTCCCTCAATCATCAGGAGATTTTAATGGAAGCATTCACATACAATGGTTTATATTGGGCACAGAGTGGGTGGGTACAGGCAGGCGTAGGGTGTGGTGATTGGCTCATGTGTTACCTAGGAGGTGTTTCCGTCTGTGGCAGCATGTTGAAATGATTTCACTGCGCTTGTTGAGGGACGATAGATCTGGAGGATATATAATAAACAGTTTCTCTTTTAAGCATAGGTTGCATCTTTTATTACCACTGTTGTAAGGTGTTCTGGATGCAAGAATTTGCCATGTTATTGAATATTCACCATTATTGTCTTTGAGGTTCCAAATGTGTTTGCTGAGTTCTGTAGAATTCCGCAAAGTCTGGTTTCTAAAGGAGGCGTTGTGATTATTCCATCTTGTTTTGAACGCTCCTTCGGTTAATCCTACGTACGTGTCGGATGTGTTAATGTCCTTGCGTATTACCTTTGCTTGGTAAACGACTGATGTCTGTAAGCACCCTCCGTTGAGAGGGCAATCAGGTTTCTTGCGACAGTTACATTCCTTATTGGTTTCAGAGTCGTTTAGTCTGGGGGTAGGCAGTCCTTTTGCAATTGCTTTGTTGTGGTTTGAAATGATTTGTTGTATGTTATTCATACAGCTGTAGCTCAATTTAATGTTGTTCTTGTTGAATACTTTTCTTAGGGTGTTGCCTTTGGGGAAGTGTTTGTCGATCAGAGTGAGGAACTTGCGGCCGATGTTGGTTGAGACGTTTTGGCTGAATGGCGTATTGTACCAGATGATGTTGTTTCGTTTTCTGCTCTTTTTTGGGTGGTTTCCTGGAGTGGGTTCATAGGTGAGGGTGAAGTTGTATCCGCTTTCATCAAGTGCTTTCTGGTACGGGGGGGGTTGCTTGGTCAAATTCAGCTTTGCTAGATGACAGCATTGATAGCACTTGATGAAAGCGGATACAACTTCACCCTCACCTATGAACCCACTCCAGGAAACCAACCAAAAAAGAGCAGAAAACGAAACAACATCATCTGGTACAATACGCCATTCAGCCAAAACGTCTCAACCAACATCGGCCGCAAGTTCCTCACTCTGATCGACAAACACTTCCCCAAAGGCCACACCCTAAAAAAAGTATTCAACAAGAACAACATTAAATTGAGCTACAGCTGTATGAATAACATACAACAAATCATTTCAAACCACAACAAAGCAATTGCAAAAGAACTGCCTACCCCCAGACTAAACGACTCTGAAACCAATAAGGAATGTAACTGTCGCAAGAAACCTGATTGCCCTCTCAACGGAGGGTGCTTACAGACATCAGTCGTTTACCAAGCAAAGGTAATACGCAAGGACATTAACACATCCGACACGTACGTAGGATTAACCGAAGGGGCGTTCAAAACAAGATCGAATAATCACAACGCCTCTTTTAGAAACCAGACTTTGCGGAATTCTACAGAACTCAGCAAACACATTTGGAACCTCAAAGACAATAATGTTGAATATTCAATAACATGGCAAATTCTTGCATCCAGAACACCTTACAACAGTGGTAATAAACGATGCAACCTATGCTTAAAAGAGAAACTGTTTATTATATATCATCCAGATCTATCATCCCTCAACAAGCGCAGTGAAATAATTTCAACATGCCGCCACAGACGGAAACACCTCCTAGGTAACACATGAGCCAATCACCACACCCTACGCCTGCCTGTACCCACCCACTCTGTGCCCTATATAAACCATTGTATGTGAATGCTTCCATTAAAATCTCCTAAAGATTGAGAAAACCCCTCATGAAACAGTTCTGTAGAGATGAAGTAGTCTTGTGATTTTCCCACACCTACATATTGCGCTCTACCACGGTATCGAGCACTATTCTCTGGATAATCCAATCAAGACATATATATATATATATATATATATATATATATATATATATATATATATATACACACACATATATATAAATATATATCGATAAAGATAGATATAGATAAGACAGACAAACACACTGTATAGCATAATGAGCAATATATAGACATTTGAATAAACCATGTGCACACACATGCACGCACACACACACAATAATCAGTAACCGTGGCGTTGATTTAGTGATTGGTGACTCTTTAAAAGACTCAACTCACATAATTGCAATGCTTTTGCTTTTACTGCAAGATGTTGCAGATCGTGCCCTGATGGGGGAGCGCATATTTCACGACCATGCAGACCTATTTGCCCGAAGTGACGAATATTTATTTGAACACTTAAGGCTACCTCAGCTGTCCCCCGTTTCTTGAACTTACATTTTGACATTATGTATTTCCCCCGCGGGATAATACGAATTTCTCTTCTGTAATCTGTTTGTGTTTACTCCGTGTGTTTTTATGTTTGGCTTTTCCTCCGGAAATGTGCCTATACATGGGGAATAAAGGGTGTTTACCTTTGCAAATTGCAGAATTAAGGGAGTTAACATATGCATATTGGGGAAACAAGGGCGTGTTTAAATGCAAATTATTATAGACATGCACACGCTAACCATTTGGCATTCTGCAACTTAAAAACAGCAGGTGGGAACAATTTGGCCATTTAAAAGTTAAAGTCGCAATTCAACGTCATGAATTAGAATAGACTCCTCTTAGGAAATCACTTAGGAAGAAAGATAGGAGGAAAAGTTAGAAACTTATTGCTAAATGGGGCCCATTGTGTGTGACTTATCAATTGTCGCGTCGTCGTCCTCTACAGCAGTGGTTCTCAACCTTTTTTCAGTGATGTACCCCCTGTGAACATTTTTTTAACTCAAGTACCCCCTAACCAGAGCATAGCATTTTTTTTTTAAAAAAGGTATAAAGAAGTAAAATACAGCCCTATGTAATCAGTTTCTGATTTATTACATTGTATAACAGTGCAATATATTGCTCATTTGTAGTGGTCTTTCTTGAACTATTTGGAAAAAAAAGATATAGAAATAACTAAAAACTTGTTGAAAAATAAACAAGTGATTCAATTATAAATAAAGATTTCTACACATAAAAGTAATCATCAACTTAAAGTGCCCTCTTTGGGGATTGTAATAGAGATCTATCTGGATTCATCAACTTCATTCTAAACATTTCTTCACAAAAAAAATAAATCTTCAACATCAATATTTATGTCCAATACTGAATATTGCATTGTTGCATTTCTTTTCACAGTTTATGAACTTACATTCATATTTTGCGTCACTCTCCCACGGCGTGGCGCAGTGGGAGAGTGGCCGGGCGCAACCCGAGGGTCACTGGTTCAAATCCCACCTAGTACCAACCTCGTCACGTCCGTTGTGTCCTGAGCAAGACACTTCACCCTTGCTCCTGATGGGTGCTGGTTGGTGCCTTGCATGGCAGCTCCCTCCATCAGTGTGTGAATGTGTGTGTGAATGGGTAAATGTGGAAGTAGTGTCAAAGCGCTTTGAGTACCTTGAAGGTAGAAAAGCGCTATACAAGTACAACCCATTTATCATTTATCATTTTGTTGAAGTATTATTCAATAAATATATTTATAAAGGATTTTTTAATTGTTGCTCTTTTTAGAATATTTAAAAAAAGAATTTCACGTACCCCTTGGCATACCTTCAAGGACCCCCAGGGGTCCGTGTACCCCCATTTGAGAACAGCTGCTCTACTGGTCAAATTTAACACTACTTGTATTAAACGAGGCTTGACCGTTACTCTCGGACAAAAAACAACACGACCACGACTACAAAAGACATCACCAAGTGAGCAATTTCAATACAAAACAAACTAAATATATTTATGTACGAATTATATCTACTTACAAATGCTTGACCAAGTTTGGTGATGAAGTTACACACTGCGATTTCTACCATTGTTGCTGCTTGTCTGAATCAATTTGTCCGTCGTTTAAAAGGTCCGCCAGATAATGATTAACTGAGCTGCTGAAAGTCAGAATTTTGCGATTTATTTAGATTTTTTTCTTAGGGTTGAATGAGTAGTGGGGCAGCACGTTGGAACAGGGGTTTGTGCGTGTGCCTCACAATACGAACGTCCTGGGTTCGATCATGAGCTCGGGAGCTGTCTGTGGAGTTTGCATGTTGCTGTTGATAGGTTGATTGGCAACACTAAATGGCCCCTAGTGTGTGAATGTGAGCGTGAATGTTGTCTGTCTATCTGTGTTGACCCTGTGACTAGGTGGCGACTTGTCCAGGGTGTACCCCACCCTCCGCCTGATCATAGCTAAAATAGGCTCCAGCGGCCCCGGAGGCAATAAGCGGTAGAAAATGGATTTTGATTGATTGATTGATTGATACTTTTATTAGTAGATTGCACAGTTCAGTACATATTCCGTACAATTGACCACTAAATGGTAACACCCGAATAAGTTTTTCAAATTGTTTAAGTCGGGGTCCACGTTAATCAATTCATGGTAAATGATGAATGAGAAGGATGAATGGATGAATGAGTTGTCTTCTTCTACGAACTGTACTTAACCCACTGTTGCCAAATGAAAAGCTTTGGCAGGCCGGATGTAGACCGTGGACCGCCAGTTGAGTAGGCCTTCGGTAGGCATTAGAGTTTTCTTTTCTGCCTCAAATATGCACACTTGTTACATGTCTGCATGCTGCACTACTAGAAGGCTTAATTTAAAAAAAAAATAATACAGCAGAACCAATAAGGATTTCAACCGACATTTAATGGGGTTTTCCTCAACCTTGTGTCCTGCCACTACACAGATTTAAGGATTTTTTTTCATATTTGATCAAAAAAAACTCAGCCAACAATGAAAGGCTGTGAGCAACATTTACACAGACACTTAACTTTCCAAAGTATACGTGTTGACAAGACAGGGTGAGATTTACAGCCGTAAACACCAATAACATTTTCCGGCCCGGAAAAAGGATTGTTTACGTAAACTTAATAATTGTGAAAAATGTAGGCGACTTTTAAACTAGTGTTCTGTTAAACCACTAATGGCTAAGATAGCTGGTAAGCTAGATGGTGGTCTTCTTATTTTTTGTTTTGAAAAATGTAAGTGTGATCTAGTTGCAAACAGCCCTTTTAAGTAGCAATCAAAACTAAACAATGCTTGATTATAAAAAAAACACAAAAAAAAACCCCAAAAACTGACAAATGTGACAACAGCCTACGGTTATTATAAAGGAATTTATTTAAGACATACTCAGGGACGGCGCTACATTTGGATATGGGGGTCTATAGCCTTGTCAGAAATCTATTCAGACACAGTTTAGACCCCCCAGTGGTTTAGGGCCTGGTTATAGTAAACCAGCTTTTCTTACCTATTGGTGCCTACTGTTGTGCATGGAGGATCTGCATAATATAAATTTGAAGTCTTATTTTGGAGGCGTCGTTTGGAATTTGCCCCATTTGTGATGTCCCATTGGTGACGTCAGCGGATTATCGATATGTGGTAGAAATATATCCCTGAGGTGTGGATGTTTCTTAACCTCCTTGAAACATGCTGTGGTCCAGCCACTAATGAAAAAGAATAACCTTGACCGCAATATTTTATTTATTTTAGACCAATCTCAAATATGTCATTTTTACCAAAGCTCGTAGAGAAGATTTTGACATCTTAAAGAATTGAATCCATGTAAGGTTGTTTATGATCAACTTCTTTCTTATCTTAGCTCAATTTATATCGGGGAAATTTTTCAGTCTGGTTTTAAATCACAACATATCACATAAATTGCCCTTTTAAGAGTATTTATTGACATGCTTTTAGCTGTGGACTCAGGTTAACCTGCAGTTCTTGTGCTTTTACAAACCCCGTTTCCATATGAGTTGGGAAATTGTGTTGAATGTAAATATAAAGGGAATACAATAATTTGCAAATCCTTTTCAACCCATATTCAATTGAATGCATCAAGATATTTGATGTTCAAACTCATAAACTTTTTTTTAAATTTTTTTGCAAATTATAATTAACCTAGAATTTTATGGCTGCAACACGTGCCAAAGTAGTTGGGAAAGGGCATGTTCACCACTGTGTTACATCACCTCTTCTTTTAACAACACTCAATAAACGTTTGGGAACTTAGGAAACTTATTGTTGAAGCTTTGAAAGTGGAATTCTTTCCCATTCTTGTTTTACGTAGAGCTTCAGTCGTTCAACAGTCCAGGGTGTCCGCTGTCGTATTTGACGCTTCATAATGTGCCACACATTTTCGATGGGCGACAGGTCTAGGCTGCAGGCGGGCCAGGAAAGTACCCACACTGTTTTTTTTTACGAAGCCACTTTGATGTAACACGTGCTGAATATGGCTTGGCATTGCCTTGAAATAAGCAAGGGCTCCTATGAAAAATACGGCGCTTAGATGGCAGCATACGTTGCTTCAAAACCTGTATGTACCTTTCAGCATTAATGGTGCCTTCACAGATGTATAAGTTACCCATGCCTTGGGCACTAATGCACCCCCATACCATCACAGATGCTGGCTGTTGAACTTTACGTCAATTACAGTCTGGATGGTTCGCTTCCATGACACGATGTTGAATATTTCCAAAAACAATTTGAAATTTGGTCTGACGAGTCCACATAACACGTTTCCATTTTGCATCAGTCCATATTAGATGATCTCGGGCCCAGAGAAGCCAGCGGCTTTTCTGGATGTTGTTCATAAATGGATTTCGCTTTGCATAGCAGAGCTTTAACTTGCACTTACAGATGTAGCGACAAACTGTATTTACTGACAGTGGTTTTCTGAAGTGTTCCTGAGCCCATGTGGTGATATCCTTTAGAAATTTATGTCGGTTTTTGATACAGTGCCGTCTGAGAAATCGAAGGTCACGGTCATTCAATGTTGGTTTCCGGCCCTGCCGCTTACGTGGAGTGAGTTCTCCAGATTCTCTGAACCTTTTGATGATATTATTGACCGTAGTGGTTGAAATCCCTAATTTTTTTACAATTGCACTTTGAGAAACGTTGTTCTTAAACTGTTTGACTATTTGCTCATGCATTGTGGACAAAGGGGTGTACCTCGCCCCATCCTTTCTTGTGAAAGACTGAGCATTTTTTGGGAAGCTGTTTTTATACCCTATCATGGCACCCACCTGTTCCCAATTAGCCTGCGCACCTGTGGGATGTTCCAAATAAGTGTTTGACGAGCATTCCTCAACTTTATCAGTATTTATTGCCACCTTTCCCAACTTCTTTGTCACGTGTTGCTGGCATCAAATTCTAAAGTTAATGATTATTTGCAAAAAAAAAAATGTCTATAAGTTTGAACATAAAATATGTTGTCTTTGTAGCATATTCAATTGAATATGGGTTGAAAAGGATTTGCAAATCATTGTATTCCGTTTATATTTACATCTAACACAATTTCCCAACTCACATGGAAACGGGGTTTGTAGATTTGACTGCTGCTTTTGATACGGCAGACCACAGCTTTCCTTTAACTCGCCTTGAGGCTTGTGTGGGTACGAGGGGTACAGTTCTAAAATGGTTCTAGTCATTTTTGACCAGCAGGGGTTTTTCTCTAAACACTAGGCCAATACTCTTCCTCTGAGTCTGCCCTTAAATATGGTGTACCCCAAGGTTCAATTTAGAACCTGTTCTCTTTTCTTTATATATGCTTTCCCTGAGTGCTGTTTTTAAAAAGCACAATGTCTCTTTTCACTGTTTTGCAGATTATATTCAAATATATCTGCCTGGAACAGTAAGCAATACCCAAGTTGCCATTACTACGCAATTTTTTTATACTTAAAAATACATCAGAAGTCATCGTATTTGGTCGAACAAACCCGCTGCAAGGTCATGGCAGTGCTATTGGTCCTCTGTCCTCATATTGCCGCACATCAGCCAGGAGCCTTGGAGTCACTTTTGACAGGCTTGCTTAAGCTGGACAAACAAATGAGCTCCGTCATTAAATCTAGCTTATTTCAGCTAAGACTCCTTGCAAAAATAAAACAGTATCTTCCACAGGCTGACTTTGAAAGGGCCATCCATGCATTTGTGACGTCATGCCTGGATTACTGTAATCGTAGTACGCAGGCCTGGATCAGCGATCTCTCCAGCGGCTGCAGGGCTTGCAGAATTCTGCTGCTCGTTTAACCAAAACCAAACAGCGTGAGCACATGACCCCTGTACTGGCCTCCCTTCATTGGCTCCCAAGTTCTTTTAGACGTCATTTAAAATTTTACTTGTTTTTAAATGCTTACACCAAGAAGCCCCGCCCTATTTTATTGAGCTTCTGCAGCATTATTGTCCCAGCAGGACCCTGAGGTCTTCAGACCAGCTCCTCCTGGCTGTCCCAAAAACTAGGCTAAAAACAAGAGGATATAGAGCCTTCTCAGTGGCAGGGCCCAGACTGTGGAACAACCTTCCAAATATCTATTCGTTCCTCTCAGTCTCTGAGCCAATTTAAATCTAGGTTAAAAAAGTATTTTTACTCCTTGGCGTTTAAATTCAGTTTGGCAGGAGATCTTGGTTGTTTTTATTTCTTGTTCTATCCCTTTTGATTTATTACATTTTAGTATTCTGATTTATTACATTTTAGTATTCTGGGTGATATATGATTTGCACTTCTTTTAAGATATATTTTACTATTGTATTTTATTCATCCTTCCTTGTTACCATGTGAATGTGACACTATGTGCCCCTTTTTTTGTTGCAAATTGTTTCCTATTTGTGTACAGCACTTTGGCCAACTGGGGTTGTTTTTGAATGTGCTACAGAAATAAACTGAACTGAACTGAGCAATGGATAATAAGACCGCCGATCGTGTCGGCGTGTCCAACTTTGCTAAGCCTATCACCAGGCTGAGTCCATCTTTTTGTGGCCAATCAGGCAACCGCACTGCGGGTGCACTTTGTAGCCAAATAGGCCTAACATAAATGTTCCTACTAATAATTTCTTAAGTTATTATGTTGTGATCCAAAACAATATTGCCAATGCACAGTTGTCTTTTTCCATTAATTATGCATGTGGCTAAAGACACTTGTTGCATTTTGGATGTACTGTGTGGTTATTAGCAGGTACATGAAATATTTATCCAAACGTGTTTCACCTTTGCACGTGAAACATGTTAATAATAATTTTGTTGAATATTATTTGGTCAAATTTAGTTAAAACTACTTTTACATTGAATAAGCCTATGTTGTGTATCATAACTGATTGTATTGAAAAAATGAGAACTGCCTCCCTATGAATCCGTCAAACACACTTCCTGCGCCCGGCCCCGGGAGATAAACTGTCCTGGAGCCACCAATGAACATAAGTGTGGAAAATGTTCTCTTTTTCTTTTTCTTCTTTTGCAATTGTTAGTTTTTATAGACTTAAAACTGAGTTACCTGTTGATGGAAATTTGTGCTACGCAACATACTGTAAACCATAGAGAAACAATATACATTTGGCCTACGATAATACGTTTTAATTCATAATGCAAGTTGGTGACAAAGACATACAACGATAAACAATATTAATAACTGTATTAAAACACCCAAATGTTGGTATTACAGTTTTAAATTAAAATGATATAAAAACCATGATTGATAAACAAAGTTAATACATTTACTGACTGACTGGGCTATCTTACTAGCTTTAATGCTAACGTGAACACAGGAGATTTTAACATTAGCCTGTGGGTTCAATGTGCAGAGCTCAATAACTTAGTTGCTCAAACAGAAATGTCACAATCAGGTCGCATGCTACTGCGGGGTCGTTCTCCCAGGATGCATACGGAAAACTCCAGACAAAGTGTGCAGGTAGGATGTGATTTAATGTCCGTAAATCATTCAATGAAATACAAACATACAAGTAACAAACAAAAGCGATGTATGCCGATCGCAAGGGAAGCTAAAGCGAGACTTAGCACAGCAATCTAAAACTAGGAAATTGGAATAAACTAACTTAACTGTTGCATACAATAAACAAGGAGGCCAGACTAGTGATTAGTGCCCGGCAGCAGGTGAGCGTACCGAACAGTAACAGAGGCAGGTGAAACTAATCAACACCCATGGTAACTAAAACAAACCTAGGGGTGCACAAAACAGGAACTGA
This sequence comes from Nerophis ophidion, assembly GCF_033978795.1. Classification (NCBI taxonomy): domain Eukaryota; kingdom Metazoa; phylum Chordata; class Actinopteri; order Syngnathiformes; family Syngnathidae; genus Nerophis; species Nerophis ophidion. The sequence continues at coordinate 36,618,662 of NC_084612.1, forward strand.
GGGAGTCCAAAACTAAACAGAACATGGCAACGGATCATGACAAGATATCTGTTATTATAAGTTTATATTGGTGCATGTTGTTTCTTAATGAATAAATATGTTAATGTCGCTTGTATTAATTTTACCATGTAATCTAGCTAGCAGGGCACAAGAGGGGTTAATGCGTCTGCCTCATAATATGAAGGTCCTGGGTTCGATCCTGCGCTCTGAATCTTTCTGTTTGGAGTTTGTATGTTCTGCGTGGGTTCCCTGCGGTTACTCCGGCTTCCTCCCACCTCCAAAAACATGCACCTGGGGATAGGTTGATTGGCAACACTTAATTGGCCCTAGTGTTTGAATGTGAGTGTGAATGTTGTCTGATTATCTGTGTTGGCCCTGCGATGAGGTGGCGACTTGTCCAGGGTGTACCTCGCATACCGCCTGAATGCAGCTGAGATAGACTCCAGCGACCCCAAAAGGGACAAGCGGTAGTAAAATGGATGGATAGATGGATCTAGCTAGCAAGATAGCGCTAACTTGCTTCTCCAGTAAATTAGCAGTGTCACTGGTCCAAGTGTGCACTGCAAAAAGTCAGTGTTCAAAACAAAAACAAAAAATACAAAAATTAGGGGTATTAGGGGTGGTGGTCCCTCTCTTAGGGCTTCACGGTGGCAGAGGGGTTAGTGCGTCTGCCTCACAATACGAAGGTCCTGCAGTCCTGGGTTCAAATCCAGCCTCGGGATCTTTCTGTGCGGAGTTTGCATGTCCTCCCCGTGAATGCGTGGGTTCCCTCCGGGTACTCCGGCTTCCTCCCACTTCCAAAGACATGCACCAGGGGATAGGTTGATTGGCAACACTAAATTGGCCCTAGTGTTTGAATGTGAGTGTGAATGTTGTCTGTCTATCTGTGTTGGCCCTGTGATGAGGTGGCGACTTGTCCAGGGTGTACCCCGCCTTCCGCCCGATTGTAGCTGAGATAGGCGCCAGCGCCCCCCGCGACCCCAAAAGGGAATAAGCGGTAGAAAATGGATGGATGGATGGATGGTCCCTCTCTTTAAGAAGGGGGACCGGAGGGTGTGTTCCAACTATCGTGGGATCACACTCCTCAGCCTTCCCGGTAAGGTTTATTCAGGTGTACTGGAGAGGAGGCTTCGCCGGATAGTCGAACCTCGGATTCAGGAGGAACAGTGTGGTTTTCGTCCTGGTCGTGGAACTGTGGACCAGCTCTATACTCTCGGCAGGGTTCTTGAGGGTGCATGGGAGTTTGCCCAACCAGTCTACATGTGCTTTGTGGACTTGGAGAAGGCATTCGACCATGTCCCTCAGGAAGTCCTGTGGGGAGTGCTCAGAGAGTATGGGGTATCGGAATGTCTTATAGTGGCAGTCCGCTCCCTGTATGATCAGTGTCAGAGCTTGGTCCGCATTGCTGGCAGTAAGTCGGACACGTTTCCAGTGAGGGTTGGACTCCGCCAAGGCTGTCCTTTGTCACCGATTCTGTTCATAACTTTTATGGACAGAATTTCTAGGCGCAGCCTAGGCGTTGAGGGGTTCCGGTTTGGTGGCCACGGGATTAGGTCTCTGCTTTTTGCAGATGATGTAGTCCTGATGGCTTCATCTGGCCGGGATCTTCAGCTCTCACTGGATCGGTTCGCAGCCGAGTGTGAAGCGACCGGAATGAGAATCAGCACCTCCAAGTCCGAGTCCATGGTTCTTGCCCGGAAAAGGGTGGAATGCCATCTCCGGGTTGGGGAGGAGACCCTGCCCCAAGTGGAGGAGTTCAAATACCTAGGAGTCTTGTTCACGAGTGGGGGAAGAGTGGATCGTGAGATCGACAGGCGGATCGGTGCGGCGTCTTCAGTAATGCGGACGTTGTATCGATCCGTTGTGGTGAAGAGGGAGCTGAGCCGGAAGGCAAAGCTCTCAATTTACCGGTCGATCTACGTTCCCATCCTCACATATGGTCATGAGCTTTGGGTCATGACCGAAAGGATAAGATCACGGGTACAAGCGGCCGAAATGAGTTTCCTCCGCCGGGTGGCGGGGCTCTCCCTTAGAGATAGGGTGAGAAGCTCTGCCATCCGGGAGGAGCTCAACGTAAAGCCGCTGCTCCTCCACATCGAGAGGAGCCAGATGAAGTGGTTCGGGCATCTGGTCAGGATGCCACCCGAACGCCTCCCTAGGGATGTGTTTAGGGCACGTCCAGCTGGTAGGAGGCCACGGGGAAGACCCAGGACACGTTGGGAAGACTATGTCTCCCGGCTGGCCTGGGAACGCCTCGGGATCCCCCGGGAAGAGCTAGACGAAGTGGCTGGAGATAGGGAAGTCTGGGCTTCCCTGCTTAGGCTGCTGCCCCCGCGACCCGACCTCGGATAAGCGGAAGATGATGGATGGATGGATGGATGGATGGGGTATTTTATTTTAACTGAGCAAAATTATCTGCCAATAGAACAAGAAAATTCGGCTTGTCAAGACTTTCCAAAACAAGTAAAATTAGCTAACCTCAATGAACCCCAAAATACCTTAAAATAAGTATATTCTCAGTAATGACAAGTGCACTTTTCTTAGTAGAAAGAAAACAGACCTTTTTGCTCATTATGTTTAAAAGTAATCTTAAATTAAGTAAATGCTAGTACCATTATCTTGACATAATGATATGCGCTCGGCATCATGATTTTTTTTTTTTTTTATGCTTGAAGTAAGAAATTCGTACTTTAAATAAGCAGTTTTATACTTGTGAGTGTTAATGACACAGCTTTGCATCAGTTGATATTCAAGTTTCAAGCATGTTTTACTCAATATAGGTCATAAAATCTCAGCTACAAGCTGTAATATCTTACTGAGATCATTTAGGATCAAAAATTTTAAAACAATTAAAACGCTAAAACGCTCTAACATAAAATCTGCTTAGCGAGAAGAATTATCTTATCAGACAGAAAATAAAAAAATATCACCCTTATATGAGATATTTAATTTTACTTCGATTTCAGTTTTTGCAGGTAATACTAACCATCGGGAGCTTATTGTTACATTCCTGTGAGAGAATAAATTATTTGTTCACTTTAACTGATGTCTAGCTAACTGCGTTAGAGTAGAGAATAACCAGTCATAAACAGGAAATAAGGAAGTAGAATAATTGTCCAAAAAGAGAATAACAACAATGATAACAAACAAAAACACACCAAAAGTACACAGCCACAATACGTCAGCAGCCAAGGGAGGAGAAAATTGTCACCTTTACGGTTGATTGTATTATAATTTTAATGCTCAAGAATATATTGAAATTGAAAGAGGCAGCCATGTATATTGCAACATGCCATCTCTCCCATCAGTGATGGAAAACAAAAATGCATTAGAAAGACATTATACATCACTTTTAAACTTGTTGGATGTGGCCTAAAGCAACTCAGGCTTAGCGCAGCAACGTCGTGCTCATTTCCAACCCTTCACGTTCCAGCTGTAGAAGCACCACAGTTTCTCAAAGTGAAGTTGACGCGCACATAAAACGATCAGACGTACGTGCTGGGAGTATTGCATTTCCTTCGTTTCTGGAAGTCAAAGTGTGGGACCAGCTGCAAACCATCGGCTGCTTGTAGAGGTTAAACCTTTTGTTCAAGGGCCTTTAAGCTTGCCGTCAAGAGTATGAACTCCTGTCCGTGCTTCATCTGATTACAGGGGAAAGACATTTATCACAGTGGATGTATTACTGTATTCCTCACCTATTCCCCATGTGCACAGATTGGCGGTGAAGAAAAATGTTTATGTTGTTTGTCTCCTTGTGTCTCAGAGGCTCCAGGCCGGGGGGAAGATGAGCAGGCGGACACGTCCTTCTCTGACTCCTCTATTTTTGCTCACTGGGGTCAGGAGCTCAGCGCTGACAATCGACGGGTGGCGCTCAAGATGTTCCAGTACTACGGCTACAACAGCTACCTCAGTGACCGTCTCCCTTTTGACCGACCAATACCAGATCTCAGGCCTTCTGGGTAAGAAGCAGTTTGACTATATTGTTTAATACAGTGTTTTTCAACCACTGTGAGATACAGTCTGGTGTGCCGTGGAATATTATCTAATTTCACCTATTTGGGTTCAAAAAATTTTTTGCAAACAAGTAATTATAGTCTACAAATTATGTGTTTTTGTTGAGTGTCGGTGCTGTCTAGAGCGCGGCAGAGTAACCGTGTAATACTCTTCCATATCAGTAGGTCATACTTGCCAACCCTCCCGGATTTTCCGGGAGACTTCCAAAATTCAGGGCCTCTCCCGAAAATCTCCTGGGAAAAATGTTCTCACGAAAATCTCCCGAAATTCAGGCGGAGCTGGAGGCCACGCTCTCTCCAGCTCCATGCGGACCTGAGTGACGTGTCGACAGCCTGTTTTCATGTCCGCTTTCCCACAATATAAACAGAGAGCCTGCCCAATGACGTTGTAACTGTAGAATGATCGAGGGCGAGTTCTTGGTTTCTTATGTGAGTTTATTGTTAGGCAGTTTCATTAACGTCCTCCCAGCGCAGTAACAACACACAACAACAGCAGTCACGTTTTTCGTCTACCGTAAAGCAGTTCGTCTGCCGTAAACAGCAATGTTGTGACACTCTTAAACAGGACAATACTGCCATGTACTTTAAACAGGACAATACTGCCATCTACTGTATATGCAAAAGTGGCAGTAACATCTACGGCAGGGGATCACCAACCTTTTTGGAACCAAGAGCTACTTCTTGGGTACTGATTAATGCGAAGGGCTACCAGTTTGATACACACTTAAATAAATTGCCAGAAATAGCCAATTTGCTCAATTTACCTTTAACTCTATGTTATTATTAATAATTAATTATATTTATCTTTGTGGAAACACTGATAATCTTAATGATTTCTCACAATAAATATATATTTTTGATGTCATGTTTTAAATAGGTTAAAATCCAATCTGCACTTTTCTAGCTGTAAATATACTCCTCACCTCTTAACCACACCCCTACCCCCCACCTCTCGAAATCGTAAGTCTCAAGGTTTGCAAGTATGCAGTAGGTGGCAACTGGTAGCTAATTGCTCTGTAGATGTTGAAAACAGCAGGAAGCAGTGTGCAGGTCAAAAGGTGTCTAATGCTTAAACCAAAAATAAACAAAAGGTGAGTGTCCCTAAGAAAAGGCCTTGAAGCTTAGGGAAGGCTATGCAGAACGAAACAAAACAAAACTGGCTACAAAGTAAAACAGAATGCTTGACGACAGCAAATACTTACTGTGGAGCAAAGATGGTGTCCACAATGTACAATGTCAGATCATGACATGACATTCAAAGATGTCCCCATAAAGAAGGATAAAAACAACTGAAATGTTCCCATCCATCCATCCATCTTCTACTGCTTATTCCCTTCGGGGTCGTGGAGCCTATCTCAGCTACAATCGAGCGGAAGGCGGGGTACAACCTGGACAAGTCGCCACCTCATCACAGGGCCAACACAGATAGACAGACAACATTCACACACTAGGGCCAATTTAGTGTTGCCAATCAAACTATCCCCAGGTGCATGTCTTTGGAAGTGGGAGGAAGCCGAAGTACCCGGAGGGAACCCACGCAGTCACGGGGAGAACATGCAAACTCCACACAGAAAGATCCAGAGCCCGGGTTTGAACTCAAGACTACTCAGGACCTTCGTATTGTGAGGCAGACACACTAACCCCTGTTCCACCGTGCTGCCCAATTGAAATATTTTGGATTGCTAAAATAAAGTAGATGCGGGAAATATCGCTCAAAGAAAGACATGAAACTGCTACAGCAAAATACAAAAAAAAGAGAAAAATTCACCAAAATAGGAGCGCAAGACAAGAAATAAAACACTCCACACAGGAAAACAGCAAAAAACTCCAAATAAGTCATAGCGTGATGTGACAGTACACCTACTTTGAGACAAGAGCTATATTGATGCATGCTTGGTTTACGGTTTAAAGTCGTATCCAACAATTGCGACAACGACTTTTTACTGTCGAGTGTCATTTTTTAATGATTTTTGCTGGTGGCGTGCCTCCGGATTTTTTCAACGCAAAAACTGTGCCTTGGCTCAAAAAAGGTTGAAAAACACTGGTTTAATACACACTTAATTGTCATTTTGCAAATTATTCAAATACTCAAATTATACGTTTATTATAATTGCAGTGTTTCCGATACATTAATTTATTTATTTTGGGGTGGGACGCCACAAAAAAACAAAAAACGGTTGACCAAGCTGATAAACATATTATAATGGAACTGGGTTTAAATGTAGATTGTCATTACAGCTCCATAGTAGGTGCTGGCAGTATTAGCAGTTCACTTCTCAAAGGGGCTGTTTGCAACCTTTCCACAAATGCCTATGGAGCGCTAACTTTCCGATGTGTTAAAGGCATCCTATCGGCGTTATACAGCTTCGAGGACATAATGACGTACCTACGTACGTATGTTCGTTGCTTCTCTGAAATTTCTTTTGTTTGTGTGCACACGCTTCTGAACCTCGCCACAGCCTTGTAGTTCACCGAGCTACACACAAAGATTTGGGCTCGAGTGCAGTTGCAAACTCCTTCAAGATAGCAAAAAATGATGAACCAATCAGGATCACCGGGCGGGATTTTATAGATGTGACGTAGCGCCGAAGCGACTTTTGTATTCAAACAACAACGGCGGCACGCAGCCAGAAGTCATGTGCTGACATTGATTCTGCTATTGCAACTGTTTTGTCGAATCTATCTAATATTAATTCTTTAACAGATGAACAGACTGGTTTTGAAGGCATTTATTAACTTTTCGCTCTGTCGTTATCCAATATGTCAGCTGTTGTGTTTTGGATTTTCCCAGCGTCGCTTTCATCAGCGTCACGGGTTGATTTGGATGTGAGTGATTGAAGTAGCAGGTCATTCAAGATAACGAACAAGTGGTTTATCCAATCCCATACAATGATTTGTTTTACAAGGCCCCGCCTTCTAAAATACATCTCCTATTAAGAAGTCCTAGATCTTTGTGCGGAGCTCAGCGAAAGGATCTGGCGAGAGTCAGGTTACGCACTTCCTGCATGTACGTGTTGACGAGACATGGTGCGTGAAATGCCTAATCGTCAAACAAATTCCTTGGGCCGACATGTTTTTTATGGAATATAATTAGTAATTGTGAAAAAATAGACATTTAGAAATATATGTGTTCTGTTAAACCACTAATGGCCCACAAAAGCTAGCCAGTGGTGTTCTTGATGCATTTGTTGCTCAGTAAAATGTAAATGTGAGCCAAACAGCCCTTTTAACAGACCTCATACACACCAGCTCTGCCAGAGAATAAGAAGTCATAGCAGAAGGACTCAGCGTGGTTAACTTAGCAACTTTGTTGCTATAGTTGTCGTAGTTTTGGAACGTAGGGCGCAGGATTATAAGGCGAACTGTCGATGAGCGGGTTTATTCGGGTCTTTAGTGTCATATTGTGATATTTTTTTTATTTTTTTTTACATTTAAAACACTTTTATGTGGTCTACAGAACAAGTACTGGTGGCTCTTTGTTCAATATTGTGAGTAGATTACATTTGATAGATTTTCTTCAACAGCATCTTCTTCCCGCCATTTTTGTTGTACCCATAGTATTTAGCGCTTCCACAGCGAGTCTACTGACATATATAATTTAGGACTGTACACTATGTTAGAAATGGCAACATCGGAGGATGAATGCCCCACAACCAGAAAATAATGTTACGTGAGAGGGGTTGCAGCTTGCTGCAAGGTTCATTCCCCCAGGATGCAGACAGACCACTCCGGGCAGGACGTGCAGATAGGAACATTATTTATTCGTAGAAATCAAACAAGTACTAAAAACACAAAACAAGCCAGAGGAAAAACGTAGCAATCGCACTTGAAGCTAAGGCTAACACTTAGCACAGGCTAGAAGACAAGGAATACTCACGTAACTGTGGCATGAAGCAAACAAAGAAGCCAGGCCGACTGACCGGTAAAGGCAGGCTTAAATAATGCCTCTGATTAGTGCTCGGGAAACAGGTGAGCATCGCAAACACCAATCAGAGGCAGGTGAAAATAATAAGTAACCATGGAAACTAAAACAAACTCAAGGGTGCACAACAACAGGAAGTAAGGGGGTCCAAAACAAACATAAAATAACAAAAACATGATCTGGGCCACGGATCATGACAAATAAAGGATCTTATTTACTATGGGGTCGTCTCGGACTACAATGGTGGACGCGCGCAAATTATCAGGATCCATGCAGTTTCCAAATACACATTAGCAAGTAACAATAGGTAAGAAAAGTTGGTTTTGCATAATAGGTCTATAGGGTATTTTTACCATAATAATACCCATATGTTGAAGTGAATTACGTCTGATTACAGTAGCCGTAATGCTCCAAGTTCCATCAAGCGGCGCGGCTTCGTGGCTGACCAAAGTCGTACTAAAACATTTAAACTGATTTTTGAGTGCCATTTGTAATCCTATATTCCCAATGAAACATCAAAGTTTTGGTGTCGATTGCAAACGTCATCTTGTAGTCCGCATGTATTTCTTATGTGTGACTGCCCATACAATTGCTTTGAGGTCAGTAAGCACAACCAGAATAAATCCATACATTGGGCACAGCAGGTTGTAAGGCGCACTGTCGAATAAAAAAAAAAATAAAAAAATTAAATTTTAAGTGCACCACTAAATCCAAAAAATACAGTAGTAGTCCAACTTGTTTAGATACTTACAAAATAAACAAACAGCGACAGTTTTAAAAAAAAAATGGTGTTACTGTGAAGTACATTTTATGAGACTCACATAAAAGCACGTATTGCTCTTTTCAACGAGCAACATAACAAGACATTTTAATTCGTAATATTAAAAAAAGGACAACGTGTTGTCAAGAGACTAACCAGTTTCAGTGTGTCACCTTGCTATGACATCACATAGTTATTTTTTGACTGAAAAATCATATTTTTCATTAAAGCAATGCAGACCTTATGAAATTCATGTTTCAGTCGGAACATTTCTTGTAAGTCAAAGGGACGAAAACAACATCAAACTGCTTTATCATCGTTATGGACACTGTGGCGCTTGACCATCGCCCACTTTCATGGTGAGCGTCGCCAAGGTTAAAAGAGCCTACGAGGGGCAGCAGTTTAAAGGTCCAAAGGATGTTTTCTACACTTGACATCACAACACTCCCTCCAGACCACTCACTGCCACCAGCACAAGCTCTCTCCCTTCACACAAAATAGTTTCAGGGGATACATTAATCACACATTTGGCCTTCACATTGTCCAAACATATCTTTAAAGGCAATGACATTACGTAAACACAACAGGCTGTTTGCTTGGATGAACAATGTGATGTGATTTTGTCTAATGCGACACTGGCATGTGATGAAAATAGATTCTGTGCTAGAAAAGAGATGTGACCACCTTAATCCCTTTGTGCAATCAACTTAAGCCATGTCCACATGAACATGAATCCTTAAAAAAAAAATGCATGTCCGGGGTTCAACAATATTTTTAAAACAGTCTATGTCCACACGCAAAACGTACACACCCGCTGTCATGCACATTTTGTCCAATCAGAAGCAGAAATGCATCCACTGCTGACTTGGTGGCATTAGGCTTCTGTTAGTGTGATATTTATTGCTACACTAGTCGAACATAACAGAGAATAGAATTAACTTTATTGTCATTATAGTTTGCATGTTCTCCCCGTAAATGCGTGGGTTCCCTCCGGGCACTCCGGCTTCCTCCCACCTCCAAAGACATGCACCTGGGGATAGGTTGATTGGCAACACTAAATTGGCCCTAGTGTGTGAATGTGAGTGTGAGTGTTGTCTGTCTATCTGTGTTGGCCCTGCGATGAGGTGGCGACTTGTCCAGGGTGTACCCCGCCTTCCGCCCGATTGTAGCTGAGATAGGCGCCAGCGCCCCCCGCGACCCCGAAAGGGAATAAGCGGTAGAAAATGGATGGATGGATGGAGATTAAAGACTCCAACTTAAGGTGCGGTAGTGGGAACAAATATGGGGTGAAATAAATAACATAAGAGGTAAAAAGGAAAAACTAACAATTGAAATAAACAGACTACTATCCAATAAAAATAATAAGCAATCCTGTACAATATACAAAACACTATAGAAGTACAAAATACAAAATACTGTACAATATTTAGAACAATACAAGAGTACCGATGTAATAAAATACAATCAGTGTCGGACGTATTGCACTCGAAGGGTAGTATTGCACAGTCGGGTATTAGGGCAGTATATTGTATAGAGGTGAATTATTATTATTTTAAGTTAGAGTTCAACATGGTGACAGCTTTGGGAAATAAGCTGTCTCTGAGCCTGTTTGTTCTGGTTCTGATGCACCTGTAGCGCCTGCCTGATAGTAGCAAGTCGAACAGGTGGAAGCCAGGGTGTGTGCTGTCCTTGGTAATGTTTTTTGCTATGTTGAGGCAACGGGAGTTGTTTAAATCCTTCAGGGTGGGCAGGGGACAGCCGATGATTTTTTGTGCAGACTTTATGACCCTTTGAATCGCCTGTTTGTCTGCTTCAGTGCAGCTGGCGTACCACACTGTTATGCAGTACGTCAGCAGGCTCTCGACAGCCGAGCAATAGAAGGTATCCAGGTAAGATTACGAAATGCCTAAAGCACCAACGCGCATGTGCTGCCGTGGAACCAAACACTCATGCAGTTATAACCTATGAGGATGTGTGGCTTAGATGGTAGGGCGACTAACCAGACACTTGAGAGTTCCCGGTTCAATTCCAGCCTACACCATCCTAGTCACTGAAGGGTCGTCCTTTGGGCAGGACACTTCACCCACCTTGCCCCTACTGCCACTCACACTGGTGTTAGTGTAGCTTAAATGTAGACAATGAGTTTCTCTAAGTAAAGTGCATTGAGTCACTCGAGAAAAAGTGCTATGTAAATAGAATTCACTTCACTTCGCTTCATTTAATCATTATTACATTCATATATTGTATGTGCAGTGGCGCGTACATTATCTTTAAAATCAGCGCAAACTAAAAAAGCGCCCGGCAAACATAATGAATGTTTTTTTTTTCATGTGTTGCTGCATGAAATAAAACCAACTCTCATGAAATACAACACTTTCAATCATCCATATAGTGATATATTACATGTGCAGTGAAGTGTACATTAACATCAGCGCACACTAACAAGGAGCCCAGAATACATCATGTTTTATTGTTCTAAAGCTCCCTCATCTACTGCTGCACAAATTGATCCAACACATGTAAGTTAACTACATGATCGGTTGTTAAATAAGGATTTTCAAAGTGTTTCTCTATTCTAATGACATAAGGAAAAAGTTCTTGCTGTACAAGCTGTTCCATCAGTCGGAGGTCTGACTGCAATCTTATGTGTGACAACATAATTGGAGAGTGTAGCTAGCAGCAGCGTCTTACAAAGCCCTTTTTGATCCGTCTTTTTAACAATATGTAGTGAATAGAGATGTCCGATAATGGCTTTTTTGCCGATATCTGATATTCCGATTTTGTCTAACTCTTAATTACCGATACCGATATCAACCGATACCGATATATACAGTCGTGGAATTAACACATTGTTATGCCTAATTTTGTTGTGATGCCTCGCTGGATGCATTAAATAATGCAACAAGGTTTTCCAAAATAAATCAACTCAAGTTATGTAAAAAATGCCGACATGGCACTGCCATATTTATTATTGAAGTCACAAAGTGCATTATTTTTTTTAACATGCCTCAAAACAGCAGCTTGAAATTTGGGACATGCTCTCCCTGAGAGAGCATCTTGTGGTGGGCGGGGTTGGGGGGCAGGGTTGAGGTGCGGGGAAGAGTTAGTGCTGCAAGGGGTTTTGGGTATTTGTTCTGTTGTGTTTATGTTGTATTATGGTGCGGATGTTCTCCCGAAATGCGTCTGTCATTCTTGTTTGGTGTGGTTTCACAGTGTGGCACATATTTGTAACAGTTTTAAAGTTGTTTATACGGCCACCCTCAGTCTGACCTGTATGGCTGTTGACCAAGTATGTGTTGCAGTCACTTGTGTGTTTGAAAAGCCGTAGATATCATGTGATTGGGCTGGCATGCAAAGGATGTGCCTTCAAGGTTTATTGGCGCTCTGTACTTTTCCCTACATCCATGTACACAGCGGCGTTTTAAAAAGTCAGAAATTTTTAGTAGTTCATTTTAGGAAAATTCCTTATAAAAAAAATTGGTGCTGAAAGCCGTCAATGCAGAAAAAATGACTCTTTCAAAACACAAGACGCATTTCTGGTAAATTAACACTGAAGCAATCCATTCCGTCTCAGAAGTAGCCAATGAGGTGTCACGTGAGACAGAGCCTACAAAGAAGCAGTTAATGCAACACAACATGAGACCAGGCTGTGTAATCTACTGTATGTGCTAGGATCCTTTTTATTAACGAACCAGCAGGATGGTGGGTATACAGCAGCAGGGAGCATGGACAAGGTGGGAGGGTGCACTGGAAAGGAAGGTGACCTGGTCACCACTGTGCAACTAAACACAAAAAATTAAGTGGCATAAATTCATTGTTAAAAAAAAAAAAAAACCTTTCAATGTAAAGACACAAATTAACTTCCATACATAAGACTCTGATTAAGTCGTCTACACCAGTGGTCCCCAACCACCGGGCCACTCGATTTGTACCGGGCCGAAGAATAATTTTTTATTATTATTATTTTATTTATTTATTTATTTTTTATTAAATCAACATAATAAACACAAGATACACTTACAATTAGTGCACCAACCCAAAAAAACGTCCTTTTTTCATGACAAAGAAAAAAAAAATTAACATTTAGAACAGCAATGTCTTTCATTAAAAAAATTGCAGCTCATTTTTAAACTTATCAAACTCCTCTTGCGGGCCACAGGCCGGATTAAACCTGTTTGGCTCGCATTTTTTTGACATCCTTGGTCTACACGCACACTCTGAGTTTTGAAACTCTTCACCCTGGCCAGCATTTTTGGAAAGTGTGGGTTTTTAAAGACAAAAGTATGTTTTTGCGTGTGGACAAGAAGCCAAAACGCATAGAAAATAAATATGTATTTGATCATTTTGGGTGGATTCTGACCATCATTCACAATCATTATGAGAGACTAGAGGACAAAATGTTGTGGTTTTTTGCAGTCTAAAAGTTGTCTCGTTCTCTGTAGCAAGCAATGCAGCTAATAGGAGTAAACAATTCTACCTCTGAATCACTTTAAAATGCATTCAAAACCATCAACAATACTTTAATTACGTTCCGTAACCTGTATAATAACCAAACTGTAGCGATATTTTAAGAGGAGGAACTCTCTTTCTCGCATAGTAACACATCGACATGCTTCAGTATTAGCCGTAAAAGTAAAACTTTGGCGAGAGATAAGATTCTACGACAACACGAAATGTGAGTTTTGTAATGCACAAAACTGTGATAAGGCACCAATCTGTACTGACTGAAAAACATGAACAATCATATTACAGTATCTGTAAAGTATTAGCCCACTTTTCATGTTTTGTTTTTACACAGCTAGCCAGACAGCTGTATCATAATCAATATAAAGTGTGATCCACTCGATGGACAGTTGTCTCTTTGGTCCAGCTGGCCAGAATAGTTATTTCAAGTTTTTTGATCAGGCACTCCATTTATGTCGAAATAGCTTGTCTCCAAATTCCATATTTGTAGATTCGAGTCGCTTTCATCTCACTCAATCGCCTTTTGTCAGCTCCATCGTTTCACCCTCTTCTTCTTGCTTGCTTCTAGAAGCAGCAGCTCATACTCCGTTACTTCAGCTTCAAAAAGACAAGGTTGTGAATCCTCATTTGTCCAAAAATAGTCATCTTCATTGTCTGTTTTCTGTCAAGATTAGAACACATACAATCGTTTTGTTTCCTGAAGTACACATTTGTTACCTGAGGTCAGACGTGCACGGCCATGGAAACGGAAGTCAATGCACATTGGTTAAAATGACCACAATATAGGGCTGGGCGATATTGCCTTTTTTTTAATATCGCAATTATTTTGGGCCATATCGCGATATACGATATATTTTACGATATTTTGCCTTGGCCTTGAATGAACACTTGATGCATATGATCACAGCAGTATGATGATTCTATGTGTATACATTAAAATATTCTTCTTCATACTGCATTAATATATGCTACTTTTAAACTTTCATGCAGAGAGGGAAATCACAACTAAGTCAATTGACCAAAAGTGTATTTATTAGGGGTGTAACGGTACGTGTATTTGTATCGAACCGTTTCGTTACGGGGGTTTCGGTTCAGCACGCGGGCGTACCGAACAAGTTCGGAAGCAGAAGTCTTCACAAGCTGCTCTGCTTTCTGCCTCTGTCTCTGCCTCATTGTCCTGCCCACACAACCATCTGATTGGTTACATACAAAGCCAATCAGCAGTGCGTATTCAGAGCGATGTAACAGCCAGTCAGCAGTGCGTATTCAGACTTCAGAACGATGTAGTCAATGCTTTAGTGTCGAGCAGATATTCGTCTAGCAGGGGAAGAGCGGACTCTACCCAAATTATACTAATCACTTCCCAGTCACAACTATTACAAACATCACTATGAGCCTGTTGACCTTCTAGAAACTTACACTGCAGCTCAGCTCGCTTACAGTATAGGCTTGAGATGAAGGCTAATTGGCTTTTAGCGTAACGTTAGCTCATTTTTCTGTGTGTGTGTGTGAGTGTGTGTGTGTGTGCGGGTGTGTGTGTGTGTGTGCGTGCGTGCGTGCGTGTGCGTGCGTGCGTGTGCGTGTTTTAGGGGCAGCAAAGCCCTGTCTGTCTGTTATTTCATTAAGCTCCATTGTGTTTAGGGATGAATAGTCTCTCCTATTGCAATTGTACTATTTTCAGCTATAGTTACATGAATCATTAGTAATGTAGCAGCCTAGTTTTGAATAGCAGGGTCCCTGCTATCACATGTTGATACAAATACAACATTTACATAATAAAAGTCAACTACAGGCTTCCCAAATGCTGTAATAAATTAAGCATGATGAGTTGACATTAAACAGTTTCAATGGAAACTGTTTAATGTTAAACTTTTTATATGTAGAAGAAAGGTTTTTTCATTTTATTTAATCAAAGCAACAACTTGAGGCTGTTTAATGTGGATTAATGTGGGCAGAATTATTATAGTGTTCCCAATGTTAAAAGGATAAAGCCATTGTTTACAAATTTGGTAAATAAATAACCAAACATTTTTTATTTTGTTGATTTCTCACTGTACCGAAATGAACCGAACCGTGACCTCTAAACCGAGGTACGTACCGAACCGAAATTTTTGTGTACCGTTACACCCCTAGTATTTATTAAAGTCATTAAGCAATGGCACAAACATTCAAGTCATTTCCAAAATATAAAGTGCAAGATTGTCAGAGACATTTTAAGTGTCAAATAAAAATGACCTACATAATAGGAAGTCAAATAGTATTTGTTCTTCACTATGTGGTAGGTTGCGACGAACGTAATGAAATTCTCTTAATGCTCTAGCGAGTGACTTTTCAAATGATGCTACATATTAGCAGTAATGCTACTTTTTATAGCAACGCTTTTCCTCCCCACACTTGACAAATTGCAGTTGTCTGTTCGACATATTCCCACTTGAAGCCGAACCACCGCCAGACGATGAAAACCCTGCTTTTTTATTGGGAATGAAGTCTTCCTTCATTTGTTACCAGATCTGTATCTTCTTTCCCGTACGGCTATGTTAGCAGCTAACGTAACCCCGTATGCTACCTCTCTGGTGGGCGAGGGCGGACACGTTGTGACAAAGGATGTGACATTTTGTGACGTTTGTAGGAATGTGTGCCTGCCTGTCTGTGAGAAGGAGAGACAGGAAAGAGCGAGAAGAGCCTGAAGTGTACCCACGCAGTTAAAAACAACTGCGCAAGAACGTATACTCGGATATTACGATATAGTCATTTTCTATATCGCACAGAGACAAACCCGCGATATATCGTATATATGGTATATATCGATATATCGCCCAGCCCTACCACAACACAGGAAATATTGAACATATTACATATTGTTATGAAGGTGTCTGTTACTACATTATATATAGACTTGCAGTGTGTATACAAAACATTGATAGAGGATTTTGAAGTTGTTTTAGAGGGCTTTGACGACTAAAACGATGACTCCCATTAGCCGCATTTTCCAAGCGTTTATCATCTTTGAAATCTTAATTTAAAAAAAACACGTATGATCTTTTCTCTCCTAGGAAACATTACAAAAAAAGTGCAGTTCCCCTTTAAAGTATCTGCGTTCATGTGAACATGACCTTCATTGTAAACTATCTTGAAAGTGCAGCCTGTATTGCAATGCAATTACTGTACTACAACAGCTGGTCCCTAAACCGCATTTCATTTGTCTTCCGCAGGTGCAGTAACCTCACTTATCCACTAAACCTCCCACAAGTGAGCATCGTGTTCATTTTTGTGAACGAAGCCTTGTCTGTTATTCTGAGGTCCATTCACTCTGCCATTAACAAGACGCCCTCCCACCTTCTCAAAGAGATCATTCTGGTGGATGACAACAGCAATAATGGTAATCAGCAAGCCTTTTGCAACACAGCAGTTCCTTTTCTTTCCTCTCCCAGAATATTGTTCACATTTCATTCATTTCTTTTGAACACAACAAACCAAACATACCCTCCATCTACATTTGAATAGAAGCAGGAAGAGGCTAAAGCTTATAATTGCATGCCCCATAACTTAGATGATCTGATTATTAATCAACAATATAATACATAACCATCTGATACATGACAGTATTCAGTCAGGATGTGAATCATAAATCAACTCATGATTGGATCGGTTTAAATTCTTGGAGTGGTGATTTGATTCGGAATCGATTTTCGATTCAACGCGATGCACAATTCAAACCGTCCATCCATCCATCCATATTCTACCTCTTATTCCCTTTGGGGTTGCGGGGTGCAAACCGATTCTTGCAATATATTTTTTGATATTAAACAATTACAATAAGACCTTTTCAACAGGTTACAGGTCATGAAAGCTTGGCTGCTGACCTATGACTAATGCAGTAAGCGCGGAGATAGTCTCAAAACGTGTTAAAAAAAAAAAAAATTCTTAGTTGCATTTTTTTACTTTGAATTTATTTTTTTTATTTTCAATTTGGATGTGAATAAAACTTTTTCTGCACCCCTAACATTCAGTATATTATTACAGCATACATATAAATAATTGCATTCACATCACAATACAGAACCCACTCATAATTTCATCAAATGTCATTTGTATAAATATATGAATACACCTTTAGGGTATTTATGATATTATGTATCTCTTTCAAAAATATATAATTTTAATATTTTGTAACACTTTAGTATAAGGAACACATATTCACCATTAATTTGTTGCTTATTAACATGCAAATTAGTTACATATTGGCTTTTAATTAGTCATTATTAAGTACATATTAATGCCTTATTCTGCATGGCCTTATTATACAACCAGTAAGCCATTAACTCAGAGCCTATAAGCCTTCCCTCAATAACCTCAGAATTATTGCTTTTTAGAAACACTAAACCTAACCCTTATGTGTTCCCCAAGTGTCCAAATAACTCTAAATTAAGTCTTTGTTACTTTAATAAGCAACTAACTAATGGTGAATATGTTCCGCATACTAAAGTGTTACCTAATATTTTATTAAATTGAATGAAGTTAGTGCTTTGTTGATTTCCTCATCCAATGGATTCCACTGAGTCACATTCTCAACTCATTCAACAACTCCTTGCTAGGCAATTGTGAAACCACAATGTGCTTTACCTTTTCTGTTTGCTCAAATTTTGATAGAAGAGGCTCTCAAATGACTGCTGTTGAAGTTCTTTGTTTTCATGACTTGATTAACATGACATGCTACCTCAATTTGACCCGCCGCAAGTTAGATGAACCTACCCTGTGTATATACCCACCACTTATATAGCACAGTTTTGTTAAAAAAAGAATGTACTATGTGATGTAGGGCATCTATTATATTGGGACACGAGTAGAATTAGTGTATACCGTATTTTTCGGATTATAAGTCGCTCCGGAGTATACGTCGCACCGGCCGAAAATGCATAATAAAGGAGGAGAATAAGTCGCTGTGACGGACTCCCAGCCGTCTTTGTGTGGATTGCGATGACACTGGACACACGACGCGTCGTAGCAGGTTTGATTCACTCTTATTCTTTCAGCAAATCTGTCTTCGGGCCAGTCGGGCGCGCCCATTTCTAGTGCGCCGGCCCTGCTTCCTGGCCGCGATGCACCTTTCGGTGCT
Organism: Nerophis ophidion; assembly: GCF_033978795.1. Taxonomy (NCBI): domain Eukaryota; kingdom Metazoa; phylum Chordata; class Actinopteri; order Syngnathiformes; family Syngnathidae; genus Nerophis; species Nerophis ophidion. The sequence continues at coordinate 36,636,937 of NC_084612.1, forward strand.
CGCCTGCTGTGTCTGTGGTGGGGACTCATCTTGGCGTGCTCTGTTGTCGGGCTCGTGGTCGGGTTGCCGTGGTTTTCTCCTCTCTCCTCCGATCGTGCCCCCTTCGCCTCTCTTAAAGTCTAGGAGCAGATGCGCAGATTGTGAGCAGGTCTGTGTCCTACGCACCTGACTCCGATTGCCGTCCTCCTGCCGCTCCGCGTGCGTCACGCCTCTCCTCGCCGCCGCATGCCCCGCCTCCTGGCCTCCATCTTGGTCCAGAGCGCCTCTCTCAGCCCGCTGTCGGCCCCTCGGCTGCGTCTCTCCACAGACCTCCCCCGCCAGTTCGAGGCCAGGCTCCATTTATCTTTCTTTTCTTTGTCTCTGCGTTGTTCTTTGATTTCTAAAACTTCAATTACTTTGTCTTTCTCCTTGTCCTCTTTGAGTCTTTCCTTGTCCTCTTCGTCCTCTTCTTCTTTTTCTTGCATTTCTCCAAGAATTTCTTTCTCAATTTCTTGAGCTTTTCCAACCTCTTCTTCATCCTTAATTTCTTCCTCTTCTTGTTCGTCTTCATCATTTTCCAGCAATTCTTCAATTATTTCTTCTATTTCAATTTTTTGAGTCACTTCTTCTCGTTTAAGTTTTTCTTTGTCCTCTTTTTCCTTTTCTTGCATTTCTCCAAGAATTTCTTTGTCGATTTCTTGAGCTTTTCCAACATTTTCTTCTTCCTCGATTTCTTCCTCTTCTTGTTCGTCTTCATCATTTTCCAGCAATTCTTCAATTATTTCTTATATTTCAATTTCCGGAGTTACTTCTTCTTGTTTAAGTTTTTCTTTGTCTTATTTGTCCTTTTCTTCCTTTTCTTGCATTTCTCCAATAATTTTTTTCTCAATTTTTTCCTCTTCTTGTTCGTCTTCATCATTTTCCAGAAATTCTTCAATTATTCCTTTTATTTCAATTTCTTGAGTTACTTCTTCTTGTTTAAGTTTTTATTTGTCCTCTTTGCCTTCTCCGTTCTCTACTTGCATTTCTCCAAGTAATTCTTCTTTTCTCTCAATTTGTTGAGGTGTTTCGACTTCGTCTTCATCTTAAATTTCTTCTTCATTTTCATCATCTTAAAAGTGTTACTAAAACGGCCTTCTTTCATCTCCGTAATATCGCTAAAATTCGCTCCATTCTGTCCACTAAAGACGCTGGGATCATTATCCATGCGTTTGTTACGTCTCGCCTCGATTACTGTAACGTATTATTTTTGGGTCTCCCCATGTCTAGCATTAAAAGATTACAGTTGGTACAAAATGCGGCTGCTAGACTTTTGACAAGAACAAGAAAGTTTGATCATATTACGCCTATACTGGCTCACCTGCACTGGCTTCCTGTGCACTTATGATGTGACTTTAAGGTTTCACTACTTACGTATAAAATACTACACGGTCTAGCTCCATCCTATCTTGCCGATTGTATTGTACCATATGTCCCGGCAAGAAATCTGCATTCAAAAGACTCCGGCTTATTAGTGATTCCTATATCCCCAAAAAAGTCTGCGGGCTGTAGAGCGTTTTCCGTTCGGGCTCCAGTACTCTGGAATGCCCTCCCGGTAACAGTTCGAGATGCCACCTCACCTCATTTAAGTCTCACCTTAAAACTCATTTATATACTCTAGCCTTTAAATAGACTCCCTTTTTAGACCAGTTGATCTGCCGTTTCTTTTCTTTTTCTCCTATGTCCCACTCTCCCTTGTGGAGGGGGTCCGGTCCGATCCGGTGACCATGTACTGCTTGCCTGTGTATCGGCTGGGGACATCTCTGCGCTGCTGATCCGCCTCCGCTTGGGATGTTTTCCTGCTGGCTCCGCTGTAAACGGGACTCTCGCTGCTGTGTTGGATCCATTATGGATTGAACTTTCACAGTATCATGTTAAACCCGCTCGACATCCATTGCTTTCGTCCTCTCCAAGGTTCTCATAGTCATCATTGTCACCGACGTCCCACTGGGTGTGAGTTTTCCTTGCCCTTATGTGGGCCTACCGAGGATGTCGTAGTGGTTTGTGTTGTGGTTTGTGCAGCCTTTTGAGACATTAGTGATTCAGGGCTATATAAGTAAACATTGATTGATTGATTGATCATCATCATCTTCTTTATCTTCCAGAATTTCTTCAATTATTTCTTCTTCTTCATCTTCTTCTTTAACATACATTTTATCATCATTGTCATCTTCATCATCGTCGTAATCTTCATCCGCAACATAAACTTCATCATCAACGTAGATTTCACCATTACTTCATTCTCAACGTAAATTTCTTCATCATAAACTTCTTCATATTCTTCTTTACTGTAATCTTCATTAACATGGACTTCTTCAACATAAATTTCTTCCCTGTACAATTCTTCTTCCGGGTGGCACTCGTCCTCCCTTTTGGCCGACAGCTCGCTCTGGTGGTCGGCCTGCTCCAACAGCGCTTCCAGCCTCTGAGTCTCCCGGCGCTTCTCCTCGAGCAGCCTTGTATAGCTTGCCACGAGAGCCCAGATGACGTCATCGTCCTCCGCTTTCAATGGTGTCTTCTTGTTGGGCACCAATGTGACGGACTCCCAGCCGTCCTCATGTGGGTTGCGGTGACACTGGGCACACGACTTGTCGTAGAAGGTTTGATTCACTTTTATTCTTTCAGCAAATCTTTCAGCATTTCTAGTGCGCCGGCCTTGCTTCCTGGTCGCGATGCACCTTTCGGTGCTCGCCTGCTGCGTCTGTGGCAGGGACTCATCTTGGCGTTCTCTGTTGTCGGGCTCGTGGTCGGGTTGCCGTGGTTTCCTCTTCTCTCCCCCGATCGTGCCCCCTTCGCCTCTCTTAAATTCTAGGAGCAGATGCGCAGATTGTGAGCAGGTGTGTGTCCTACGCACCTGACTCCGATTGCTGTCCTCCTGCCGCTCCGCGTGCGTCACGCCTCTCCTCGCCGCCGCATCACCCGCCTCCTGGCCTCCATCTTGGTCCAGAGCGCCTCTCTCAGCCCGCTGTCGGCCCCTTGGCTGCGTCTCTCCACAGTCGTATTTTAAAATAAATAAAGAATAAGTCACATTTTTGGGGGAAATTTATTTGATAAAATCCAACACCAAGAATAGACATTTGAAAGGTAATTTAAAACAAATAAATAATAGTGAACAACAGGCTGAATAAGTGTATGTTATATGACTCATAAATAACCAACTGAGAGGTGCCTGGTATGTTAACGTAACATATTATGGTAAGAGTCATTCAAATAACTATAACATCTACAACATGCTACACGTTTACCAAACAATCTGTCACTCCTAATCGATAAATCCGATAAAATGTTCTTCCTCGATGTCGCTTCTAAACAACTCTGCCAACTCCAAAGGTATGTGCCGCTTCCACTTGTCATTTTCTGCTGCATATTTCACTACGTCCAGCTTGTAATCTGCAGTACATGATTTATTTTTCGGTGCCATTTTTATTCAGCCCTTCTCAGTTTCTATAAGTTACCGCCAACGATGAAATGACCCATCTTAATAGCTACGGCAGTAGCATATAGCATATAGCAGTTAGCATCCCATGACCCACAATGCACTTCTGCCATGACCCTCCCCCACCAAATTCTTATTGGTTGACGTGTGTGTGACGATTGCTGACGTGTGTGTGACGATTGCTGACATTTTCTTCATCTCTTCCGCGAATGAGATAAATAATATTATTTAATATTTTACGGTAATGTGTTAATAATTTCACACATAAGTCGCTCCGGAGTATATGTTGCATCCCCATCCAAACTATGAAAAAAACGGATTTATAACACCAAAAATATGGTAAGTAAAAAAATAGATAAGGTGAACAATAGCTTTTCAAATACATAGCTCATTAGCAATGAAGCTACAGGCATATTTGTTTTGTATCCACAATAAATCAACACCAAATCAGAACTTTGCAGCAATGTTTACCCACTTTATTTGCCTTGTTAGCTTCCTATCAGGGATGAGTGATGGTGGTTGAGAGGAGAATTGTTAGCTGTTAGATGCTGAAAATTGTTGGACGCTTTGCAGCTTTGATGCATTGCTGTAGCTTGATTATTTTTTATTTTTTTGGATGTGTACATAATGCAACGCACATTTGCTAGACAAAGGCAGTGTGGTGTGTTGCCGTGCTCACGGCTGTGGCCACAGTGTCAAAAAACGACTGGAAATGCCTGAAGAAGATTGTTGGCTGATTCGTTGTTCACTCTCCGGGAGCGGACGGCCCTGATGTCATAATACAAACCCCGTTTCCATATGAGTTGGAAAATTGTGTTAGATGTAAATATAAACGGAATACAATGATTTGCGGATCCTTTTCAACCCATATTCAGTTGACTGAACTACAAAGACAAGATATTTGATGTTCAAACTCATAAACTTTATTTTTTTTTTTTGCAAATAATAATTAACTTAGAATTTCATGGCTGCAACACGTCCCAAAGTAGTTGGGAAAGGGCATGTTCACCTCTGTGTTACATCACCTTTTCTTTTAACAACACTCAATAATCGTTTGGGAACTGAGGAAACTAATTGTAGAAGCTTTGAAAGTGGAATTCTTTCCCATTCTTGTTTTATGTAAAGCTTCAGTCGTTCAACAGTCCGGGGTCTCCGCTGTCGTATTTTACACTTCATAATGTGCCACACATTTTTGATGGGAAACAGGTCTGGACAGCAGACGGGCCAGGAAAGTACCCACACTCTTTTTTTTATGAATCCACGCTGTTGTAACACGTGCTAAATGTGGCTTGACATTGTCTTGTTGAAATAAGCAGGGGCGTCCATGAAAAAGACGGGGCTTAGATGGCAGCATATGTTGTTCCAAAACCTGTATGTACCTTTCAGCATTAATGGTGCCTTCACAGATGTGTAAGTTACCCATGCCTTGGGCACTTATGCACCCCCATATCATCACAGATGCTGGCTTTTGAACTTTGCGTCGATAACAGTCTGGATGGTTCGCTTCCCCTTTGGTCCGGATGACACAATGTCGAATTTTTCCCAAAACAATTTCAAATGTGGACTAGTCAGACCACAGAACACTTTTCCACTTTGCATCAGTCCATATTAGATGATCTCGGGCCCAGAGAAGCCAGCGGCGTTTCTGGATGTTGTTGATAAATGACTTTCGCTTTGCATAGTAGAGCTTTAAAGGCCTACTAAAACCCATTACTACCGACCATGCAGTCTGATAGTTTATATATCAATCCGGAGTTTGCATGTTCTCCCCGTGAATGCGTGGGTTCCCTCCGGGTACTCCGGCTTCCTCCCACCTCCAAAGACATGCACCTGGGGATAAGTTGATTGGCAACACAAAAAATTGGCCCTAGTGTGTGAATATGAGTGTGAGTGTTGTCTGTCTATCTGTGTTGGCCCTGCGATGAGGTGGCGACTAGTCCACGGTGTACCCCGCCTTCCGCCCGATTGTAGCTGAGATAGGCGCCAGCGCCCCCCGCGACCCCGAAAGGGAATAAGCGGTAGAAAATGGATGGATGGATGGATGATGAAATATTAACATTGCAATACATGCCAATACGGCCGGTTTAGTTTACTAAATTACAATTTTAAATTTCCCGCTGAGTTTCCTGTTGAAAACGTCGAGGAATGATGACGCGATGATGACGTGTGTTTGTGACGTTATTGGTTGGAGGAGACATATTAGCCCAGCACCACTTACGGCTAAAAGTTGTCTCTTTTCACTGCGCAATTACACAGTATTTTGGACATTTGTGTTGCTGAATCTTTTGCAATTTGTTCAGTTAATAATGGAGAAGTCAAAGTAGAAAGATGGAGGTGGGAAGCTTTTAGCTTTTAGCCACACAAACACACGGTGTTTCCTTGTTTAAAATTTCTGGAGGTGAAGCTTTACTATGGATCAGAGCGGTCAAGCGAACATGGATCCCGACTACATGTCCACCGGCTGGTTTCGGTGAGAAAATTGTGGAAATAAGTCGCTTCTGACCGGAGATCAGCGGATCCAGCGACCTCCTGCAGTTGCCGTGACTTCTCTCAGAGACTCTGGCGTCAAAACACCCGTGGCCACACCCCTCCGACTTTAAGGTACTATTTAACTCGCTAAAACACTAGCAACACAATAGGCAGGCAAGGGATTTCCCAGAATTATCCTAGTAAATGTGTCTAAAAACATCTGAATCGCTCTCACTGCCCTCGCCTTTTTTTTTTCTTTTTTTTTTCCAAGCCTTCACTCTAAATTTCCTCATCCACGAATCTTTCATCCTCGCTTTCTCGGTCCGAATAGCTCTAGCTGCTGCTGGCTATGATTGTAAACAATGTGAGGATGTGAGGAGCCCTACAACCCGTGACGTCACGCACACATCGTCTGCCACTTCCGAGAAAGGCAAGGCTTTTTTATTAGCAACCTAAAGTTACGAACTTTGTCGTCGATGTTCTCTACAAAATCCTTTCAGCAATAAGAAAACTTAATTTCTGTAGGCCTTTAAATTGCACCTACAGATGTAGCGACAAACTGTATTTAGTGACAGTGGTTTTCTGAAGTGTTCCTGAGCCTTTGTGGTGATATCATTTAGAGATTGATGTCGGTTTTTGATACAGTGCCGTCTGAGGGATCGAAGGTTACGGTCATTCAATCTTGGTTTCCGGCCATGCCTCTTACGTGGAGTGATTTCTCCAGATTCTCTGAACCTTTTGATGATACTATGGACCTTGGATGTTGAAATCCCTAATTTTCTTGCAATTGCACTTTGAGAAACGTTGTTCTTGAACTGTTTGACTATTTGCTCACGCAGTTGTGGACAAAGGGGTGTACCTCACCCCATCCTTTCTTGTGAAAGACGGAGCATTTTTTGGGAAGCTGTTTTTATACCCAATCATGGCACCCACCTGTTCCCAATTAGCATGCATACCTGTGGGATGTTCCAAATAAGTGTTTGATGAGCATTCCTCAACTTTATCAGTATTTATTGCCACCTTTCCCAACTTCTTTGTCACGTCTTACTGCCCTCAAATTCTAAAGTTAATGATTATTATAAAAAAATGTTTATCAGTTTGAACATCAAATATGTTGTATTTGTAGTGCATTCAATTGAATATGGGTTGAAAATGATTTGCAAATCATTGTATTCCGTTTATATTTACATCTAACACAATTTCCCAACTCATATGGAAACTGGGTTTGTAAGTGTATTTTTTTCAGGGTTGTCAAAGTTAGGCGATAATAACGTGTTAACTATAACGGTACTAATTTTTTTAACGTGCGATTAACGCACATGCGTCGTGACTCCTTTTTGACCATCAGGCCATTCTGTTGCGTCGGAAAATGTGGCAGTTTTCACTACATACTGAAGAGCCTGACGCCGAAAAAAATATGGTAAGAAATGAACAAAGAAAAGGTACATTATTGAAAGGTCCAAAGCCATTGGAAGGTTGTCTCCCGGCAAAACAAGACCATTTTTTTAATCCACTATCGCTGAGACGACATTAGAGCAACAGCTTGCTGGCGAGTGTGCATTCAGAGAGGTTGGTTGGGTTTCACTTACGTGTTGAGGTTAGTTTTTTTCCTTTTTTTTTTTTTACTGAGACAAAGATTATGTATGTATTTAATATTACTATGGTATATTATTTATCTGTTCACTATTCTGTTACAGAGAACAAGGATATTGGATGAAATTGATATGGTATGAAAAGGGGTAGGATTAAATAAGGTCTGCTTCTTCCTCCTTCTTTTCGGACGTGCTGTAATGAAACAACAGGAATTGTGTGATGCATTATATTGTATCGTATGCATGTCCGTAAGGAATTGATATTGAACTGAACTGAACGGAATCAAAGCATTATGCTAGCAATCCACATGTTGTGTTATCAGTGTATGAAACTGGTATTTAAACATGGTGTAGCTACTCCTCTGAATGCAAGTGCTCCTACAGCAGGAATAACATTCCTGTATTTTAAAAAAAATCTAAATCTGGCAAGACACCGACACACTGCAGGTAAATTTTTTATTGTCATAAAAGCCTGTTTTGTCTTTTTTTGTGTTCAGTTGTTTTAAAAAGCCTAATTATTTATTTTTTTTAAATTGTGTCAACTTGAAAATTAACTGTCTAGGGCAGGGGTAGGGAACCTATGGCTCTTGAGCCAGATCTGGCTCTTTTGATGACTGCATCTGGCTCACAGATAAATCTTAGCCGACATTGCTTAACACGACAAGTAATGAATAATTCCGCTGGTAATCACAGTGTTAAAAATAACGTTCAAAATATAAAACATTCTCATGCATTTTAATCCATCCATCCGTTTTTCTACCGCACCTGTTCAAGAAGTCGCATTAAGGGTAAGAAGTATTTTATTTATTGTTGGGTTAGCTTCAGAATAACTGTCATCAAAAAGAATAAGAGACGTACTGTACTCTAAAAATGTTGGTCGTACTTAATAATGCACGCATTTAGTTGTATTCAATATTAAAAAAATATTATATGGCTCTCACGGAAATACATTTTAAAATATTTGGTTTTCATGGCTCTCTCAGCCAAAAAGGTTCCCGACCCCTGGTCTGGGGTATATTTATGAATTATGAAATATTATATCTATTTGAGATCAACTGTGAGCTAACTATGAACATTGCGATTAATTTGACAGCCCTGTTTTCGGGATCGAAAAGTCCCAAAGTCGTGATCGATGGGTTGGTGAATCCTGGTCTAGCCGATCAGAGGACCTCAATAAACCACTGTGCAAAACATTATTATGTTTATTAATTTGTTTTAGTATTTTTAGGTGGAAAACAATCACAAATTAAATCTCTTTAGGTACCTCCTTTGGCTATGAAACATGCTATGCTTTTTTTTTTTATTATTCAAATGAATCAGATCTGTATACGAAAATTCTTACTCCTTTCATGTTACAATTAGTCATACTGTAGGTAAACCAGTTTTAAAAATATCTGCATGTAACATTAGTAAGACCGCTTTTAGATATGATTAAAATAGTGAACAGTGGCCCAGAGAGAAGGTTGTTTACCAAAGTCATTAATCCAAAGTGTGTCAATGATCGCACTCCCATCGATGGCCAGAGAGTTGAATATATACAGGTATTACTCTGTTGCTTAAAAAAAAGAGTAAATGCAGCGAGGTCTACTCTGCCCGTAAGCACATTACAGCCAAACATGCATTTTGCATCTTTTAATTGGCAGCCAGGGAGCTGCCTCCTTCAGCCGCTCCAAGAAGCCAAGTCACGATTTGACATTTTGCTGATGGCATTTCACCTTGTTTACTGCTCATGTTGTCGTTGTTGTAGATCATATCTTCCTAAAATGTCATTAGCCTGTTGACCTGCAAGGTAGCCAACAATGTCGAAAGGGGGTCATCATCCACAACTCACCTATATTCATCTGCTGCTTTACAATAGTGGAGCACAAGTGTCACAGCATTTTACCTCCCACGGACATTAGCATGCAGGAGAACATGTCGCCATCAAAGGGAAGGGACAGGGCAAATAGACCAAGCTCATTTCTCCTTAATTGGATAATGTCCAAAGCAATGGGCTGAAAAGTCAGGTGTGTGTGAAACTTATAGCCTATCAGATAATTTATATGATTCCACGAGCCACCAATTTATTCATTCCAATGTGCCCATGTAAGAGGAACATTTTCAGCAGTGTGAAATCAAGGTGGTATCCATTCAGTGTGGTGCCTTATCCCTTAGGTCGCTGATAATGACAACGCAGTCACGTCATTTCATCTCCGTGTTTGATGGGGTGTATGACCTTGCGAGTGCTTCCACACTAAATGCTGCAAAGCATACTTTTATAGACCTTGCTTAGTGCACTGGTCCTTCACACGCCGTACGTTCAGATTTAGAAACTTGTCCAAAAGGTCCTAATGAGATTCAGACAGAGCTCAACCACTGATTGACTACTGTAATTAAAGGGCGTCTCTTCATGCTTTTGTCCACAAAGAGTCAATCTTTGTTAACAGAGTTAGTGTGATAAATGAGCGCCACAACCAATCATTATGTTCCTAATCACATCAGTCTGTTGTATAAATAAGTCATCTTCTCAAGTCAGAGTTTAATTAAAATAAGATTTCTTATTTGTATAGGTCGAAATCAAGGAAGAGCGTAATGACATACTCAATGATTATTCATTCTAGAGACTTCTGTATATTATATGGGTTGGTTGATTACAAGCAATTGAAGAAAAAAGGTGTGCACTACTTGCTGCAACCAGAAGAGGTGCTGTTAATTCATTCTCTTTTAGGTTATGGTCTGGAGAAAAACATCATCTATAGCAGGGGTCGGGAACCTTTTTGGCGGAGAGAGCCATGAAACCCAAATATTTTAAAATGTATTTCCGTGAGAGCCGTATAATATTTTTAACACTGAATACAACTGTCAGGTTCAAACACTGATGACATCTATTAAATAGACAAGAAGCAAGGAATTAAACAGAGAAGGGATTCAATTTAGCTCAATGAGGAGAAACGCGTAGACCTGTACCCTTGTACAGTGTCAACCCATGCTCTGACAAGAGAATTCCACACTTCCTCTTTTATTTGGACTTTCCCTGAATTCACACAACTAAATGCATACATCTCTTATTCTTTTTAATAACATTGTTATTCTGAAGTTAACCAATAATAAATAAAATACTTTTGACCGTTAATGCGAGTTCTTGAACAGGTGCGATAGAAACGGATGGATGGATTAAAATGCATAAGAATGTTTTGTATTTTGAACGTTATTTTTAACACTGTGATTACCACGGAATTAATTACTTATCATGTTAAGCAACGTGAGCAAAGATGCGGTCATCAAAAGAGCCACATCTGGCTCGAGAGCCAGAGGTTCCCTACCCCTGATCTTGAGACTAAATTATGCTCCTATGATGTGCAATAAAAGAGAGGAAATGTCCAAATAGTACAAGGTTTCCCTTTAATGCAATTAACTGTGGCGAATCGCCAGGGTAAAATAATGGCCGCCACAGCTTGAAAATAAGTTTTTTTTTGTGAAAACAAATGTATTTAATATTATGTATTGTAGTGTCCAAAAGAAGTCAGAAGTCCGACGCTTGCTATTTTTAACTTCTAGTGCCAATCTTGTGCTAACAACCGTACCAATTCCAACAGGTTTAACGTCCCTTGCACACACATCCCCATTCTCTGCTAATCCGCTTTCAGGGTAGGACGGTGTGTTTGCGATAACGGGAAAATAAACATCAAATCGAAACCACACGTACATAAAACATTACCACCAGCAGGTCGTTACAGTATGACTGGATATACTTTTGTATATAGACTATTATTTGTGCACTATTGACTAGTGATGCACCGAAAATTCAGCCGCCAAAAACCGACTTTGATCACTGAAAATTGTGCGGCCGAAACTGGATGTTGTGACATAAACAGGACGCATGTAATGGTCTGGAGTGCAGTCAGCATGTCTGCGATGCGGACATAACTTTACTATATCCCAAATATACCCGTAGACAGTGATCTGCAAATTCTTCAGAAATTAAGAGGACAGCAGCGGCTTCTGAGGAGAGAAAGTCCAGCAGGAGCTGCAGTGCGAAGTAAGTATGACATCATGCTCGCTGCAGCTCGACTCTTTCATCGCCGACATTGAGGGACAGAAGTTTAGTTTCTGAACACAAGTACAGTCTATAAAAACACCAGAAAATTATGCTAGATTTGTTGCTAACCGTTTTTAATCAAGAAAAAGTCACTAAAAGTCTCTTCACACTCAATACATTGTACACTAAGCAGCAACACTTAAAAATATAGCAAACAATTTAATATTAAATATATGTTAACATTAATAATAACACAGATTTGTTTTTCAAATGTACATGTACATTTTTTTAGCCTTTTTTAAAGAAAATCATATTATAGCAAATTATATAATGATGTCATGATGACCACGCCCCACCATGCTCCTAACCAAGCACTCTAGAGGAAACCTTGTAGTATTTGCTTGGGTATCAATAGTTCAAATAAACATGATCTGCACCTACTCAGAAAACATCAATCAATCAATTAATCAAAGTTTATTTTTATAGCCCTTAATCACAAGTGTCTCAAAGAGCTGCACTACGACATCCTCTGCTCAGATCCTACATCAGGGCAATAAAAAACTCAACCCAATGGGAACGATGAAAAACCTTGGAGGGGACAGCAGATGTAGGGACACCCAATCACCACTCCCACCCGTGTGTGACCGCTGCAGTGGAGGCCAAGTGGATACGGTTAATAATGTGAGTCCAGTCCATAGTGGGGCCAGCAGGGGATCCTCTTGAATGGAGACAAGTCAGCAGCGCAAAGACGTCCCCAAAGTCCTTTAAACAGCCACCCCCTAAACTGTGGTCACCTGATAACCTCTCCATGCAGGAGAGGGGGGCAGGGTAGAACAGAAAAGAGACAGCTGATCAACTAGTCTAAAAAGGTAGTCTATTTAAAGGCTAGAGTATACAAATGAGTTTTGAGATATGACTTAAATGCTTCTACTGAGGTAGCAACTGTTACTAGTAGGGCATTCCAGAGTACTGGAGCCTGGCTAGAAATTGCTCTAAAGCCCGCAGACTTTTTTGGGCTCTGGGAATCACTAATAAGCCAGAGTTCTTACAACGCAGATTTCTGGCCAGGACATATGGTACAATACAATCAGCAAGATAGAATGGAGCTAGACCGTTTATAATTTTATACGTAAGTAGTAAAACCTTAAAGATGTCTTAAATGCACAGGAAGCCATTGCAGGTGAGCCAGTATAGACATAATATGATCAAACTTACTTGTTCTTGTCAAAAGTTTAGCAGCTGCATTTTGTACCAACTGTAATCTTCTAATGCTAGACATAGGGAGAGCCGAAAATAATACGTTACAGTAATCGAGACGAGAAGTAACAAACGCAAGAATGATAATCTCAGCATCGCTGGTTGACAACATCAGACGGTTTTTAGCGATATTACGGAGATGATAGAGGACTGTTTTAGTAACACTCTTAATGTGTGACTAATGTGTGATATTGATATTCTTTACCGAGTCCATCCACTCATCCATTTTCTACCGCTTATTCCCTTTGGGGTCGCGGGGGGCGCTGGTGCCTATCCCAGCTACAATCGGGTGGAAGCCAATGTACACCCTGGACAAGTCGCCACCTCATCACAGGGCCAACACAGATAGACAGACAACATTCACATTCACATTCACACACTAGGGCCCATTTAGTGTTGCCAATCAACCTATCCCCAGGTGCATGTCTTTGGAAGTGGGAGGAAGCCGGAGTACCCGGAGGGAACCCACACATTCACGGGGAGAATATGCAAACTCCACACAGAAAGATCCAGAGCCTGGGATTGAACCCAAGACTGCTCAGGACCTTCGTATTGTGAGGCATATGCACTAACCCCTCTTCCACCGTGCTGCTTCTTTACCGAGTCGCTTTGTGTAATTGTTTGGTTGTCAAAGCTTAAAGTGGTATTATTAAATAGGTGTCGGTGTCTAGCAGGACCGATAATCAGCATTTACGTTTTCTTAGCAATAAGATGCAAAAAATTGCTGGACATCCATTGTTTAATTTCATTTAGACACGCCTCCAGGTGAGTACAATCTGGCGTGTTGGTCAGCTTTAGGAACATGTAGAGTTGGGTGTCATCAGCATAACAGTGAAAGCTAACACAGTATTTGCGTATGATGTCACCTAGCGGCAGCATGTAGATGCTGAAGAGTGCAGGGCCAAGGACCGAACCCTGGGCAACTCCACACGTTACCTTAACATACTCCGCGAACACATAGTTAAGGGAGACACACTGCATCCTGTCAGTAAGATAGGAGTTAAACCAAGAAAATGCTTAGTCTAACATACCAATTCATGTTTTGATTCATTCTAATAAAATGTTATGATCGACGGTATGGAAAGCAACGCTAAGATCAAGTAGCAGCAACATGATTGACGCATCAGAATCCATAGTTAGCAATAGATCAATAGTCATTTTTGCGAGGGCTGTCTTCATGGAGTGATTTGCCCTGAAACTGGACTGAAAGGGTTCACAGAAATTGTTAGACGCTAAATCAGTCCAGAACAAAATCCGGCCTGCGTGCCACATGCGGCCCATTAAGATTTTAAATCTGGCCCGCAGGACGATCGACATCATTTTTTGGGACTTTAGCATCAAAACTGTAGCCACCATTATGATGTGCAGTGCTGTTTTTAAAATACTGTAAGTTTTGAACTATAGTAAGTATTTCAGTAGTAGAAATCTGCGCTTTTGAGGGTTATACGAGTTATTACGATAATCTACGTCACAGTAGTTCAGACAAGGAACAAAGCAGAGTGGGCCGGGTTAGTTTTCAGAGCAGCCCACCTGAAACACGTGTGTCAGAAACAGAAAATCTGCGGAAGCAGATTTTTACAAAAAAGTTCTGCATCAAGGTACAATACATCATATTGTAGGTGTTTATTAGGGACCAAATGTCCCTTTGGGACAGAGGACCCTATTGAATTTCTAAGGTTTTATTATTATTATTTATTATACCGCTGCCTCTTTGAGCTGTAATTTGACCCCCTTAACATGCTTCAAAACTCACCAAATTTCCCACACACATTAAGGACTGGAGAAAATTGCGATCCAATTAAAAAACCAAAACCCAATACTCACAATTGCGCTCTAGCACCCCCTAGGAAGAAAACACAGACAAAACTGTCTCTAACTTCCAGTAGGAACGTCGTAGAAACATGAAACAAAAACCACGACGTAGGTCTCGGTTAGACCTATATTTCATACACTCTTCCCTCTCAGCTAAAATCAACAGGAAGTTTGCAATTCCCCCTTCAATACAAAAGTTGGCTAAAAACAAATTCGCTTTTTTTCTAACATTATCTCCTCTGAGGCTGTTTGTCGTTTCGACTTCAAATAAGCAAGAGAAGAGAGATTGAACCCTTTTGATTAAAAGTTGATGAAATAGTTTTAATCACTGCTACGGTTGTGATTTTATCAGCCTTCACAGAACCGCTGCGCTGAAAACCATTTCAAAGATGGCTGCCATGCGCAGACACAGTGAGGGAGACTTTTTTTTTTTGTTCTTTTCCCTACCGTCTGCTGCTGTTGGGGAGGGGCTGTGATCGTCTATTCCAGGGGTCTCAAACATGCGGCCCGCGAGACGTTATTATGACACCCCTAAATTACAGGGCACCAATTCTCTCAAAGCCCCTGTTGATTTTTATCAGATCACGTTATTCAGGGAGTGCCATAATGGCACTGCCTTTGGCGCCCCCTACATTCTGAACTGACAACATGCAAGCCCAGTTGTCTGTTGCATTTGGCTATGTGAGACGCACGTGTGTTATTGCAAGATACAGAATATTTCATCAACAGCTACACACGTCACACTAAGGGTGGCCGTATAAAAACATTTTTAACACTGTTACAAATATATGCCAGAATGTGAACCCACCCCCACCCCCCCCCCCCCCACCACCACCAACCCCCCAGCCCCCACCCTCCCTACTTGCGTCGGTTGAGGTGTTGTAGATTGTAGCCTGGGAGAGTCAGGGCTGCAAGCAGTTCTGGGTATTTGTTCTCTTGTGTTTAAGTTGTGTTTGGGTGCGGAAATTCTCCCAAAATGTGTTTGTCATTCTTGTTTGGTGTGGGTTCACTGTGTGGCGCATATTTGTAACAGTGTTAAAGTTGTTTGTCCGGCCACCCTCTGTGTGACCTGTATGGCTGTTGACCAAGTACGTCTTAGAGCCGCGTGCGTTCTGCACAAGTCTCCCACAACATGATACGGAGACGGCACGTTAGTTGTGTGATGTAGAAGCGTGCGCGATGACACATAGTGGAGCAGTAGTCCTCTTTCAGGTGGTGTGCGAACCCCTGGAGATACTTGATGGTATGCCAAGGGACAAGTGAGATTTATTAAAAACATTCTAAAAAAGAGCAGCAATTCATAAATCCTTTATAAATATGTTTATTGAATAATATTTCAATGAAATATGAATGTAAGCTCATAAACTGTGAAAAAATAATACAACAATCCAACATTCAGTGTTGACAGTTAGACTTTTTATGGACATGTTCCATAAATAATGATGTTAAAGATTTCTTTTTTTGTGAAGACATGTTTAGAATTAAGTTCATGAATCCAGATGGATCTCTATTACAATCCCCAAAGAGGGCACTTTAAGTTGATGATTACTTCTATGTGTAGAAATCTTTACTTATAATTGAATCACTTGTTTATTTTTGAACAAGTTTTTTTGTTATTTTTATGTCTTTTTTTCCAAATAGTTCAAGAAAGACCACTACAAATGACCAATATTTTGCACTGTTATACAATTTAATAAATCAGAAACTGATGACAGAGTACTGTATTTTACTTCTTTAGCTGTTTTTTTCAACCAATAATGCTTTGCTCTGATTAGGGGGTACTAGCCCTTTGAGACACTAGTGATTTAGGGCTATATGAGTAAACATTGATTGATTGATTGATTGAATTAAAAAAATGTTCACATGGGGTACATCACTGAAAAAAGGTTGAGAACCACTGTTGTAGAGGATGTTAAAGGCACTGCAGTCACGGCACAAATTCGGGAGAATGGCTGCACCGGTAGATTGTCGGGAGGTGCACTGAAATTCAGGAGTCTCCCGGAAAAATCGTGAGGGTTGGCAAGTATGTTGCTAGGGCGGGAAAGCCATTCATAGAAAGTGAATTCATTATAAAGTTCATGTTAGATTTTTTAAGAAATCTTTTCTTGCGGCCCAGCCTCACCCAGTTTCTGCATCCAGTGGCCCCCAGGTAAATTGCCAGGTGCCATTGCTAAGCCGCTATGTTTTTAAAGTTGTCGTTTGCCTGCATATCGTAAAAACAACCGTCCAACATTTTTTATTTTGGGTACTTACGTATGGTGCCTGACTGTTGTGGCGTTTTAAGGCCATCTGCACTTTTTATGCTACGGTAAAGACAATGAATGTTCTGGTTTTGATTTTATTAGCCTTCAAAGAACCCATCCATCCATCCATTTTCTACCGCTTATTCCCTTTTAGGGTCGCGGGGGGAGCTGACGCCTATCTCAGCAACAATCGGGCGGAAGGCGGGGTACACCCTGGACAAGTCGCCACCTCATCGCAGGGCCAACACAGATAGACAGACAACATTCACACTCACATTCACACACTAGGGCCAATTTAGTGTTGCCAATCAACCTATCCCCAGGTGCATGTCTTTGGAAGTGGGAGGAAGCCGGAGTACCCGGAGGGAACCCACGCATTCACGGGGAGAACATGCAAACTCCACACAGAAAGATCCCGAGCCTGGATTTGAACCCAGGACTGCAGGACCTTCGTATTGTGAGGCAGACGCACTAACCCCTCTGAAAAACATTTCTAAGATGGCCGTCGTGCGCTCACACAGAGAGCTAGACGTTTTTTTTTTGTTTGTTTTTTTTCCTACCGCTCCCAGTTTGTAATCTTATAAATGGCATAAACGCGCCAGTGACACAATATTTGAATAATGTTAACATTAGTTGTGCTTTGCCCTCGTGTGAAATATTTGTTCAGATGGCTGCCGGCTTGCTAACGTTTATCCGGGCTTGGGTCGCGGGGGCGGCAGCCAAAGCGGTCCCGTCCATCGCTGCTTGCAGCTTTAATTACACTTTGAATTCATATTTTTGCTGGTTTTTTTTACATTTTTGGTGTAAAAGATGTCTATCAAAGAGGTGGTCTGAGAAGTACAAGAGGAGTGTTAATATGTTGTTAATACTCAGTGTTTTATTGTTCATAGTTAATATTGAAAATCCCACTTTTTTTTATTTTAATGTACATTTTGGGTCTCCCATTCAATAAAAAACTGTAAAATTCCATTCTGTTTTTTTGAGATAGTCTG
This sequence comes from Nerophis ophidion, assembly GCF_033978795.1. Taxonomy (NCBI): domain Eukaryota; kingdom Metazoa; phylum Chordata; class Actinopteri; order Syngnathiformes; family Syngnathidae; genus Nerophis; species Nerophis ophidion. Next base: position 36,654,774 of record NC_084612.1, read on the forward strand.
TCATAACGTTTTTTAGAACTCTGTTGGACATAGTCCATCCATCTATTTTCTACCGCTTGTCCCTTTTGGGGTGGCGGGGGGTGCTGGAGCCTAGCTCAGCTGCATTCGGGCAGAAGGCAGCTGACCCTGGACAAGTCGCCACCTCATCGCAGGGCCAACACAGATAGACAGACAACATTCACACTCACATTCACACATTAGGGACCATTTAGTGTTTCCAATCAACCTATCCCCAGGTGCATGTTTTTGGAGGTGGGAGGAAGCCGGTGTACCCGGAGGGAACCCACGCAGTCACGGGGAGAACATGCAAACTCCACACAGAAAGATCCCGAGCCCGGGATTGAACTCAGGACCTCCGTATTGTGAGGCACATGCACTAATCCCTGTGTCACCGTGCTGCCTATCGGACATCGTGACTTTTGTTATTAGTACTGTTATATATATTATATTAGTATTATTATATATACTATATTATAAAAATCTGCTGTACAGTATGTGTTTGGGTTCCTTTTTTTTTCAGGTATACTAATAACAAAAGTCATAATGATTGTGACTTTTGTTATTGGTATTCCCGGAAAAAAAGGAACCCTAACACACATACTGGACAGCAATTTTTTACAGCTAAATCTGTACATATAATTTCCACACACATACACATTGGCCCCCCAGACACATTTCGTTTCTCTCAATGTGGCCCCCGAGTTAAAATATTTGCCCAAAATGTCTGCAAAGAGGGATCTCAAACAGTGCGATGTCACTGTCAACACCGAGGGGATCCTCGCCAAGGACCGTCCATCTTGGCGCATGGCAGTGAGAGATGCTGTGCGAGCTGGTGAGGAAAAAAGAAATGTGGCCTTGGCTGACAAAAGATCAAGATGAAAGAAGGGACAGCGTCAACCTCAGCAGCCAACCTCATACGTGTGCACCAAGTGCAACCGTGACTGCTACTAGGGGGTCGGACTATTTAATCACTCCCGCAAGTGCCGTTGAGACGCCCCCCTCCTTTTTGGATCTACTCCATCGTCTCCCGAGACGGCATATTCCTCAAAAAAAGTAACCCAAACACACATACTGGACAGCAGATTTTTACAGCTAAATGTGTATATAGAATTTATACACACATACACATTGGCCCCCCCAGACACATTTTTTTCTCTCAATGTGGGCCCCGAGTCACAATATTTGCCAAGCTCTGTGCTAAGTGTTCATTTAGCTGCTGTACAACAATTTTTTTTCGAGGATTTTCGAGATATAGGGAAGATGAGACATTGGCCGGTAGTTTAACATGAGGTCAGGATCGAGGTCAGATCTTTCGAGCAGGGGATGAATAACCGCTTTTTTGAATGGTAGGGGAACAGTGCCAGAGGAAAGTGCCCTCCATCCATCAATTTTGTACCGCTTATTGCTTTAGGGGTCGCGGGGGGCGCTGGTGCTTATCTCAGCTACAATCGGGCGGAAGACGGTGTATACCTTGGACAAGTCGCCACCTCATCACAGCCGAGGAAAGTGATAAGTTTAAAATATTTAGCACTGATGGTCCTAATATTACAAACAGCTCCTTGTTAAGTTTCCCAGGAAGTGGGTCAAGTAAACATGTTGTTTGTTTTGTCACATTTACACATCGCAGGAGTTTTTCCAATGTTATTTCATCAAAAAGAGAGAGACTATTTTGGAGGGCAACATCCATCGTATATATACATTTTCGTATCTGTCTTAATACAACCCAGTTGTAGGGGGGACGCGTTGTCTTTTGCTCCTTTTTAATGAGTTTCTTATTAAAGACATTCATAAAGTCATCAACCAAGTGGGTGGAGCTCCTGGGAGGAGTCCCTTGTTGCGTTAGCGATACTGAACAAATATTTAGGATCGTTTTTGTTGAGGCGGATTAGATTGGAGTAAATATTAGCTTTAGCTAAGGTAAACGTGGGTTTATAAGTTATTAAACTATCGCTCCATACTTCATGGAAAAACTCAAGTTAAGTCACACACCATTTGCGTTACAGCTTTCTACATGATAGTTTAAGAGCTGTAGTTTATTCCGTAAACCAGGGAGTATGCCTTTTAGGGGCCTTTTTTAGCTTTTATCTTCAATGACGTCGGGCAGGGCATCGTTAAAGTTGTTAGTTAGGTTATCGATAGAGCACACATCATTTGTGAGTGGCAACTGCCTCCACAGCAACATTACTGAAGGCAGTAGGCCAGCAAGAGTCATAGTTGTGACAGCATTAATCTTGTAGCTGCTAAAGCATTGGTTATTAGCTTGTTGACAGTGAATCAGAACTTCAAATTTTATAAGGTAATGATCGGACATTACTTTAGTGTACGGGAGTATCATAACTTTGGAGGTGGTGACACCCCGGACAAGGACTAAATCTATCGTGTTACCGCTTCGATGTGTGGAATCGTTTATTATTTGTGTAAGACCACAGCTATCAGGTATCATCTGGAGCGCCACGCACAGAGGGTCTGATAGGGTATTCCATCCATCAATCCATCCATCTTCTTCCGTTTATCCGAGGTCGGGTCGCGGGGGCAACAGCCTAAGCAGGGAAACCCAGACTTCCCTCTCCCCAGCCACTTCGTCCAGCTCTTCCCGGGGATCCCGAGGCGTTCCCAGGCCAGCCGGGAGTCATAGTCTTCCCAACGTGTCCTGGGTCTTCCCCATGGCCTCCTACCGGTTGGACGTGCCCTAAACACCTCCCTAGGGAGGCGTTCGGGTGGCATCCTGACCAGATGCCCGAACCACCTCATCTGGCTCCTCTCGATGTGAAGGAGCAGCAGCTTTACTTTGAGTTCCCTCCGGATGGCAGAGCTTTTCACACTATCTCTAAGGGAGAGCCCCGCCACACGGCGGAGGAAACTCATTTTGGCCGCTTGTACCCGTGACCTTATCCTTTCGGTCATGACCCAAAGCTCATGACCATAGGTGAGGATGGGAACGTAGATCGACCGGTAAATTGAGAGCTTTGCCTTCCGGCTAATCTCCTTCTTCACCACAAGGGATCGGTACAACGTCCGCATTACTGAAGAAGCCGCACCGATCCGCCTGTCGATCTCACCATCCACTCTTACTTCACTCGTGAACAAGACTCCTAGGTACTTGAACTCCTCCACTTGGGGAAGGATCTCCTCCACAACCCAGACATGGCACTCCACCCTTTTCCCGGGCGAGAACCATGGACTCGGACTTGGAGGTGCTGATTCTCGTTCCGGTCGCTACACACTCGGCTGCAAACCGATCCAGTGAGAGCTGAAGATCCCGGTCAGATGAAGCCATCAGGACCACATCATCTGCAAAAAGCAGATACCTAATCCTGCGATTACCAAACCGGTACCCCTCAACGCCTTGACTGCGCCTAGAAATTCTGTCCATAAAAGTTATGAACAGAATTGGTGACAAAGGACAGCCTTGGCGGAGTACAACCCTCACTGGAAATGTGTTCGACTTACTGCCGGCAATGCGGACCAAGCTCTGGCACTGATCGTACAGGGAGCGTACCACCACAATAAGACAGTCCGATACCCCATACTCTCTGAGCACTCCCCACAGGACTTCCCGAGAGACATGGTCGGATGCCTTCTCCAAATCCACAAAGCACATATAAACTGGTTGAGCAAACTCCCATGCACCCTCAAGAACCCTGCCGAGAGTATAGAGCTGGTCCACAGTTCCACGACCAGGACGAAAACCACACTGTTCCTCCTGAATCAGATGTTCGACTATCCGCCATAGCCTCCTCTCCAGTGCACCTGAATAAACCTTACTGGGAAGGCTGAGGAGCGTGATCCCACGATAGTTGGAACACACCCTCCGGTCCCCCTTCTTAAAGAGAGGAACTACCACCCCGGTCTGCCAATCCAGAGGTACCGCCCCTGATGTCCACGCGATGCTGCAGAGTCTTGTCAACCAAGACAGCCCCACAGCATCCAGAGCCTTAAGGAACTCCGGGCGGGTCTTATCCACCCCCGGGGCCTTGCCACCAAGGAGCTTTTTAACTACCTCAGCGACCTCAGCCCCAGAAATAGGAGAGTCCACCAAAGATCCCCCAGGCACTGCTTCCTCATAGGAAGACGTGTTGGTGGGATTGAGGAGGTCTTCGAAGTATTCCTTCCACCTATCCACAATATACGCAGTTGAGGTCAGCAGAACACCATCCGCACCATACACGGTGTTGATAGTGCACTGTTTCCCCTTCCTGAGGCGGCGGACGGTGGTCCAGAATTGCTTCGAAGCCCTCCGGAAGTTGTTTTCCATGGCTTCCCCGAACTCCTCCCATGTCCGAGTTTTCGCCTCCGCGACCGCTGAAGCTGCACACCGCTTGGCCTGTCGGTACCTGTCCACTGCCTCCGGAGTCCTGTGAGCCAAAAGGACCCAATAGGACTCCTTCTACACTTTGACGGCATCCCTCACCGCTGGTGTCCACCAAGGGGTTCTAGGATTGCCGCCCCGACAGGCACCAACAACCTTGCGGCCACAGCTCCAATCAGCCGCCTCGACAATAGAGGTGCGAAACGTGGTCCACTCGGACTCAATGTCCAGCACCTCCCTCGTGACATGTTCGAAGTTCTTCCGGAGGTGGGAATTTAAACTTTCTCTGACAGGAGACTCTGCCAGACGTTCCCAGCAGACCCTCACAATACGTTTGGGCCTGCCAGGTCCGCCCGGCATCCTCCCCCACCATCGCAGCCAACTCACTACCAGGTGGTGATCGGTAGAAAGCTCCGCCCTTCTCTTCACCCGAGTGTCCAAAACATAAGGCCGCAAATCCGATGACACAACTACAAAGTCGATCATAGAACCACGGCCTAGGGTGTCCTGGTGCCAAGTGCACATATGGACACCCTTATGTTTGAACATGGTGTTTGTTATGGACGATCCGTGACGAGCACAAAAGTCCAATAACAAAACACCACTCGGGTTCAGATCCGGGCGGCCATTCTTCCCAATCACGCCTCTCCAGATTTCACTGTCGTTGCCAACATGTGCGTTGAAGTTCCTCAGTAGGACAAGGGAGTCACCCGGGAGAGCACTTTCCAGTACTCCCTCGAGTGTACCCAAAAAAGGTGGGTACTCTGAACTGCTGTTTGGTGCGTAAGCACAAACAACAGTCAGGACCCGTCCCCCCACCCGAAGGCGGAGGGAAGCTACCCTTTCGTCCACCGGGTTGAACTCCAACGTGTAGGCTTTGAGCCGGGGGGCAACCAGAATTGCCACCCCAGCCCGTCGCCTCTCACTGCCGGCAATGCCAGAGTGGAAGAGGGTCTAGTCCCTCTCGAGAGAAGTGGTTCCAGAGCCCTTGCTGTGCGTCGAAGTGAGTCCAACTATATCCAGCCGGAACTTCTCCACTTCGCGCACTAGCTTAGGCTGTTTCCCCCCCATTGAGGTGATGTTCCACGTCCCAAGAGCTAGCTTCTGTAGCCGAGGATCGGACCGCCAAGTGCCCTGCCTTCGGCTGCCCCCCAGCTCACATTGCACCCGACCTCTATGGCACCTGCTATGGGTGGTGAGCCAATTGGAGGGGTGACCCAGGTCGCCATCGTTCCCCACCTACGGGCCTGGCTCCAGAGGGGGGCACCGGTGACCCGCGTCTGGGCGAGGGAAATCTGGGTCCATGTTTTGTCTTCTTCATAAAGGTCTTCAAGCTGCTCTTTGTCTGATCCCTCACCTAGAACCTGTTTGCCTTGGGAGACCCTACCAGGGGGCATAAAGCCCCCGGACAACATAGCTCCTAGGATGATTGGGACACGCAAACTCCTCTACCACGATAAGGTGGCAACTCAGAAAGGTGGTCTGATAGGGTATTCATATGGATATTAAAATGCCTCATTATAATTGTATCATCTGCGTGCGTCACTCTGAAAATTCACTGATAACAGCCGAATTGAGCCCAGGGGGGCGGTAGATAACAGCCATATAGAGAGGTAGCGGTGTGACAGACCTCATAGTAAGCTCCTCAAATGATTTATATGTATTACTTAGGTTAGGGGTAAGGTTAAGGTTTTCATTCTGTATTAGTGCGACCCCTCCACCCCTTTTAAGGGAACGGACAATATGTGCATTCCTATAGTTAGGACAAGATGCCTCATTAGGTTTGGAAAAATTAATCTGGTTTTAGCAAGGTTTCGCTGAGACCAATGACGTTAACGTTGTTTAAATAATCTATTAACTAACTTTATTTTGTGTCATTCGCCTTAAATAATTTTGATCACATCTAGGAATTGATTTAATGGGGATCTTCATATTGTTTGCTTGGTGCTGCGATAAATTGAACGCTTCATAATTTGCCACCTCAGTAGAATGCATGTTCACCTCTAGCACAGTCACTACAGAAAAACATGTGAGTTATGTGTTATTCTACGGGAAATGCTTTGTGTGCGATATTTTTCCAGCCGGCCATTGGTTAGTTCTATCTTAACTGACTCCTCACCCGGACTGACAGACTCTGTAATTGCCTGTGTCCGAGCTTTCTCTAGTGTAGTTAGTCAGGTGTGACTCAGCCAGTAATCCATGTTCCTAGATAGAGTGATATGGCGACTTCCGGGTTAGAGTGAATACGGTCCCTCTTCAGTAAGCCCGGTTTGCCACAGAAAAAGGCCAATTATCAATAAATGTTAGTCCCTGTTCTCTACAAAAACATGAAGTTACAGCAAGCTGCTGTGTTATAGAAAGCCAGTTTGTCCAATGTTTTGTTATTTTTTCACTGGTCTTAAGATGTTATTGGATTTACCACATGAGTAAAAGGGCCTGTTGCTTGGTTCAATACCACAGCCGGTTGCTCTCCATCACAGTGTCAGTAGTTTATCATTTGCAAAAGATTGATGACTGTTGGACAGCAGCTATTCCTGATTTAATGAACCGTGCTTCATTATGATTTGTTGTGAGTGATATCATAGCCATACTTCTTATTTTCACTCCACACACATAAAGATTGTCTTCATTACTGACGGATGTGATGTAATTATGAATACAGAAATATGTTGACAGCAATGGTGCAAATGAATAACTGCAGACACTTTCCTGCAAGCCAAAAATAATCAACATGAAAGGCTTTCAAAGCTATCTTCGACTTCCAACGACTTACAGGGCTCCTCTAATGCTGGCAATGTTTTGTTTCTGTTTATTTCAAACATGTATACAATGTCAGCATGCTCCATCACATATTTGGCATTTATTTCATAGTTCTGGAGCTAAAAAGTATGGTTACAGGTGCAAGTCCCTCCAAAATAGACACAGTAGTGATTTTAATAGGTTTCAGCAAATTTGGGCACATTTTAAGGCAGGCCTGCATTAGCTTGCTAACGTCACCTACTCAAATCGTGTAGTACCGAATGTGTTTTGGTAGCATCTTCTTTTTTATTTTTTGTCCTGTCCAGTTTCTCAGGCAAATCATATTTTTGATGTAGATGCCCAAATCGGCTGTACAAATTTACTTTACAAAAGAGAAGTGTAGGATACAGAAAACACAACAATAACAACAACTGCAACAACAGCAACAACAATAGAGCCACATCAGCAAATACGATATGTACAAATATGATTGTAAAAGTGAAAGCAAAAAAGCAGTTAGTGAAGTAAATTATAATACAGAAATGACAATGAGCAATATTATACTACCAATAGAAATAGCACTATTGATAATGAATAATACCAATAATTTACCTGTGTTATCAACAATACTGTTGTTCAAATGCAACAATACATATATGTAATGATAACTAAAGATAAAAAAGAAAGCAGAAAAATGGAGGGGAAGAAGTCAGCTATATTAACCTTTTGGATTGTTATAGCAACAATAGGTTAAGCTTTGTCAGTGTGCCATGTGTTACCCAGTTTACCCTAGGGCAACAACATTAATTTATGTTTGATGAGAGGTTATTATATGAATGAGTGTATCTATTCTTATATACTTGTATATGTACAGTATGTGTATATGTATGTTTGTACAGTAAATGTATATGTACATGTATGTGTATATGTATGTTTGTACAGTGAGTGTGCGTGTGGATGTACAAACTTTGAGTATGTATGTATTTACTGTATTTGTGTATGTATGCGCAGAGCATAGGTACCGATGTATGTATGTACGAATAGTGGTGTGTTTGTGAGTATACGTATAGCAATTTAATCCCAAGACAAGAGTTATGTTCATGCAGATTTTGAAAGAATTTGCAAGTTACATGTTGCATGAAAGACTCAGATCCTGCGAAAAAAACATCGAAAGAGGAGCAAACCCATCCATCCATCCATCCATCCATCCATCCATCCATCCATCCATCCATCCATCCATCCATCTTCTTCCGCTTATCCGAGGTCGGGTCGCGGGGGTAGCAGCCTAGGCAGGGAAGCCCTGACTTCCCTCTCCCCAGCCACTTCGTCTAGCTCTTCCCGGGGGATCCCGAGGCGTTCCCAGGCCAGCCGGGAGATATAGTCTTCCCAACGTGTCCTGGGTCTTCCCCGTGGCCTCCTACCGGTTGGACGTGCCCTAAACACCTCCCTCGGGAGGCGTTCGGGTGGCATACTGACCAGATGCCCGAACCACCTCATCTGGCTCCTCTCGATGTGGAGGAGCAGCGGCTTTACTTTGAGCTCCTCCCGGATGGCAGAGCTTCTCACCCTATCTCTAAGGGAGAGCCCCGCCACACGGCGGAGGAAACTCATTTCGGCCGCTTGTACCCGTGATCTTATCCTTTCGGTCATGACCCAAAGCTCATGACCATAGGTGAGGATGGGAACGTAGATCGACCGGTAAATTAAGAGCTTTGCCTTTCGGCTCAGCTCCTTCTTCACCACAACGGATCGATACAGCGTCCGCATTACTGAAGACGCCGCACCGATCCGCCTGTCGATCTCACAATCCACTCTTCCCCCACTCGTGAACAAGACTCCCAGGTACTTGAACTCCTCCACTTGGGGCAGGGTCTCTTCCCCAACCCGGAGATGGCACTCCACCCTTTTCCGGGCGAGAACCATGGACTCGGACTTGGAGGTGCTGATTCTCATTCCTGTCGCTTCACACTCGGCTGCGAACCGATCCAGTGAGAGCTGAAGATCCCGGCCAGATGAAGCCATCAGGACCACATCATCTGCAAAAAGCAGAGACCTAATCCCGCGGCCACCAAATCGGAACCCCTCAACGCCTTGACTGCGCCTAGAAATTCTGTCCATAAAAGTTATGAACAGAATGGGTGACAAAGGACAGCCTTGGCGGAGTCCAACCCTCACTGGAAACGTGTCCGATTTACTGCCGCCAATGCGGACCAAGCTCTGACACTGATCATACATGGAACGGACCGCCACAATAAGACAGTCCGGTACCCCATACTCTCTGAGCACTCCCCACAGGACTTCCCGGGGGACACGGTCTAATGCCTTCTCCAAGTCCACAAAGCACATGTAGACTGGTTGGGCAAACTCCCATGCACCCTCAAGAACCCTGCCGAGGGTATAGAGCTGGTCCACAGTTCCACAACCAGGACGAAAACCACACTGTCCCTCCTGAATCCGAGGTTCGACTATCCAGCGTGGCCTCCTCTCCAGTTCACCTGAATAAACCTTACCGGGAAGGCTGAGGACTGTGATCCCACGATAGTTGGAACACACCCTCCGGTCCTCCTTCTTAAAGAGAGGGATCACCACCCCGGTCTGCCAATCCAGAGGTACCGCTCCCGATGTCCACGCGATGCTGCAGAGTCTTGTCAACTAAGACAGCCCCACAGCATCCAGAGCCTTAAGGAACTCTGGCCGGATCTCATCTACCCCTGGGGCCTTGCCGCCGAGGAGTTTTTTAACTACCTCAGCAACCTCATCCCCAGAAATAGGAGAGCCAACCACAGATTCCCCAGGCACCGCTTCCTCAAAGGAAGACGTGTTGGTGGGATTAAGGAGGTCTTCGAAGTATTCCCTCCACCGATCCACAACATCCGCAGTCGAAGTCAGCAGAACACCATCCGCACCATACACGGAGTTGATAGTGCACTGCTTCCCCTTCCTGAGGCGCCGTATGGTGGTCCAGAATCGCTTCGAAGCCGTCCGGAAGTCGTTTTCCATGGCTTCCCCGAACTCTTCCCATGTCCGAGTTTTAGCGTCCGCGACCGCTAAAGCTGCACACCGCTTGGCCCGTCGATACCCGTCCACTGCCTCCGGAGTCCTATGAGCCAAAAGAACCCGATAGCTTGACGGCATCCCTCACTGCTGGTGTCCACCAACGGGTTCTGGGATTACCGCCACGACAGGCACCAACAACCTTGCGGCCACAGCTCCAATCAGCCGCCTCGACAATAGAGGTTCGGAACATGGTTCACTCGGACTCAATGCCCCGCACCTCCCTCGTGACATGTTCAAAGTTCTTCCGGAGGTGGGAATTGAAACTCTCTCTGACAGGAGTCTCTGCCAGACATTCCCAGCAGACCCTCACAATGCGCTTGGGCCTGCCAGGTCTGTCCGGCATCCTCCCCCACCATCGGAGCCAACTCACCACCAGGTGGTGATCGGTAGAAAGCTCCGCCCCTGTCTTCACCCGAGTGTCCAAAACATGAGGCCGCAAATCCGATGACACAACAACAAAGTCGATCATGGAACTGCGGCCTAGGGTGTCCTGATGTCAAGTGCACATATGGACACCCTTATGTTTGAACATGGTGTTTGTTATGGACAATCCGTGACGAGCACAAAAGTCCAATAACAAAACACCACTCGGGTTAAGATCCGGGCGGCCATTCTTCCCAATCACGCCTCTCCAGGTTTCACTGTCGTTGCCAACATGAGCGTTGAAATCCCCCAGTAGGACAAGGGAATCACCCGGGGGAGCACTTTCCAGTACTCCATCGAGTGTACCATAAAAAGGGTGGGTACTCTGAACTGCTGCCTGCTGCGTAAGCACAAAAAACAGTCTGGACCCGTCCACCCACCCGAAGGCAGAGGGAAGCTACCCTCTCGTCCACCGGGTTGAACTCCAACGTGCAGGCTTTGAGCCGGGGGGCAACGAGAATTGCCACCCCAGCCCGTCGCCTCTCACTGCCGGCAACGCCATAGTGGAAGGGAGTCCAGTCCTTCTCGAGAAAACTGGTTCCAGAGCCATTGCTGTGCGTCAAGGTGAGTCCGACTATATCCAGGCGGAACTTCTCTACCTCGCGCACTAGCTCAGGCTCCTTCCCCCCCAGTGAGGTGACGTTCCACGTCCCAAGAGCTAGCTTCTGTAGCCGAGGATCGGACCGCCAAGTGCCCTGTCTTCGGCTTCCGCCCAGCTCACAATGCACCTGACCTCTATGGCTCCTCCCATGAGTGGTGAGCCCATTGGAGGGATGACCCACGTTGCCTCTTCGGGCTGTGCCCGACCGGGCCCCATGGGCACAGGCCCAGCCACCAGGCGCTCGCCATCGTGCCCCAACTCCGGGCCTGGCTCCAGAGCGGGGCCCCGGTGACCCGCGTCCGGGCAAGGGAAATCTGAGTCCATTTAGTTGTAATTCCATAGAAGTCTTTGAGCTGCTCTTTGTCTGATCACTCACCTAGGACCTGTTAGTCTTGGGAGACCCTACCAGGGGGCATGTAAGCCCCCAGACAACATAGCTCCTAGGATCATTGGGACACGCAAACTCCTCTTCCACGGTAAGGTAGCAGCTCAGAGAGGAGAGGAGCAAACCCGGTTCTCAAAAACGAGAATGAAAGAAGATAAGATGCCAATATTCTTTGTAGCATCCTCTTCAGCTGATGATTTCCTCGAGATCCTTGATAAAATGCTGAAAGAGCATGAGGAAACACAGGTTGCGGTGTCTATGGCGGTTATTCTTAGTTATGGTTATGGTGTTGATTTATTTCGATATTACGTGCAATTAGAAAATTGGTAAGAAATGAAAAGGGGTAGACTTAAATAAGCTCGACTTTTTCTTCCCTCTTCGGACATGCAACGAGAAACTTGAAATATGTGATGTATTATATTGTAATTGTACACATTATCATTTTTTTGTACTCAATTTGTAACACAACAGTGAATAAATAAATAAATAAGTAATTAATAGACAAATGAGTGAGTAAATAATTATTAAATGCATAAATAAACAATTCTCATGAATAAATAGTTAACGGGGCTATTTGCAACTTCCTCACAGTAACATTTTTCAAAGTTAAAAATATAAAAAGACCACCACCATCTGTTAGTAGTTTAACAGAACACCCATCCTTCCATCCATCCATCCATCCATTTTCTACCGCTTGTCCCTTTTGGGGTTGTGGGGGGTTGCTGGAGCCTACCTCGGCTGAATTCGGGCTGTAGGCAAGTGTTTTAAAACTGTATATTTTTTTACAATTATTAAGTTTATGTGTTAAAAAATGTTACCGGCACAAAAAAAGTACGGCGGTAACACCTACACGCAGGGAGCGTGTGCACACATACAAAAGCAGTCTAAGACAAGCCTCGAACAATTTGCGGTCTTGTAGTTATGCAAGAATAAAACTTCCCTGAAAGCTTACATTATCCAAATTGCTATCATCAGCTAACAGCACCTAAAGCTAACACGTATTCACTTTATATCCCGACATCATAACTCTTAAAATACTTTGGAAAGTTAGCGCCCTCTAGATTTTTGTAAATCTTGCAAACAGTCCCTCAAAGTGATCAAAATAGTATATTTTAATGCCTTATAACCACTGTCTATGCGGGTATAGATAATTTATCTACCAATTATTCTAAACTAATTGATATTATAGGACATGAAAATAAGATAACTTTTTGTGATATTGTGATCATCTTTCATTACTTACCTGTCATGATCTGCTACCTGGATCATATGTTTTGTGGCGTTTTGAGTTGGTTTGTGCACTTCCTGGTTTGTTCTGTCACCATGGTTGCCTATAAGTTTCACCTGTTCCTTGTTTTTGACGCACACCTGTTGTAATCGCTGTCTCTTATTCAAGCCAGCCTTTTCCGTTGTTTCGACCTCGCATCCTAGCTTTGGTTACCCATGACAAGTGACGACGCTGCTCCCTGTTTCTGGTAAATCTGTTTTGTACTTGTTAGCCTCCACGCTATTCCTGTGTTTAGTTCCCTAGCTTCCATGCTAGCGCTTTTGGTTTGCCTTTTCTGCCTAGCACCAGTGTTTTTGTTCTTAGCCTGTTTTTAGTTTAAATAAACCATCATTTCTTACCTCTATGCTGTGTCTGAGCCCGAACTGCATCTTGGAAGAAGTACCATCACCACCATGCCCAGCAGACGTCACACTTACTGTTTCTCCTTATTACAGTATGTCTGCCAAGTGTGAAGGCGAAGGGAACATTTGAGTGTTGTTGATCACCATTTGATGGTTGGTTAGTTAGTCAGTTGATGCAAAAATGACTTTCTTGAAGGGACACACATTAATCAAGACAGACATCTTACTGAGAGTAGAGATAAACATATGCATACAAGTAGAGTTTTAACTTTTGTATTTTTTTTATTTAGGAAATCAAATATTTCAGCCTTTTCCAAGACCTGCCTGCCATTTGACCAGTGCAATTGTAAACAAACCTGCGTTGTCCAAATGTTGTTCCGCTGAGGGCGGTGGGGTTCACTACAATTTGTTTACATATTTTCAAAATTGTAACGGTGGAAGAGGGGTTAGTGCGTCTGCCTCTCAATACGAAGGTCCTGAGTAGTCCTGGGTTCAATCCCGGGCTCGGGATCTTTCTGTGTGGAGTTTGCATGTTCTCCCCGTGAATGCCTGGGTTCCCTCCGGGTACTCCGGCTTCCTCCTACTTCCAAAGACATGCACCTGGGGAAAGGTTGATTGGCAACACTAAATTGGCCCTAGTGTGTGAATGTGAGTGTGAATGTTGTCTGTCTATCTGTTTTGGCCTTGCGATGAGGTGGCGACTTGTCCAGGGCGTACCCCGCCTTCCGCCCGATTGTAGCTAAGATAGGCACCAGCGCCCCCCGCGACCCCAAAGGGAATAAGCGGTAGAAAATGGATGGATGGATAAAAAGGATGAAAAAAGTTTTTAAAAAATTAATATTTAAAGACAAATTAATGTGTTAATTTTAGTAATTGGTATCAACATTTTAGCCTTTTCTCTTTAAAGGTAACGTTTTGTGTTTTTATTTAATTTATTTTATTTTTTTATTACAGCATTTTGCTGCAACGAGAAAAAAATTAATGGCCACAATTTGGACACCCCTGCTTTATGCAAAACATTTTAGCTCCTATTTCACCCTGATAGCATTAGTGCTTACTTGCCAATGGCCAGAGGCTTGCAGAGGCAGTATTAGTGCACTTCATGTGCACACTTTGCTGGGTAACATATGTGTTCACCTGATGAGCAGGTTGGCACTAAAGCAGAAAATAGTAATTAAAAAAGTGATCAAAGCTTTCTCAAATCTAAACAGTATAATCACAGACACCATTGTACTCTTAGGGCATTGCATTGATCGTGACTGGACTGAGCTGTCCCATCAGGTCTTAAGCATGAACTGATGAAGACTGGTTGGATGAAAGGCGAAACATTTCCTAAGACAACCTGAACATCCATTTATGATCCATTTACCGCTCTAAAACTGAGAGCACAGACATTTATATGCATTTGTTTACCTCTAAAAATAGTCTTTGTCTTACCGTATAATTTTATGTGCACTGTTTTCATGTAGCAGTCTGTTACAATACACATTTTATTATACCTTGTTGTTACTTTAAAGCAGTGTTTTTCAACCTTTTTTGAGCAAAGGCACATTTTTTGCATTAAAAAAATCCGGACCAGCAGAAATCATTAAAAAACAAAACTCACTTGACAGTAAAAAGTTGTTGTCGCGATTGTTGGATATGACCTTTAACCATAACCAAGCATGCATCGATATAGCTCTTGTCTCAAAATAGGTGTACTGTCACGACCTGTCACATCACGCCGTGACTTATTTAGAGTTTTTTGCTGTTTTCCTGTGTGTAGTGTTTTAGTTCTTGTCTTGCGTTCCTATTTTGGTGGCTTTTTCTCTTTTTTTGATATTTTCCTGTAGCAGTTTCATGTCTCCCTTTGAGCGATATTTCCCACATCTACTTCGTTTTAGCAATCAAGAATATTTCAGTTGTTTTTATCCTTCTTTGTAGAGACATTGTCGATTGTCAATGTCATGTTCGGATGTACATTGTGGACGCCGTCTTTGCTCCACAGTAAGTCTTTGCTGTCCATCCAGCATTCTGTTTTTGTTTACTTTGTAGCTGTCAGGCTTTCCCCTGACAGTTTGTCTATGTTTTAGTTTTTTCCTCTGCATTTGTCTGTTTCCTCTGTTTAGTATCTCCTGTCTTTAGTTCCTGTCTAGTGCTCTTATGTTGTCAGCTTCCTGTCTTGTTCCCAGAGTGCTGTGTTCCCCCTCAGCTGCGGCTGATTGGCACCTGGCCACACAGCCTGCTCTTATTTGTACCTGCTTTGTCTTGTGTCAGTTGCTGGATCATTGTATTGTCTTGTCGATGTCACGTTTAGTCGCTCTTGTGATGTGTTATCGCTCTTGTCGTGTCGTACCTTGTCTTTGCAGCGTAGCGGTAAGCTATATTCAGTTGATGTTTGTAGCTTACTGTTTTTTGTTCCCTGCTTCCGTTTTATTTTTCATTATACAAGTACGACTTCTGTTTGCCTGTTTGCTACCCGCTAGCTTCCACGCTAAGCTCCTGTTTGTTATTTTCTAGCTCCCTGGCTAGCTCCTTTTGTTTGATTATCCGCCTCGTGCCTGCTTTGTGTTTGTACCCTTTTGGTTTTGTTTTTGTCCTAGTATTTAATTAAATTATGTTTTCACATTCCATGCCTGCCTCCATCTCTGCATCTTGGGGTTCGTCACCAAATAACCATTACAGTAGCGGGTTCAGTTTTAGTTTTGTTCTGCATAGCCTTCCTTAAGTTTCAATGCCTCTTCTTCGGGGCACTCACTTTTTGTTCATTTTTAGTTTAAGCATTAGATACTTTTTTACCTGCACACTGCCTCCCGCTGTTTCCAACATCTGCAAAGCAATAAGCTACTGGCTGCCACCTACTGATTACAGTAGGCCAGAGGTGGGTAGAGTAGCCAGAAATTGTACTCAAGTAAGAGTACTGTTACTTTAGAGATTTATTACTCAAGTAAAAGTAAGGAGTAGTCACTCAAATATTTACTTGAGTAAAAGTAAAAAGTAAGTTGTGAAAAAACTACTCAAGTACTGAGTAACTGGGGAGTAACCTGATTACGGCAACAAGTAATGCACAAAAACATAAAAATAGCAATGAGCAAATTCAGAGCCAGGAATATCTCTTAAGCAACTAAAACAATAATATATATTAAATAATAGTACATTAAAATAAAAAAAATTAAGGCACATTGAGCCACAATAGCTTAACAGCACCATAGGCTCAGTAGGCATTGATTGATTGATTTATTGATTGATTGAAACTTGTATTAGTAGATTGCACAGTACAGTACATATTCCGTACATTTGACCACTAAATGGTAACACCCCAATAAGTTTTTCAACGTTTGTCAATTATTTAATAAATGACCAAGTCGAGGTGATCTACCTCATATATACATATACATACACACACATATCATATATATATATGTATATATATATATACATACATTTATATATACAGTATATCATTTATATGTATTTTGCCGTTTTTGTTCACATGTTGAAGGTGTTTTAATGAATACACATGCATGTTTAACACATAGATTCCTATCTTTCATGAAGAGAAGAATATAAGTTGGTATATTACCTGATTCTGATGACTTGCATTGATTGGAATCAGACGTCCACGTTTTCAAATGGAGGAGAAAAAAAGTTCATCTTTTCTGTCCAATACCACATGAAAGTCTTTTTTTTTGGGGGGGGGTATTTTATTTGTCCAGCTTCCATATTCGTTTTTATACACTTTACAAAAATTACATTGGCAGCAAACTCCGTAGCTTGCTAGCTTGTTTGCGCTTGCTTTGGGAGACTCTTATTTTGTTAGCGCAGGCGCAATGGAGCGCACCTTTATTGTGAAGACAGGAACTGTGCGATCAGTCTTTAGGCTTTTGACAGGAAGTACAGTTGAAATAAAAAGTGTCTTTTTTCCTTTACACTTTTGATTGATTGATTGAAACTTTTATTAGTAGATTGCACAGTGCAGTACATATTCCGTGCAATTGACCACTAAATGGTAACACCCCAATAAGTTTTTCAACTTGTTTAAGTCGGGTCATGTGACTGCCTGGCTCTGTTTGATTGGTCCAACGTCACCAGTGACTGCATGTGATTGGTGAAACGCAGGCATGCGTATCCTACGTTGAAGCTCTGTCATTAACCAAAACAAACATTAACAGATCGATAAACAAAAGTAGCGAGTAGCGAGCCGAATGTAGATAAATGGAACGGAGTAAAAGTAGCGTTTCTTCTCTATAAATATACTCAAGTAAAAGTAAAAGTATGTTGCATAAAAACTACTCGTAGAAGTACAATTTATCCCAAAAGTTACTCAAGTAAATGTAACGGAGTAAATGTAGCGCGTTACTACTCACCTCTGCAGTAGGCTGACACCTACTGAGTATTACACGGTTACTCTGCCGAGCTCTAGACAGTACTGACACTCAACAACAACGCATAATTTGTATACTATAATTACTGGTTTGCAAAAAATATTTTTACTCCAAATAAGGGAAATTAGATAATCTCCCACGGCACACCGGACTATATCTCACGGCACACTAGTGTGCCACAGCGCAGTGGTTGAAAAACACTGCTTTAAAAAACCGAAGTAGGCCAAAAATTTTCTCTTTTTTCATATGCTTCTGGTTAATGTATTTTAAAGTGTTTACAATAATGGAGATGAACATGACCAATGATAATACACGCGCTAAAAACATTTATTTCAGGCTTCATTTCTTTTGCCGTGCAATCTAGAAATTTCTTAAATAAATAACTCGTAGGTCTTTATTTTAGCCCTCTTTAACATGTTGATTACTGGACAAGGTTTAATTCATTTGTTTTATAATTATACACATGGGGATAATTTAGATCATTACCTGGAATTTACTGGAAGGCATATTGCAAAAAGCCATATAATTCTTTTTTTTATATCATCACTTAGCATTTTGTACGGCATGACTCATTATCCAGCGGAAGTGTAGCTCTAGTAATAATGCAAGTAAAGCCTCAAGACAAATAAAATGTTGCAGACGATCCTCAGTCCTGCAATGGAGTGATCGGAGCAGTTGGATTTCTTCCAATAAAATGATGCCCACTGGAGGAGAACGTTGCAACATCTTATGTGGGTGGAAGTTTATCCACAAACAGTTTTCGCCTGACTTCATTTGCCATCTACAATTTTTTAAGATACTGAACTGTGTGCGTGTGTGTGTGTGTGTTTTGCAGAAGAGCTCAAGGAGAAGCTGCAGGATTTTGTGTCAGAGACGAACAGTCGACGGCCGGGATTCATCAAGATGGTACGGCATTCCAAGCAGGAGGGCTTGATCCGGTCCAGAGTGAGCGGATGGCGGGTGGCCACTGCACCAGTTGTTGCTCTCTTTGATGCCCACGTGGAGTTTAATGTTGAATGGTGAGTCAAACGTGGATAAAGTGGTTAGAAATCCATGTGGGGTTTCTTTGAAATACATTTTAATGACTTGTTGGCCTCTATTTATTGTGCGTGAGAACAAACACAACACAATAATCATTTGTATTCAAAGAGAAAATACTGTTTAATGTGTTTTTCAATTGATGTTCTTTTTTGCATTTTCATCTTTGCACATTTTATAAGATAATTTTTCCCATTAGTTTATATGATGCTGCAGTAAATGAATTCATCCCTGTGCCCTCGCATAAGCACAAGCATGATAATGAGGCTGATAAGAGGAAGCCGGCAAACACAAACGCTCCAATTAACTACACACTCTCTCTGTCTCATTTAAAGGGCTGAACCCATTCTTCAGAGGATTCAGGAGGACAGAACTCGCATAATCTCTCCGTCATTTGATAACATCAAGTATGACACATTTGAGATTGAAGAGTATGCGTTGTCTGCTCAAGGCTTTGACTGGGAGCTGTGGTGTCGCTACCTCAACCCCCCCAAGTCCTGGTGGCACAAGGGCAGCAAAAGTGCTCCCATCCAGTAAGTGACTCAAACCAAATATACATTTTTTAATAATTATTGTGTTTTTTTGATCAGACTCAATATACCACCGTTCAATTGAAGCTCTGCATAATATTTAACTTAATCGTTTTAGTTGTATTGATTGTTGATTCAATCATATCTTTAAATATTTGAAGCATTAAATGCAATACTTGGCTGCAACCAGCAGAGACACTCGTATTTCTGTCTCAAATAGTTTGCATTCTAAATAAGAAACACCTATGCAAAGTTTTACTACTGTACATATACAGTGCATCCGGAAAGTATTCACATCATTTCACTATTTGCTTATGTTGTTATGTTACTGTCAGAGTTAATTGGTGGTGAACCCCAAGATGCAGAGATGGAGGCAGGCATTGAATGACAAAACATGATTTAATTAAAACTAAACACGAACAAACAAAAGGGGTACAAGAAAAAGCGCGCACTAGGCAGATCACTAACAAAAGGAGCTTAGCATGGGAGCTAGCAAAAACAAAAGGCTTAGCATGGAGGCTAGCATAAACAAAACAGGGAACAGAAGTCGTTACGTGTTGTAAAAAGACAAAATAGGAAGCAGGGAAGAAAAAACAGTAAGCTACAAACATCTAACGAATTATAACTTACCGCTACGCTGCAACAACACGACATGACAGGAACGACAATACAGAAGCGACATGCAATACGTGACATCGACAAATCAATAATCTAGCACTGACTGGAAGACAAAGCAGGTACAAATAGGAGCGGGCTGATTGACACCAGGTGTGGCCAGGTGCCAATCAGCCGCAGCTGAGGGGAAACAAAGCACTCAGGGAGACAAACAGTAAGCTGAACCAAAATAAGAGTACTGACAGGAACTAAGGACAGGAAATACTAAACACACAGAGGAAAAACGAAAGCACAAACAAACTGTCAGTTACAACCTTATTTCAAATTGAATGAATACCTTTTTTCCTCAAAATTCTCCAGGCAATACCCCATATAACCGATGTAAAAAAGTATTATTTTTTTTTAACATTTTGCAAATGTATTAAACTTAAAAAATAAAATTTACATAAGTATTCACAGCCTTTGCTCAATATTTTGTTGATGCATCTTTGGCAGCAATTAAAGTCTCAAGTCTTTTTTAATATGATGCCACAAGCATAGCACACCTATCTTTGGGCAGTTTCGCCCATTCCTCTTTGCAGCATCTCTCAAGCTCCATCAGTCTACATGTTTTTTAACGTTTTAATGTTTAGTACATTTGCGAAGATTTAAAAAAAAAAAAAAAACTTTTCACATTGTCAGTCAGTGTTGTGTATTTTTTGTAGAATTTTGAGGACAGAAATTATTTTATTCTATTTTAGAATACACCTGTAAAATAACATGGTAAAAGTGAAGCGCTGTGAATACTTTCCGGATACACTGTATATACAACAAAAGGCAGATAGTGGTTCTGATAAAGCAAAATATATTATCTGTGAATAATGTAGTATTTTTGCAAACTTTCTGCTATCTAAAAGTTAGTTTTTGTTTTAAAAAAGGCACATTACATGTTAAAACTGTAGTGTTTTGGGGGGGCAAGCGCGGAATAAATTGATTTAAAATCACTTAAATGGGTGGCGCTATCTTTGTCGTGGAACCACCTCATAAGTTGAGGTAATACTGTATTTCCTGCTTCTTAAAAAAGAGTTTATAAATATATTGCTTTTCCTTTGAAATATTTGTATTTATATATTGTAAATGTGTATATAGTAAGAGAGGGGAGTGTATTTTGGGTTTCCATTTTAGGAAATGTTTGTTATGCTTTTAATGTAAGAAGTATGTTTATTGAAATTGTTAATTCTCTAGTTTAATGAACATTTTTGACGCTTGATGCTTTCAACGTTGTTGTGATACTGTCATTACAATTGACAAAGTATTTTAATTTCATATGCGGGTACAGTAAATAAGCTGCTATTAACAGCTCTGACATGCGTCACTTATGAACCCATTTTTAAGATGATAAACTTCTCATTAGAGATGTAATATTCTAAAATAATCGTTTAAAAAAGTTACATTTATGACTTTTTAGAACGCCGCTGTTCGGAGTGGTACACGGACGTAGGGAGATGTACAGAGCACCAATAAACCTTAAAGGCACTGCCTTTGTGTGCCGGTCCATCCACATAATATCTACGGCTTTTCACACACACAAGTGAATGCAATGTATACTTGGTCAACAGCCTTACAGGTCACACTGAGGGTGGCCGTATAAACAACTTTAACACTGTTACAAATATGCGCCACACTGTGAACCCACACCAAACAACAATGACTAACACATTTCGGGAGAACATCCGCACCGTAACACAACATAAACACAACAGAACAAATACCCAGAAACCCTTGCAGCACTAACTCTTCCGGGCCGCTAAAATATGCACCCCCCGCTACCCCCCGGCCCCAACCTCAACCCCGTCAACCTCAACTTCCTCATGCTCTCTCAGGGAGAGCATGTCCTAAATTCCAAGCTGCTGTTTTGAGGCATGTTAAAAAAATAATGCACTTTGTGACTTCAATAATAAATATGGAAGTGCCATGTTGGCATTTTTTTTCCATAACTTGAGTTGATTTATTTTGGAAAATCTTGTTACATTGTT
This sequence comes from Nerophis ophidion, assembly GCF_033978795.1. Classification (NCBI taxonomy): domain Eukaryota; kingdom Metazoa; phylum Chordata; class Actinopteri; order Syngnathiformes; family Syngnathidae; genus Nerophis; species Nerophis ophidion. The sequence continues at coordinate 36,676,479 of NC_084612.1, forward strand.
TAATGTATCCAGCGGGGCATCACAACAAAATTAGGCACAATTATATGTTAATTCCACGACTGCTTATATCAGTCTGCGATCAGGTGGCGACTTGTACAGGGTGTAACCCGCCTTCCGCCCGATTGTAGCTGAGATAGGCACCCGCGCCCCCTGTGACCCCAAAGGGAATAAGCGGTAGAAAATGGATGGATGGATGTATATATCGGTATCGGTTGATATCGGAATCGGTAATTAACAGTTTGGCAATATCGGAATATCGAATATCAGCCATTAAAACCATTATTGGACATCTCTACTTCTCTTCATTCCTCATGTTTGGCTATCACTGTGGTTACTGTACTTAGGCCACATTGTCATTTCTCCTCCATCAGAAGCCCCGCCCTGATTGGCTGCTTCGTTGTGGACAGGCTGTACTTTGAGGAAATAGGTCTCCTGGATGAGGGGATGGAAGTGTATGGCGGAGAAAATGTGGAGCTGGGCATCAGGGTGAGTCACGTCTATTATTCAACAATGTAACGTGTGCAATAATACCAATAGTAACAGTAATTTATCACTCTATTTCTGATGCAAGGTCACACTAGGACTCACTTTTTACGTTCAGCGCCTACAGTCTCTTAAGAACTATTGATCAGATGAGAGGGTTTTTTAGTCATTGGTAGAGCAGTGGAGCCAGTGGGGCAAAGCACTTTGGCGAGTGGTGTGGAATATAAGAGTGCTATTATGACTACAAAAGGATGACCTGTTCACAGCAGTGTGGATTACCTTAATGTTACAATGTCTTTGAATCAAATATGCATCACACATAATTAATAATAATTTTGAGATAATATTTTATTTTGAATGGTTTCTCAAATGCATGCATTATGTGTCTATATTGTCAACAACCAGTAAAGTGACAAATATACATTGGTAGAGATGTCGATATTTGCCCTTTTTAACTGATGAGCTGCTGAGCCCAGCCAATCTTTACCAGAGCTGTGTCCAAGTGTTTACATGGCCAGAGGTTGTACTCACGTAAAAGATTATTTCAAAAGGAATGCTCGCTCGGGAACACACAATTACATTTGCTGATTCCTTGTAACATGCTTGTAAGAGAAATCACTGCCCGTAAGCGATGATATTTAATTTTCCTGAAGGAACTCTCCTGAAGGAATCAATAAAGTACTATCTATCTATATTACGGACCTTTGAGCCCTCAGGCGGTACTGCCTCAAAAACCGACATCAGTGTGTAAAGGATATCACCACATGTGCTAAGGAACACTTCATAAAACTACTGTCAGTAACTACAGTTGGTCGCTACATCTCTAAGTGCAAGTTAAAACTCTACTATGCAAAGCCAAAACCATTTACCAACAACACCATGAAATGCCGCCGGCTTTGCTGGGCCCGAGCTCATCTAAGATGGACTGATGCAAAGTGGAAAAGTGTTCTGTGGTCTGACGAATCCACATTTCAAATTATATTTGGAAACAGAGAATGTGATGTCTTCCAGAACAAAGAGGAATATTACCATTCAGATTGTTATAGGCGCAAAGTTCAAAAGCCAGCATATGTGATGGTATGGGGGTGCATTAGTTCCCAAGGCATGGGTAACTTACACATTTGTGAAGGCACCATTAATGCTGAAAGGTCCATACAGGTTTTGGAGCAACATATGTTGTCAACCAAGCAATGTTATCATGGACGCCCCTGCTTATTTCAGCAACACAATGCCAAACCATGTGTTACAACAGCGGGGCTTCGTAGTAAAAGAGTGTGGGTACCTACTGGCTCGCCTGCAGTCCAGACCTGTCTCCCATTGAAAATGTGTGGAGCATTATGACCCCTAAAATACGACAGCGGAGACCCCGGACTGTTGAACGACTGAAGCTTTACATAAAACAAGAATGGGAAAGAATTCCACTTTCAAAGCTTCAACAATTAGTTTACTCAGTTTCCAAACGTTTATTGAGTGTTGTTAAAAGAAAAGGTGATGCAACACAATGGTGAACATGCCCTTTCCCAATTACTTTGGCACGTGTTGCAGCCATGAAATTCTAAGTTAATTATTATTTGCAAAAAATAAATAAATAAATAAAAGTTTATTAGTGTGTGAATGTGAGTGTGAATGTTGTCTGTCTATCTGTGTTGGCCCTGGGATGAGGTGGCGACTTGTCCAGGGTGTACCCCGCCTTCCGCCCGATTGTAGCTGAGATAGGCGCCAGCGCCCCCAGCGACCCCGAAAGGGAATAAGCGGTAGAAAATGGATGGAGGGATGGATAGTTTGAACATCAAATATCTTGTCTTTGTAGTGCATTCAATTGAATATGGATTGAAAAGGATTTGCAAATCATTGTATTCCGTTTATATTTACATCCAACACAATTTCACAACTCAGATGGAAACGGGGTTTACAACATATATATATATATATATATATATATATATATATATATATATATATATATATATATATATATCTATATATATAGATATAAATATATATATATATATATATATATATATATATATACAGATATATATATATATATATATATATATATACAGATATATATATATATATATATATATATAGATATATATATACAGATATATATATATATATATATATATATATATATATATATATATATATATATATATATATATATATATATATATATATATATATATATGAAATACTTGAATTTCAGTGAATTCTAGCTATAAATATACTCCTCCCCCCTTACCCCTGCCCACCCTGCACCCCCCAATATCCGGAATTCGGAGGTCTCAAGGTTGGCAAGTATGAGTTAGTCCATCACAGTCAACATTTTTTCTACTCTTCTGGGAAAATGTTGGAGTGTTTGTGTGGGAAGTTGTCATCCAGAAGAACATTTGCAAGTTCACTCATGCCGGATGTGAGAGACCATCTGCTGGCTCACCATCTCTGTTCGAGTACATCCCAAAGGTGTTTGTTGAGGCTCTGAAGTTCCTTGCTATATGAACTGGAAACAGGAAAAAGAAAAACCTTCCCCAAATTGTTTTCACAAAGTTGAAAGTGCATGATCATCCAAAGTGTCTTAGTAAGGTGAAGAATAGAGATTTAATTCTAAAACTAATGAGTTTAGGCCAAATCTTGATTGATTTATTTAAATGATTTAAGGGTGTGTCCAAAGACCGTTGTTCAAATATTATGTGAGTGTTCAGTGTATTGAATTATTGACAGTGCTGCTGTTGTTGCAGTTACTGTGATGGAGGCCCATATCCACACATTCATTTCTTTTTCCCATTGTCAGCAAAAGAAGAAGATCATTGATAGTAGATACAATAAGTATTGATTAACAGTACAGCCACAATAGTTTACTGAAACTCTGAAGTGCTCTGATGTTTTGGTTTGTGGTCTGTTAACATGATGTTCTCTAGAAGAGAACATCATGTTACATGATTGTAACATGCGTTTCAGTTGTAGTTTTGATTATTAGCTCATTGTTTGCTCTAAACGCATTAATTTGTATACATATGCCCAAAGACATGCATTACTGTGGATTTCCTGGAAGTCGTTTTCATTACCAAAGGAAAAATCTAATCCATGGGAGAGAATCCCTCTGCCGTTTTCAGGTTTGTTTGTTTCTTTTTTTTATTTTTATTTGAGCCGTCAGCTTGAAGCGTTCCTCTTTCTCTGATTCCCTTATCATCATGACAAGACTGTTTGTTAGCACCTTGCTTCCTGGTTTCAATAACCTGATTTATGTTTCCTCCGTAATGTTTTGCCCTAACATTAGCCAATTGTGACTCATCATACAAAGACCAACCAATCATGATGGATTTATTCTGTATGTACGGATGTTCTCATTCATCAATGTCATTGTTTTTTCTCCATATTTTTCTAGCTTGGATTCGCAGTTCATTTTCTCTCTTTGTAGCTTGGAGCGTTAATGTAAGCTGCCTCGCTACATGGGTGTAAAAGTAGCTAAACTACAGGAAAAGCTACTCGTTAAAAAAGTAGCTAAGCTACCGTCAAGTTACTGGAAAAAGTAGTTGATTCCCATCACTGGACTTTGGTCGGGTTCTATAAAAGTATAGAATGTAGTACCAATCCCTACACAAAACCAAACCAAACCAACATTTCACCTTATGAATGGTCAAAAATAGCAATGTTAATGGTAATTCACCATGAATTGATTAAAGTGGACCCCGACTTAAACAAGTTGAAAAACTTATTCGGGTGTTACCATTTAGTGGTCAATTGTACGAAATATGTACTGAACTGTGCAATCTACTAATAAAAGTATCAATCAACCAATCAATCAATCAAAGACAATGACCACTTCAACCAGGAAAGGTTACATGTATGTGTGCGCCTTACAGTATAACATGGAGAGGTGGTTAAAAAAAATTATTAATGATGTTACCTGGGCTGTAACAGTGCGTTGATTTTAAAGATATGTCAGTCCAGGTAGCCTGAATTCAGCTGGGATAGGCTTCAGCCGACCTGTGACCCTAAACAGGAAAAGTGGTAGAAAATTAACAAATATAATTACTGTAAAAGATTTTGGCAACAGCCGGAGTGAATATGTGCATTAATAATCTCCTTGGACACTTCCTATATTTAACTTTAACCATTTAAAGTAAATGGTAATACAACTTTGTCTATGACAGCTAAGCAACCTAATCAGTGTGAATATTCAGCATGTACACAGCAGCCTCCTCTTTATTAAATTGATTAGAATACTTAATTCAAGAAAAAGATTGTGAACACAGCAACAAAGTCACTTGTGACAAAGATGGGCCAGAAAAGGTGCAAGGTTAGTGCTGAGAGTTATGTTCTTCCAAGAATGACATGCTTCCTCAAACTCAAACTGCATGTTGTTTACTTCGCAACGTTTTCCCCGGTTCTCACTCGCCTCGAGGCTGACAGTTCAGTGATGGTTTTGGAAATCCAGAGCCTATGGATGCTGGCATGTCAACAGTGTGCTGGTCATGCCTTCACACCAGCCGCCAGCATGACTGGCAGCTGAAGCATCCTCAGAGACAAACTAGGCCGACAGCTACAGGCTTTGGTGGAGGCTTTAAAGTTGTATCATACCAATGCTGTCTGTTGTCAATCAGTCACTGCACTCTCATTAAGTATGCTGACACAAATGTTTATTTTATGTGTCTGTCTCGTGAGATACAGTAAGTGTAGTCGTTACCCTAAATCATAAGCATCAGCACTGTGGACTGTGAAAATGAGGAACTCTTCTAGTTGCATAGGGATGCCCTTGATCTATACTCCCAAAATGTTTTATTTTAGCAAGTAAAGCATCTGTTTTCATTTACAAAGTTGTATGTTCCATTCAAAGAGGTGTAACGATAATGGAGTTGTAGTTTGCAGTTAATGGTGTTTCTAATATGTTGGTTCCCTTGTAACTACAGTATTTTTCAAAGGAACTGGATTTATGCAAGACACTTTGCTATTCATCCTCACATGCGAATATTTTATCTAATTGTTGAAATTTGTCGTGGCTCTTTTCCGCTTAATGGCACCAAGTTAAAGTGGAACCTCGACTTACAAACCTAATTTGTTCTTGAGAATGTTTGTAAATAGAAGAGTTAGTATATTGAAGCAACGTTCTCCATAAGAAACAATGTGTCATGATCCGGCAGCTCTGCTGCCGCCTGTCTGCGTTTTGTTGTAGTGCCTGGTTTTCGGGCTACGAAGCAGAGCCACCTTCGCGGACACCTAATACCCATTTCTTTCTGACTACTTAAGCTCTCCAGTTCATTCACTCAGCGCCAATTGATTATTGATGGTTCACCCTTCCAGTCGTGTTAATTTCCTCTGCTCTGGCTCCACTCGCGCTCCTTGATCCTGTGGTTCTGCCCCGGCACTGCCGTGCAGTGTTTTCTTATTCCTCTACACACCTTTTTTGTGCTATTTCCGTTTCTCCACACCTTTTGTGTGCATCCTTAGTTTGTCTCACTCATTTCTGAGTGGGCTTTTTGTTAATATTTTTATTTGTTTCGTCTCTGTGTTGGGGTCCTACTATGACAAAAGTCCTATCGTGATACAATTTAAACATGAATAATGGGTTCCACCCTAAGCAAGAGTCTATAATTTTGGAAATGTTTTAGACACTTGTAGCACAATACAAAGCATACTACCGTACTGTATATCAAACAAACAAAACAACGGTGTGATAAGATAAACTTTCTAGTTAATAACAAAGTCAAAACAACAACAACTGGCTTAAGTGTCCTTTTGTGACGTGAAGTGAATTATATTTATATAGCGCTTTTTCTCTAGTGACTCAAAGCGCTTTACATAGTGAAACCCAATATCTAATTTTTACATTTAAACCAGTGTTGGTGGCACTGGGGGCAGGTGGGTAAAGTGTCTTGCCCAAGCACACAACGGCAGTGACTAGGATGGCGGAAGCTGGGATTGAACCTGCAACCCTCAAGTTGCTGGCACGGCCGCTCTACCAACCGAGCTATACCGCCCCTTATGTATGTGTAGCTGCCTTCCAAATTCTTACACACTCACAGTTTAAAATCACAAAACTCTTTAATTTTAACAGCCAACAAACATAAACACTTTACCTTGTTAGTTAATCCTATTTGCGTGCAGCGGAAGGAAGGGGTGGTCAGGCTGCTCACAATGGATGTGCTGCCGTATGCACAATGGTTTGATGAAACATTAGTACACGGAGATAGGGTTCATACACCACAGTATATATTTTTTTTGTTTCGTGGTTTGTAAAGCGAACATTTCGTACAATGAGGGGTTCGTAAATAAAGGTGTCACTGTGTGTTGGACCCTTTACACCAAGAATGTCAAACTCAAGGCCCGGGGGCCAGATTTGGCCTGCTATATCATTTATGTTGCCTGCGAAAGCCTAAAAGTAATTTGCGTATTTTATTTTTCTTACTAAATGTATTTATTGTTTCTTTTTTGACAGAAAAAAAATGTATGTAATGCATGAATTGGCAAATGTTTTAAATGTGTTGTATTATCTGCTCATGCATCGAATATTATATCATCATATAATATTATTATATATATTTTAAACAATTTCTGCAAATTGTTAATTAGCTCAGAATGGAAATAAATAGGAATCACGATTCGGATATGAATAAAATGTTTTGAGCACACCTAAGTATTATATGCCGTATTACAATTGTTTTGTAAAAATACAAATAAATACTTAAATTTCTGGTTGTCACCTTTACATATGATTTCAAAGCAAGTTATCCATCAGTGTGTATGCACAAAACTCTAAAAATCAAATGCATAGGCAATTGTTTAATAATATAATAAGCTGATTATGCATTTATATTCACACATTCACTGTTACGAGAGGACCTCTGAAGGCAGCCATATATGCAATGTTGACCTCAATAAAAAACGAGTTTGACACTCCTGCTTTACACTGATTTAGCCCACCAGCAGTGGTTCAGTCCACTTTGCTCGAAGATAATAAGATTGCGGGTCTGAAAAATTCCTTCCTTCCATCCTTGAACAAGACACTGAACTCCCAATTGGATCAGATGATTTGTGTATAATGCATATAACAAATAAATGGAGTGGGGATCAAAAATATATTTAATGAATAGCCACTCTTAAACAGTCACTGGCTTTGTACTGTGGACTGAAAATCCAAGTGTTTCGATTTCCTGCTGAAGAGACCTTGCTGCACCACACACAGCTAATTGGAGCCTGACAGTATTGTAATGGAAATAATTTGCCAAAACACTCCTGACTGAGTAGCAGACAATGTGCCAATGAGGACTGGCTGGAACATTGCATTGTAGGAGTGCCCTAAACAAACATCATCCTTCTCAATTATTCCCAGGAAATTTGGACTAACAAATGAGGATTATTGAGAGCAATGAAAAACTGGTAATGTGGTCTTTTTTTTGCACCGTTAGTGCAATAAGAAAACACTACTGTGGGAAATTGAACCACCATACAAATATACAACCTTTAAACCCAATTGCCTGCTGCAACCGGTATGCTTCAGTTGTACACCACAGCAAACTGCAAACACAGTGATAATACATAGTACAGGTTGTCCTAGGGTTATTAAAGGGGAACATTATCACAATTTCAGAAGGGTTAAAACCAATAAAAATCAGTTCCCAGTGGTTTATTTTTTTTTTCGAAGTTTTTTTCAAAATTTTACCAATCATGGAAAATCCCGAAAAAAGGCTTTAAAGTGCCTGATTTTCGCTATCTGTAAATCCACCCGTCCATTTTCCTGTGACGTCACTGCGTGACGCCAATACAAACAAACATGGCGGATAGCACAGAAAGGTATAGCATAGTAGCTCGGATTCAGACTCGGATTTCAGCGGCTTAAGCTATCCAACAGATTTCGCATGTATTGAAACGGATGGTTGGAGTGTGGTGGCAGATAGCGAAAACGAAATTGAAGAAGAAACTGAAGCTATTGAGCCATATCACGACAGACAAAGGCAACGCGGATGAATTCGGCGATCGCCTTCTAACCAACGATTGCATCTTCTGACCACTGGAGCAACTTAAATCCGTCGATTAATAAGTGTTTGATTGGCATTAAATGTGGGTGGAGGGAAAGGCTGGATGCAAATATAGCTACAAATGTACATACAGCTAGCCTAAATAGCATGTTAGCATTGATTAGCTGGCAGTCATGCCGTGACCAAATATGTGTGATTAGCATATAAGTCAATTACATCAACAAAACTCACCTTTGTGATTTCGTTGACTTTATCGTTGGAAATGCATCTGCTTTGAGTGTCGCAGGATATGCACACATCTCTGTCGTAGCATCGCTATCGTCGGTAAAATGTGCAGAACAAACGAGGGACTTTCGCATCTTTTGACACTAGTGCAACTTGAATCCGTCGATTGTTATGTGTTTGTTTGGCATTAAATGTGGGTGGAGGGAAAGGCTGGATGCAAATATAGCTACAAATGAGGCATAACGATGAAATATGTACATACAGCTAGCCTAAATGGCATATTAGCATTGATTAGCATGCCGTTGCACACTCCACGTAAGTCAACTTGAATCCGTCCCTGATCATGTTGTTACACCCTCCGACAACACACCGACGAGGCATGATGTCTCCAAGGTACGGAAAAAAGTCGAAAAACGGAAAATACCAGAGCTGATTTAACTTGGCGTGTGTAATGTGCTCGAGAAAATGGCGGATTGCTTCCCGTTGTAACGTCACGGGTGGAAGGTCATCGTTTCGACAGCGAACAATTGAAAGGCGTTTAAATCGCCAAATTCACCCTTTTAGAGTTCAGAAATCGGTAAAAAAAAACATATGGTCTTTTTTCTGCAACATCAAGATATATATTGATGCTTACATAGGTCTGGTGATAATGTTCCCCTTTAACAAGTTCCTGTAACTGTGATGGAAGTTATACCTAAATTCACTTCTAATTCATTCAAAATGACCGTACCAAACATGGAGGACATATAAAATGCAATAAGTGAAGTTAATTTTCTTTAGAGACTCAAAGCACATAGTCATTATCCACATCTTTAAGATACATTTGAGCCACTGTGGGTGGCGCTGGGAGCAGGTTGATAAAGTGTCTTGCCAAAGGAAATGGCGGCAGGATGGAGGAAGCGGGATTGAGCCTGGAACCCTCAAGTTGCTGGCATGCCCACGCTACCAATCGAGCCACGCCACCAATGAAAAGATTAAAATCACAAATGAAAGGAAACAGGAATTAAAAAGACAATCGCTTACCTTTATGCTTGTGGCTTGAACAGGCCAAAACAAGCTTAATAGGAGGAGGAAGTCTCAATAATGAGACCACTACGCTTGGTTATCACTGCATATCTCATAGAGTAGAATTTTTACATGTTCAACGGTTATACCAAGCATGCAGCCAATGTTGATTTCCCCACCAAGCATTTTAGAATGTCTAATTTAATTTCACTTTTTACTTTTACTTTTTTTTGGGGGGGTAAAAAACTGTCCCCAGAAGAGTCTTTCTCAATCTTCAGGGATGTAATGGAGATTATGTTACAAAATGAATTCAACAAAACAAAAGAGACATCTTTTTGGCGACGTATCAGTCGACTCGATTTTTCCGCTGAGCCGATGGAACTAGTTCTCTTCTTTTCTCTATTAAACATTTATAGGAGTGTGTTTTTAACTACGAAACGTCACATCAATCAAACAAAGACCAGAGGTATTGTCATTTCAATTCCTCTCTCATAGTTTCAATCAAAAATGAGCAGGAAGGTAAACATTTTTGATACAGTTCTTGCATCTGACCAGATGATGCGTTTGTGCTTCATGTTGTGGCAATAGAGTGTAGAAGTTAAAAAAAGGCATGGTAGCTGCAGCACTGCGCATGAGTTGAAGCCGCTGTGCTCTTTAAACAGACCCGCTGAGGGGATTGAATAACACAGAGAGAATACCAAAGCTTGATCATAGATGCCCTATGGAGAGCAGGCACAGACACTATAGACAACAAAGCTGCAGTGACTGCTTTGTAATCATTCCTTTTCAAACTTAAATATTCTGTCCAATATCTTTTAAGAAGCTTCCTGCTGTTAAATTACCCCCAAAAACGCTGCTTCTGTGTTTGTATTGTTTCGACATGTTTCTGCAAAAATTACTTTGGCATTCATTTCCTAACGGGATTCTACTCAAACACTTAAGAGACAAAAAACAGATCAAGTGCTCATTAAGACTTTAAAAAAATGCTGTGAAAATGTTGTAGACAGGAAATTATGAAAAATGGTACATAAATCATTCAGACCTATGATGTTGTTTGTATGCATTCTTGCAGCTCCATCCATCCATCCATTTACTACCGCTTATTTGCTTTGGAGTCGCGGGGGGATTGTTACAGCTTTTACATTTATTTCTATCTATTCCTCATGAATGCTTCAGGACAAGTCACTAGGTAGTGGAGATGCGCGGATAGGCAATTACATCATCCGCGTCACCAAAATCGTCGTCCACCCGCCATTCACCCGAACCAACATTTTATCAGGACCGTACCCGCCCGCTGAAATACATCAGAGGTTGGCCACCTTTACCACTCACAGAGCTATTTAAAACTGTTTCACAGAGTAATGAAGTCAATTGGAGCCGCTAACGTTCTTGCGACTATCCAAAAGCGTTCATCCAGACGACAAGAATATGGGCGTGCTGTGAAGCTATTGCCTTTGACACCTTCAACAACATGTACAAACCGATTGTTGGTCCAGCAACATGTTGTGTGCAGCTTCCGCGATCACACGTATGAGAATGAAAGGCATACTGGATGATACAGAGTACACTGATGGTTGTGATATAAACAACTGTAACACTTACTAATATGCGCCACGCTGTGAAGCCACACAATACGAGATTGACAAAGACATTTCGGAAGAACATCTTCACAGTAACACAACATTAACGCAACACAACTAATATCCATATTCCTTTGTATTCATGACACTTCCTGAATATATTTTACACACCCGCTCACCCAACCCCGCCCACATTACCAACGCACGGGGGAGGGGGGGGGGGGGGGGGGGGGGGGTTGGGGTGTATAAAATATTTAGGAAGTGTCATGAATATAAAGGATTATGGGTATTTGTTGTGTTGCGTTTATGTTGTGTTACTGTAAGGGTGTTCTCCGAAATGTGTTTGTCGTTCTTAATTGGTGTGGCTTCAAAGCGTGGCGCATATTACTAAGAGTGTTAAAATTGTTTATGTCACAACCATTAGTGTAAAATGTGTCACCCAGTATGCCTTGCAGTTGTGTGCGTGTTACCGCGGAAGCTACCCACAACATGATGCTGGACTGATAAGCAGATGGTGCATTATGTAGAAGGCGACTAAGCCAATGGCTTCATAGCACACACTAATATTAAATATCTGGGTGACTGCTGGCAGTCATTCAAGAGAATATTTGCGTCTCCTATTGACTTCTTCTCTTTATGACACGGGTCTTAAATAGCTCTTTGAATGGCAAAGGATACCAATCACAGAACCATGTATATCAAATATCTCCGGATGGTTCAACCACCACCCGGCCGAATCTAATTAAAATCTATTTTTTCGTCATGTCAACCGCCCGACCCGCGGACTCCGCGGATGAGACCGCAAACCGCGCATCTCTACTAGGTAGACTATTTTGTATATACAGTAAGCTCTATATAGTGTACTTAAAGCCGTATCAGGGAAGTGGAGTTCAATCCTGGCTTTTTCACCGTAGGCTCAAATGAGTTTGCGCTAAAAGTGTCTCTTTCATCTTATATTTTTTTCTTCATCACACAATCATTATCCTAGCTGTCTTTGCCATTAAGGTCAAAATATGGGCACACTCCAAATTTCACGGACGGCTGGTTTGATTACACAGATGTGCACGATGACTTGCTTGAAGTAATGTGACATTGTCCTGGACGATATGTTTAGAAATCATCAGCTGTACACCTCCAAGCGTTTTCTTCTATTTTTTTTAAAGTGAGTCAAAGCCAAGGCTAGTCAGTGCTTTTCTTGTTAAACCTGTAATATTCAATGGTGTTTTAAAATGGGGAGAAATGTTGGTCACGTATTAACTAATTTAAATTCCTATTTTCTTATTCAATGTTAGTACTAAATTGTCAGACAAATATGGTAACGCTGCTTTTTTGCCGCATGGTAAGGGCTTGTCTCAGCTCGCTTCAGCGGGTCAGAAAATCCACGGTTCAGACCTTATAATGGTTTTGTGACACATATTTCAGTTCAGTTATTGTTCTTTCTAATATCCCCGAATCATTCTTGCCCACCTTGAGACCTCCGAATTCAGGAGATTGGGGGGGGGGGGGGGGGGTGTTGAGGTGAGCGGGGTCGGAGTGTTCATGTATTTACACATATACACACACATAACACTCTCTACTCATTGTATTGGAAAGTGCAATGCTTTGCAGCCAGTAGCACAGTCTTTGAAGGAGCATAGGAATGGGCAGCATCTGCGAAATTTAATTTGCAAGAAAGGAGTGAGTTTAGGGTTGAATTTTCCATTCTCGTTCTATTCTCTGTCACTATCTTTATTTGGACATTACTACTTGCTGTAGTTTTGAAGCAATGCATGATGGGATATCTGGATGTCGTGTGTCAGTGTATTAATATACCGGCTGGAATAAACACATGCTGAGAAATAGCTCTGTGTCTGCCTACTTTATGGGTTATAGATAAACCTATGACATACTTGCCAACCCTCACGGATTTTCTGGGAGACTCCCAAAATTCAGCGCCTCTTCCGAAAACCTCCCAGGACAAATTTTCTCCACTCAGGTCCGCATAGAGCTGGAGGGGGCATGGCCTCCAGCTCCATGCGGACCTGAGTGACGCGTCGACAGTCTGTTTTCATGTCCGCTTTCCCACAATATAAACAGCGTGCCTGCCCAATGACGTAGCTATAAAATGATCTGGGGCGAGTTCTTGGTTTATTATGTGGGTTTATTGTTAGGCGGTTTCATTAACGTCCTCCCAGCGCGGTAACAACACACAACAACAGCAGTCATGTTTTTGTCTATCGTAAACAGCAATGTTGTGACACTCTTAAACAGGAAAATACTGCCATCTACTTTATATGCGGGGCGGCATGGCGAAGTGGGTAGAGCGGCCGGCCAGAAACTTGAGGGTTGCAGGTTCGCTTCCCACCTATTGACATCCAAAAATTCGCTGCCGTTGTGTCCTTGGGCAGGACACTAGACCCTTTGCCACCGGTGCCGCTCACACTAGTGAATGAATGATGAACGAATGATAGGTGGTGGTCGGAGGGGCCGTAGGCGCAAACTGGCAGCCACACTTCCGTCAGCTTACCCCAGGGCAGCTGTGGCTACTGATGTAGCTTACCACCACCAGGTGTGAATGAATGTTGAGTCCCACTTCTCTGTCAGCGCTTAGAGTGTCTAGAAAAGCGTGATATAAATCTAAGTTATTATTATTATATGCATATGTGACAATAACATCTATGGCTTTTAGAGAGTGCAGTGCACAACTGCGCGCACAACAAGGAGATGAAGCAGAAGAACGAGGAAGATACAGCCATGAGTAAGATGAAGAAATACGCTTGTAAGTTCCAAGCCGCAGCTGCAATTGAACTTGGATAGCCTCTGGGAAGAAGTAGTAGACTACCAAGTGCTTGGCAGAGAAAATCTTTCTCAGGAAGCAAAGATTGACCGGTTTTGGGCCATGCTAGGGAGAAATGGAAGATTCTAGACTCTGTCTAGTGCATTTGATGAAAGCACTTTTTTGCGTGCCACACAGCAATGCATCATCAGAGAGGGTGTTCAGCATGGTTAGAAAAATAGTGACAGAGAATAGAAGAGGGATGGACAATTCAACCCTTAACTCAACAATAAGTAGATGAGTGGTATGCGTGTGTATATGTGTAACTAAATGAACACTGAAATTCAAGTATTTCTATTACATATATATATATATATATATATATATATATAGTAACGACCTGCTGATGTTGATGTGTTCTTGAGTGAGTGATATGTGATATTCAGAATTCCTATTGTTGTGAACACAGCACGCCTGTAAGGTGATTGGCGAACAAGTAGGAAGTGTTGTTGTTGCGGAAATGAGAAATGAGGATAGACGTGCATGTGGAAGGAACAAGATAAGTTGAGCTCAATAAAAGTTTAAAAAAGAGCGGCAGACTTTGCGTGCACTTCTTTTGGACACTACAATATATATATATATATATATATATATATATAAATATATATATATATATATATATATATATATATATGAAATACTTGACTTTCCAACCACGCCCCCGCCCCACCTCCGACAACGCCCCCCGCACCAAAACCTCCCGAAATCGGAGGTCTCAAGGTTGGCAAATATAACCTATGTGCAGTTGGGCACTGAGCTCCAAAAGCCGTAGATGTTATAACGTGACTGGGCCGGCCGGCATGCTGTTTATATGGAGGAAAAGTGGATGTGACGACAGGCTGTCCTCACTTAGGTCCTGGCTGGCAATCGGTAGAAATTCGGGAGAATGGTTGTCCCGGGAGATGCACTGAAATTCGGCAGTCTCTCAGAAAATTCGGGGTGGTTGGCAAGTATGCCCAGTATACCATACATCCCAAGAATCTATCCAATAATATATTAGTTGTGGTTCACACATACCAATACAAACTGATTAGTTATACAAAGAAAACTCACATGATCTCAAGATGAGGCGCAGATTGGAGTTTTGAATTGGGGGGACCAAATTATTTCCATTTAATGAGTTATTTTCTACACCATGTCTGAATCAAAATGTGTTTTAACTATAGTGCAAACATAAAGTGGGACAGCGAGGCTCGGTTGGTGGAGCAGCCGTGCCAGCAATTTGAGGGTTGCGGGTTCGATCCCGGCTTCCGCCATCCTCGTCACTGCCGTTGTGTCCTTAGACAAGACACTTTACCCACCTGCTCCCAGTGCCAGCCAGACTGGTTTAAATGTAACTTAAATAATGAGTTTTACTGGGTAAAGCGCTTTGAGTCACTAGAGAAAAGTGCTATATAAAGTATAATTCACAATTCAAAAATGATAAGGGGTGTATATGGTACATGAAATTCACATTTTAAATGACAGAAGTAGCATATGTAGGTAATAGTGATAATGGTACAGTTTGTAGTTGTGAATACCATTGAGAGATGTTTCGTGAGTGTTTGCATTTAAAAGGCAGCGCCTGTTGCCAAGTGATGTCTGACATCAGCGAGGGAGAGAAGCATCAGCTGTGCTAGCATTGGCAGTCCGCTGGAACTACAAGATGTTGCCGACATCCGCTCTTGCTGGATGCATGTTCTTAGCGCTTTGATGGCTGGATCACTGCTTGTCCACAAACGGGATGTTGTAGGATTACATAGTTACCACTTCCTTGAATCTTCGGAGCACGCATACTTTGGACTCTACGTGCGCTGTAACATGTATTGGTCTAAATAAAGGAACATTTATTTACTCTGTTTTACTGGCAACGTTTGTCATCCTATCAGTGACGTGCGGTGAGGTTCATGGCTGGTGAGGCAATGACTTCATCACAGTCAGATTTACAAACATAGAGTATCTTATTCACCATTTCATTGGCAGCAATTAACGGGTTATCTTTAAAAGCTCATACCAGCATTCTCCCCTGCTTGGCACTCAGCATCAAGGGTTGGAATTGGGGGTTAAATCACCAAAAATTAACAAGGGGATTGGTCAAATGCAGAGGACAAATTTCACCACACCTAGTGTGTGTGTGACAATCAATGGTATTTTAACTTAACTTTACACATACAAACTGTAGCACACAAAAAATAACATTTAATTAAAAAAAAATGTTATTATGGTCTTACCTTTACTTATAAATTAAGTTCATGCGTCGCTCCTTTTGAACAAATGCATCGATAACTTGTTTATAGAAGTCTTTCTTATCTTTCTTCAGTTTTAAAAGTCTCTCTGTCTCGATGGAGATCTTCCTTTAATTATTACCTCCTGCTTCGATTGAAAGTCCAGTTTAGAAAACTGTTTTATTTTGGATATGTAATTCTCCATGTTAAAAGGCATGGCGAGAGGAAAAAATAAACGATCGCTGCTAACTGTTGCTGCTTGTTGTCACTTCTTCTGCAGCCGAGTAGTCGCAAGAATGATGTCTGGGATCACTACCGCCCTCTACCACCAGGAGGCGGGATTACTGCGAGCCTCACCCAGTGCGTCTTCGCAGCCGTTTAATGATTGCCCAGCACAAGAAATACGTTACACACATACAGTTGTTGACAAAATACACTGTACATTATATACCTCAGCTAAATACATTTTGGAAATGTATAATATAATTCATATAGCCATACGGTCTCACTGCACAGCAGGCCAGCAGTTAGCCGAGTCATTGTGCAATCCATGGTGAGGCTCAACTGGCTGCTGACTCACCGCAAGTCTCTTCTCAGTATTTGAACGGCAAATGTGAAAATTCAGCGATTTTGAATAAAAATAAACTAAAACTGGGGAAGTTAAATGGAAAATAACTTTATAGTATAATCACTGGTTGCATATAACAAGTAAAAAAAATGTTTTCTTTTTACATTTTTTTTCTTTCCATGATGCACGTCACTGCATTCTATCTTGAAAAAGTGGGAGGGACGAATCAGTATCACTGTGAATCTTTGGTGCACACGTCCCCCCATACCTCGGGATGATGTTCGAAAACCAGTTCACCCGATTTTTCAATAAGAAAAGAACCGATTCCATGGATTCGACTCCCTTTTTTATAACCAGTTCCCGTTAACGAAGCCACTATACCGTATTTTGGCGATCATAGGGCGCAGCGTATTAAAAGGCGCTGTGTCAGTTACGGGTGCTATTTCTGTATTTAACGCAGGCATGGTTAAACATACGCTAGTTTAAAACATACGCTAGAATGCTTGGACGCTGCTTTCAAAAGGCAGCAGGAGCAAAGCTGAGTTCGGTTGTACTTTATTGAAGTATTTATCAATGTACTCACATTATTTTTTCATCAATCTTCATCCACAAATCCATCAAAGTCCTCATCTTCTGTGTCCGAAATGAACAGCTGGGCAAGTTCTCCATCAAACACGGCAGATTCCCTCTCCCCATTTTCAAAGTCAGTCTCGTTGCCGTGGGGCTCCTCGGAAAAAGTAAAAGCCGACTTCTCTTGCCCAATTGTCCGTATCGATTCGCCACCGTGCTGGTCCCCTTCTTCTCCAGTGTGCTTCACTGGGATGTCGAAAGTGAGCAGCACCTCGTCCATGTTGGTGATGTGTTTGTCAGCAATTTTTTTTTTTACAACGCACATAGCAGCACTAAATGCTCACAGGGGGCGTGCCTTTAGCCTCCTCTCTCATCTGTAACCTTCACCCTTCAACGTACGCATGCTGTTCTTAGTCTTGTCCGCTTTTCCTCCACATAAACAGCGTGCTGGCCCAGTCACACAGCATCTACGGCTTTCGGAACTCGGTGCACACACAACAACCTATCTGGATTTGATAAGAGATTCGATAATGGCATTGACATCAATTATTTCTTAACGAACATCATCACTACCCATACCCATTGCAATCTGCACTAGAGATGTCTGATAATATCGGACAACCGATATTACCGGCCGATAAATGCTTTAAAATGTAATATCGGAAATTAACGGTATCGGTTTCAAAATTATTGGTATCGGTTTGAAAAAGTAAAATTCATGACTTTTAGAAACGCCACGGTGTACACGGACTAGGAAGAAGTACAGAGCGCCAATAAACCTTAAAGCCGCTGCCTTTGAGTGCTGGCCCAGTGACATAATATCTACGACTTTTAACACAAAAGGGAATGCAAAGCATACTTGGTCAACAGCCATACAGGTCACACTGAGGGTGGCCGTATAAACAACTTTAACACTGTTACAAATATGCGCCACACTGTGAACCCACACCAAACTAGAATGACAAACACATTTCGGGAGACCATCCGCACCGTAACACAACATAAACACAACAGAACAAATACCCAGATTTCCTTGCAGCCCTAACTCTTCCGGGACGCTACAATATACAGAATATGTCCCAAATTCCAAGCTGCTGTTTTGAGGCATGTTAAAAAATAGAATGCACTTTGTGACTTCAATATAAATATGACAGTGCCATGTTGGCATTTTTTTCCATAACTTGAGTTGATTTATTTTGGAAAACCTTGTTACATTGTTTAATGCATCCAGCAGGGCATCACAATAAAATTAGGCACAATAATGTGTTAATTCTACAACTACATATATCGATATTGGTTGATATCGGTTTCGGTAATTAAGAGTTGGACAATTTCGGAATATCGGATATCGCCATGCATTGTGTTGTTGCATGCGCTTTAGAGCATAACAGCTAAGGTTTTGTGTTTATTGTAAACATAGATGTATTTCATTGTTCCTCTGTATAGGAGTAGTCCAAAAATGTGTATTTTACTTACCTGTTTCACGCCCTGCTATCATTCCATTAGCACCGTGACCAAGGAGTTTTGTGTGGTAACCCTCATGCCCGGTGAGCCATTGACCAACTCTTTGCTGCATAGCAAAAAGCTAACATTTGTCCTCAAAACTAGCATGATGTCGAGCTGAATCTGTTTCTGATTACAGTGGAACCTCGGTTTACAAACTTAATTGGTTTTTGAACAGGGTTAAAAAATCGAAAAGTTTGTATATTGAAGCAAATGTCTTTATAAGAAACATTTTAAATATGAATAATGGGTTCCATCTTTGGCAAAAGTCTATATTTTAGTAAACGTTTGTTCACTTTGAACACAATATAGAATGCTATGCAGTACTGTACATAACGAGGGGGTAATTGATCAACTCTCTATTTAATAAAACGTCAAAACAACAACTTGCTGAAATGTCCTCCTCTTATGCAACCGTTCTACTGACACACACATACACTGTCACTAGCCGTGTGGTGCAGTCACAATTTGAGAAAAAAAAATCCTTAATTTTAATAGCCAGGAGGGCAGCACGGTGGAAGACGGGTTAGTGTGTCTGCTTCACATTACGGAGGTCCTGAGTAGTCCTGGGTTCAATCCCGGGCTCGGGATCTTTCTGTGTGGAGTTTGCATGTCCTCCCCGTGAATGCGTGGGTTCCCTCCGGGTACTCCGGCTTCCTCCCACTTCCAAAGACATGCACCTGGGGATAGGTTGATTGGCAACACTAAATTGGCCCTAGTGTGTGAATGTGAGTGTGAATGTTGTCTGTCCATCTGTGTTTGCCCTGCGATGAGGTGGCGACTTGTCCAGGGTGTACACCACCTTCCTCCAATTGTAGCTGAGATAGGCACCAGCGCCCCCTGCCACCCCAAAGGGAATAAGCGGTAGGAAATGGATGGATGGATGGATGGATTTAACAGCCAGCGTATTGAACAAAGGGAGCACAGTCTACCAAGTCAAATTCATTGTGTGTTAACCATACTTGGCCAATAAATATGATTTTTATTAGGATTTTTTTTTTAATCATTTGTTGATCTTCTTGGCATGCATTGAATGGTAGGTGAGCGGATGGGGGTGCAGCAGTGTTTACAACGCTGTGGATACTTCCTAAATGTTTCAAACCACACATTGCTTGTCCATTGCTTTTTTTTGGACTCATACTGACCTATCAAACCTGGGAAAATGCTGCAAAAAGCCTAAAAAAACACTTCAAAACACATTTGTACTCTAGCCATTGCTAGGTATAGTTTTTTATATACAATAATGTGTGTCTGCAAACTTGATAAATCAACTATGCTGTCTAGGGACAGAGGGATTTACACAACTGGGAAAGGACAAAGAGAACTGACAGGAAAACAGTCAGACAGATAATTACAAAGACAACAGCACACGGATTAGATGTATTCATACACATACATTTTAGGATTCATGAAATAGGAACATAATACAAAAAAGGCAAAAGATACACCACCACAGGGCCATCTGCTGGATATGGTGAAGTACTGACTCATTGGTCCCTAAGGCAAACAGCATTATGTACAACCTTTCTGCGTCATTACAAACACAGATAAACTTTTTTCTTGTTTCTTTTTTGTGTTTAATACTTCAGTTATGGTCCAGATTGTATATGAAATCAATAGTCACAGGGTTAGACACACATGAGCAGCTAAACGCAGTGGTCCCCAACATTACCAGCTTATTTTTGTCAAAATTCCGATGGATCGTTGGCAGAAGGTAAATGGGAGAGGTGTGCTCCAGACCTCTTGGCAATCTAATGCTTTTGCCATGTACCCTTGAATAAAACAAATACAATTAAAATATGAAAATTAAAACACTGAGAGTTTGGTTTACAGAGAGATGATAATAGTGCAGTCTGAGGTGCACGAGTGATAGACACAGCAACGTGTTTCATTATCTATTTTGCTGCAAGGTTTTGTTTTAGCATATCTGATATACCTAATTGGACGGGAATGAAAACGATGTCTTAAATGCCATCGTGGAATGTACTATGTCGTTCATTTGGACTTTAATACAAAATGAAAGAATGAAACACACAAGGGATTTATGCATTAGCATGCCTGGAAGCAATGGAGACATTATAAGTAGCAGCTGTCATAATTTCAATTACATTTTTCTTTCTAGTCTCCCCATTACCATCATTGGCCTGGGAATGTTTTTCAGCAGCCCCAGTGACAAAGCTGACCTTTTTCAATAGTGGCTGAATGTTTTTACGGCCCGGTTTTTTGGGAGACCCATGATATAGAGATTGTAGATTTTGGGCAAGACTTAAAAATAAAAGGTAATAAGATGTTACCTGGGAGTGTCAAGATGTATTTAAGAAAAAATATAAGATTTACCCAGAATATGCATACCTTAAAAAATGCCATCATTGCGTCATGGCTAAAATGATAGCGCATACTTGCCAACCTTGAGACCCAGGTGTTGAGGTTGAAGCAGCATTACCTCAGGTGGATTTTGAGGTTATCTTTATACCGCTTCTTCTGCCCTCCTTGGGTGCGTCGTCCTTCCACCAGTTGTCCATACAACATTTGTTTGGGAAGGCGACTGTCTGGCATGCGTATTACATACCCTGTCCATCGCAGCTGGTGCCGAATGACAGTTGTGTTGATGCTGTGCATGTTAGCTTCCTTCAGAACACTAATTTTGGTGCGCTTATCTTCCCAGCTGATCCTGAGGATCTTGCGCAGACATCGCTGATGGTACTGCTCCAGAGCCTCATTCACCCTAATTGGGAAGGCACCACTACTCTTACTAGGAACATAGATCACCGTTTGAGTTGCACTTGTCTAACTACACTAGAGCAGTCCTGGACACGGACAACTAGAGCGCCTGCTAGCTCGAGTGAGGAGTCAGTTAAGCTAGAACTAACCAGCGCCAGGCTGGAAAATCCCTGCACACAAAGCATTTCTTCTCATAGAATAATATATAACATTCATAAATAATGTTTTTTCTTAAGCGACTGTGCCAGAGGTAGACATGCAACTACTGACATGGCAAATTATGAAGCATCAAATCTACCACAGTACCAAGCAAATAATCGCAAGATACCCACCGTATTAATTCCTAGATGTGGTCGAAATTATTTGAGACGCACTACGTGAGAAAGACATAATGTTATTTATGTCACTGTTATGGATACCATTAACAAAAATGCCTCAAAACAGCCCACTATCCATAATAATATGGGCTTTTTAAACATTAGATCATTGTTTCCCCAAAGCGTTATTAGTTAATTAGGTCATTAAAGTCAACAATCTTAACGTCAACAGTCTCAATGGGACTTGGCTAAAGCCAGATAATTTTTTTCCACTTAACGAGACATATCCTTTTAACTACACAAACTCACATGTAGCTTGTCACCTTAGAAGAGGGAAAGAGGTTGCATTAATCTCAGATGAAAACCCTAACCTTATCCCTAACTTAAATAATAAATATAAATCAGTCCAGGGGCCCCCTATGAGATCTGTCACACCGCTAACGCTACACCTGGCTGTTATCTATCGGCCCCATAGGCCCCATTCGGACTTTCTCAGAGTTTCTTACGAATCTAATGTGATCTAGTGACGCATGCAGAAAATACAGTTATTATAGGCAATTTTAATACCCATATGAATAATATAGATATTAGACCCCCAGACCCTCAAACAGCATGGCGCTCCAGACTATAATTGATAGTTGTGGTTTTACACAAAGAATACATGAGTCCACGCATTGCAAAGGTAATACAATAGATATAGTCCTTTTCCGGGGTGGCACCACCTCTAAAGTTTGGGTACTCCCGTATACTAAAGTAATGTTCAATCAGCACCTCATAAAATTCTAAATACTGACCTATTGCTAATAACCAATGCTTTAGCGGCCATAAAATTAGTGCTGCCACATCTACAACGCTCGCTTGCCTACTGCCCTCTGTAATGGCACCATTCCCAAATTATGTGGGTTCTATCGATAACCTCACTAACAACTTGAACAATGCCCTGCGCAACACAATTGATAGTATAGCACAGGTCAATCTAACAAAGGCCCATAAAAGGCGAACCCCCTGGTTCACTGAAGAAACTAGAGCTCTTAAACTATCAAGTAAAAAGCTAAAATGCTGATGGCGTGCGACACAATTTGAGGTTTAATAACTTATAAACACACTATTGCCTGAGGTAAAACTAATTATTACTCCAATATATTCCGCCTCAATAAAAACAATCCTAAATATTCGTTTAACACAGGAGCATCGCTAACCCAACAACGAACCTCTCCCAGTAGCTCCTCCCACTTCGCTGATGGCTTTATGCAATTCTTTACTAAGAAAATTGAGCTCCTTGGAAAGGGAGTTCAAGATAACACGGCCCAGCGCCAACTTGGTTCTATAGACGCAGATACGAATGTATGTACCACGGCAAATTCTCTATAAAATAATCTCTCTCATTTTGCAGAAATAACATTAAAGGAACTTTTGCGACTCGTAAATACGACAAAACAAACATCATGTTTTGTTGACCCACTTCCTGGGAAACTTTTCAAGGAGCTGCGCCTAATATTACTAACCTATTACTTTTCTCTGCTACTGTTCCTCCAGCATTCAAAACAGCGGTTATTCATCCTCTGCTCAGAAGACCAAACCTAGATTCTGACCTCTTGCTAAACTATCAGTTGGATTCGCACCTCCCCTTTATCTCTAAAATTCTCGAAAATAATGGTTGCACAATAGCAAAATGAACATTTAGAATAACAATATATCTGTGAACCCTTTCAGTCGGGGTTTAGGGCAAATCACTTTACTGAGACAGCCCTTGCAAAAGTGACTAATTATCTGTTGCTAGCTATAAATACTGACGCGTCATCCATGTTGCTGCTACTTGATCTCAGGGCTGCTTTTGTTACCGTAGATCATGACATTTTATCAGAACTTACCAAAACACGACTTAAAGGCCTACTGAAACCCACTACTACCGACCACGCAGTCTGATAGTTTATACATCAATGATGAAATATTAACATTGCAACACATGCCAATACGGCCTTCTTAGTTTACTAAATTGCAATTTTAAATTTCCCGCAAGTTTCTTCATGAAAACGTCGTGGAATGATGACGCGTGCGTGTGACATCATGAACTGTCAGGAAATCTTAGCGCTGCACCACTAGCGGCTAAAAGTCGTCTGCTTTAATCACATAATTACACAGTATTCTGGACATCCGTGTTGCTAAATCTTTTGCAATTTGTTCATCTAATAATGGAGACTATGAAGAACAATGCTGTTGGTGGAAAGCGGTGGATTGCAGCTGTCTTTAGCACCGAGACACAGTCGGTGTTTCTTTGTTTGTTGTGAAGCAGAGCGGTCAAGCGAACATGTTTTCTCTACGTCAAACAGCATGTGTTTGGATGGGAAAATTGGGATTATATATCTTACCGGAGACATCGTTGGATTATTCGCCGTCCTGCAGCAGCTGTCAAAAAAGGCAGATGTGAGCTTGGCTCCTCGGCTTCTCTCTGAGACACTACGTGTTCACCTCAGCCATCCAATCTCGAGGTATGTCTTTACAATCTTTACAATCTCACTAAAACACTAATAAAACAATAAGCATATAAGGGATCTTCCAGAATCATCCTAGTAAATGTGTCTAATTACATCTGAAACGCTCACACTGCGGCCGCCCGTAGCCGTCGCTTTTTGGTTTTTTTTGTAGTCCTTCACTTTCAATATCCTAATTCACAAATATTTCATCCTCGCTCAAATTAATGGGGAAATTGTCACTTTCTCTGTTCGAATTGCTCTTACTGCTGGTGGCTCACGTTATAAACACGTCAATATGTGTGGAGCCCTGCAACTTGTGATGTCACGTGCACTTACTTCCGGTAAAGGTAGGGCTTTTTTATTAGCGACCAAAAGTTGCGAACTTTATCGGCGATTTTCTCTACTAAATCCTTTCAGCAAAAATATGGCAATATCGCGAAATGACCAATTATGACGCATAGGATGGACCTGCTATTCCCGTTTAAATAAGAAAATCTCATTTCAGTAGGCCTTTAAGCCCAATCGCAATACACCCCCTCACTCAGTACCACTAGGCCTCAATCCCTACTAGGGTTGTACGGCATACCGGTACTAATAAAGTATTGCGGTACTAATCAATTGAAAATGGTACCATACTACCTTTGAAAAATATCGATACTGTTTATGCTGCTGTGCGGCAGTGACTACAGAGCCGAGGCGTATGATGTTGACTGTGTCAAAACGCACACAAAGGGCATACAAGCAATAACATTGTGGTTGGAAAGAATGGGGGAAAAATAAAATTCTACTGGTTAAAGAAGAGGGTGTGTGAAGTGCAGTGTGGAAGTATTTGGGCTTCAAAATTAACGATAAAGGTGAAGCGTTAAACAGGGAAGAGCCACACTGCAAGTGTTGCTTTAAAACATGCCTCGACAAATGTGGCGATTAGTATTACCACGTTTGCTTCAAATGTAGGTAAACATTTAAGTAAACATTCTTAGAACTCCAGCTTCTTAGTGATTTCCAGAGCCCCCCCAAAAAAGTCTGCAGGCTCTAGAGCAGGGGTCCGCAACCTTTACCACTCAAAGAGCCATTTTGACCCGTTTCACAAAATAAAGAAAACTATGGGAACCACCAGACTCTTTTGAAATTTAAAATGAAAAAACACAGCATACAAAGTTTTTTTTTGCTTTGTGCTATGTATTAACCAGGGGTCTCAGACACGCGGCCCGCATCTTAATATGAAAATGTAATATTAGTGCGGCCCGCAAGTTTTATTTGAATGCCGATTGACAACATCACATTTGCCAACCATCTCAAATTTTCTGGGAGACTACCAAGTTTCAGAGCAACCATCCTCTTGACTGTCTGATGGTATTCACCCAAGCAACAATAATATGGGCGTGCTATGATGACAGTGCGTTTAGCGCCCCTCTACAACCCTAACAAACAGCTTACCAGTCCATTCACATTTTTTATGAGGCTTCTGCAGACACACATAAGGGACTGCAAGGCATACTTGCGCAACAGCCATACAGGTTACACTGAGGGTTGTGATATAAACAACTTTAGCACTCTTACTAATATGCGCCACACTGTGAAACCACACCAAACAAGAATGACAAACACATTTAGGGGGACAATCCGCACTGTAACACAACATAAACACAACAGAACAAATACCCAGAATCCCATGTATCCCAAACTCTTCCGGGCTGCATTACACACCACCGCTACCACCAAACCCCGCCCACCTCAACCGACGCATGGAGGGGGGGGGGGTGTATAATGTAGCTTTGTAGAGTTAGGGATGCATGGGTTTCTGGGTATTTGTTCTGTTGTGTTTATGTTGTGTTACAGTGCGGATGTTCTCCCGAAATGTGTTTGTCATTCTGGTTTGGTGTGGTTTCATAGTGTGGCGCATATTAGTAGGAGTGCTAAAGTTG
Source organism: Nerophis ophidion (assembly GCF_033978795.1). Classification (NCBI taxonomy): domain Eukaryota; kingdom Metazoa; phylum Chordata; class Actinopteri; order Syngnathiformes; family Syngnathidae; genus Nerophis; species Nerophis ophidion. The sequence continues at coordinate 36,702,851 of NC_084612.1, forward strand.
TTTATATCACAAACCTCAATGTAACCTGTATGGCTGTTGAACAAGTATGCCTTGCAGTCGCTTGCGTGTTGAGTTAGCAGCCGCACACTAGATGTGGCTGGTCGGCACTCAGATAGCATACTATAGTATTAAAGCGGACACAACGACATGTCAAGAGGACGTTTAAGGCATTGCCATCACGGCAAGCCCTCAATATTGTTGACCGGGTGAAAATCTGAGAATGTTATGCTGGGGAGATTCATGGGAGAGGCACTGAAATTCGAAAATTCAGCTGAGCAACATCACAGTGATCCAAGAGCCGCATGCGGCTCCGGAGCCGCGGGTTGCCGACCCCTGCTCTAGAGTGTTTTCTATTCAGGCTCCAGTACTCTGGAATGCCCTACCAGTAACAATTACATATGCTACCTCTGTAGAAACATTTAGGTCCTATCTTAAAACTAATTTATATACCCATCCTGCCATCCATTTCCCACCACCTGTCCCTTTCGGGGTTCACAATGGCTGCTGAGAAATTATTATTTGTCAGGTCCACTTTCTCGTCGGCCAAAGATGTGGCCAGTGAATGGACGCCCGCCTCGCCACAGCCCCCTGACTTGTCCTCAGTGGCTTCGGGGACACATGATAGAATGGAATAGAATAGAATAGAATAGATTGCCTTTTATTGTCACTATACACAGGTACAATGAGATTAAAAGCAACTCCAATATCAGTGCGACAGTCTATAACATGCAAAACATAGGAAGGAAAGAAAATTAAAAATAGTGCAAAAGGAGGTAAGGTGCACAGTCCAGTCCTGAGAACAAATGTTCTAAATACAGAAGCATTGAGACTGTAGGTGGAAAGTACAAATTGCACACAGAGAGGTGCTAATCTATAAAACCAGTACCTATGAGAGTTCACTGTGGTTGCGGCAACCTGCCTCCCAATTCCTCCCGCCACCTCCCGTGACTATGGACTTGTTTTTTGTTTTTTTGCCTTGGTCATGTCTTAGTTTCTGTTTGGTAGCCTTTTCCTATGTTCTAGTTTAGTTTTGTTGCACCATTTGGCTTGTTTTGTTCACTTTCTTGTTACGAGGTGTGCTGATTTGACGCACCTGCCTTTGTTTAGTGATTAGTGTCCCCACCAGCTGTTTTTTTTTTCTAATCACGCTACTTTTAATTCCCTTGTCGCCAATCACTCTGCGCTGGTTTGTCGTTCGCTTTACGTGACTGTTTAAGCACGTTTTACAACCATTTTGGTTGTTTACCTTCTTTGCATGTAATTTGTCTTACTATACTCAGTAAGCCTCGAACTACCCTTGAGGTTCATTCCATGCTTAGGATTGTACAAAATGTACATCAACTAAGTTTAAGTAGTACACTTATACTGGAAAGCTGTAGTAGTGTGCTTTGCTTATTGTATGGTATGGGAGTTATTTTTCCATCTGCAATGTTACAGACATTGTTATTATGAGTTTTATATTACAAATAATTCAGAGATATGTAAACATCTTAGGCCACCAATGGATTTGTTGTTTTATACCAATAAGTCAAACAATAAAACACAGGACATGTGTTTGCAGCATTAACAACAAGAAAAAAAAACGGTCCACATACTTTTACAGTGCTCTATTTTTTACTCAATTAGAGCCCATGTGTATTGTATGCAAAAAATAAAATAAAATACGATGTCACAAAATACACACTTTTTAACATGACTGCAATCGCCACTTACTTGGTGGGTGGAAGCATTCAATAATGCTGTCTGTGTTGAAGGGTGGTAAATCAGTCCATCACTTTTTTGTGACTAACATGCATAAGGGTGTCCTTTTCAGTGGACATGACTGCAAGACTGTGAAGTATTTTCTGTCCGACCCACTGTTTGACGTAGCCAGGAGTGCAGCCGGCGCAGAGCACTAAACGACCTTACACATGAGCAGCTGCTTACAGGTACTGTTAGGGCAACTTGGATGGTTGCCTTCAGAGAGGGGAACATGTCTGATTCAAAATGGTTGTGCACAGAAGGTTGGGCATCCAGCCTCTGTTTTTCGGGCAAGAAAGTTTCTGTTTTCAGGTCAACACTCTACTTCGTTGCAAGTTTATTCAAGTGTGGCTCACTCAAAACAATTACTTGAATTAAAGTAGTATCATAATTAGAGATGTCCGATAATATCGGGCTGCTGATATTATCGCCCGTTAAATTCTTTAAAAATGTAATATCGGAAATTATTGGTTTCAAAATGTAAAATGTTTGACTTTTTAAAACACCGCTGTGTACACGGACGTAGGCAGAAGTACAGAGCACCAATAAACCTTGAAGGCACTGCCTTTGCATGACGGCGCAGTCACATAATACCTAAGGCTTTTCACACACACAAGTGAATGCAAATGCATACTTGATCAACAGCCATACAGGTCACACTGAGGGTGGCCATATAAACAACTTTAAGACTGTTAAAAATATGCGCCACACTGTGAACCCACACCAAACAAGAATGACAAACACATTTCGGGAGAACATCCGCACCGTAATACAACATAAACACAACAGAAATAATACCCAAAACCCCTTGCAGCATTAACTCTTCCGGGACGCTACAATATACACCCCTGCTACCCCCCCCCCCCCCCCCACCTAAACTTCCTCATGGTCTCTCAGGGAGAACATGTCCCAAATTCCAAGCTGCTGTTTTCAGACATGTTAAAAAAAATAATGCACTTTGTAACTTCATTAATAAATATTGCAGTCCCATGTCGGCATTTTTTTCCATAACTTTAGTTGATTTATTTTGGAAAACCTTGTTACATTGCTTAATGCATCGCAACAAAATTAGTCATATGTTAATTTCACAACTGTATATATCGGTACCGGTTGATATCGGTAATAAAGAGTTGGACAATATCGGAATATCGGGTAAAAGCCATTATCGGACATCTCTAATCATAATTGAACCCCCGAAATATGTTAGTCAGGCTAATCTGGCTCATATACATCTTTTTGCTCTCTCCACTTCCATGACTCATGACTGTCTTAAATTAATAAAAAAATTAAAAACAAAAAAAGTTATATTTCATATCCATATTTAGTTCCATAGAATTGTAATCAGACTCTGCATCACAAATGACTACGTCCTGTACAATTGTTTGAGACTCACCTCTCCAATTGTGGTCTTTCCTCTTCTCTCTGCCCTCTCAAAATCATTTAAATCAATCCCCCTCATGCTAACAATTTGACTTAGTTTGCTAGCCAGATTATCCATCCATCCATCCATCCATTTTTCTACAGCTTGTCCCTTTTGGGGTCGCGGAGTGGGGGCTGGAACCTTGTCCAGGGTGTACCCGAATGCAGCTGAGCCAGGTTTTCATTTATCAAAATGGGGAGCACCTTCTTCATTAATTACATGGGAAAAAACAAAAACAAAAACAAAAAAAAACTTCCGTATGGCCATGATCTTGTTGGTCTTGTTCACATTACAGGTCAATTCCGATTTTTTCATGTCAATGTGTATTGTGTACTATGCCATTCAAATTTTTCATATCAAACCCAGGCCTCTTTTGTATGTGGATATACTGTAAATCCATCAGATCATGAAGCCACTTCAGTGTGAGCTCTCGTGCGCTCCGGTCGCATTCATACAACCAGAACGTCATCAAAAGGCAATTAGGCGCTTGGAGAATAATGGTAATATGATAAGTGTCATCATTATTAACCAAAATAGACGGTATGGCGTAGTGGGTAGAGCGGCCGTGCCAGAAACCTGAGGGTTGCAGGTTCGCTTCCCACCTATGGACATCAAAGTCGCTGCCGTTGTGTCCTTGGGCAGGACACTTCACCCTTTGCCCCCGGTGCCGCTCACACCGGTGAATGAATGATTGGTGGTGGTCGGAGGGGCCGTAGGCGCAAACTGGCAGCCACGCTTCCGTCAGTCTACCCCAGGGCAGCTGTGGCTACTGATGTAGCTTACCACCACCAGGTGTGAATGAATGATGGGTTCCCACTTCTCTGTGAGCGCTTTGAGTATATAACAATAGAAAAGCGCGATATAAATCTAATCCATTATTATTATTATTATTAGACGGATACAAAATAAATTGGTTGACAAATTAGCAGAAACAGGCGAAAATAATGTTCCACCACTGATCGCCATCACGCTCTTTAGAGCAAACATCGAGGCAAATGCTCCCATAAATGTAGGATACATCTTATTTCATAATTGTCTCCAAGGTTCACACAATCCTTGAAATTGCCACAAAAGCACCAGTAATGAGACGACTACAATTGAAGCATGTTTACTTATACCAATGTTTACATAACGCCTTTTGTGGTCCGTAAAAAAGCCCTCCCACTCTGTTTGTGCCCGGTCTGCATGAAGCAGAGCTTCGTATGTCACTCAAAAGTGCAGATTCTAACCATCGGATTTATTTCTGTAGTTTCGTGACGGCCACATTGGAATGTTACTTAAATTCCACTATGACAATGTAGCTTAGTTATGCTGTTTTGCAAAACCAATGTCACGTGACTTTAAACTTGACACCCCAGTGGCTGGTTCTGAGACAGGATAGATTGCTTCAGTCTTAATTTACCGGAAGTGGGTTTTGCTTTTTGAAGCAGCAAATTTTTCGACACTGAAATTTTCAGCAAAACATTTTTGCACTGATTTTTTTTTTGTACAATCAATTTGTATACACTGAATTTTAAAACACTGATTTTTTTTCAATTAAATTGTCAGCATAAATTCAGTTTACAAAATTCAAAAGTAAACTTTTTTTATAAAGACACAAATCAAACTCCATACTTTCTGCAAAAAAAGCGAGTCAGAGATCATCTCTATGACAACACTCTAATGGGCTGAATCGACTGAGATCCAAACACCCCATGCTAGTGGGCGTGTTGCGTTCGATCTACTAACATTGCACGTGCTATTAATTGCTGGTGCAGACCATCTTATTCGAATGAGATTTTTATGTGTACTACGCAGCTTTCACCATGGACACACTATTATTTACTGCACATTCTTTTTATCATTAATCACACCTCTCCCGTCCAAAGGCAAAACCTAGTAACTCACTTCTAGCTGATTTTGAGAAAACAAAGGAAAACCAATCTATATTGATGCTGTCTTACAAAGATCTACAAAGTCATCAAACGTATAGATGTTTTTTTGAGCTTTCATTTTCTTTTCGATTGAGCCATGGATTGAATCTGCTCTCATGAACATGTGCCCTTTCTCCAGATATTTTATTACGGTCTCGGGTGGGCCCCATTCTGCGTTTGCACATTGGTACAGCGTCCAGTTTTTATTTTGACCTCCACAGTTATCTGCCCAAAAGAGTATGCAAGGGGAAGAATCAAGAACAATACATTTAGATACTAGGTTTTTCTGTTGTATCTACGCGGTTATGTGGTAGTTGCTAGGTCCTGACATGCGCGTAACAGCTTACTTACGGAACAAATTACAATATCGCATACACTAATGTAAAGCATATCACCTAGGAACTCCAAAATTATTATCAGCTCAGTTTTGACCAAAATTGAGTTACTGGGTTTTGCCTTTGGACGGGAGACCTGTGGTGTTATGCTATTAAACAGGCTGCACACATTTGTATGCGTTTTATAAGCAGTACGGTGCATCCATGAATTGATTAACATGGACCCCGACTTAAACAAGTTGAAAAACTTATTTGGGTGTTACCATTTAGTGGTCAATTATACGGAATATGTACTGAACTGTGCAATCTACTTATAAAAGTATCAATCAATCAATCAATAAATCCACAATGAAACCCACTTTTTTTGTGTGTGTGCTGCAGATACGCTCATGGGAGAGAGGCGGCACTTACTGTACTTTTTTCATACAGGACATAGCCATCCATCCATTTTCTACCACATGTCCCTTTCTGGGTTGTGGGGGGGGGGGGTATCCCAGCTGCACTCCAGTGGAGAAGTCGCCGTCTCATGGCAGGGCCAACACAGATAGATAGACAACATTCACACTCACATTTACACACTACGAGCAATTTAGTGTTGCCAATCAACCTATCCCCGGGATATGTTAACAGCACATATTCTAAATGGAAAAAAAGAACGCCAGCAGACACCAAAACAATTGATGGAATTTGTTTAAATCAGCCCCTTAAGCCAGTGGTCCCCAACTTTTTTGTAGCTGCGGACTGGTCAACGCTTGATGATTTGCCCCGCGGCCCAGGGGGGGGGAGATTCTTATTTTATTTATTTTTTGTCATGAAAAAGGGAGTTTTTTGGGTTGGTGCACTAATTGTAAGTGTCTCTTGTGTTTTTTATGTTGATTTAATTAAAAAATATATATATTTTTTTTTTAAAAAGTTATAAAAAATTATTCTGCAGCCCGGTACCAATCGATGGTGGTTGGGGACCACTGCCTGAACCCACCCAGTAGGCAGCCATAAATTTATAAAAGGATGTTGCTGAATGGACGATAGTAATTTATTTTTTCTTACATTTCGTTCCATGACAATATGTTGACACACACACACGCACGCACGCACTCGCTCGCTATCCCTCTCTCTCTCTCTCTCTCTCTCTCTCTCTCTCTATCTGTTCCTCATCTGTCTTTGCTACGGGAGCACAGCATGAGCGCCGATCCTCTGTCAGTTTGCGCATACTTTTCGGAGGTGTTAAATTAAATGCTAGATAGCGCTCGGAAAACGGTGATGAATGTTGATGAATCAAATTGCGTGTGCTGTATAACAGGCCTAGTGGTTAGAATATCCACCCTGAGATGGGTAGGTCGTGAGTTCAAACCCCGGCCGAGTCATACCAAAGACTATAAAAATGGGACCCATTACCTCCCTGCTTGGCACTCAGCACCAAGAGTTGGAATTGGGGATTAAATCACCAAAAATTATTCCTGGCCGCGGCCACAGCTGCTGCTCACTGCTCCCCTCACCTCCCAGGGGGTGATCAAGAGTGATGGGTCAAATGCAGAGAATAATTTCACCACACCTAGTGTGTGTGTGACTATCATTGGTACTTCAACTTTAACTTTAACTTTAGCTTCTTTTCCCCATATTGTTGGTCTTTTGCAAATCATCATATATTCTGCTTATTTTTGAAGGCAGAGACACAAAATGGATTGCACATCTTATTCTGTATGCTTAACAGATGCAATCCACTTTGCACACATTTAGTTGATGCGCTATCAAGTTTGCACCTGTTTTAGTACACACAAACCTTGAGTAAATCAGGCCCTAAATGTTTTAAAGAATCTGCTGCAAACATGTGAGTCTCTCACATATTTTTTAAACTGTCGTCCACCATTTAAATAGTGCAATGATGAAAAAGAGAGGAACTACTATTACAACTAAAATGTTGAACAACTGACTACTGACCGCATTGGAAGTAAACAAGCTATAACAACACCTTAGTTACTAGGGCTGTCAATTTTTGGGCAACACACAATTTGATTCTATTCTTGGGGGTAACGATTTGATTTGGAACCGATTCTCAATTCAAAACAATTCTCGAATCAAAATCAATACTTTTTTAATAACATTGGGTGCCAGTTCTATGGTTAACTCCATTGCTCCATAAAATATACAAACAGCTTTAATACATTTCTGTATTACTTAAAAGAAAACTGGTTCCAATGCAGCTGGGATAGGCTTATGCCACCCTCAGAGAGGGATAAGCGATAGAAAATGGATGGATGGATGGGTTTGTTGAATAAAAGTCCACCCAAACATTTAATCAAGTCAAATGCAAATAAGGCAACAAAAGAAGTATACAACGCCTCTCTTTTCTTAAGTAAATCTGTACAGCGGATGAGTGGACAAGACAGATTTTTATAAAAATGTTTCAAATATATGTATTTTTTAAATCGATTTTGGATTTTGGGCTTAGGTGGGAAACACACGGCCCACCACTACATTCCCATGCTGTATCGAGTCATACCAAAGACTATAAAAATGGAACCCATTGCCTCCCTGCTTGGCACACAGCATTAAGGGTTGGAATTGGGGGTTAAATCACCATAAATGATTCCCGGGCCCGGCACCGCTGCTGTCCACTGCTCCCCTCACTTCCCAGGGGGTGATCAGGGGATGGGTCAAATGCAGAGGACAAATTTGACCACACTTAGTGTGTGTGTGACAATCATTGGTACTTTAACTTTAACTAACTTTAACTGTATACGGCCCCTGGCCACCAATTGAATAGCACTGTGTTAAAGATTAAAAATTAGATTATGCACTTAATATGACTTTAATTGATTGCAATTATTGTAATAATTTGACACCCAAAACAGTATATTATTTGTAATATTGATTATTCCATTCGATTACGTATGTGTACCTAATCAAATTCCCCATCGAACATGTTTTTTTTATTTTTTGTTGGAAACGAAGTTGAAGGATAGCCTGTGGTGGTAAATGTACTGATAGCAGACAGTGAAAAAATGATGCATACAAGTAGAAACTCCATGCCAATTATCTGCACTGCTCTGGGCAGCAAAGGAGGAGCGGGCAGTGTTACCTTGCATGTGCTTTGATGTGAGGAGCTATCATAGCATATGCTGAGGAAATGTGAAATGATTGCAGCGGGAAACATTTGGGTGTTTTTAGAATCAGTCTCGGTGCGGTGAAGGATGGGAGATTGGCTGCAGTGAGATGAAAGCAGAACGCATCCGGACAGACACACAAGTATGAAATGGAAAGGGAAATGTCTAAAGGAATGCTAAGCACTTGACTGTGCATTGAAACATTCTTGATGTTCTCTTTTTGTCAGGAGGCCCTTGTTAAAGGCCTACTGAAATGAGATTGTCTTATTTAAACGGAGATAGCAGGTCCATTCTATGTGTCATACTTGATCATTTCGCGATATTGCCATATTTTTGCTGAAAGGATTTAGTAGAGAACATCCACAATAAAGTTCGCAACTTTTGGTCTCTAATAAAAAAGCCTTGCCTTCACCGGAAGTAGCAGACGATGTGTGCGTGACGTCACGGATTGTAGGGCTCCTAACATCCTCACATTGTTTATAATCATAGCCTCAAGCAGCAAGAGCTATTCGGACCGAGAAAGCGACGATTTCCCCATTAATTTGAGCGAGGATGAAAGATTTGTGGATGAGGAAAGTTAGACTGAAGCACAAAAAGAAAAAGAGACGGCTACGGGCGGCGGCAGTGTGAGCATTTCAGATGTAATTAGACACATTCACTACGATAATTCTGGAAGATCCCGTATCTGCTTAATGTTTTAATAGTGTTTTAGTGAGATTGTAAAGTCATACCTCAAAGTCGGATGGCTGCGGTGAACGCCAGTGTCTCTCAGAGAAGCCGAGGAGCCAAGATCACAGCTGCCTTTTAGAGCTGCAGGAGGAGGTATAATCCACTGATGTCTCCGGTAAGAGTCGACTTAATATCACAATTTTCCCATCCAAAAACTTGCTGGTTGACGTAGAGAAACATCTTCGCTTGACCGCTCCGTGTTAAAGCTTCACAACAAACAAAGAAACACAGGGTGTGTCTCAGTTACTAAAGGCAGCTACAATCCACCACTTTCCACCAACAGCATTCTCATTTGACGTCTCCATTATTAATTGAACAACTCCTTCTGAATCCAAAGGATTCAGAAGTCACAGGGAGGACATGCAAACTCTACACAGAAAAATCCCGAGCCCGGGATTGAACCCAAGACTACTCAGGACCTTCGTATTGTGAGGCACATGCAATAACCCCTTTTTCCCACCGTGCTGCTTCTCAGGAAATATTGTTATGGATAATCATGCCAACTCCAATTACAATTTGCAATTTGGTAGTTGACAAATAGTTGGTAATGTACATGTACAAGAGGAATGGTATTATTTAACTGGTTTAGCTTTTGAAAAGGGTGTCACAGTTGTAGCTATTCACATATTGAATTTTAACATTTCAACCCTTGGCTGAGGTACGTCTTATGATGAAAACCTCCAGTGTGCTCAGATTTGAAAGAAAAAAAACTATCTTAGTAAAAGCAAAACCAATGTTTCAAAATAGATAATTAAACTGAACTCCCATGAGGAGTGCTGACACAGCGGTTTAAGTTGTGTGCAAATTTAGAAGAATATTTTTCCTTAAGGTTTTTATCAATGTCCGTATCGTACGAATGCAGGGGCATTCGTCTTCAGATGTTCCGCTATACGCATAGTCTGAGTGCTTTTGTTCCATCTATTGTGTGCAATGTTTTTGAGCTGAAAGGGACTTTAAATGGAGCTTTCAAAGTACAGCTGTGATGGATGCACTTCCATGAAACAATATGTCAGATTTTATTCAGACGCATGATGTTTATCAGGAAAATGTCGTCTACGGCCACTTTGCTACCTCGGGCTTGCAGTGATGACTCAAGGGATGACTGATGGATTAAACCATGCGTCTCTAGATTTCAGGGTGAATGAGCAACGGCATCAAGCACTTTTAGGCCTATGAAGATGGAAAGCTGATTTCAGATTCCAACACATTTATCGATGGTGAGTTTAAGATAGAAAAGTGTGTCAGGCAACAGTGTGTAGTTCCATCACTGATTAACAGGGAGAAAATCGGGAACTTGCTACTTAGATGAAAATGTGGCAGTAGGCTGGTGATTTTTATAGTATGCATTAAATGAACATGTTTTAACTCACAAGGTCAGGAGCTAGTAAGATTATGTGAGTTCTCTTGGCTAGGTTGCATCCTAAAGAAAGGTTTCAATAATTGAAGAGTAAGTGTAAAGCAGGCCACACACATAAAAAAATTGGGCTGTTTTTGTCACGATTTACCCCCTTAGTCTTCCAACATAAGACAGCAAATGCCTGATTACCTCAAGTCTTATAAGATTGCCCTGAGGACAGATGCGTGTTATGTGTGAATTTGTTCCGATAGTTGGCTCCAAAACTGTCAGTGCCAACAATGGTAAGTATTCAACATGTTTTGTATTCACAACCAAAAAAAAATTTCTGGGGGTAAAGCCGACGACTGCCAAGTCATGGCTATGTGACTTGTGACTTGGCACGGAAAATAACCAATCAAGAAGCTAAAAAAGCATTGTGGCTACTTTGTTGGAATGTACTCCACTCGAGCTTGCTCAGTAAATAATAATGTCTGGTTTCATGCCATTTGCATTATTTTTTCCAGTCTTTTCTTTTTTTAGTTTGGGATTTTTTTTTGGTCTAAAATAGTCCCATCATTCCCTCATCTTGTATGTCCTCTTCTATACTGCCTGTGTTATAGTTTCTACTATATGTTTCATCTTCCTCGATTTTTTTAGACAAGGTTTCAGGTTTGCGGAACTAGAGTCTGGAGCGTTGTTTGTGTGAAGTGAATTATATTTACATATCATTTTATCTCTAGTGACTCGAAGCGCTTTACATAGTGAAACTTATTATCTAAATCTTTAAGCTACATTTAAACCAGTGTGGGTGGCACTGGGAGCAGGTGGGTAAAGTGTATTTCCCAAGCACACAACAGTGGCGGAAGCGGAAATCGAACCTGGAACTCTCGAGTTAAATGGTAAATAGGTTGTACTAGTACGGGGATCGGCAACCCGCAGCTCTAGAGCCGCATGCGACTCTTTAGCGCCGCCCTAGTGGCTCTCTGGAGCTTTTTCAAAAATGTATGAAAAATGGAAAAAGATGAGGGGAAAAAATATATATTTTGCTCTATTATGGTTTCTGTAGGAGGACAAACATGACACAAACCTCCCTAATTGTTATAAAGCACACTATTTACATTAAACATACTTCACTGATTCGAGTATTTGGCAAGCGCCGTTTTGTCGTACTAATTGTGGCGGTCCGTGAACTCACCGTAGTTTGTTTACATTTATAACTCTATCCGACTTTCTAGAAGTGTTGTATGCCTCTTCTTTTTCTGTCTAATTTTTTCCACCAAACTTTAAACGTTGTGCATGAATGCACAAAGGTGAGTTTGTTGATGTTATTGACTTGTGTGGAGTGCTAATCAGACATATTTGGTCACTGCAAGCTAATTGATGCTAACATGCCATTTAGGCTAGCTGTATGTACATATTGCATCATTATGCCTCATTTGTAGCTATATTTGAGGTCATTTAATTTTCTTTAAGTCCTCTTAATTCAATTTATATCTCATGACACACTATCTGTATGTAATATGTTTTTTTTCTCCAGACACATTTGTTTTTGTATTTTTGGGCCAATATGGCTCTTTCCACTTTTTAGGTTGCCTACCCCTGTACTAGTATAACGCTTTTCTACCTTCAAGGTACGCGAAGCGCTTTACACTATTTCCACATTCACCCATTCACACACCCATCCAGAGCAAGGGTGAAGTGTCTTGCTCAAGTCACAATGGATGTGACGAGGTTGGTAGAATGTGGGGATCGAACCAGGAACCCTCAGGTTGCTGGCACGGCCACTCTTCCTACTGTGCCACGTTGTCCCGAGTTGCTGGCACAACCGCTCTACTAACCGAGCCTTGGTGTACTGTGTTGATATTGTAATAGCTCACCACACAAAACTATCTGCTTACTGTACGTTTAGTCCTTTGGATTCAGAAGGAATTAGCAGTCAGCACAACACATTAAAACCTCATTTGAGGATGCCAAAGTAAAAACATGTTAAATGCTGTTGTCTGGCGGTGTTCCTCGTCAGGGTTCGCCTTTGTTTTGTCTTAATTTTTAGCCAGATGCTCTTCCTAACACAAACCTCCCATTTGTTTGGGATTGTGACCAGCACTGGACAGCCCCAACGACTGGATGTTGCATCCAGGCCAGGAATCAAACCTGTGGTATCTGTACAAAAGGCAGTAGAGTGCACCATTACACCACCAGGATGTTTATTTTAAATCAAATTGATTAATTCAACATTGGTATTAGTATCATCATGACGTGTGGTGGCTTAGTGGTTAGCATGTCGACCTTAGTGTGAGAATATCTTTACTAAAGGTTTGTGTATTCTAAAACCAGTGCAAACGTGATAGCACACACAAAGCTGGTCTAATAAACGTGTGCAAAGTGGATTGCATCTGTTAAGTGAGCAGAATAAAGTGTGCAATCCATTTTGCGTCTCTGTCTTCATTAATAAGGAAAATGTATATGCTGATCATCAAAACATCCACAATAAGGGGAGGAAAAAAATTTAAATATTGTCAGGCTAGGACTTGGATTTGGTTTACTCCCTCGACTCAGAGGGATTACAGGACGAGCCAGGCGTGAATTCAGGCACATGTTTTTTTTTTATTTATACTCAAAATACAAAAAAAAGGCAAAACAAAAAGCGCGCTCAATGGTGGATACTAATCTATACTAAAACTTAGAACAAAAACAGCACAATGGCAATACTATCTACAAACAAACAAAAGATACTATCAAAGGCATAAATACAAACAAAAACGTACTTGGCGTGGATGAATCGAAAAGCATGGCACGAAGTATGAAAGGCAATGAAAGCAAAGTTCCCAGACTGATGAACAGAAAGAAAATGACTTAAATACTGGCTGTGATAATCAGGAACAGGTGCGGGACTGAGGGCAGGGGCGTGACAAGGTGGGAACTAATGCGTTGACATGGTAACAAAAGCAAACCAGGAAGTGCAAAATGGAACAAGAGTCCAGAAAACAAAACAAAACATGATCAAACATAAAACCAGATTTACAGGCATGACAAATATGTTATACAGCATACGCATTGTAATTTATCAACACTCATCATCATTTCGGCAGCACTATTTTGCATTGTATACACGCTTGAAAAGGCCGGCAAACTTACACGGTTCCACACACGGCTGTGAGAGAGGAGTGCTCGCGCTGCTAGGACACACGATATCCTCCGAAAAAGGTTAAATGGCACCTATTTAGCAATACCCAAGTCCAAAACAAAATAAATTGATGCATTTTGGTGTCATTAAACATTATCTTTATGATGTTTGTCTTTTTCCACATAGAAGGTTTATTACCCACATACATTCTTTATTTCAAAAACATCTTGAAGTATGCATTTTTTGTGTCTTAAACACAGTAGTGCAGCCTACCTCACATGCACCTTCAGAGGTTAAAAAAAGAAAGGTTGTAGATGCACTGCACAACTGCTGCTTAACTGCCCATAAAATGTGGTGGATGTCTCCTGCATGATAACATGCATTTGCAATAAATGTGTGTGCTTCTGTATAGTACATGCAACATCCCTGTTTGAATAAGGCGGTCTGAACACTCTTCATTTGGACACGCAGTGATAGTAATTAATAAATTGCACACGCAGTTTAGCGCAAGGTGTTTAGACAATAGACCTTAGGACCTGCGCGTGCTCTGAGGTCCGAGAGCCAGCTCCAGCTTATGATGCCCAAGACCAGACTTAAAACTAGGGGAGACAAGGCCTTCTCTGTGGTCAGCCCTAAGCTCTGGAACACTCTGCCCCTCCATATTCAGAATCAGAATCAGAATCATTTTTATTTGTCCGTTCCAACATGTACAAGACACATCAGAACTGAAATTACATTTTCGGCACAGTCCCGCTAAGAGCAGACATACGTTACAGGAGGGGGACAAGACGAGACCGCCGACGGATCAGCCAGTTACAGTTACAGCGCTCCTTAAAAAGATAAGAAAAGGGTGACATTAAGAGAGGGGGGGAGTAAAAAAATATCAGTCCAAGGCTAGACCCTCAGGAGAGGTCTAGCTTGAGTCCAACGAAAAAACTTCACATAGCTTGGCACACATTAAACATACATATATCACACCAACTTGCAACAGAGGGAGGGGTGGGTTTGCGCAGGCCCGCTGTTCGCTCTGTAGCGCCGCTCAGCCATCCACAACCCCAGAGGAGATAAGCGGTGGTGAGGGTGTTGATTCAAGGGTGGGGGTCATGTGTGTGCGTATAGGCCCAATTAACTCGGCAGAGGTGGTGAATGTTTTTTAATGGCTGAGGCCGATAAAGTTCGGCTACAGATGTTGTTGACAAAAAGGAAGGCCAAAAGCGTCTATCTTTGTGGAATCTTCGGGAGATTTCCTTCAGAACATCCTGTTCCATGCCAAGGCCATTCAGGGAGTCCAAATCGTAGATAAAAAGACAAAATATTGACTTATCTTCTTTTTTGTCCATGCTGGATCTCTTTCAGTTCCAATTGATTATTCCTTCTCTGCAAACTTTTCCAAGATGAGATCCATTTTGCGATTCAACTCAGAAATCGCACAAGTCTGTGTTCCCACAGCCCGACCCGATCCTTCCATTGCGTTGAACAGCCGTTGGGCCCCTTGAGTGGCTGCCATCGTCTTCCGAATTTGTCGATACACCAGAGCAATGCCCAGCCCAATCAGCAAGTGCCCCGTGATCACAGCTCCAAATAGGTAAATGTGTTCGACGTCCTCGATGGAAAGAGCTGAGAGGCACATGATCCTCCATGAGTTCCAGGAGTCCCGCACGTAACCCGCAGCGATGGTTCCATCAGGGCAGCCAGGCTCCCCCGAACCTCTTTTTCTTGTCGAAAAGACTGTGTCAATTGCGTCAAGAGTCCAGCTGATCATATTCATATTGAAATTTGGATTAGAGGACAGCGCAAAGAAAGAGGCTTTTAAAAAGTTCCGACAAGGACAAAGACAAAGAGAGCAAGCAGGGAAAGAGGGAACGGAGAATGCGACCGCCCTCACCAGAGGCTAGGATGATTCAAACTTCACCCTCAGTGGAGTGTTTTAAGTCTCGTCTTAATACCCATTTTTATTCTCTGGCTTTTAACACTACGTGAGTTGTGTGGTCCTCTGTTGCCCTCTGTGTTTTAAAATTTTTATTTCTATATACTGTTTTAATTGGTTTCACCCTTAAAATCGTTTTTAATCATATTTATTTGATATTGGTTTTATATGTATTTATTTTTATTTTTTGTTTTTATTCAGTCATTGGTGGAGCTCAGGATAGTATTTGAATGTTGTTTTTAATATTGTTGTGCAGTACTTTGGGTGAACTGATAGCAAGATGGCGGCGCCCGGACGGGCTGCGACACTGCGGTGCTCTTGCTAAAGATGAAACATTTGGCGGAAATGCCGGACAGTTCTGCAGACTTTATGGCTGGCTCGCATCGTGGTCACTCCGTGATCACGTACGACCGCCAGACACTTCTGGATATGGACATATCGGGCCGTTTTGGACTGATAGACGCGTGCGTGCTAACCGTGCTAACTAGCATGGGAATACGTCGGCGGCTACATCCAGCGGCCTGTGAAGCAGGGGAGTCTAGTAGCAGCGGGGGCCGTCTACGGAGCAGACGCCAGCGGTGTGATCGGAAACGCGGATGTCGAGCGGGGGTAAAAACAAAGCAGAAGGCTAATCCCCACAGAACACCACTTCCCTCCACCCTGAAGACGGATTTAAATAAAGGATGCGAGACTACTGGTCTGGGTAAGGAGTCAGTTAAATTAGAACAAGTTTTTTCTGCTTTGAGTTTTTCAGAGTTGGACATGTGTTTTACTGAGGTGGCTAACTATGATGCGTGCAGTTTATCAAAGCAACAAACAAACAATCGGAAAATCCCCGTTACTGAGGAGGCTAACCATGATGTGTGCAGTTTATCAAAGCAACAATCAAACAATCGGAACATTCCCGTCGTATCAATTCCTAGATATGGTCGTAATTATACTGAATGCACTGGGCATAATAAACACAACATTATTAATATTGCTACTGCGGATAATTTGATCAAAAATTCCCTAAAACAGTCCACTACCTATAATATAGGTTTTTTAAACATAAGATCATTGTCTCCCAAAACGTTGTTAGTTAATGATATCATCAGAGACAACAATCTTAACGTCATCGGTCTCAGTGAAACCTGGCTTAAACCAAACGACTTTTTTGCGCTAAATGAGGCATGTCCTCCTAACTTTACACATGCGCATATTGCCCGTCCGCTTAAAAGGGGTGGGGGGGTCGCACTAATATACAACGAAAACTTTAACCTTAGTCCTAACATAAATAATAAATATAAATCGTTTGAGGTGCTTACTATGAGGTCTGTCACACCGCTGCCTCTACACCTGGCTGTTATCTACCGCCCCCCAGGGCCCTGTTCGGACTTTATCAATGAATTCTCAGAGTTCGTTGCTGATCTAGTGACACACGCCGATAATATAATCATAATGGGGGACTTTAATATCCATATGAATACCCCATCGGACCCACCGTGCGTAGCGCTCCAGACTATAATTGATAGCTGTGGTCTCACACAAATAATAAATGAACCCACGCATCGCAACGGTAATACGATAGACCTAGTGCTTGTCAGGGGTATCACCGCTTCCAAAGTTACGATACTCCCGTATACTAAAGTATTGTCCGATCATTACCTTATAAAATTCGAGGTTCAGATGCATGTTCGTCAAACTAATAATAATAATAACTGCTATAGCAGCCGCAACATTAATACGGCCACAACGACAACTCTTGCTGACCTACTGCCCTCGGTAATGGCACCATTCCCAAAGTATGTGGGCTCTATTGATAACCTCACTAACAACTTTAACGACGCCCTGCGCGAAACCATTGATAACATAGCACCGCTAAAGTTAAAAAAGGCTCCAAAAAAGCGCACCCCGTGGTTTACAGAAGAAACTAGAGCTCAGAAATTATTATGCAGAAAGCTGGAACGCAAATGGCGCACGACTAAACTTGAGGTGCACCATCAAGCATTTAGTGATGGTTTAATAACTTATAAACGCATGCTTACCTTAGCTAAAGCTAATTATTACTCAAATCTCATCCACCGTAATAAAAACGATCCTAAATTTTTGTTTAGTACGGTAGCATCGCTAACCCAACAAGGGACTCCTTCCAGTAGCTCCACCCACTCAGCTGATGACTTTATGCAATTCTTTAGTAAGAAAATTGAAGTCATTAGAAAGGAGATTAAAGACAATGCGTCCCAGCTACAACGGGGTTCTATTAACACTGACACGATTGTATATACGGCGGATACTGCCCTCCAAAATAGTTTCTCTCGTTTTGAGGAAATAACATTAGAGGAATTGTTACAACGTGTAAATGGAATAAAACAAACAACATGTTTACTTGACCCTCTTCCTGGGAAACTGATCAAGGAGCTCTTTGTATTATTAGGTCCATCAGTGCTAAATATTATAAACTTATCACTTTCCTCGGGCACTGTTCCCCTAGCATTCAAAAAAGCGGTTATTCATCCTCTTCTTAAAAGACCTAACCTCGATCCTGACCTCATGGTAAACTACCGACCGGTGTCTCACCTTCCCGTTATTTCAGAAATCCTCGAAAAAATTGTTGCGGAACAGTTAAATGAACACTTGGCGTCTAACAATCTATGTGAAACCTTTCAATCCGGTTTCAGGGCAAATCACTCGACGGAGACAGCCCTCGCAAAAATGACTAATGATCTATTGCTAACGATGGATTCTGATGCGTCATCTATGTTGCTGCTCCTCGATCTTAGCGCTGTTTTCGATACTGTCGATCATAATATTTTATTAGAACGTATCAAAACACGAATTGGTATGTCAGACTTAGCCCTGTCTTGGTTTAACTCTTATCTTACTGATAGGATGCAGTGTGTCTCCCATAACAATGTGACCTCGGACTACGTTAAGGTAACGTGTGGAGTTCCCCAGGGTTCGGTCCTTGGCCCTGCACTCTTCAGCATCTACATGCTGCCGCTAGGTGACATCATACGCAAATACGGTGTTAGCTTTCACTGTTATGCTGATGACACCCAACTCTACATGCCCCTAAAGCTGACCAACACGCCGGATTGTAGTCAGCTGGAGGCGTGTCTTAATGAAATTAAACAATGGATGTCCGCTAACTTTTTGCAACTCAACGCCAAAAAAACGGAAATGCTGATTATCTGTCCTGCTAGACACCGAACTCTATTTAATAATA
This sequence comes from Nerophis ophidion, assembly GCF_033978795.1. Lineage (NCBI taxonomy): Eukaryota > Metazoa > Chordata > Actinopteri > Syngnathiformes > Syngnathidae > Nerophis > Nerophis ophidion. Next base: position 36,721,687 of record NC_084612.1, read on the forward strand.
CAACTCTAACATTTGACAACCAAACAATTAAACAAGGCGACACGGTAAAGAATCTGGGTATTATCTTCGACCCAACTCTCTCCTTTGAGGCACACATTAAAAGCGTTACTAAAACGGCCTTCTTTCATCTCCGCAATATCGCTAAAATTCGCTCCATTCTGTCCACTAAAGACGCTGAGATCATTATCCATGCGTTTGTTACGTCTCGCCTCGACTACTGTAACGTATTATTTTCGGGTCTCCCCATGTCTAGCATTAAAAGATTACAGTTGGTACAAAATGCGGCTGCTAGACTTTTGACAAGAACAAGAAAGTTTGATCACATTACGCCTGTACTGGCTCACCTGCACTGGCTTCCTGTGCACTTAAGATGTGACTTTAAGGTTTTACTACTTACGTATAAAATACTACACGGTCTAGCTCCATCCTATCTTGCCGATTGTATTGTACCATATGTCCCGGCAAGAAATCTGCGTTCAAAGGACTCCGGCTTATTAGTGATCCCCAAAGCCCAAAAAAAGTCTGCGGGCTGTAGAGCTTTTTCATTTCGGGCTCCAGTACTCTGGAATGCCCTCCCGGTAACAGTTCGAGATGCTACCTCAGTAGAAGCATTTAAGTCTCACCTTAAAACTCATTTGTATGCTCTAGCCTTTAAATAGACTCCCTTTTCAGACCAGTTGATCTGCCGTTTCTTTTCTTTTTCTTCTATGTCCCACTCTCCTTTGTGGAGGGAGTCCGGTCCGATCCGGTGGCCATGTACTGCTCGCCTGTGTATCGGCTGGGGACATCTCTGCGCTGCTGATCAGCCTCCTCTTGGGATGGTTTCCTGCTGGCTCCGCTGTGAACGGGACTCTCGCTGCTGTGTTGGATCCGCTTTGGACTGGACTCTCGCGACTGTGTTGGATCCATTATGGATTGATCTTTCACAGTATCATGTTCTCATAGTCATCATTGTCACCGACGTCCCACTGGGTCATTATTGTCACCGATGTCCCACTGGGTGTGAGTTTTCCTTGCCCTTATGTGGGCCTACCGAGGATGTCGTAGTGGTTTGTGCAGCCCTTTGAGACACTAGTGATTTAGGGCTATATAAGTAAACATTGATTGATTGATTGATACTTTGGAAACATTTTGTTGTTTAAATGTGCTATATAAATAAAGTGGATTGGATCGGTAAATAAGGCCCCACGTGTTCCAAAGGTCAGCTGGGGTAGGCTCCAGCATCACCCAAGACCCTAATGAGGACAAGAGATATAGAAGATGGATGAATATAATTGTTATTGTTTTGTACTTATTTATTCATTGCACCAAAATATTTTTGGACGTTCCTTGCAAAAATACCCAGACATCACATATGCTGTTGACTGTCAGTACCACAGGAATCCAAACAGATGAAAAGAGGCAATTAATGAGCAAACCGACAATAACCGGATATATGTACATCACTCCCACAGACATTGAATGAACAAATGAAAGCCAACCTGTAGTAAAGTAGAACACAAAGATGATCTGTTTGTGCCATTGTCTCTCTCCCCTTCATGTTGTTCTAAACACGAATGCTATTATTAAACTGTCTTGCTCTTGAGACACTGTCATCAATTTGTACGTGTGCTCCTTTTGTCTGCCGAGCCATGCATTCAATTGCTAAATTAAATGGCTCTATTTTGAACCAAATCATAAAGCACTATTTAACTTCGTCCACAATGCTGAGGCAGCCTGTTTTCCATCTTGTTCATGACCCACTTTTGGTCATTTAGTTGCAGAACACCGCATACATGTCTTAGTAAACAGCTGAGAAATATTCACAGTTTGTCAAAAGAGAATGATAACAATTAAGCATACAACACAAAAGTGCAGCTGCAGGAAATAATAACACAAAATGAAGGTGTGTGTTGAGTCTGACTTGGACATAATATGGACTATACACAAATGCTTTTTATGAAAATGTAATTTTGTTTATGAATTAAATGTAATCGGTTGTTTCACTAAATTTTTGTTGTTGTTGTACATGAATGAGGGTGTGTGTTGCTGAACCCGACTTGGACATTATCTGGACCTGGTTTTCAAAACCTTCAGACAAGTCTAATATCATTAACAACCTGGTCTGGTGAAGATAAGGTCCTTTTTTTGTCCATCCATCCATCCATTTTCTACCGCTTATTCCCTTTTGGGGTCGCGGGGGGCGCTGGCGCCTATCTCAACTACAATCGGGCGGAAGGCGGGGTACACCCTGGACAAGTCGCCACCTCATCGCAGGGCCAACACAGATAGACAGACAACATTCACACTCACATTCACACACTAGGGCCAATTTAGTGTTGCCAATCAACCTATCCCCAGGTGCATGTCTTTGGAAGTGGGAGGAAGCCGGAGTACCCGGAGGGAACCCACGCATTCACGGGGAGAACATGCAAACTCCACACAGAAAGATCCCGAGCCTGGATTTGAACCCAGGACTGCAGGACCTTCGTATTGTGAGGCAGACGCACTAACCCCTCTGCCACCGTGAAGCCTAAGTCCTTTTTTTGTTTTGTATATAAAATAAAATAAGATAAATAAATAAAAAATATATATAATATATATATATATAACTATATATATATATATGTATATATATATATATATATATATGTATATTTTCTTAGATAAAAAAGAAAGTAAAATAATATAAAACAATTACATAAAAAATAGTGGACCGGCGGCACACACAATCATGTGTGTTTCAGGGACTGTGTCCCTTGCAGAATGTGCTATATATGTTGTGGGAACCAGAATTTTGGTAGCGGAAAGAAACAACCCTTTTTTGTGTGAGTGGGTGTGGATGAGTGTGAATGGGGGAGGGAGGGCTTTCGGGGGGGGGGGGGGGGGGGGGTTGATGCACTATTTTAAAGTGCATCTGGTATATTTTTATGTTGATTTAATAAAAAATAAAATAAAATAAATAAATAAAATAATAATAACACATTAGCTGCAAATATTTTACTTATTTAAGCATTACATAGCATGAGTGAAATATCACAATATTTATATTTGTTTGTCCAAACTCTTTTGGCATTAGTAGTACAATCATATACATGTATTCTTGTTTAAGCACATTTAACAAACTCTAAATCTGTTGTAAAGCTAATTTTAATTTATAGGATCCCATCCTGTTTTAAGTTTTTTCATCTATTATTTATATCGGAAATTGCCATTGTAACTATAACCGAGATTTAGTGGGTTGACAGATAGCAACTAGTCATGATTAGCCTATGAAGTAACAGCAGTTAGCACCTGCTACGCTCATTAAAACGTAGCGCCTACTGTATAAACATGAACACTTTAAATGACGCTGCGACATTATGTGCATACTCGCATTTAGAAATAATGTCATGCAATCACATGTTTGTGCCTTCAACCAAATAAGTAGTCGACTTACTGTACAGACTGTACACTCTCCTATTTTCACAATGATTTGAATGCTTTTTGTTTTGTTTTTTTTGCATGAAAAAGGGAGGTTTTTTGGGTTGGTGCACTAATTGTAAGTGTATCTTGTGTTTTTTATGTTGATTTAATAAAAAATAATAAAGAATTAAATAAATAAATAAATAATAATTATTCTGCGGCCCGGTACCAATTGAGCCGCTGCTTGGTACCGGGCCGCTGCCTGGTGCCGGGCCGCGGCCCGGTGGTTGGGGACCACTGCTCTACAGTACACATTCTATTTATTGTGTTAAGAGTTACAGGAGGGGTCTGCTGTTTTTAAGGACTTACTGCAAAAAAGCTAGTCCAGCCACTCTAGTGTTAATTTTAAGAATCTGCTACAAAACTAGTTTTTTTTGCACTTAACTCACTGGTTACCAGTTAAAAATAGCACAACATATGAAAAAGAGAGGACCAAAAATGGAACACTGAATTTTTCGGACTATAAGGCGCAAATAAAATCCTTTGATTTTGTCAAAACTCTACAGTGCGCCTTATAATTCGGTGCACCTGATATACGGAATAATTTTGGTCGTGCTTAACAACCTCGAAGCTATTTTATTTGGTACATGGTGAAATGATAAGTGTGGCCAGTAGATGTCAGTCCTACATAAGAGATAAGTGCAGACTGCAATATGATGGCAATCACACATAAGAGAAGTAAACAACACCAAAATGTAATATGTTCCATTGAAAATATAGAACATTACACATGGCGCTCAAAAATATATCAGAATGTTTTATTACGACTTTGGTAAGCTATGAAGCTGCACCAATTGTACTGTGCTTCAACATACAAGTATTATTATGGTGTGTGTATTAGGTAAGACATATTATCTGGCGTATTGTTTTGCAATATTATGCAAAAGCAACTTTTCTTACCTGCTGATCTGTATTTAGGATCTGCATAAGTCCTGAAAATGTGCGCGCTTCCACCTTTGTAGTGACACCGTAGTCAATAAGCTTCTTCTTTTTCTCTATCCTCTTGTTATGGGACATTCGTCCTCCGCTGTTGCCATTTCTAATTTAAAGTAGTGTAAAGTTGTTACTTATATCTGTCGGAAAACTTGCCATGAAAGCGCTAAAACATACTAGTCCAGTGAGTGATATTATTCACCCAAGGAACTTTAGTTATTAGAGATTTCCAGATCGGATTGGTTTTTCACGCTCATCGGTAGTGTGCTTTATAATCCGGTACGCCCTATGGTTTGGAAAATACGGTAACTTAAGTAGTTGAACACATGCATATTGACTGCATCTGCAGTAAACAAGCTACGACAACACTTTAGTTACAAAAACCAAAAATGTGTTACTGACAAAAATGAGAGGACTTAAATGGGTGCCTTGAGGAACGCGTCAGTTATGTAAATTACAAGAGTGGACCCCAGTGTTCTATGTTTGTAAGCAAGGTTGAAATGTCAATGCAAGGATCTACTAATGTGTTTACAGTGCTTCAAGTTTTTCTATACAACAGGAGTACTCTACTTTTTTGTGATTTTGCTGCAAAAATGGTCTAATTCAGTTGAAAAGCCCTTCTATAGGCGACAGACAGCGACTCTTAAAACCGGTAGGGGAGGAAGTACTGAGATAAGCAAAGGCAGTATTAAGGGCCTGTTACAATGCTGAAATAATGTTTTTTTTTTGTTTGCTTGTTTTTAATTACGACCACGACAACCTTTTTGGACATTTAGCACCTCAGGGACAATCCTCCCGACAGTTCAGGCTGGAGAAGTGTAGAGCAGTGACAAAAAAGAGTGCTTGTAAACGGCAACCCACTGCACTCACTGAACTATGAGGCTCCTCGGCTGCTCTCCCACTTGAAAAGAGGCAAAGCACCAGCAAATTGGAGCATAATGAATTAAGTTCCCTCTTTAGCGAAGACAAAATAGACCTTTTTAATTACAATACTAAAAAAATCACTGTCGAGAATTTGTTGTATGCGACTGAAGGAGTTAGCCTTTAAAAGTTTTAGAAAAAAATGTCATACATTATTTTATATGTTAAAAAAGGTCTGAACATCAGGCCCATCAGAATGTCACGGCAACATCTGTGCAGTATTTAAATCTTTAAGGCTTTGTGTGTGCATTGGGACTTTTGGTTTTAGGCAATGTTGCATCACAGCACCCTTCAGATGATCTTGAGCACTTCTAAATTATTCCCTGAGTAAATATGCTTTGCAGATAATTTTGAAGCTAGATATTTCACAACCACTGGTTCACAATTAGGCTGCTTTTATTTGCTGGTTTTAGTGATCACATTAAATCAGGTTATTATTTGTTAAGTTTTATTTTGATGCAATACACAAGATGTTGTAATCTTGGCAGTATATTAATTTGTTTATTGAATAATTTGGCACGGGGATCATTATTCTATATTGAAATTACTACCTTGTGGTCGACATCACATGTAGTGGTGGTTCTTTGGTCAAAAGTTTGCATAGATTATCTTTTAAAGACCATCTTAAAGCTGCTTTCTGACCGTCTTTTCAGGTTCTGCTGTTTTGTGGGCGGTCTTCTTTACCTGCCTCCACTTGAAAGCATCTTCTCCCCGCCATCTTTGTTGTAGATCTTGCGCTTCCAGAGCGAGTTTACTTACAGATAAGTTAGAACTATTAAACTACTTTGTTTTAGAAATGGCAATAGCAGAGGATACATGTACATTTACGAGTCAGTCTGCCCCACAACAAGACGATAACACAAAAATTAAGAGTTTGACTACAGCAGGATACCCAAACTTTTTGACTTGGGGGCCACATTGAGCTAAAAAAAATCCTCCCACCTCCAAAGTCATGCACCTGGGGATAGGTTGATTGGCAACACTAAATTGGCCCTAGTGTGTGAATGTGAGTGTATTTTTTTATTATCATTTATGCCAACTTTGTGTGCGGTCTCATTCAAAGTGCCTGTGCGCTCATGCTGATCAAAATTACACAGCTGTATTCACACATGATCTGCAATCACAATGATTTAAACTTGCATATTGATAAAATACTAAATTGAAGAGCGAGGTTTGCCAAACATGTAAAAATACAGTACAGCCAACGGTAAAGCCCTAAGCGTAATTGACAATACACTGTTTTATGGATTGGTGCGTACACACGCACACACACAATGATACGCACACACAAATACACACAACACATTTTTTTGACACAAAGCAGAGTGTTGATTGTGATGTAAAAACAATCATTTGTACAAAAATAAAGAATGTAGGATTTACGATATTAGCAGGAAATGATCAGAGACACTTTAGTTTTTATTGATTTTTCCCAATCTATAGCTAAGGCTAATAGATTGAACAAAAACACATAACATCCCTCCCTACATCAGACCTTGATGACACTGCAATGTGAAGTACAAATTATAACAGATTAAAAATTAAGAGGATGTGAAAGTTTGACTCCTACCTTGCTTACTTCTGTGAATACCTAGTGGAGAGAGAGTGTTTTGCACATTACCCATCATCCTTTATAAGTGTAATTTGATGCTGAGCTCATTAAAGGCCTACAGAAACCCACTACTACCGACCACGCAGTCTGATAGTTTATATATCAATGATGAAATCTTCACATTGAAACACATGCCAATACGGCCTTTTTAGTTTACTAAATTGCAATTTTAAATTTCCTGGGAGTTTTTTCTAAAAAACGTTGCGTAATGATGACGTGTACGCTTGACGTCACGGGCTGTTAGGAATATGAGCGCTGCGCACACATACAGCTAAAAGTCGTCTGCTTTAACGGCATAATTACACAGTATTTTGGACATCTGTGTTGCTGAATCTTTTGCAATTTGTTCAATTAATATTGGAGAAGTCAAAGTAGAAAGACGAAGTTGGGAAGCTTTAGCCTTTAGCCACACAAACACACGATGATTCCTTGTTTAAAATTCACAGAGGTGAAACTTTACTATGGATCAGAGTGAACATGGATCCCAACCGAATGTCAACCAGCAGGTTTCGGTGAGAAAATTGTGGTTAAAAAGTCAGTTCTTACTGGAGAAAAGCTGAGCTTGTGCCGCCCATAAAGCTGCCATCGACTTCCCTGAGACACTGCGCGTCAACACCCGGCCGTGGACGTACACTTCCGACTATCAGATACTATTTAACTCACTAAAACACTAGCAACACAATAGAAAGATAATGGATTTCCCAGAATTATCCTAGTAAATGTCTCTAAAAACATATGAATCTGTCTCAATGCAATCGCGTTTTTTGGGGGGGGGGTTTTCTAGTCCGTCGCTATCAATATCCTCAAACACCAATCTTTCATCCTCGCTCAAATTAATGGGGAAATTGTTGTTTTCTAGGTCCGAATAGCTGTTTTTGTTGGAGGCTCCCATTAAAATCAATGTGAATATGTGAGGAGCCATCAACATGTGACGTCATCATCTGCGACTTCCGGTAGAGGCAGGGCTTTTCTCCAGTTGCGAACTTTATCGTGGAGGTTCTCTACTAAATCCTTTCAGCAAAAATATGGCAATATCGCGAAATGATCAATTATGACACATATAATGGACCGGCTATCCCCGTTTGAATAACAAAATCTCATTTCAGTGGGCCTTTAAGCTTCGATATAAAGATCTAGTCATTGACCAACATAACTAAAGTTGTCCAGAGGGAGGCGGCATGTTTGTAGCATTCAAAGTGTCATGTTATTAAGATCTAACTCTAGACATACTGCGGGCCAGACCTCTTATATACCTTGGGAAAGCTTGCTGCTCAGACTGAAGACGCTGGTTGGCCACACTTGGCCCGCGGGCCATAGTTTGGACACCCCTGGACTACAACGCCGGGCTCCAATGGCGAACTCATGCAAAGCTCTTTAGTTAAACCTCTACAATATGGAGAAATTCGCTGGCACACACTTGGGAATAACATCACAAATTGGGCAAATTCCAAACGGCTCATTTGGAGAAAGTATAAGGAAAGGCCAGATTGTTTTAGGCCCTGCGATGAGGTGGCGACTTGTCCAGGGTGTACCCCGCCTTCTGCCGGATTGTAGCTGAGATAGGCTCCTGCGCCCCCGCGACCCCAAAAGGGAATAAGCGGTAGAAAATGGATGGATGGATGGAAGATTGTTTTATAAATATCTTCGCCATGCCTCTATGGTTTGATTTCAAATGCTCAGGACTTACTGTGTGCAGATCCCAAAAACACGAAAACAGGTACCAATAGTTTAGAGAAGTTGGTTTTGCAAACTCAAACCCCTTTAAAGTTTACTAAGCGCCTATTTATTGTGTTGTTTCAAGCGATCTTAGCGGATAGTTTAGCAATTAGGATACCTTCTTGTTGTCACGGGGGGGGTAAAATGGGTGGACCCAAATGCAGTAAAGACAAGCTGAAATCGTGTTCAAGGGTTATTATTAATAAAACCTGAGGGAAAACGAGGCAGCTTGTAGTCCTAGGCTTTGCAGCACACTGAGGCTAGCAGGCTGAGGCTAGCAGGCTGTGGCTAGCAGGCCGAGGCTAGCAGGCCGAGGCTAGCAGGCCGAGACTAGCAGGCCGAGACTAGCAGGCTGAGGCAGGCACACACGGCAAGTAGGGAACTGAAGGCAGAGGAAAAAACACGGGTAAGATGAGGAGCAAAAAAAACACAAAAAATAGCAGGTTTGCAAGATTATCAAAATTGCTAGAATTCTAGGACAAACTGGCGAGAAGCGTTACCACATGTAGCGAGGTGAAACGATCTGGCAATCGCGCCGAGTGGAGTCCAAACATTTGTAGGCTGCAGGTGATGAGTTGATGGCAGGCAGGTGAGTGATTAGGGTGCTGGGATCAGCTGTGTCAGGCTGAGAGCTGGAGCCAAGCCTACGCCCAAAACACGCCCACTCTCCCAAAGACACACAGAGAAAAACAGACAGACTGACTGTGACAGTGCCCCCCCCTCAAGGAACGCCTCCAGGCGATCCCCCAGGCTTGCCCGGGTGACTGCGGTGAAAGGCCAAGATGACGGAAGGGTCCAGGATGAAGCTGCGTGGCACCCAGCAACGCTCCTCAGGTCCATACCCCTCCCAGTCCACCAGGTACTGTAGACCTCTACCCCGACGGCGCACATCCAGCAGTCGCCGGACCGTGTAGGCTGGGTGGTCATCGATGACACGGGGGGGAGGAGGGGGCGTGTCAGGGGGAGACAGTGGGCTGGTTGAAACAGGCTTCAGTTGAGAGACATGGAAGGTGGGATGGATCCTCCAGCGTGCAGGTAATTTGAGTTTAACTACTGTTGGATTGATGATGGAAATGATTTCATAAGGGCCAACATACCGGGGTGCAAGTTTCTTAGAGTCCACCTTCAGGGGGAGGTCTTTAGAGGAAAGCCACACCTGCTGACCAGGATGGTATACAGGGGCCGTACTTCGGTGTCGGTCAGCATATCGACGATTTCGGTCCACAGAGCGGAGGAGGGCAGCACGAGCATCTTTCCACACCTTGCGGCAAAGCCGCATATGAGCCTCTACTGAAGGTACGGAGATGTCATCTTCCTCAGCAGGAAACAACGGAGGTAGGTATCCCAAGGATACCTCAAATGGTGACACTCCAGTAGCTGCACAGGGTAATGAGTTGTGGGCATACTCAACCCATACCAGGTGGGTGCTCCAAGAGGAGGGGTTCTTAGCAACGACACAACGGAGGGCCGCTTCTAGGTCTTGATTTGCCCGTTCGGTTTGCCCATTAGACTGAGGGTGATAACCCGAAGTCAGACTCACAGTGGCTCCAATAGCCCGACAGAAAGCCTTCCAAACCTCTGAAGTAAACTGAGGCCCTCTATCAGAGACCACATCTGAAGGAATACCATGAAGACGGAACACATGCTGGACCATGAGGTTGGCTGTTTCCAGGGATGTGGGGAGTTTGGGTAGAGCCACAAAATGCACTGATTTGGAAAATCTGTCCACTATAGTGAGGATAACCGAATTTCCTTGAGAAGGCGGGAGGCCAGTGACCAAATCCAGTGAAATATGAGACCAGGGGCGGCTTGGGACTGGCAAGGGATGGAGTAGGCCGGCAGGTGGTCGATTGGAGGATTTTCCACGGGCACACACAGTACAGGCAGACACAAAAGCACGGGTATCAGCATCCATGGTAGGCCACCAAAAGTGTCGCTTGAGGAGAGTCATGGTGCGGCCAACTCCTGGGTGGCAGGCAAATAGGGAAGCGTGTGCCCACAGAAGAACCTGTGAACGTACAGCATCAGGCACAAAAAGGCGGTTATCAGGACCATTACCCGGGTCTGGTTGGTCTTGCTGAGCCCTTCGGACCACCGACTCTATCTCCCAAGTCACTGTGGCCACCACACACGAGGCCGGAAGAATAGGCTCAGGACTGGTGGGACCCTCCGAAGTGAATTGACGTGACAGGGCATCCGGTTTGATGTTGCGGGATCCTGGACGGTAGGTCAGTGTGAAGCGGAATCGACCAAAAAACAAAGCCCACCGGGCCTGACGGGAATTGAGGCGCTTTGCAGACTGAATGTAGGTAAATGATAAATGGGTTGTACTTGTATAGCGCTTTTCTACCTTCAAGGTACTCAAAGCGCTTTGACACTACTTCCACATTTACCCATTCACACACACATTCACACACTGATGGAGGGAGCTGCCATGCAAGGCGCCAACCAGCACCCATCAGGAGCAAGGGTGAAGTGTCTTGCTCAGGACACAACGGACGTGACGAGGTTTGTACTAGGTGGGATTTGAACCGGGGACCCTCGGGTTGCGCACGGCCACTCTCCCACTACGCCACGCCATCCCTTTTCCCTAGGTCAGGTTTTTATGGTCTGTCCAGATGATGAAGGGGTGTTCTGCTCCCTCAAGCCAGTGCCTCCATTCTTCCAGAGCGAGTTTGACTGCCAGCAATTCCCTATTACCTACATCATAATTGCGCTCAGCAGGTTGTAGCCGATATGAGAAGAACGCACATGGATGGAGCTTCTGGTCCTTGGCAGAACGCTGGGATAGTACAGCCCCCACTCCAGACTCTGAGGCATCAACTTCCAGGATGAACTGGCGTGAGGGGTCAGGATGAATCAGGACAGGGGCTGTGGTAAAACGTCTCTTAAGCTCCTTGAAAGCCGCGTCAGCCTCTGCCGTCCAAGTGAATGGGATAGATGGAGATGTGAGTCTTGTGAGGGGTGCGACCACTTGACTGTAGTTCCGGATGAACCGGCGGTAAAAGTTTGCAAAGCCCAGAAAGCCCTGGAGACGTTTAACTGAGGTTGGTTGTGGCCAGTCCACCACAGCTCGCACCTTTTCGGGGTCTGCCTTCACCTGACCACTCTCATGATGAAACCGAGAAACCTTGTGGACTGAACATGGAACTCACATTTTTCAGCTTTAATGTAGAGCTTGTTCTCAAGAAGGCGCTGGAGCACTTGTCTGACGTGAACCACATGTTCCTCCGGGTTGCGGGAGAAAATCAGGATATCATCCAGATACACAAAAACGGAGCGGTTAATCAAGTCTCGGAGGACATCGTTCACCAGAGCTTGAAAAACTGCTGGGGCATTAGTCAGGCCAAAGGGCATAACCAAGTATTCAAAATGGCCAAGGGGAGTCCTAAAGGCTGTTTTCCATTCATCACCAGCTCGGATTCGAATCAAATGGTAGGCATTGCGAAGGTCTAACTTGGAAAACACAGTTGCTCCTTGGAGGGGTTCAAAGGCAGATGCCAGTAAAGGCAGTGGGTATTTGTTATGAATGGTGATATTATTCAACCCTCGAAAATCTATACAGGGACGTAGAGTGCCATCTTTTTTACCCACAAAAAAAAAACCTGCACCGAGTGGGGAAGATGAGGGTCGAATAATGCCTGCAGCCAATGAGTCATGGATGTATTTTTCCATCGCCTCTCTCTCAGGGCGTGACAGATTGTATAACCGACTGGAAGGCAGGGGAGCTCCTGAAACAGGTCAATGGCACAGTCATAAGGGCGGTGCGGAGGGAGGGACAGTGCATGTTGCTTGCTGAAGGCCTCTTCTAAGTCATGGTAGACAGAGGGAACCTTGGACAGGTCTGGGGGCTCTGCAACAACCGGGGAGACTGTGTCCTCAGCAGGGGAGCGGGCAGACCGCAGGCAGGTGGAAAGACAGTAGGAGCTCCAGCTCACCACTTTGGCTGCAAACCAGTCAATGTGAGGATTGTGAAGTCTTAACCAGGGCTGACCAAGGACTACAGGAGCATGAGGAGAAGAGATAATGTGGAATTGGATTTGTTCAAGATGATTACCAGAGACAAGGAGGTGCACAGGTTCGGATCGGTGAGTGACACGGGCAAGGAGTCGACCAGTCAGGGAATTGGCTTGTAAGGGTGAGGGAAGTGGTTCGATGGTAATGCCCATTTGGGAAGCAACGTCGGCGTCCAAAAAGTTCTCATCCGCCCCCGAGTCCACCAGAGCAAGGAGAGACATGGACTGAGATTGCCAACGGAGACTAGCAGAAAACTGCATACGGCATAGGGACTTAGGGGAGGAGACAGCTTGGCTCACCAGAACCCCCACTGTTACTGGTGAGCCTACTCTTTTGGCCGCAAAGAACAGGTGGCAAGGAAATGGCTAGGTTGACCACAATAGAGACACACCCCTGCCCTCCTTCTGCGGAGGCGCTCTTCAGGTGTAAGGTGAGCCCGACCCACCTGCATGGGCTCCTCAACAGGGGAACTGGAGGTTAAGGCTTTGCACATTGGCAAATTGGGCTCGGCCGACCCGGGTCTAAAGCTGGAGGGTTCCAATGACCTGCAAGAAACGGGGTCAGCTTGCCACTGGGCCATCTGGTCTGAGATGTTGATAGCTGCTGTAATAGCTTCGTCTAAGGACAACTGCTCAATCCTCAGAGCAATCTCCCTTCCAATGACCCGACTAAGCCCATTCTGGAAAGCAGTGAGAAGGGCCTGGTCATTCCAGCCAGACTCCACAGCTAGGGACCGGAATTCACAGGCAAATTCTCTTACTGAGCGTGTCCCTTGACGAAGTCGCAACAACTGCTGACCTGCTTGCTGCCCTCGTATGGGGTGGTCGTAGACTCGCTTCAGTTCTGCATATAGTGCAGCAAAGGACTGGACTGCAGGGGATCCTTGCTCACGAAGGGCATTAAAATAACTCAAAGGGGGCCCCTGTAGCAGGTTGGCTATATAAGCAATTTTGGCTGCCTCACGGCCAAAACGAGAGGGCTGAGCTTCAAAAGCAAGCTGGATCTGAGTTAAAAATTCACGACAGGTGCTAGGATTGCCAGAATATTTATCAGGCGGGGGAATGTGTGGCTCTGCAGCAGGAACAGCATGGGGTGCAGGTGGTTCGGGTTGTGGTTGAGCTTGTTGATTGATGAGAGTTGTGAGCTGGGTGGAAACGCGTGACATCTGGTCAATAGGTTTTTGTAATAGTTGGTCATGGTTTCCCAAACGCTGTCCTTGATTGGCAAGGGCCTCCCTCACACGGTCAAAATCTGCTGGGTCCATTGTAAAGGCCAGATCGTTCTGTCACGGGGGGGTAAAATGGGTGGACCCAAATGCAGTAAAGACAAGCTGAAATCGTGTTCAAGGGTTATTATTAATAAAACCTGAGGGAAAACGAGGCAGCTTGTAGTCCTAGGCTTTGCAGTCCAGGAGAGCACACTGAGGCTAGCAGGCTGAGGCTAGCAGGCTGTGGCTAGCAGGCCGAGGCTAGCAGGCCGAGACTAGCAGGCTGAGGCAGGCACACACGGCAAGTAGGGAACTGAAGGCAGAGGAAAAAACACGGGTAAGATGAGGAGCAAAAAAAACACAAAAAATAGCAGGTTTGCAAGATTATCAAAATTGCTAGAATTCTAGGACAAACTGGCGAGAAGCGTTACCACATGTAGCGAGGTGAAACGATCTGGCAATCGCGCCGAGTGGAGTCCAAACATTTGTAGGCTGCAGGTGATGAGTTGATGGCAGGCAGGTGAGTGATTAGGGTGCTGGGATCAGCTGTGTCAGGCTGAGAGCTGGAGCCAAGCCTACGCCCAAAACACGCCCACTCTCCCAAAGACACACAGAGAAAAACAAACAGACTGACTGTGACACTTGTCTGCTTCTGCTTGCACTTACTCTGCATGTAACATGTAAAGCCTTGTGTTCCAGTCTTCCAGTGACAATATTTGATAATGATACATAAGATACTAATAAATTACATTTTTGTTTGCAATGGAAGTGATTATCATTAACTTAACTGCTGCAATATGTATATGCACATGCACTGTCAGCTGCTTGGGACAGAACCGCAGGGAATCAGCTTTTGTGATCAGTATTGAAAGGCATTAATTGCCATTGGCTGATCACATACGTTTCCCTAAAATCGGATGATACTGATCAGTGGCCGATCAATCTGGGATAATACAAATATTGAACTAATAAAAATGTGTATTGGCCCATCTCAGGCAAATTTATTTCATTTTTGCACAAGGTTCCTAATAGAAAATGATCCATTCGAATAACCGAACTGAAAGCCTGCTCTGTGGCCGAATGGTTAGAGCAGGGGCCGACAATCCAAAATGTTGAAAGAGCCATATTGGACCAAAAATACAAAAAAATAAAAAAATCCGTCTGGAGCCGCAAAAAATTAAAAGCCGTATATAAGAGTTATAATGAAGGCAACACATGACGTCAGTGTCTATATTAGCTATATTAGCCTACTATCAAAATGAATGTCGCAGGCTGACACAAATATTTGTTGACAAAAATTTTGAAATATAATATTTATTCTACCCATTTTTAAAACATTGGAAAACATTAGTAAAACAGAGGCTTCTCAGAGGGTGAGAGAATGTTTAGATATTACTGGCTTGGAATGGTCAAAGGTCCAAGTTAAAGAAAATGGCGGGCTGTCTTCTTCGAATGGATTCAAAACAATATATGAAAGCTGAAATGCCGGCAATATTACATATGGATAATGTGTCATGAGAAATGCAGGTAAAAGTTAGATACACAGAGGAGATAGGAAATTAAATGAGCTCAAATATACCTACAAGTGAGGCGTAATGATGCAATATGTACATAAAGCTAGCCTGAATAGCATCTTAGCATCGATTAGCTTACAGTCATGCACTGACCACATATGCTTGATAAGCACTCCAGATATCAACAAAGCTTACCTTTGTGCATTCACACACAGCATAAATAGTTTGGTGGACAAAATGAGACAAAGACAGAGTTGTGTAAAACATCTTTCACTGGCATCGTTGGAGAAGGTTATACATGTAAACAAACTCCGGTGCATTCAAGAACTGCCAAAATTAGTAGGACAAAATGGCACTCGCCGAATTCTCTCATCAGAAAAGCACGTTTAATTTAAATAGTGGGATTTCTAACGATTAGGAAGGTTTGTGTCATGTTTGTCCTCTCAGAGAAACCCTATTAAAACAAATATATATTTTTTCGCAATCTTTTTTTATTTTCATACATTTTTGAAAAGCTCCAGGGAGCCACTAAGGAGGCGCTAAAGAGCCGTGCGGCTCTAGAGCCACAGGTTGCAGACCCCTGGGTTCGAGTGTCCGCACTGAGATCAGTAGGTTGTGAGTTCAAACCCCGGCCGAGTCATACCAAAGACTTTAAAAATGGGACCCATTAACTCCTTGCTTGGCACTCAGCATCAAGGGTAGAAATTGGGGGTTAAATCACCGAAAATGATTCCCGGGCATGGCCACTGCTGCTGCCTCCTGCTCCCCTCACCTCCCAGGGGGTGAACAGGTGAATGGGTCAAATGGAGAGGACAAATTTCACCACACCTTGTGTGACTATCATTGGTACTTTAACTTTAACTTTAAAAACATATGAGTGAGTTCTGTTGCGGGCTTCACGGTGGCAGAGGGGTTAGTGCATCTGCCTCACAATACGAAGTTCCTGCAGTCCTGGGTTCAAATCCAGGTTCGGGATCTTCATGTGTGGAGTTTGCATGTTCTCCCCGTGAATGCGTGGGTTCCCTTCGGGTACTCCGGCTTCTTCCCACCTCCAAAGACATGCACCTGGGGATAGTTTGATTGACAACACTAAATTGGCCCTAGTGTTTGAATGTGAGTGTGAATGTTGTCTGTCTATCTGTGTTGGCCCAGCGATGAGGTGGCGACTTGTCCACGGTGTACCCGGCCTTCCGCCCGATAGTCGCTGAGATAGGCGCCAGCGCCCCCTGCGACCCCAAAAGGGAATAAGCGGTAGAAAATGGATGGATGGATGGAGTTTTGTTGCAGAGAATTGGGAATACACTTCAAAAAGTTGCTTTTTTTAAAGAAACAAGTCTTATATAATATCTATAATATCATGTCTCATCTCGAAGAAAAATAAGTATGACTGACACAAAAATGTAAATTTGTGTAGTTGTGGCATAATTCTGCTTAGTAACAAGCGCACTTGCATGCAATCTAACCAACAAGAAGGGCAAACATTCCTGTATACTTCTTACTTTCCTCCTTTGCAGAGGACCCTGCCACAAGTTATCATTTATCAATATTTATAAGTGTGGTTGCAATGTTGTGGAACTGCATCAGACTGATGTCAGTAGTCTTGATAACTTCATATTGTCAGCACACTGATTAATTTTGGCCTCGGACCTCCTCTGTGTGTAACAATTGCAGCATGCCTTGAAGTTCCTGAATTGCCTATCAGCCTGTCATATGCCAGGATTCATTTGAAATTGGACATTTATACTTCATTACAAAACGCAAATGTCACAATCGAGGCATTTATTGTGCAAAAAATATGTTTCTTTGTTTGCCTTTGTGATGTCTACAAGCCATCCATTCCTTCCGTCATCATGGGGAATGTGAACTCGCTGCCGAACAAGATCGATGAGCTTCATGGACTAAAAATATGTTTCTTTGTTTGCCTTTGTGATGTCTACAAACCATCCATTCCTTCCCTCATCATGGGGAATGTGAACTCGCTGCCGAACAAGATCGATGAGCTTCATGGACTAAAACACCAGCGTGCGTATCGAGAGAGCAGCCTGCTCATCTTCACGGAAACATGGCTAAACCACCTGGTACCGGATGCTAACGTGGACCTGCAGGGATTCACCGCAGTGAGAGCTGACAGAGACACGAAAGCATGCGGGAAAAGAAAAGGTGGGGGACTCATCATATATGTTAACAACCGCTGGTGTAACCCAGGACACATCTCTGTGAAGAAAGTCTTGTGTTGCCCGGACCTGGAGCTACTAGCTGTTAGCCTTCGGCCATACTATCTGCCGAGGGAGTTCAGTCACGTGATCTCCCTCTGTGTTTACATTCCCCTAGGGCAGATGCTGCCGATGATCCACGCCATCACATCAAGGCTACAGACAAAACATCCTGAGGCTTTTTTCATCATTTCTGGGGACTTCAATCATGCTACTTTGGATTCAACATTAGCTGCTTTTTACCAGACTGTGGATTGTCCCACGAGAAACAACAGGACAATTGACCTACTGTATTCTAATGTCAGGGATGCATATAAGGTCACACCCGTACTCCCACTAGGGAAGTCTGACCACAATCTTGTTCATTTGCGGCCAAAATACACCCCCATGGTCCAAAGACAGCCTGTTAACACTTGCTATGTGAGGAAGTGGTCCCCTGAATTGGAAGATGCCCTCAGAGACTGCTACAACACCACAGACTGGGACGTGCTGCTTCCACAGGGTGAGGACATTGATGGGCTGACTCACTGTCTCACAGATTACCTCAACTTCTGCGTGGACGTGATCTGCCCTGCTAAGACTGTTCGGTGCTACCCTAATAACAAACCCTGGGTAACACAAGAAGTTAAAGCTGTCCTCAACAAGAAGAAAGCTGCCTTCAGGAGTGGAGACAGGGAGGCAATGAGAGCAGCACAGCGTGAGGTGAAACGACGCGTGAGGGAGGCTAAGTACAGCTACAGGAAGAAGCTGGAGCAGAAGCTGCAGCAGAACAACATGAGGGAGGTCTGGGAAGGTGTGAAAACCATCACAGGCCACAAGACAAAGACCAGAGCTGTTGTGGGGACAATAGAGAGGGCCAATGAGATGAATAACTTCTTTAACCGGTTTAACCAGCCCGTGTCCTCTCCGTCCCCCACTTCCCATCAAAGCCAACCCCTCTTCTGCTCCCCTCAACGCACCTCCCCCCCCAGCCATGGCAGCAGTCCCCTCCACCACCTCTACGCAGACATTAGTCATCTCTGCGGACCAGGTCAGAGGTCAACTGAGGAAGCTACAGCCAGGGAAAGCAGCAGGCCCAGACAAGCTGTGCCCCCGACTCCTGAAGACCTGCGCTGCAGAACTGGGTGAACCACTTCAAAGGATCTTCAACCTCACCCTGCAGCTGGGAAGAGTGCCCACCCTCTGGAAGACGTCATGTATCGTTCCAGTTCCCAAAAAGAACTGCCCCAGTGAGCTGAACGACTACAGACCAGTGGCGCTCACCTCTCATCTAATGAAGACATTGGAGCGGCTATTTCTCAGCCTCCTCAGACCACAGGTGCAACATGCCCAGGACAGCCTGCAGTTTGCGTACCAGGAAGGCGTTGGTGTGGAGGATGCTATCCTTTACCTGCTGCATCGAGCCCACTCACACCTGGATAAGGGAAATGGCACTGTGAGGATCCTGTTCCTGGACTTCTCGAGTGCCTTTAATACCATCCAGCCCCGCCTCCTTCAGGACAAGCTCTACAAAATGCAAGTGGACCCCTGCCTGGTTGCCTGGATTTAGAACTACCTCACCGACAGGCCACAGTACGTCAGACTGAAGGACATCACGTCTGACACTGTGATCAGCAGCACCGGAGCACCGCAGGGAACGGTGCTCGCCCCTCTTCTCTTCACCCTGTACACCGCTGACTTCTGCTACAACTCAGAGCTGTGTCACATTCAGAAGTACGCGGATGACACAGCCATCATCGGGTGCATCAGGGACGGCAGAGAGGAGGAGTTTCGGAACCTGGTGAGGGAATTTGTTGTCTGGTGCCACACGAACGTTTTGCAGCTCAATCCGTCAAAGAACAAGGAGCTGGTCATTGACTTTGGGAGGTCGAGTCCACGGTCACAACCTATTGTGATCAAGGGAGTTGAGGTACAGACCGTGGACTCATTCAAGTACCTCGGGGTTTGGGTGGACAATAAGCTGGACTGGACTGTTAACACGGACCACCAGTACAAGAAAGGACAGAGCAGGCTGTACTTCCTCAGGAGACTGCACTCCTTCAACATTTGTATAAAACTCCTGTGGATGTACTACCAGTCTGTGGTTGCCAGTGTTCTGTTCTACATGGTAGTGTGCTGGGGGGGCAGTACATCTAAGAAGGACAGCTCCAGACTTGAGAAACTGATCAGGCGGGCCGGTTCTACAATCGGAATGAAACTGGACTCACTGGTGACGGTGGCAGAGAAGAGGACTGTGGACAAACTAGTGAGCATCCTGGATGATGCCAGTCACCCTCTGCATAGCGTTATCAGTAGCCAGAGGAGCCTGTTCAGTGCTAGACTAATTCATCCCAAGTGCAGGACTGATAGACTCAAAAATTCCTTTGTCCCACACGCCATTAGACTGTACAACTCCTCTCTGGGACGGGGGAAGGGGGGGTATTAGGATGACAGGGGATGCAAAACATTAACAGTGCAATACGTTTTCATAACATGGTCACTACTGCCTACTTTGTCTTGTTATATTCTTATTTTACTGTTATATTGTTATTCCCATTGTTTTTATTCTTTTTGTAATATTTCTCTATTTTGTTTCCTTTTAAACCCCCATTATTTACTTTTTACTTTTTTTTTAAATTGATCTCAACTCTGTACACTGCTGCTGGAATTTTAATTTTCCTGAAGGAACTCTCCTGAAGGAATCAATAAAGTACTATCTATCTATCTATCTGTTGACATCCAGGTGTGGCAGTGTGGCGGCAGCGTGGAGGTCCTGCCTTGTGCTCGCATTGCCCACATCGAGCGTGCTCACAAACCCTACACAGAGGACTTGACGTCACATGTACGACGCAACGCTCTCAGAGTGGCAGAGGTCTGGATGGATGAGTTTAAGAGCCACGTCTACATGGCCTGGAATGTTCCTCAGGAGGTGAGTGAATGGCCGCACAAGTGCCCGACACATTAGGGAGCCATGTTTCAGTAAGGCAATAAAATGTCTTTTTATATTGTCATATAGTCTTATGTTTTTATATTAACCCCGGAAGAGTTTTTATGTGGAAAAAGGATAGGCTAAGCTACTGTAGGCATTTCTCTCTTACGGCCTGATGTGCTTTCTTTATGACAATATCTATTTCAAAGTGTATGTTATTATTCATGATTCATTATAAAACTTTATAACCAAAATAAAAATCTGAAATTAAAATAAATTTAATAACCATCTGGGGTATTTGGCAATATAGATCATGACGATTCCTGAAATCTTTTTTTCGGGCAAATGATAAAAATAATCGGCTTTTACCAATTTTTCTCACTAAACTTTATGTATGACCAATTAGAACCCTTGACAGAAAGCTGACAGGAACAGAAGTCAGCCAGAAATAGAGTAAAATGACACCAAAAATAAGTATGACACAAATGCATAGGGTTAGGGTTATACACATTAATTTCAACTTTTGGATCGCTGCTCTCTATAATACGGTAGTTGACACACAAGTGTCAGGCTTGGACAAAGGATTGAACTCAGATGCAGACTAGGGATACTTTGTTAGGCTTCTATTTTGACAGCTCTTTCACTTCCAGAGTCGGAGTAATACAATATCTACAATTACAAAAACTGTTGGCGAAAGAAGTTCCAAAAAAGAGAACAACCGAGAATCACTCCTAAAAGGAGGAAAACACAAAAACAAAGACGAACTATAATTTGCGCCGTATCTGCTATCAAACTTATTAACATAAAGCGCTCCAACAGGAGGAAGAAAAAATGACTATCACAATTCCTACACTTAATCGTAATCAAATAAAGGTTAACAAAAATTCACTCAAAAATTTGAGGACAGAAAGAAATATAGGAAAAAACAATAACTCACCATTTCGGTCGAAAAAAATAAATAACAAAATTCACTCTACTAAGGAGGAGAAAAGTCAAAGTCAAAATAGCAGCGAGGGAATTCAGGACTCAGGAATATAAACGTGGGGTGAGACAAAGCATGGACATGGACGCAAGACCGGCACGAAAGCTCGAAACAATCTGGCACAGAACAAGGGGAGGCGTGGGCTTATATGACACATGACGGTAATGGGAAACAGGTGGAAACAA
The DNA here is from genome assembly GCF_033978795.1 of Nerophis ophidion. NCBI lineage: Eukaryota > Metazoa > Chordata > Actinopteri > Syngnathiformes > Syngnathidae > Nerophis > Nerophis ophidion. The sequence continues at coordinate 36,743,339 of NC_084612.1, forward strand.
TTAGGGGTCAGGGATGACGTCAGACTGATGACACAAGAGGAAGGGCAAGTGATCTGAAACAAGAGGAGTTACTTTTCAAAATAAAACATGCAATTTAAAAGACAAAAGAAACCAAAACAAGACATCACCACCCCGGTGTGACAACAAGTACGTGCTTGGCTTGGTAGGCCAGTGGTTAGTTGACACCTCACAGTCTAGAGATCCAGCTTCAAAATTTTTATTAGAACACCCCTATGTGGAGTTCGCAAGTTCTCACGATGCTTGCATGGGTTTTCTTTGTATACTTATCTTTCTCCCACATGCCAACAAATCAGCAGCACTCAGAGCAGACTATGTCATTTTAACTTTCAGTGCCAACAAAGCAATTATGCTTAATAGAAAACATTGAAACATAAAGTGAAGGTACACTTCGCCAAAAATGTGCTAGTTTGATGCTAATTTACATTGGCTTTGCACTATACATGCCACTGATTAGCATTAACAATTTTTAAAGGGTGATTTCAACACCTCCAAATTTGAGTAATGAATACTACTGCTAAGATGCACGTTACAAAGTGTGTAATAAATACAATACTTACAGTACAAACGAGGGTTGTCAAGTTAAACAAGTTAACTTGTGGTTCATCACAAAAAAAAAACATTAATCAGGTATAAATGCAGATTAATCCCACAATTTATTTTCACTGCACATGCTCCTTTTCCTTAACTGCAGATGCTTACCTGAAAGGCAAAGGTTGTGATCAGGTCAATGGGTCAGTGGATGAGGAGAGCAAATTCACTTCAAAATACACCCCGAAAAGACTTTAGATTAAAAAAAAAACAAGGTACCGGTAATTTGCAAATAATGCAGCGATGAATTATTTTAATGAAGCACAACAACTTTAAAATACTTTCTTAAAGAAAAACACGTTTTTGAGGCTGTCACTAGCAAGAACGCTACTAGAAAAACAACACTTGATGAAGTATACCCGTTGCAATGTTGGCCACGAAAGTACCACAAATAAGTTAAACAGCGCTTTTGAAGCAACTGCGATTAATTGAGATTAATCCAAAAATGTTGAAGTGTGATTAATCTGATGTAAAAAATATTCATTTGACAGCACTAGTATAAACACTTTGTAGGGCTCAACATGAGACTAGATAGACATTTAGCTTCATGGCAATTGTTATTTCCGAGTTAGGCAACACATTATAATTTATTCACTACTGCCATCTAATGGTGTGTACTAGTTGTACAGGGAAGTTGATATTCACGAGTTTCTATTTGGAAATTACCACTGGAACGCCCCCCAAGGTCGACTTTCCTAAACAGAAGAGTCCCCACCAACCCTGAGTTGGCTTCAGAGATGGCTGCTCCAAGTGTAAACAATAATAAAAGCGCCTGTAAAATCCATTAAGACTTCTGAATGTCTTTTGTCGCATTAAATCAGCCATATACAATGTATTGTTGGACCTTTTACATTTGCGTTTTAAACTACTGGCAATAGTGTTTCTTTTTCATCCACCGTCTTTGAAGGTTGCAGAAGGAGTGGATATTTTTCCAGATATTCAGATAAGGCAAGTGCAAGAATAGCTTTCGTGGATGAGGCAATGTTGATTTCTGACCTAGTAACTGGAATGCTCATAACTCATCTGTGATGTCATTCCCAGCTCCGACTTCAAACTTTCGAGTTTAATGGAACGCACCGTAACGTTTTTGGGATTACAACTGCATGCAAAGTGTCATCATTATCATTACATTTCATCCGCAGTTTGCAAGTTGAATACAATGGATCGTCATCCATTCACAGGAGCTGAGCTTGATCCACTCTTTGTTAGTTAGTTAGTTAGTTAGTTGTCTATGTTGCTCTGGGCAAAGTGTACTACTACCGTATTTTCCGCACTATAAAGCGCACCGGATTATAAGGCGCACCTTCAATGAATGGCCTATATTTTAAAACTTTGTTCATATATAAGGCGCACCGCATTATAAGGCGCATAGAATAGATGCTACAGTAGAGGCTGGGGTTACGTTATGCATCCATTACATGGAGCTGCACTAAAGAGAAGTTTAACAAAACAGTCAGATAGGTCAGTCAAACTGTATTAATAGATTACAAACCAGCGTTATGACAACTCCGTTCACTCCCAAAATGAATAAACAGCTGTTTTATTATTTTCCCCCATTCAATAAACACATAAAAAACAGTCTGATACTGTTACGGCAAATCAAACGTTAGTGCAATCACAATATAGTAACACTCCAAATACTGCAAAGCAATAATATATCAAAAACTTAACGTTGCTCAAACAATAATGTCACACAACACAACACACATAATAAACATGTAAAGCTCACTTTATTAAGTTATTCCTCATCCACGAATCCCTAAAATTCTTCTTCTTCAGTGTCCGAAATAAACAGTTGGGCGAATACGACATCCAACATGCCCGGCTCCGTCTCATCGAAGTCTTCATTAAACGAGTCAGTGTCGCTGCTGTTAATGTTAAATTCTCTCGCTGCTGCTCTATTCCCGTGTTCTACTGTGTGACTAATCGCCTTGAGTTTAAACTCTGCGTCGTAAGCGTGTCTCCTAATAGGAGCCATTTTGGGGTCTTTACATAAACACACAGAAACGGCACGCCTCCCGCAGTCATATATCCCAGCATGCACCGCGGGCTTCTTCTTCTACAGGTGAAAATGAAGTCGGCGGGTGCCTACCGTGGAAGAAGAAGCGCACCTCTTGTTCTACGGGGAAAAATTAAGTCGGTGGCTGCTTACCGTAGTTGGGAGACCTATTGTGGCTCAATATTGGTCCATATATAAGGCGCACCGGATTATAAGGCGCACTGTCAGCTTTTGAGAAAATTTGAGGTTTTTAGGTGCGCCTTATATTGCGGAAAATACGGTATATAAAACTCGCAAATGAGATGAATGCAATGTGCAAATAAGATCATTATTAATGTAATAGGAAAGCAAGATATAACAACTTGACTGCACAGTTATCATAACCAGCTCATCAATTAAATTTTTTTTATTTTTTTTTTACCAAACATTTAACATTTATTACCACACAAAAAACTACAGAAAGATGGTACTGTTGGTCAATTACCAGGTACTGAGAATTGCTCCTAAATGGATTCAAATGGGAAAAGTACCTATCCCTACTCATGACTAGTCAAAAGTGTACCCCACTCCCACCCAAAGTCAGCTCGGTGAGACTCCAGCGCACCCATAATCCTCTGACATTTGTTATAGAAAACTGATGGATGTATGGAATCTAGAAAAAACGTGCAGATACTCTTGAGTTGCATCCACAAAAATGAAGAATATTTTATTTTGGTCTTGAGAGTGGGAATGAAAAGATACTGTGCATGTTTTTCTTGGCTTCAACTGAATTTGATAAATAACTGTATCGGTCTCTTATGTTTATTGTATTATCCCTTTGAGCCTTGTGTACAGTATATTTTGTTTAGTAGATGAACATCTGCAGGCAATTTATTTAGTCAATAATAAACTTTTAACTTAGGCCATACTCACTGAGCATGAAATTTAGCCCCGGCCCAAAAAAACTAAGCAAGCGACACAACAACTGCCACTGAAGGTTAACTTCTTGTAATCTCGATGTTGTCTGGCAACCAGAGAAGAACCTCCGTGACCTTGTGCTTTTGGACGGTAACAAAGATGCATCACAGATGATGAGATGAGATAAACTGGGTAGATAATAAGTCTGAGTACATAATCAAATAGTCTATTGAGGCTGCACTTCGTTGAATTGCATCGCTTTAAATTGTACTTAATTGTTTGGGTGTGTGTGTGTGTGTGTGTGTGTGTGTGTGTGTGTGTGTGTGTGCGTGTGTGTGTGTGTGTGTGTGTGTGTGTGGTTTCAGGACTCTGGAATTGATATTGGTGACATCTCAGAAAGAAAGGCTCTAAGGAAGAGGCTGCAGTGTAAAACATTCAGATGGTACCTGGTCAACATTTACCCTGAGATGAGGATGTACACAGAAACAGTCGCATACGGCGTGGTAAGTGTTACCATATGATTGTATTGATGATACTATTTACAAACTCAACCTAAAGCTGAAATAATGTATGACTGACTCTGTTTAGCCCCCCCCCTTTATGCTTCTAGCAATATCCAGTTGCTGCAATAAAAAACACAGTAGGGTTTCTATTGCATAGTCGTCGATGTCATCTTGGTTTTCTGCTTTGGTCTTGAAAAAACGCTCAAGGCGGATTTGTTAGCTTCAATATGTCACCCACAGCTCATTTTCTAAGCTCATCCCCACAGGTGTCACAAACATTTAAACTTTTTCCCCTCACAAAACTAGAAAGGTTTAGGTTTGAGCTGTTGGATAAGACAGTGTGTTGCCTGTGGATTTACTGATTAGCACATAAAGTAGATGTCTCCAGAGCCAGTAGGGAGTGGAATCATCCCCGGCTGTGTTCTACAGTGCTAACAGCTCAATAACTTGCACTCAAAAGCACCATTGTTGGAGCTCCTGGTGGTGCAGCTTGCATCTTCCAATCAGTGTATACTACACACTAATAACTATCTGTGACAATGACATGAAAAATGCTGCATAATTAGCATTTTTATGAAGTGAAAATTTAATCCTGTGTGCGGATTATGACTCACAATTTTTGTTTCAATCATCCCAGATCATTATTCTTCTGTGTTTTGCATAAATATACTCTTAATAATATGTATGTCTATTTATTCAGTCTATGATTATAACTCAAACGCTTCAAAAATTACCACCAAAAACAACAAAAAGCTTGTACTAGTTCTGTACCATCTAGAGTCCATAGCTGAATGTATCAGCACTCCACTTGAAAAATGAACGTCACTCAAGTCGATTAATATTCATTCATACTTTATTCTCATCCCGTTTTATTATGAGAAAGAACATCGAATCAAAAAGTCAATATCAAATCATGAATCCTTCCCTTGTGTCAGTCACCAATGTGCTACTGTAGTCACTATAAATATTTATGACTGAGAATCAACACATTCCATTCTGCATGCTGGTGAACCGATTTGTCATAAAAAATCATGAAAATAATCAGTTCCAAAGTAAAGCCGGCCGCATCATAAATAGGGATGGGCATCGAAACCAGCATAACCAATTGGAGAAAAAAAAAGTATCTGTTGGTGTCTCATTTCAATGCTAAATGAATGCAGGCTCAGAAATCTGCAATGAGTGCTTGATGGTGATATTCTGCCAGAAACCTCTTGTAAGTAATGTGGCGTCCCGACGGAAGCACACAGATTCTGACGCGCTTTATAACTTTCCTTGTCAACCTGGACACGCCAACAGTAGCACTCATAACACAGCGAGCACCGCAGTAACACAACACAGCACTTCCTCATGCACAAATAAATGTTTATTGCTTTATTGTTTTAATAATTATGACAATTTATTGTAGTTGAATTTCTTATATTTGAATGCATTACTTATATCCCATTACATCTAAGTAATACTAGTATTTATTTCACTAGTCTGTTGAACTTGAGTGTCACAAAGTTCCATTCAAAAAGTTTTTAAGAGACAGCTTGAAGTAGACTTATGATGATTTTAATCTACATTCAAAACACCTTCTTATGGTCTAGATCAGGGGTGTCAAACGTACGGCCCAAGGGCCGGATCAGGTCCGTGAATAGGTTTTATCCGCCCCGCAGGATGAGTTTGCCAAGTATAAATATTAACTGTAAATTTTATAATGAAAGAAACAGCTGTTCTAAAAATGTCAACTGAATGTCGCAATACAAATTATTTGTATCTTTGTAGATGATGTTACATATGTACAAATTAAACCATGTGATGTTAGTACATCAGTCAAGGAATATGATCAAACTACATAAATAACAGACTGTAATTTGATTTTGATATCATTTTTTATCTTGATAGATTGAAAATCAACACCAATGAGTTCCTCCCACCTCCAAAAACATGCACCTGGAGATAGGTTGATTGGAAACACGAAAATAGGCCCTAGTGTGTAAATGTGAGTGTGAATGTTGTCTGTCTACCTGTGTTGTCCATGGTGTACACCGCCTTTTGCCCGAATGCAGCTGAGATAGGCTCCAGCACCCCAGCGATCCCTAATGGGACAAGCGGTAGAAAAATGGATGGATGAATGGCGTTGACTGGTGAACATTATCACATAATTTATTCAGAAAATATAAATAACGACAAATAAAGATAGAACACTGTTAACCACATCTTGAAAGTGTAAAAAACCACAACATTATGATTTGTACAATTTCAGAATGTGCTTGTTCTATTTTTAAACAAAGAAAAGAATCTGAAGTGGTCTTTGTTATTAAGTTATCGTGCCGTGATTTTACCAGTCCGGCCCGCTTCGGAGTAGACTTTTCTCCATGTGGCCCCCGATCTAAAATGAGTTTGACACCCCTGGTCTAGATGAATGCTAAATGGGTTAATTGGTAAATTGGCTTTTCTACATTCAAGGTACTCAAAGCGCTTTGACACTATTTCCACATTCACCCATTCACACAATCATTCACACACTGATGGCGGGAGCTGCCATGCAAGCCGCTAACCAAGACCCATCAGGAACAAGGGTGAACTGTCTTGCTCAATGACGCAACAAACGTGACGAGGTTGGTAGAAGGTGGGGATCGAACCAGGAACCCTCAGGTTGCCTACATGGCCACTCTCCTAACTGCGCTACGCATTGATATGCTTTGGTGTAAATTGAATTTTATAACCCATTTTTTGATAGGTGAGATGTTTGATTGTGGAGGTTATCCCCAATCGCAAACAAAACCACGCCCCAATCCTCTCCAAAACCATCATAATGTATCTTTGTAAAATGTACACTGTTGAAGTATATATCACCGCTAATTATTTTCCAGACATGGTAAAAAAAACAAACTTGAAAAACATTATATAAAATTTACCCAGTCACAACATTAGTTACACCTGCACATTATCAGATCAATTCAGACTCTGCATAAGACAAGCTGCTTTTAGCAGCATTTATGTCACTGCATGTTGCACAGATGTGTTATTAGCCGCATGCCAAGATTATATGAAAATAATACTTTATCCTCGCTCCTCCCTCTCTGGTTGAGAGCTTTTCTTAATGTCCAAATTAGTACATCCACCTCGACTTAGCCAGGCTGCAAAACCCCCAAAACAGGCCTGCAAAACTGCATGCAAGCTGACGCCAAAATGCATGAACCTTATGATCTGACAATCTGATAATGTTTAACACAAGTATCCAACATTGTAACAACATTTAAAAGTCAGGAGAGACTAAATTCATCCTAGGTCCCCTTTAAGCATCAATACTAGTACCAATTTGGTACTAGTATTGATTAAAATGTAAACGATACCTATCCCTAAATATAAAACCTTTATTACTAGAGATGTCAGATTATATCGGCCCATAAATGCTTTAAAATGTAATATCGGAAATCATCGGTATCGGCTTCAAAATTATCGTTATCGGTTTCAAAAAGTAAAATGTATGACTTTTTAAAACGCCACTGTGTACATAGACGTAGGGAGAAGTATGGAGCGCCAATAAACCTTAAAGGCACTGCTTGTGCGTGTCGGCCCAATCACAGAATATCTACGGCTTTTCACACACACAAGTGAATGCAAATCATACTTGGTCAACAGCCATACAGGTCACACTGAGGGTGGCCGTATAAACAACTTTAACACTGTTACAAATATGCGCCACACTGTGAACCCACATCAAACAAGAATGACAAACACATTTCGGGAGAACATCCGCACCGTGACACAACATAAACACAACAGAACAAATACCCAGAACCCCTTGCAGCACTAACTTTTCCAGGACGCTACAATATATACCCCTCCGCAATTCTCTTCTCCCCCCACACACCCCCCCTCATGCTTTCTCCGGGAGAGCATACCCCAAATTCAAAGCTGCTGTTTTGAGGCAGGGCAGCACGGTGGACCAGGGATTAGTGTGTCTGCCTCACAATACGAAGGTCCTGAGTAGTCCTGGGTTCAATCCCGGGCTCGGGATCTTTCTGTGTGGAGTTTGCATGTTCTCCCCGTGACTGCGTGGGTTCCCTCCGGGTACTCCGGCTTCCTCCCACCTTCAAAGACATGCACCTGGGGATAGGTTGATTGGCAACACTAAATTGGCTCTAGTGTGTGAATGTGGGTGTGAATGTTGTCTGTCTATCTGTGGTGGCCCTGCGATGAGGTGGCGACTTGTCCAGGGTGTACACCGCCTTCCGCCCGATTGTAGCTGAGATAGGCACCAGCGACCCCAAAGGGAATAAACGGTAGAAAAGGAATGGATAGATGGATGTTTTGAAGCTTGTTAAAAAATATAATGCACTTTGTGACTTCAATAATAAATAAGACAGTGCAATGTTGGCATTTTTTTTCCATAACTTGAGTTGATTTATTTTTAAAAACATTGTTACATTGTTTAATGCATCCCGAGGGGCATCACAACAAAATTAGGCATAATAATGTGTTAATTCCACGACTGTATATATCGGTATCAGTTGATATTGGTATCGGTAATTAAGAGTTGGAAAATATCGGAATATCGGATATCGGTCAAAAAGCCATTATCGGACATCTGTATTTATTACCTGTGTGAACATTTTAAGTAACAGAATTAAAAATTAATCACTTCGTTATTGGTCAAATGTCAAAACAATAAAAACTCAAGTCTTTATTGACTTCCTCCACCATCGAAATGTTTAACATTCTTCTGACACTAAAGTATAGAATACTTTACCAGTTGTTATGGTTTCAGTACCTCTAAGGTTCCTCTCATCAATTTAAATACTGTCCATATTTTAAGCATGTAAACACTGTAATTCTATTAACTTTTGGCTCTTGCTTGCTATCTTTCAGATGAAAAACTCCCTGAAGAAAGATCTATGTCTGGATCAGGGGCCCGACAACGACAATGTTCCGATCTTGTACCTTTGTCACGGAATGACACCACAGGTGAGAGTCGTGCTTCGGATTTCACAGCCATAGCCGGTCTGCATTTGCAGTGTTGGTATAGTAACATTTCTGACATGAGAAAAGCAAGCATTGTATCAGACACAAACCCCTTTGTCTCTTCTTACGGCTGTGATGCTGCAATTTTGCAGAATCTCTGTGAATGAGACTCTCTCCTCTTTAGTGTAAAGCCGAATGGGAATGTTTGTTCAGGATAGGTCAGTCTAGATAGCAGGGACTCTAAATGTTAGCGCAGCTTTATAATAAATGGGTTGTACTTGTATAGCGCTTTTCTACCTTCAAGGTACTCAAAGCGATTTGACACTACTTCCACATTCACCCATTCACACACACATTCACACACTGATGGAGGGAGCTGCCATGCAAGGCGCTAACCAGCACCCATCAGGAGCAAGGGTGAAGTGTCTTGCTCAGGACACAACGGACGTGACGAGGTTTGGACTAAGTGGGGATTGAACCAGGGACCCTCGGGTTGCGCACGGCCACTCACCCAACTGCGCCACGTCGTCCCATTCCTGTTGTTTGCCAGCTGCTTTAAGCTGCTATGGATTTCTTCATCATTCTTTGTCTGAGCAGTTTATTTTAATCTTGCTGTGACAATTGTAAACTTGTTTGCGCTTAACTACTCATTTTCATTGTCTTTATTCAATCAACATAATTTATTGGACAATATTTTTGAACATGTAAAAATATTCATTATAGGTGTTAAACTACTATTGTATCGGTTGTGTTAGTTTCCGCTCCCCTTACAGCAGTGGTTCTTAACCTTGTTGGAGGTACCGAACCCCACCAGTTTCATATGCGCATTCACCGAACCCTTCAATAGTGACAAATATATTTATTTATTTCAAATTCAAGACAAAGTTATATGTTTTTGGTAACACTTCAGTAAAGGGAACATATTGTAAGTAACAAAGACTTAATTTTGTCGTGATCTGTGGTCTGGATTATGTTTTTGTTTTTTTTTTGTTAGTTTTTGGACTCATTTAGTTCCTGTTTGCGCTCCCTTTTTTGTTTGGTTACCATGCCGACTTATGATTTTCACCTGCCTCTGGTGTTCTGACCGCGCACCCCGTTTCTAATCAAGACCCTTATTTAAGCCTGTCTTTGCCAGTCAGTCGGCCTGGCGTCGTTGTTTGTTTTCATGCGATACCACTGTTTGTGTTGCTAAATTCATGCCGTGTCCACGTAAGTCTTGTTTATTTCTTGCCACAGTTTCGTGTTTGTTCGAAGCCATAAATTATGTTTGTTTGTTTCATGCCACAGTTTTGTGTTTGTTCCACGCCATAGTTTATGTTTGTTTACCTCATGCCTTGCCAAGATTTATCGAGTTAATAAATATGTTCCTACCTGCAAGCCTTGTCCGTAATAGTCCGTTTGCATCCCAGGAGAACAAACCTCGCAGTAAGTTGCGACCCCTCCGTCATGACAGAATGATCATAAGTCGGCATGGTAACCAGACAAAACAAGGAGCGCAAACATGAACTAAAAGAGTCCAAAAACTAACAAAAAATAACAAACATAATCCAGACCACAGATCATGACCAATTTTAGAGTTATTTGGACACTACGGGAACATATTCTAAGTAATAAAGACTTAATTTAGAGTTATTTGGTTAGGGTTAGGGACAGGGTTAGAGAGTTAGGGTTATAATAAGGCCTTAATAATGACTAGTTAAGATCCAAAATGTTACTAATTAGCATGTTAATAAGCAACTAATTAATGGTGTATATGTTCCCCATACTAAAGTGTTACCTTGTTTTTTTTACTGGTGCACAATTTGAACCGTGCATGAACATCACCTTGTTCAAAAAACACAACCAACACAGTGAATAAACTCAAAACAAATTACACACATGCAAATAAGTCATCTGTTGCCGTATGCGTAATAGGCCGATAGGGAGAAGTTTGTATTTACACGATGAGACGGGTGTGTTTTGACCTACGCCGAACCCCTGAGGCCGACTTACCGAACCCCTAGGGTTCGATCGAACCCAGGTTAAGAACCACTGCCTTACAAGTATGGTGTGTAGTTTGCTGTGTTCCATCTAGTTATATTTCAGATCTCTATTTGAAAAATGATGAACATTTTGGTTTTAACTGAATGATGCTAACAGTTGTGTCCGTGTTTACATCATCACGGGCCTGATCAGCAGCATGTGCAAACTATAAAATTGTGTATATTACGAGGGGGCGTGTTGCGTGTGATCAACTTAGACAATTGACAACTAGTACAAACTGGCCTATTCAAATGAGGTTTTTGCGTGTACTATGCGACTTTCCCCATGGAGACACTCATGTACTGCGCACCCCATGTTATCATGCTCCTACCTGTTGCACTTTTCTGTGTTTTAAAACATTTATGTTCGACTTTTTATGGCTATTTTATAAGCAGTTCTGCAGGGCATTTACAGTGTAACCCACTTTTTTAGAGCGCTCAAGGTGCGCTCATGGAAGATGCTGGCACTAACTGTGAGCGTGCCCTGGAATGTTGAATACGCAAAATAAATGCATATTACAATTAAAAAAAAAAGTTCATACAGGAGATATGGAATAGTTCTTTATACAAACGTCATGAAATAAACACCAGAAGACATTAACATGTAAAATGTTAGTTTTGATAAGTCTTCCAGCAGCTATGACATTATAAAATGATGTTGCTGAACAGACAATATGTTGTTGTTTTTTTGACAGTCCATACATGTTGACAAGCTTACGTAGGACGGAGCTGCATCGCAATCACCTCCTTTTTATTGAGGCGGTACAGCTCGGTATGTAGAGCGGCCGTCCCACCAACTTGAGGGTTCTAGGTTCGATCCCTGCTTCCGCAATCCTAGTCACTGCCGTCGTGTCCATGGGCAAGACACTTTACCCACCTGCTCCCGGTGCCACCCACACTGGTTTAAATGTAACTTATATATTGGGTTTCACTATGTAAAGCGCTTTGAGTCACTAGAGAAAAGCGCTATATAAATATAATTCCCTTAACTTCACTTTTTCACAGCCTTTTTTGCGCAACAGCCAGTTTGCACGTCCTTTCTAGGCGTTCTAAATATAAATGCAAAAGAGCGTACACAGAAGAGTTTCAGCCTTGATAAATGACACTGCTTGTGATAAATAATTATATTTTCATTTTCTCATCCCAGTATTGTCGCCGTTCTGATGATTAACATATATTCTGCATATTCATGCAAACAGACACGTTGTGCTCCTTGTTTTGCTCACTTAAGAGAAGCAACACTCTGCTCACAAGATCGGCTTTGCATGTACTATTAAGTTTGCATGTGCTTTTAATACACGCAAAACTTTGGCCTTTGGTAGATCAAGCACCATGTCTTTACAAGGACATTATCTGATCGTTTTGGTGAGTGTCAACGTTGAAAGAAAGCACTGCACACAAACTGAACTGTAGTATTAGAAGGGATGCTATTTCTACCACAATTCCGGAGGCATCGCTGCACCATTAATTACTATTAATTACTATAGTTTGTGATTAGCATTGACGAAATTAAAATATGATGCTTTGGCAGTGAGTAACTGCAAACTCACTCTCCAATATGTAAATGTTAAGCCTTTTCCCCACTGAAGTCTCCAATGATCAGTATCCCTCAGCTAAATATAGGCAAGCCGATTACCTTGTGGGATAGCGGGGGGGCTGAAATGATTAAATATTCGTGCTTACTCCTGAATGTTTGTGTTCGCCGCTATGTACAGTTCACATATTTCCTCTACTCAATGCATTTGGTGAAAGTAAATCAGACATATAGATAAATAAACTAGGGATGGATATTCAGTACTTACATAGGTACCGACATACACTATATTGCCAAAAGTATTTGGCCACCTGCCTTGACTCACATATGAACTTGAAGTGCCATCCCATTCTTAACCCATAGGGTTCAATATGATGCCGGTCCATCTTTTGCAGCTATTACAGCTTCAACTCTTCTGGGAAGGCTGTCCACAAGGTTGCGCAGTGTTTTTATAGTAATTTTCGACCATTCTTCCAAAAGTGCGTTGGTGAGGTCACACGCTGATGTTGGTCAAGAAGGCCTGGCTCTTAGTCTCTGTTCTAATTCATCCCAAAGGTGTTCTATCGGGTTCAGGTCAGGACTCTGTGCAGGCCAGGCAAGTTCATCCACATCAGACTCTGTCATCCATGTCTTTATGGACCTTGGTTTGTGCACTGATGCACAGTCATGTTGGAAGAGGAAGGGGCCAGCTCCAAACTGTTCCCACAAGGTTGGGACCATGGAATTGTCCAAAATGTTTTGTTAACCTGGATAATTCAAAATGTATTTCACTGGAAGTAAGGGGCCAAGCCCAACTTCTGAAAAACAACCCATAATTCCTCCTCCACAAAATGTACCATTCTCCTGGCAACCTCCAAACTCAGACTCATCCATCAGATTGCCAGATGGAAAAGCGTGATTATTAACTCCAGAGAACGAGTCTTCACTGCTGAGCCTTCTTAATGATTGATGTGCTGTTGACTGTCCAGGAAAAGTCATTAGAGATGTGGACTCCAAGGTACCTGAATGTGTGGACCCTCTCCACACACTCGCCATTGATGTAGAGGGGGGCAGGGTCGGTGCTCCTCCTCCTGAAGTCGACGATGATCCCTCTGGTCTTGCTGGTGTTGAGAGCGAGGTTGTTCTCCGAAGACCAGGCAGTCAGTTTCAGGACCTCCTCCCTGTAGGCAGCCTCGTCACCCCTGGAGATGAGCCCGACCACTGTGGTATCGTCAGCGAACTTGACGATAAGGTTGTCACTGTGGGATGGACTGCAGTCATGGGTGTAGCGGCAGTAGATGAGGGGGCTCAGCACACAGCCCTGTAGGGAGCCGATGCTCAGCGTGCGGGTGGATGAGAGGTGGGGACCAAGTCTCACATTCTGGGGTCGGTCCGTTAGGAAGTCCCTTATCCCGGCGCTTGTGAGAGGGGGGAGGCCAAGAGTGTCCAGTTTATTGCAGAGTCTTTCCGGAATTATTGTATTGAAGGCAGAACTGTAATCCAAAGAGAGCATCCGGAGGTAGCTCTGCTGCTGCTCCAGGTGATTCAGAGCAGAGTGGAGAGCAACAACGATGGCGTCCTCAGTGGATCTGTATGCCCGCTATGCGAACTGGTGGGGGTCGAAGTCTGGAGGGATATGGTCCTTGATGTGATGGAGAACCAGTCTCTCGAAGCACTTCATGATTACCGGAGTGAGGGCCACTGGTGGGTAATCATTCAGGCTGGTGATGGGAGACTTCTTCGTCACCGGGGTTATTGTAGATGACTTCAGACAGGATGGGATAACTGCCTGAGCCAGGGAGAGGTCGAAGATCCTGGTGAGGGGGGGAGCAAGCTGGTGGGCGCACGCCCTGAGCATCTTTCCAGGTACTCCATCTGGTCCAGTAGCCTTCCGGGGTTCACAGCCAGGAGCACTCGTCTGACACTGTGCTCCTGTAAAGTGAGTGGAGTGGTGCCGGAGCCCGGAGGGGGCAGGGGCAGGTCTGGAGCTGATGAGTGTCGCTGGGGGGTTTCGAAACGGGCAAAGAAACAGTTAAGCTCCTCTGCCAGGGTCGCACTCTCCCGTGACTTATTGCTGGACAGATGGGACTCTATGCACCTCCTGTGGTCCGCCTTTGCTTTTTTAATCCCTCTCTTCAGGTCGGCTCTAGCAGCACTGTACATTGCCCTGTCCCCCTGACCTGAAGGCTGCGTCGCGGGCCCTGAGGAGTGCGCGGACCTGTCTGGTCATCCAGGGTTTCTTGTTGGGGTAAACCCGGATGTTTTTTTCCACAGTCACATTCCCGATGCAAAACTATATATAGTCCAGCACCCTTCCTGTGGCTGTCTCCAGCTCCTGTTATTGGAAGAGGTCCCAGTCTGTGTGTTGGAAGCAGTCCTGAAGTTTGGGGAGTGCATCGTCAGGCCAGGTCATACAGTCTTTGTGATGGGCCTGGCCTGGCGTCTGATGGGGGTGTAGGTAGGAGAGAGCAGGAGGGAAAGATGGTCTTACTGTCCAAGCTGGGGGAGGAGTGTAGCTCTGTACGCGTGCTTCATGTTGGTATACACGTGGTTCAGGGTGTTATTGCCCCTTGTAGAACACTTCACGTGCTGGTAGAACTTAGGGAGTACAGTCTTCAGATTGGCCTTATTAAAATCCCCTGCTATGATATGAACACCGTCGGGGTGGGCCCGCTGCTGTTCGTTGACGGTGTTCAGCAGAAGAGAGAGCGCTGTATTTACTTTGACCTCCGGTGGAATATACACAGCTGTGATGATAACAACAGACAACTCTCTCGGGAGAAAAAAAGGCCGGCATCTAACAGACATGTACTCCACGTCCGGGCAACATCCATCCATCCATCCATCATCTTCCGCTTATCCGAGGTCGGGTCGCGGGGGCAGCAGCCTAAGCAGGGAAGCCCAGACTTCCCTATCTCCAGCCACTTCGTCTAGCTCTTCCCGGGGGATCCCGAGGCGTTCCCAGGCCAGCCGGGAGACATAGTCTTCCCAACGTGTCCTGGGTCTTCCCCGTAGCCTCCTACCAGCTGGACGTGCCCTAAACACATCCCTAGGGAGGCGTTCGGGTGGCATCCTGACCAGATGCCCGAACCACTTCATCTGGCTCCTCTCGATGTGGAGGAGCAGCGGCTTTACGTTGAGCTCCTCCCGGATGGCAGAGCTTCTCACCCTATCTCTAAGGGAGAGCCCCGCCACCCGGCGGAGGAAACTCATTTCGGCCGCTTGTACCCGTGATCTTATCCTTTCGGTCATGACCCAAAGCTCATGACCATAGGTGAGGATGGGAATGTAGATCGACCGGTAGATTGAGAGCTTTGCCTTCCGGCTCAGCTCCCTCTTCACCACAACGGATCGATACAACGTCCGCATTACTGAAGACGCCGCACCGATCCGCCTGTCACTCTGGCGTTGCCGGCAGTGAGAGGCGACGGGCTGGGGTGGCAATTCTCGTTGCCCCCCGGCTCAAAGCCTGCACGTTTGAGTTCAACCCAGTGGACGAGAGGGTAGCTTCCCTTCGCCTTCGGGTGGGGGGACGGGTCCTGACTGTTGTTTGTGCTTACGCACCAAACAGCAGTTCAGAATACCCACCCTTTTTGGGTACACTCGAGGGAGTACTGGAAAGTGCTCCTCCGGGTGATTCCCTTGTCCTACTGGGAGACTTCAACGCTCATGTCTGCAACGACAGTGAAACCTGGAGAGGCGTGATTGGGAAGAATGGTCGCCCGGATCTAAACCCGAGTGGTGTTTTGTTATTGGACTTTTGTGCTCGTCACGGATTGTCCATAACAAACACCATGTTCAAACATAAGGGTGTCCATATGTGCACTTGGCACCAGGACACCCTAGGCCGCAGTTCCATGATCGACTTTGTAGTTGTGTCATCGGATTTGCGGCCTTATGTTTTGGACACTCGGGTGAAGAGAGGGGCGGAGCTTTCTACCGATCACCACCTGGTGGTGAGTTGGCTGCGATGGTGGGGGAGGATGCCGGACAGACCTAGCAGGCCCAAGCGCATTGTGAGGGTCTGCTGGGAACGTCTGGCAGAGTCTCCTGTCAGAGAGAGTTTCAATTCACACCTCCGGGAGAACTTTGAACATGTCACGAGGGAGGTGCGGGACATTGAGTCCGAGTGGACCATGTTCCGAACCTCTATTGTCGAGGCGGCTGATTGGAGCTGTGGCCGCAAGGTTGTTGGTGCCTGTCGTGGCGGTAATCCCAGAACCCGTTGGTGGACACCAGCAGTAAGGGATGCCGTCAAGCTGAAGAAGGAGTCCTATCGGGTTCTTTTGGCTCATAGGACTCCGGAGGCAGTGGACGGGTACCGACGGGCCAAGCGGTGTGCAGCTTTAGCGGTCGCAGAGGCAAAAACTCGGACATGGGAAGAGTTCGGGGAAGCCATGGAAAACGACTTCCGGACGGCTTCGAAGCGATTCTGGACCACCATACGGCGCCTCAGGAAGGGGAAGCAGTGCACTATCAACACCGTGTATGGTGCGGATGGTGTTCTGCTGACTTCGACTGCGGATGTTGTGGATCGGTGGAGGGAATACTTCGAAGACCTCCTCAATCCCACCAACACGTCTTTCTTTGAGGAAGCGGTGCCTGGGGAATCTGTAGTGGACTCTCCTATTTCTGGGGCTGAGGTCGCTGAGGTAGTTAAAAAGCTCCTCGGCGGCAAGGCCCCGGGGGTGGATGAGATCCGCCCGGAGTTCCTTAAGGCTCTGGATGCTGTGGGGCTCTCTTGGTTGACAAGACTCTGCAGCATCGCGTGGACATCGGGGGCGGTACCTCTGGATTGGCAGACCGGGGTGGTGGTCCCTCTCTTTAAGAAGGGGGACCGGAGGGTGTGTTCCAACTATCGTGGGATCACACTCCTCAGCCTTCCCGGTAAGGTTTATTCAGGTGTACTGGAGAGGAGGCTTCGCCGGATAGTCGAACCTCGGATTCAGGAGGAACAGTGTGGTTTTCGTCCTGGTCGTGGAACTGTGGACCAGCTCTATACTCTCGGCAGGGTTCTTGAGGGTGCATGGGAGTTTGCCCAACCAGTCTACATGTGCTTTGTGGACTTGGAGAAGGCATTCGACCGTGTCCCTCGGGAAGTCCTGTGGGGAGTGCTCAGAGAGTATGGGGTATCGGAATGTCTTATTGTGGCAGTCCGCTCCCTGTATGATCAGTGCCAGAGCTTGGTCCGCATTGCTGGCAGTAAGTCGGACACGTTTCCAGTGAGGGTTGTACTCCGCCAAGGCTGTCCTTTGTCACCGATTCTGTTCATAACTTTTATGGACAGAATTTCTAGGCGCAGCCAAGGCGTTGAGGGGTTCCGGTTTGGTGGCCACGGGATTAGGTCTCTGCTTTTTGCAGATGATGTAGTCCTGATGGCTTCATCTGGCCGGGATCTTCAGCTCTCACTGGATCGGTTCGCAGCCGAGTGTGAAGCGACCGGAATGAGAATCAGCACCTCCAAGTCCGAGTCCATGGTTCTCGCCCGGAAAAGGGTGGAGTGCCATCTCCGGGTTGGGGAGGAGACCCTGCCCCAAGTGGAGGAGTTCAAGTACCTAGGAGTCTTGTCCGGGCAACAGTGCTGTTCAATGATTGTCCCATTGTTGCACCAGTTCTCATGCACGTAAATACAGAGCCAGCGGAGCAGAGTGCGGCCGGCTAGCTGCCTGCTAGCTTCGGGTATTTCCGGCTGAAGCCAGGTTTTGGTGATAATCATAGCACAACAGTCCCGAACATAGCGGTTTCCAGCGACTTGTAACTCCAGGTCGTCCATCTTCTGTACGAGGGATCTGGCATTGGAGAGGAACAGGCTCGGTAGAGGTGGCTTGTGGGGTTGTTTCCTAAGCCTGAGCAAGACGCCGGACCTGCGGCCACGCTTCTGCTCCCTTTCCCAGACCCGACAACAAACCACGGAGAGCCCGGTGCTCTTGCTATGTCATCTGGGATGTTGTGCTCATGGTGAAAGTCGCTCAAAACAGACATCTGGTGCGAGTTCCTGATATACCAAGAGTGACTGGCGGGTGTACCGGGTGTTTGCAGTACAGGTGGTGCACAAAAGGAAAAAAAAAAAGAAGAAAAGAAGGAGGAAAGAGCACTGAAATGGAGAGCCGTAAGCCGCTGCGTCCGTGCGCGCCATCTTGGAAAAAAAAAAAGATGGTGTTACTGCAGAAACACTAAAACAGGGTAGTGAACCTATCGTCAAAACGTTTACAGCGCTTATTAACAAGTGCCTCTCTTGTGAGGAAGTCCCAGATGTATGGACAAATGCATCAGTCCTACTCAACCACAAGAAGGGAGACACTGCAGACCTCTAAAAGAAAAAACATATAGACCAGTTTTGTACTTGTTACATATAAAATATTCTCACAAGTTTTATTAAGACGGATGCTTAGAGCCCTAGAAAGTCACCAACCAAGAGAACAAGCTGGATTCAAGGTGGCCTTTTCTACTTATTGACCACATTCAGACTGAAAGCTAGTGAATATAACATCCCACTTTGCTTTGAATTTTTTTCTACTATGAAAAGGCATTACACTCAATCAACTTTTACCGACTTTTTACTGAACTCAAAAAATAAGGATTTAACACAGCATACGTCTCGGTCCAACATTGACATTGCACTGAGATAGCAATAAGATCAACCTTGAGCCAGACAACGCGACAATGTCTCGCCAAAACTTCACAGCCTGTATCCAAGATGCTATTATCAACAGTATCAATTTGGAAGGAAAGGGAGTCAATATGAATGCCTAATACCAAACTCATCAGATTTTTGCTGATGATATAATATCAAGAACTGAATGATATGCTGAATTAAATCCACCTCAAAAGCAAACCAGTGGGCCTAAACATGCACCTTCGAAAGACCAAAGTAATGTTGAGTAAGTACTCTACCAGGGCACCAATCGCTGTAGATGGAAACATTATCAAAGAAGTTGACAGCTATATCTATCTTGGTAAGATGGAAACAAACAATGGAGACCTGCTGCCAGAGATAAAACAAAAGAATAGGACTCCGATGGGCTTCTTTTGGGGGAAAAAGATCATGAATAACCCACAAATAAGTATGACAACTAAAAGAAAAGTATTTACTGTAATACGTACATACACCCTGTGATAATATAAGGCAGCAAGACATAGGCCTTCATGTCAAGCCAAACTGTACTCATGGCAGTGGCACAGAGAAAGATGAAGAGAATCATGTTTGGCATCACTCTAAATGACAGAAGAACTAACATCTGTACCCAACATAAAACAGGAGTCACTGATATATATCTTGCCATTAAGACATCATAACACAAATGGGCAGGACATGTGGCCAGAAAACGAGATAATCGGTGGACCATTAGAACGACCGAATGGACTCCTCGTGAACATAGAAGACCAAAAGGACGATCAAAAACAAAATGGATTTGACTTTACACAACACTTGGCAGAGACTTGTTTAAGATAGACGTCAATGGTTGGAGTCCAGAGAGGGGTTCCTCAAGGAACAAAATTAACCCGTATGAGGATAATGACTGTTATAAACTTAAATTAGTGGAATATCTAATATTGTTCATTATTGCCTGAAGTGCAGCATTCATAGTTCCAGCTTGTAAGTATTGAGCCAAATCCTCTAAGTGGACTATTCGGGGTACTCCCGCTGTCACCTTCTCTTTGCAAATCCCAAAAGATTCTAGTGGCATTTACTACTTTGTTAGCGAGAACACTTATTGTGCTTAAATCATCAGCGGTCACTCGAAGCGAGTATGACGATCCTCCTGGTAGGGATGTATCCCTTTATGGACGATGCCTGTGCGTGACTTTGTTTAAAGGGGAACATTATCACCAGACCTATGTAAGCGTCAATATATACCTTGATGTTGCAGAAAAAAATCCACGTTTTTTTAACCGATTTCCTAACTCTAAAAGGGTGAATTTGGCAATTGAAACGCCTTTCAATTGTTCGCTGTCAGAGCAAAGACCTATCACTCGTGACGTTACAACGGGAAGCAATCCGCCATTTTCTCAAACACATTACACACACCAAGTCAAATCAGCTCTGTTATTTTCCGTTTTTTCGACTGTTTTGCGTACCTTGGAGATATCATACCTCGTCGGTGTGTTGTCGGAGGGTGTAACAACATGAACAGGGACGGATTCAAGTTGACTTACATGGAGTGTGCTAATCAGACATATTAATGGTCACGGCATGCTAATCAATGCTAACATGCTATTTAGGCTAGCTGTATGTACATATTGCATAATTATGCCTCATTTGTAGCTATATTTGCATCCAGCCTTTCCCTCCACCCACATTTAATGCCAAGCAAACACATACCAATCGACGGATTCAAATACACCAGTGGTCAAAAGATGCGAATGTCCCTCATTTGTTCTGCACATTTTACCGACGATAGCGATGCTACAACAGAGATGTGTGGATATCCTGCGACACTCAAAGCAGATGCATTTCTAACGATAAAGTCAACAAAATCACAAAGGTGAGTTTTGTTGATGTAATTGACTTGTATGCTAATCACACATATTTGGTCACGGCATGACTGCCAGCTAATCGATGCTAACATGCTATTTAGGCTAGCTGTCATTATGCCTCATTTGTAGCTATATTTGCATTCAGCCTTTCCCCCCACCCACATTTAATGCCAAACAAACACTTACCAATTGACGGATTTAATTTGCTCCAGTGGTCAAAAGATGCAATCGTTGGTTAGAAGGCGATCACCGAATTCGTTGTCTGTCGTGATATGGCTAAATAGCTTCAGTTTCTTCTTCAATTTTGTTTTCGCTATCTGCCTCCACACTCCAACCATCCGTTTCAATACATGCGTAATCGGTTGAATCGCTTAAGCCGCTGAAATCCGAGTCTGAATCCGAGCTAATGTCGCTATATCTTTCCGTTCTATCTGCCATGTCTGTTTGTATTGGCGTCACACAGTGACGTCACAGGAAAATGGACGGGTGGATTTACAGATAGCGAAAATCAGGCACTTTAAAGCCTTTTTTCGGGATATTCCATGATGGGTAAAATTTTGAAAAAAACTTCAAAAAATAAAATAAGCCACTGGGAACTGATTTTTATTTGTTTTAACCCTTCTGAAATTTTGATAATGTTTCCCTTTAATATGGGGAGACTGGTGCAAAGATAGTCACCACACGATCCTCGACAGATCCGGGGCAGGGTCCAGTGGCATGGAGTCCAAGACGACTGGGTACCCTTTTCTGCTGCAGCCTTCATTCACCATCCCAGCCGTTGTGATGCTCCATATGTTTAGCAATTATCCTCCGCCTGTTCCATCGTTGAAGTCTTGGGTTGTTATTTCCCCATAACTGGGCCCACATGGATGTTGGGGTGCCTTCTTCCGCCATCGCAGTCATTGTGGTGGTTCTTAAATCTACCGTCTTCCGCCTGCTCTGCTGTTGAGGTCTTTACCGTATCCCTGGTTAGGGGGCAGTCAGGTACTAGGCCTTTGCCAAGGGCCACCTGGGGTAACAGTACTAAAGGGGTTAACCTCCTAGTGCCCCAAGACCCCATGGAGGAGCCTCCACTGCTGATGCACTTTAACATCATGCCCAGGACAGGGGGTGATCAAGGGTGATGGGTCAAATGCAGAGAATATTTTCGCCACACCTAGTGTGTGTGTGACAATTATTGGTACTTTAAATGGAAGGCTGCAGCACCTCCGTACCACACCTGCTGGATCAGAGATAGTCTTTATTTCCTTAAATTGTAGAAAATTTGGCTGACATTGAATGGTTGTTCTGTAAAATTTCAAGAAGTATGGGCTGCTTTCTTAAAATATGTAAAGGAGACTGATCTCCAGTTTGGCCCCAATTTAGACAAGTTGAATTGTTGATGATTAATGAGCCTTTTGTTTGCTTTTGTGTATTGCTGCACCTTGTTGGGACCATTCGAAAGTAAAGTTGTCTGTGGCTTTAAATCAATATTTGCCTGTACCTATTTGGCTGCTTGTGTATTCTTTTTTTGAGTGGGGGAAAAAATATATATTTGATTTGTATTGTATTGTATTTCTGTTAACTCTGTGTCCAAAAAAGTCGATGAAAAAATGTTTTAAAAATATATACATTTCCAGCTTGTAGCCTTAGCCCCGATCTTTACTTGACCCGACACTGCTTTTGTTTTATAAGCTCGAAAAAGTGTTTGTCTGTTTGCACAGTCCATTTGAGAGCAGGTTGTTTTGTTCTTGCAGAATGTGTACTACACCAGTACTCAGCAGCTCCTGGTGGGCCTTCTCAGTCCCACCATCGATGACGACGACAACAAGTGCCTGGTGGACGTGAACAGCAGACCACGCCTCATCGAGTGTGGCTACGCCACAGCAAAACGCATGAAACTAAATTGGCTCTTCACTCAGGTGACCACAAATGTTTAGCATTAACTTTAAGTTGACCATTCAATTAAAAATTGGTTATAAATACACAATAAATCTGGTCCCTAGACCTGTATCAGAATCTGTACAAAGCAGCAGGCGGCGCAATACACTCACACACCGGTCGAGCAGCTAAGAAATATGATATTATTTTTATTGTAATCTACAAATTGCGATTTTACTAATATTGTAAACATTAGTACGTAAAATATTGTCTTTGTTGAAATGTTGTCTTATATTCAGGTAACTGCAATCCATTTTAATCCCTAACACTTCCCTTTATTTGGATTCTTCAAAACACAGTTTGGAGCTATCAGGGGCTGACCTCAAAACACTCTAGTAAACATAATAAATGACTGATGTGATAAGCTAGTGTTTGTTTGCTTTGTGAAGAGAGTTCAATCTGCTTGTCAATAAACCAAATTTTGGAGGAATTTTTGGTGCGTTCACGGACCCTTGCTCAAAGTTCGAAACAAAGGTATCACTGGGTTTTAAAGACAGGGGAACCCTTAACTCCAAGGTGATGTACTACTTATTTAATAATATTAATGATGTGTTATTATGGCCCTGGGTGAATGGGTGGTTGCATACAATCTGGTGTTGCAAAAAAGCTAAGTACTATATTACTATCTGTGTTATACAGCATATTTAGTAGCCTTATAAAAACGTACAAAGCACCCACTCTCTCAGCTGGATAGCGACTTAGCTAATAAAGCTAAACTAGTCTCAATCGAAAACAACTATGCTCCAAAAGTGTCTGCTCCCTCGCCTATAGCTTCGAAGACAGCAAGAACTCGACTAAGTGAAAGAACCAACGTGAGTATGGCTCCCTGCTCTTCTTGCTCTTCCCTTCTTACCATGAATTGATTTGCGTGAACCCCGACTTAAACAAGTTGAAAAACGTATTCGGGTGTTACCATTTAGTGGTCAATTGTAAGGAATCTGTACTGTACTGTGCAATCTACTAATAAACGTTTCAATCAATCAATCAACCAATTGCACCATTCTCATGGATAGATTGGCCCTACTAGAGGACCGCATCCACCAATTAGAGCAGAGTAATTTCTTAACTTTAGATGCTAGGGACATGTTTGCTAGCGTTAGCTGTAGCGAGCTGACTAGCACAGCTTGTAGCAGCCCTATAAAGCCTACAAGCCACAGTGAACCGGTTGAGACCCATAATAGATGTAGCCGTTTAACTGATCCTACACCCCAGTCTACAGGACACCCCACCTCAGTCATAGGGGACTCCATCATCCAGAACATAAAGCTTTGTAAACCAGCCATAAATAAGTGTATTCCCGGGGCCAGAGCACCTGACATTGAAGCTAGTCAACATGTACGACAGGCTAATCTCAACCCTAGCTACGCGAACATAGTTGTACACGTTGGCTCCAATGACACTAGGTTAGACAGTCAGAGAATAAAAAGGGGAACATAGCTAGGACTTGTAATCTCGCTAGAAAGATGTCTCGGAATTGAGTACTTCTCTGCCCCCCTGCCTGCAGGATGCAATGATGAGAAGGATAGCATATTAGTCTCCCTTAACAAGTTGCTCTGTAGTTTTTGTAGAGAACAGGCAGTAAAGTTTATTGATAATTTGCCCTCTTTCTGGGGCAAACTGGGCTTTCACCTTCTTTCTTTTTAAACAAACTGTCTGCACTCTCGGATTTTCACAACTTTGTGCAGATACAGTTGTACTGTAGAGGTTTTTATCGGTTTGCTCAATTCTGACAGCCACAAAAACACTGCAAAAGTTAAACATTTAGCTTTAGCAGAGATGCTAACTGCCCCTACAAAGAATATATTGTTGTGCTTTCCTCTACCATTGCTGACATTCTGGATGTTGCTGTTGTTAGGTGAAAACATTTGATATGAAGCACACTGCACCTCTGGCAAGAAAACACTTCAATGGAAAATGTGGGGAAAAAATGCTGTTATATTTGCTAATATTTTTTACAATTATTTTACAATAGATAGGCTTCTGGTGTATTTAGTTAGTTCAACCATGTTCTTTTCCAATGTGAAAAGCAGTCAATTAATTCATATACTTAAAATTAATTCTGGCCCTCTGATTTTCCTTTATGTCTTTGTGTGTTTTTTTTCAGTATGGATGTGAAATGGTTTTAAATTATATTCACTATTGTCTTAATATATATATATATATATATATATATATATATATACTGTACATATATATATATACATATTTTTATACATATTTATATATATATACATAGATACATATTTACATATATATATATATATATATATATGTATGTATATATATGTATATATTTCTATATATATAGCGCAATGATGTCACCTTATCGATGGTAAAATGCATTTTTAGACAATATGATTTGCCCGAGCGACTAGAAGACACCGGGAGTAACAAACGGTAGAAAAGGGATTAGATAGGGCAGACTTAAAAAAAAATTTAAAAAATAAAAAGTATATATATATATATATATATATATATATATATATATATATATATATATATATATATATATATATATATATATATATATATATATATATATATATACGTGCGTGAATGTAGGTCAGTGAAGTTAGGTTTGGTCGGGTCTGGGCCCTCCAGGACCCTATAACAATAATAAATAAGTAATATTCAAGACTTAAATTGGGCCTCAAACTAAATCTTTGTTAAGAGCCACAAAATTCTTGCCCTTAGACAAATGGAAATTACAATTATTTTTTTTAAATGTCCCCACTTCGGCAAATAGCTCAGGGCCTTGCAAAGAGAGCCTCAACAAAGACGCTGGGAGTCCTATGTTTTCTTGATGAATGTACACAAATTCTTTTGAATACACTCTGACAACTTCTTGTAAAAAATACATAACAGTATTCACAGAAGAGCATAAGCTGTAGTGTTTTGTCACTATTATGTAAGTTAAGTATGCATAATTTAGTGAGGGAGACTGAGATTCAGCAGAAAGGTTCGAACACATCTTGTCAAAAATCATCCATCAATAATTCAGACGGTTTTGACAACTAGTTAGGAAAACGAACTGGTATGGATACTTCCTCTATAAATATAAATATATATTTAATGTTTGTTTATCTAGGGTAAGACAATTGGGAAACATATTCCCTTTTGCAGTGCTGACTTAGCAGAGAAGCAGCATTTACATGTTGGAGATGTTGAAGTGTGATGGTAATCTCTCATCGTCGCTCATTTACCAACTAAGATTTGCGGTATAAATCGCGCTCAACAGTTTACAATTGCTCTTAATGTGTTAGCGCATGGGTGTCAAACTCTGGCCCGCGGGTCAAATTTGGCCCGTCGTGTATTTTCATTTGGCCCTTGAGGCAATATCAAATTAACATTAGAGCTGGCCCGCCGGTATTATACAGCGGCGGTGTCGCTGTAACACCGCATTCACCACTAATACTCATACTTGCTAACCCCCCCCAGATTTTCCAAGGAGACTCCCACATTTCAGTGCGCCTCACGAAAATCACAGGGGGCAACCATTCTCCCAAATTTCTCCCGATTCCCACCTGGACAACAATATTGGGGGCGTGCCTTAAAGGCACTGCCTCAAGCGTCCTCTAAAACCTTTCGTCACGTCTGCTTTTCCGACGTAGAAACAGCGTCCCGGCCTAGTTACATGATATATGTGGCTTTTACAAACACACACGCTAATGCAATGCAAGCTTGGTCAACAGGCATAGAGGTCACACTGAGGGTGGCTGTATGAACAACTTTAAGCCTGTTACAAATATGCGCCACACTGTGAACCAACACTAAACGAGAATGACAAGCAAATTTCAGGAGAACATCTGCACTGTAACACAACATAAACACAACAGAACCAATACACAGAACCCCTTGCAGCACTACCTCTTCCTGGACGCTACAATATAAAAATTTATTATTAGCCTGTGGGAAAAGTTTATTTTGATATTTACCTGAGACGGCTGCAAATAGAAAAGAGGCATTCAATTTCTATCTAAATTTGATTTGATATGCCATTGCTATTTTTAAATTATTAGTATTATTTGAAACTACGTTTTGCATGTCACTATAAAGTTATATAAGTCTCGCTTGTTCAATATTCAATGCAAAACTTGTTTGGGTCCCTATTAAAAGGTTAATTTGTTCAACCTTGGCCCGCGGCTTTGTTCAGTTTAAAATTTTGGCCCATTCTGTATTTGAGTTTGACACCCCTTTGTTAGAGCATAAATGAATGGTGAAGATGGACAAACACTTTTCAAGCGTAAAATGTAACTGGTACGCAATATATGGAAGAAAGACAGCAGAAAATACGGAGGACTTTGGTGGTGTTTATATCTATAACAAAAATGGATTATTAATTTTATTTGCAATATTTAATTAAAACAGAACAGTAATTTAACAATGAGTTCTTAGTGTGTGCTTCCACTGCCATGTTGTGTCTACTTTTAAATCTATGTGGTATAAAACAAGGACAACTTTTTGTTGAAATTGTTTTTTTTTAAGATTAAAGTTACAAGGAACACTTAAAACATTGATACAAATTGTTTGCAACTTGTGGACGACAGAGCCGACAGCAATCAAAAAGGAAGCTTTTGGTGTCGTTAAATAATTGTTATTATTGTTAGTTCCAATTAATTAAAACTGTACAGCAATTTGACAAAGAACTCTGAGTATGTGCTCTTACTGCCACCTAGTGTCTTCCTGTAAGTCTGTAATATAAAAACATCAATATTGCATAAAATCACAAACTGATGTAATGTTGGGGGGAAAAAAAGACCTCAAAACCTTGCAACTTGTGCGGCATCTTTCTGAAAACCTTTTGCAAAATCCTAGAAGGACTGAATGAATTGATTAACGTGGACCCCGATTTAAACAAGTTGAAAAACTTATTCGGGTGTTACCATTTAGTGGTCAATTGTACGGAATATGTACTGAACTGTGCAATCTACTAATAAAAGTATCAATCAATCAATCAAAACTGTTTTTTTGCAGCTGTAGCAGTTTTGAAACGCCCATTATTCAGGAGTTGTAGTGTACCATTACAACTCTAACATGGCATCATATGTCAGATGGAGAGAACGTCTTGTCCCTTTTAATCCTTGTTAATACACAAAATTGAATGTAATAATAAATAGGTCATTTTCAAATGAACAAAATGTGCTTATATGACATGTTTTGTTATGTTTAAATATGTGGTAGTCCGAGTAAGGGTGGCGTTGGGAATGAGACAGCAGATCTGTTTTGCAAAGAGATGCACGATTCTAACCAGCATGCTTTCATCTTTTTAGGGAGGATCCATCCAGAACAAGAAATCAAAGAGGTGCCTGGAGCTGGTAGCGAACACTGACAATGAGTTTGGCTACAAACTGGTTTTGCAGAAGTGCACTGAACAGAAATGGTTCATCACAAACGTGTTGTACAGCAGTTCACTATGAACACACAGGACTTACGTTGTGTGAATGTGTGAGTGTCTGCAAGTGTAATGCTGCATTCCAGACAGCTTGGAAGTTGGAAATAACCTTCTTAGAAACCTTCCAGTCAATAAACAAAAACAAAGAACCTGTCTGATGAAGGTACATCTTCCAATGTTTACATTTTCCTGAAGGAAATAGAATCACTCTTTCAATCAACATCAAACAAACATTTTAAAATTTTACATTATTTGAAGGGTTTTAGGTCACTAACAGTGTTTGCAAAAGTCCATTATTTACCTCGCTGGTTTCTTAGCAAAACAAAACAACAACCGTAGCAGCTTTTTGTTATCATTTCTTTCTCAAAGATTCCTTTTGTGCATGTACATGCACAACGGTATGTTCATACCGTATGTATGCCTCAACGCCAGTCATCTTATTTGGTCCCAACTACAATTTTTGAAAGTTCAACTACTAATTGTGACAAATGTCCACATGTATTTGTTAAATGCGTTCTTTTGCAGACCTACTGAAACCCACTACTACCGACCACGCAGTCTGATAGTTTATATATCAATGATGAAATCTTAACATTGCAACACATGCCAATACGGCCTTTTTAGTTTACTAAATCCATCCATCCATTTTCTACCGCTTATTCCCTTTCGGGGTCGCGGGGGGCGCCGGCGCCTATCTCAGCTACAATCGGGCGGAAGGCGGGGTACACCCTGGACAAGTCGCCACCTTATCGCAGGGCCAACACAGATAGACAGACAACATTCACACTCACATTCACACACTAGGGCCAATTCAGTGTTGCCAATCAACCTATCCCCAGGTGCATAATTACAATTTTAAATTTCCCGCAGAGTTTCTTGTTGAAAACGTCAAGGAATGATGATGCGTGCGCGTGACGTCACGGACTGTAGAGGACATATTAGCGCAGCACCATTTGCGGCTAAAAGTCGTCTCTTTTCATCGCGCAATTAAACAGTATTCTGGACATCTGTGTCGCTGAATCTTTTGAAATTTGTTCAATTAATAATGGAGATGTCAAAGTAGAAAGATGGAGGTGGGAAGCTTTAGCCTTCAGCCACACAAACACACGGTATTTCCTTGTTTAAGATTCCCGGAGGTGAAACTTTACTATGGATCAGAGCGGTCAAGCGAACATGGATCCCGACCACTTGTCAACCGGCAGGTTTCGATGAGACAATTGTGGTAAAAAGTCGCCTCTTACCGGAGATCAGCTGAGCTTGCGCCGTCCATGCAGCTGCCGTCGACTTCCCTCAGAGACTGGTGTCAAGACACCCGTGGCCACACCCTTCCGACTATCAGGTACTATTTAATCTCACTAAAACACTAGCAACACAATAGAAAGATAAGGGATTTCCCAGAATTATCCTAGTAAATGTGTTTAAAAACATCTGAATCCGTCCCAATGCAACCGCCTTTTATTTTTTTTAACTTTATTTAAAAAAATTAAAAATTCTAGTCCTTCGCTATCAATATCATCATCCACAAATCTTTCATCCTCGCTCAAATTAATGGAGAAATTGTTGTTTTCTCGGTCCGAATATCACTTTTTGTTGGAGGCTCCCATTATAAACAATGTGAGGATGTGAGGAGCCATCACACATGTGACGTCATAGTCTGCGACTTCCGGTAAAGGCAAGGCTTTTTTATTAGCGACCAAAAGTTTCGAATTTTATCGTGGATGTCCTCCACTAAATCCTTTCAGCAAAAATATGGCAATATCGCGAAATGATCAAGTATGACACATAGAATGGACCTGCTATACCTGTTTAAATAAGAAAATCTCACTTCAGTAGGCCTTTAAAGGAGAACTAAACTTTTTTGGGGCATTTTGCTTATCGTTCACAATCATGAAAGACATTTTTTTAATGCTATTTACATATTAAATAAATGTGTTTCAAAAGTCTGCTTACAATGAAGCCTATGGGAGTTGCTCTATTTTGCCTATAAAACACCTCCATTAAGGTTTTATATACATGAGGTATATATGTAAACGGCCACATTTATAATAACATTTAATATTTACGTATTGTGATCATTTTAACCATACGCGGCGCATTAAATTCTAAAATGCATCATAACGTTTGCTTTTTTTTTTTCATCACTGAATATTACTCACTGCAGACTTCATGAGAACCAACAAACAAAATAATACATCACTTACTGTAAAATGTCTGCTTTCATTAGGATGCCGACTGCTAGGATGGTCTTATTTTCCCATTCAGGTGAAGAATGACTCCTAATCCTCGCAAAGAAGAGGGTGATGGAACCAAGCGTCTTTTTGAGCCGTTCTCGTCATTTCCGGGTCTAAATTGGCTGTCAAAGTGTACCAACTTGTGGGAATATGTCCTTCTTCTTCTACTATGCAAGTGAGAGGCATGATTTATGACCTACAATAAACTCCCACGAGCAAGAAAACGCGGAAGAAGTTTTATCAGTCGATCATATCAAATTTAGCACTCAAGCTTGAGATCACGTTGCCGCTATAAATAGTTTGTCTGCGTTAGTGCTTATAATAACAAAATCAGTCATACTTTGTTAATATTCAAGTCACAAAATATAAATGGATGATTGTTGGCAGGTTTTATAAATGTTTTTTTTGTTGGGTTTTATGGGCAGAGTAGAGGACCTCACAATGGCTCTGCTGGACTTTTATATATGAATTGAAATGCATTAAAAAAAATCTCTTGTCTTTCACAGTGATTGTGAACGATTGGCAAAATTCTAAATAAAGTGCAGTTCCTCTTTAAACTATTATTGGCAACATATGCTAGCTGTTGGTGAAGTTCTTCTATTTATATATATATATATATATATATATATATATATATATTTTTTTTTTTTAGTCTTATTTTTAGCCGGTGATATACAGCAACTTTAGCTACTGTCGTGAAAGTAAAACTAAAATAAAGTAAAACTACTTACCTATTAAGGATTACTTGAAGCAGGGAAGTATTTTTGTACTGTCTCTTATGTCTTATGTTCTCGTCATAAGTACATGTATTTTGTATACTGTTGAAGTCATTGCGTACTTAAAAAAAAAAGTTGCTCTCCTCATTTTCGCACCAGTTATAACAAACTTTAGGGATGGACGATATAGCCTACAAACTATTTTGAAAAATAAAGCATGATGCCGCCTCCTGTGATAGTGATATATTATTATTATGTATATATTATTATATATCCATCCATCCATCCATCCATTTACTATATATATTATATTATATTATTATATTTGGTATGTAGATGATAATAGAAGTATTTCAAAATTGGTTATAAAGGCTCATAATTTGGCTGCTGAGGTGTATGTTAACATATTGCATCATTACAGTTTTCATTATTTTCTCAAAACAAATAATAATCTACTTGTTAATTAACTGTTATTATCTGGTTACATGGTTCTATCTTCACTTCTGTAATAACCACTTATTCTTATGCTATTTGGATACTTCTCATTAGTTTTGGGTGATACCACAGATTTTTTTTTTTATTTGGGGATCGGTCCAGTGCCAAGTAGTTTATCAATGCTGATATTTAAAATGATCAAGATTTTTGAAGATTTAAATTTTGAATGCTATTATAATCAGACAAAAACACAATATGTCAATCTAACAATAGCAAATACTGTAAATATTTAAATTATATCCTACTGTTGGCTCTGTTTTTAATTTATTGGAGTTTGCCCCTTAAAGCCCTCATGTTTCCAGTGACTTGTTCCCGAGTTTGTACACAATAATAAATACGACAAAATATATATATTTTTGATAGTAAAAAATATCAATCTAATCACTGTAGTATCGACCACATACTCATACTACCCTTAGCATCATTAATGTCATTATGAATCCACCTACCTCTGTGTCCATTCAAAAGCTCTAGCTTGCGGTTAGCGGTTAACATATCCTCCTATAGTGAATAGTGTAGCATGTTTGGCTTTTTGTCGTACTTGTAGGAGACGTGGTTTATTTGCCGCTATGGCGGTGAGGACTGCCGACATACAAGTGGTTTTGCACTGTGTAGGGACATTAGCCGCATGCTACATCGCTTTGAGGACGTGTTTGCTCGCTTGTCGCTGTCACATTTGCAGGACCTGGTGAGAATGTGTCATCAGCATGCATTATCACGATATAACGATGGTATTACCAGCTCTATCGTCGGCCAGATTTATACCATCTATACTGCAAATATCGTGCAACCCTAAAGTATATGACATCCTACATCCTAATAAGTATGTGTTCTGGTTCTATGGTTACCGTTACACGCTTTGTCTTCGTTTTAACTGATACTTTTTTATGATGGCCACAAAAAAGCCAAAGAAGAAGCAAAACACAGTGTTGGAGTCGATGCTTTTTGTTTGACCTTTGATCCATATTTGTTAAGAAAACGTGGGTCAGCTCTCAAAAGTAAGGGATTATGCTTAAACCTACTCGATATTGACATTGTTTCCTCCGTATGCTCATTTTGATTCTACAAACCGCGTTTCCATATGAGTTGGGAAATTGTGTTAGATGTAAATATGAACGGAATACATCCATCCATCCATTTTCTACCGCTTATTCCCTTTTGGGGTCGCGGGGGGCGCTGGCGCCTATCTCAGCTACAATCGGGCGGAAGGCGGGGTACACCCTGGACAAGTCGCCACCTCATCGCAGGGCCAACACAGATAGACAGACAACATTCACACTCACATTCACACACTAGGGCCAATTTAGTGTTGCCAATCAACCTATCCCCAGGTGCATGTCTTTGGAAGTGGGAGGAAGCCGGAGTACCCGGAGGGAACCCACGCATTCACGGGGAGAACATGCAAACTCCACACAGAAAGATCCCGAGCCTGGATTTGAACCCAGGACTGCAGGAACTTCGTATTGTGAGGCAGACGCACTAACCTCTCTGCCACCGTGAAGCAAATACAATGATTTGCAAATCCTTTTCATCCATCAATCCATTTTCTACCGCTTATTCCCTTTGGGGTCGCGGGGGGCGCTGGTGCTTATCTCAGCTACAATCGGGCGGAAGGCGGTATACACCTTGGACAAGTCGCAACCTCATCACAGGGCAACCCATATTCAATTGAATGCACTACATAGACAAGATAGTTGATGTTCAAACTCATAAACTTTATTTTTTTTTTGCAAATAATAATTAACTTAACATTTCATGGCTGCAACACGGGCCAAAGTTGTTGGGAAAGGGCATGTTCACCACTGTGTTACATCACATTTTCTTATAACAACACTCAATTTGAGAACAGAGGAAACTAATTATTGAAGCTTTGAAAGTGGAATTATTTCCCATTCTTGTTTTATGTAGAGCTTCAGTCGTTCAACAGTCCGGGGTCTCCGATGTCGTTTTTTACACTTCATAATGTGCCACACATTTTCGATGGGAGACAGGTCTGAACTGCAGGCGGGCCAGGAAAGTACCCACACTCTTTTTTTTACAAAGCCACGCTGTTGTAACACGTGCTGAAGGTGTCTTGACATTGTCTTGCTGAAATAAGCAGGGGCGTCTATGAAAAAGACGGCACTTAGATGGCAGCATATGTTGTTCCAAAACCTGTATGTACCTTTCAGCATTAATGGTGCCTTTCCAGATGTGTAAGTTACCCATGCCTTGGCCACTAATGCACCCCCATATCATCACAGATGCTGGCTTTTGAACTTTGCGTCGATAACAGTCTGGATGGTTCGCTTCCCCTTTGGTCCGGATGACACGATGTGGAATATTTCCAAAAATAATTTTAAATGTGGACTGGTCAGACCACAGAACACTTTTCTACTTTGCATCAGTCCCTCTTAGATGATCTCAGGCCCAGAAAAGCCGGTGGCGTTTCTGGATATTGTTGATAAATGGCTTTCGCTTTGCATAGCAGAGCTTTAACTTGCACTTACAGATGTAGCGACCAATTGTATTTAGTGACAGTGGTTTTCTGAAGTGTTCCTGAGCCCATGTGGTTATATCCTTTAGAGGTTGATGTCGGTTTTTTATACAGTGCCGTCTGAGGGATCGAAGGTCACGGTCATTCAATGTTGGTTTCCGGCCATGCCGCTTACGTGGAGTGGTTTCTCCAGATTCTCTGAACCTTTTGATGATATTATGGACCGTAGATGTTGAAATCCCAAAATTTCTTGCAATTGCACTTTGAGAACCGTTGTTCTTAAACTGTTTGACTATTTGCTCACACAGTTGTGGACAAAGGGGTGTACCTCGCCCCATCCTTTCTTGTGAAAGACTGAGCATTTTTTGGGAAGCTGTTTTTATACCCAATCATGGCACCCACCTGTTCCCAATTAGCCTGCACACCTGTGGGATGTTCCAAATAAGTGTTTGATGAGCATTCCTCAACTTTATCAGTATTTATTGCCACCTTTCCAAACGTCTTTGTCACGTATTGCTGGCATTAAATTCGAAAGTTAATGATTGTTTGCAAAGAAAAAAATGTTTATCAATTTGAACATCAAATATTCAACTGAATATGGGTTGAAAATGATTTGCAAATCATTGTATTCCATTTATGTTTACATCTAACACAATTTCCCAACTCATATAGAAACAGGGTTTGTATTTGAGCAAAGCACACAATGTAGTGGGTAGGGGTGTGGGGAAAAAATCGATTCTTTTTTTTTTTTTAAATCGATTTTTATTTTATTTTTATTTTTTACCAATCCAACAAACCAGTACACATCAATACCATAACAAT
Organism: Nerophis ophidion; assembly: GCF_033978795.1. Classification (NCBI taxonomy): domain Eukaryota; kingdom Metazoa; phylum Chordata; class Actinopteri; order Syngnathiformes; family Syngnathidae; genus Nerophis; species Nerophis ophidion. Next base: position 36,778,364 of record NC_084612.1, read on the forward strand.
GCAATCCAATTCCAAAACCAAACCTGAGCCAGCAACACTCATAACTGCAATAAACAGAGCAATTGAGAGGAGACAGAAACACGACACAGAACAAACCAAAAGTAGTGAAACAAAAATGAATATTATCAACAACAGTATCAATATTAGTTATAATTTCAGTTTAGCAGTGATTAAAAATCCCTCATTGACATTATCATTAGACGTTTATAAAAAAAATTAAAAAAGAACAATAGTGTCACCGTGGCTTACACTTGCATCGCATCTCATAAGCTTGACAACACCCTGTGTCCAATGTTTTCACAAAGATAAAATAAGTCATATTTTTGGTTCATTTAATAATTAAAACAAATTTACATTATTGCAATCAGTTGATATAACGTTTTCCTTTATAATTATAAAAGCTTTTTTTTTTTTAAATCTACTACTCTGCTTGCATGTCAGCAGACTGGTGTAGATCCTGCTGAAATCCTATGTATTGAATGTATACAGAATCCTTTTGAATCGGAAAAATATTGTTTTTGAATCAATAATCGCGTTGAATTGAAAAAGTTGATATATTATTGAATCGCGACCCCAAGAATCGATACTGAGTCGAATCGTGGGACACCCAAAGATTCGCAGCCCTAGTAGTGTGGATGTACAGTAGTGTCATATTTTCACACATGTAAAACAACTTATAAAAACACTGATATCTGTTCTCTGCATTTATTTATTTTCCACCAAATATCTTCATTTATTTATTTTCCACCAATGACTTAGTGGGAGTCTAGTCCTGATGACTTTGGGCCAAAAGCAGACTACACCTTTTACTTGTTGAATACAAATACATCATCTTACAATTGACATTTAAAATTTACAATAATCGACATCTAATCTTCTCATTTCATTGAAGTCAAAGGGTGCCCTCCTCTTCGTACTCTGCACCTTTTTTTTCGACCAATTTAAAAAATGTCTGTCTTCCCTTATGTCTGGAACGCAGCATAAAAACACCAAACAGAAGTGGATGAATTTTTAAATGTGCATTTTGAGCACATGATGATAAACTCATATCATATTGGGAATGATAAAACTTGTAATGAATCATCCACCGTATTTGATGACAAACTGGTACACGGGGTTTATTTTTTAGTAAAAACATTACAGTCTGTGCAATGACATCAAAGTTGTACGAGGTTAAAGATGTTTTGCTCATAACTGCTACTGTGTAGCAAATCTGTTTATGTTGTAATGGTTTTATTTTACCGTCTCAGGTTTATTACGTGATTTAGCTGTACAGTCGGGGTAGAAATGTGAGACAACTGTTTAGATATTTTCTGATTCTGAATAACCTGAACATTTGTAATAATATACAACAGTCAAGTAAAGGCTTTAAACCATCAAGTACATGTGCCTCTTTTCTGTAATTCAGAACAAGAACCAAGTTGCCTGCCTTTCAACCAATAAAACATTGAAATGCTAAAAAATGCTAAAATGCAAAAAAGAAACAAATATATGAAACATAGCAAACACAAACAACTTCATGCAGTGCATAAAGACCGAAAAAACAGGAAGCAGTTTACTTACAGGAGACCACAGCATTGTGGGTAGAAAGGAGTACTGAGAAATGATATGTGTCACTTTGAACATTGTCAGGGACATTTCAGATAACAAGGTGCATCCAAAGAGAAGAGATAAATGTCCCTGCCCACACACACAAACGCACAAACAGCAGTTGAAAAGTACACAAAGTGGCAAGTATCAGTGTGTCATGAGAAAATGCACAGGATGAAAAATAGGTCTGCTCTCTGCTCTCTTTTGTGCACCTGAGGAGGCGACTGGTGGCGCAGCCTGTTTTCCAAATGTCAGGCCTCATTAGAAACTGCATCCAAGCAGAGCTCAGCAGACCGCTGCATCAAATATACATGAAACCCACTTTCATCAAAACGGCCTGCCTCACTTGCACTTCTTAATATGTGCAACATGGCCTCTCAAAGCTCCAACAGACAACACAGACCAACACAAAAGACATTTGACACTTTTATTTTCAGAATCAGAAACGTTTTTATTGCCATTGTTTGAGAACGGGTTCACAAACTAGGAATTTTTCTTGGTGCAATCGTGCAACATAAAAGACATACAAGACAGAATAGGTAATAAGATGAGCTGTAACTGAGCTATCAGATCTTGTTATTGTTAACGTGTCTGATGGCCGAGGGGGAAAAAATGTTTAGATGGCGGGAGGTGTGGGTCTGGATGGACCGTAGTCTCCTGCCTGAGGGAAGAGGGGAGAATATTTTGTGTCCAGGGTGAGAAGAGTCAGCTGTGATCCGACCCACACGTCTCCTGGTCCTGGAGGAGAACAGGTCCTGGAGGGATGGGAGCCTGCAGCCAAAAACCTTCTCAGCAGCACATACGATGCGCTGCAATCGATGCTTGTCCCGGACTGTGGCGCCGGGGAACCACACGGTGATGGAGGAGGTGAGGATGGACTCGATGATGGCTGAGTAGAACTGCACCAGCATCTCAGTCGGTACTTTCAGTTTTTTGAGTTGCCGCAGGAAGTACATCCTCTGCTGGGCCTTCTTGATGAGGGAGCTGATGGTCGGCTTCCACTTGAGGTCCTGGGTGATGGTGGTGACCAAGAAACGGATAGAGTCCACAATGGAGACGGGGGTGGGAGAGTCAATCAAGGTGAGGGTAGATGGTGGGGGTGTGACTGTCCTGAAGTCCATGATCATCTCCACTGTTTTCTGGGCTTTCAGGTTGTTGAGGCTGCACCAGGACGCCAGCCGGTCCACTTCTCTCCTGTAGGCAGACTCATTGCGATCCGAGATGAGAACGATGAGGGTAGTGTTGTCCGCAAACATGAGCAGCTTCACCGACTGGTGACTGGAGGTGCAGCAGTTTGTGTACAGGGAGAAGACCTAGGGGGAAAGTACACAGCCCAGAGGAGTACCAGTGTTCGTGGTTCGACTGTCGCGAGACAATATTCCCCAGCCGCACGTGCTGTCTTCGGTCTGTCAGGAAGTCATTGATCCACCTGCAGAGGGAGTCGGGCACGCTGAGCTGGTAGAGCTTGTCTCGTAGCAGTCCAGGGAGGATGGTGTTGAAGGCAGAGCTGAAGTCCACAAACAGGATCCTCACGTAGGTTCCTGGGGAGTCCAGATGCTCCAGGATGAAGTGGAGGGCCAGGTTCACTGCATCATCCACACACCTGTTGGCTCTGTAGGCGAACTGCAGTGAGTCCAGGAGGAGGGCGGTGATGTCCTTGAGGTGGGGTGTATACTTATACTCACACATTTCTGGGCGCATTTTAAAAACATAACTATGTAAAAGCACTCAGAGAGCGCAGACCTCCCCCAGGCCTTATGTCCCAAAAATAAAGTTTAAAAAAATCATCCAGACAGTGGTACAGATAACCACCAAAATCTAGTCACTTTCTGAGGTTTTCTGAAGGTTTGACCAAAATCCATCCATAACTGTTTGAGCTATGTTGCCAACTAACAGACAAACCAGTGAAAGCAGACTGGTTTGTCTGTTTATTTGTTTCTGCTTTGGAATTTTGTAAGATTTATTTTGACATCGTTGTTTGTTAGGTGTTAGGATAGGCTCCAGTAAAATGGATGGGTGGATGTTTGTTAAGGTAGCGTTATGTGTGTGTGTGTGTGTGTGTGTGTGTGTGTGTGTGTGTGTGTGTGTGTGTGTGTGTGTGTGTGTGTGTGTGTGTGTGTGTGTGTGTGTGTGTGTGTGTGCGTAAGTGTGTGCGTCTACTTAAGTATAAAATACTCCACGGTCTAGCTCCATCCTCTCTTGCCGATTGTATTGTACCATATGTCCCGGCAAGAAATCTGCGTTCAAAGAACTCCGGCTTATTAGTGATTCTCAGAGCCCCAAAAAAGTCTGCGGACTATAGAGTGTTTCCTATTCGGATTCCAGTAATCTGTAATGCCCTCCCGGTAACAGTTAGAGATGCTACCTCATTAGAAGCATTTAAGTCACATCTTAAAACTAATTTGTATACTCTAGCCTTTAAATAGATCCTTTTAGACCAGTTAATCTGCCGTTTCTTTTCTTTTCTCCTCTGCCCCCCTCTCCCTTGTAGGGTGGCGTGGGGGCAGGTCCAGTGGTGGCCATGGATGAAGTGCTGGCTGTCCAGAGTCGGGACCCGGGGTGGACCGCTCGCCTGTGCATCGGTTGGGGACATCTCTGCGCTGCTGACCCGTCTCCGCTCGGGATTGTCTCCTCCTGGCCACAACTTGGACTGGACTCTCACGATTATGTTACATCTACTAAAGACTGGACTTTCACAATATTATGTTATTGTATATGTGCATTGCATCCAGTCTCCCCTAGGGGGGCGGGGGAGCCCACCCACATCAGCGGTCCTCTCCAAGGTTTCTCATAGTCATTCACGTGGTACTTCTGTTTTTTTCATGATACTATTTCCATGAGCACTTGTGGTAACGGTGTGCATATGTATGTATATATTTATCATTTATGTATCTACAAGTTCACTAAGTTTGTACATAGAGTGAACAAGGAAGTTCGAGCTCAGAGTTATTTATGATTTAAAGAAAAGGTGTGGGATTAAATAAGTGTATACTTCTTCTCACTCCTTTTCAAATATGTAAAAAAAAAAAAAAAGTCGAATGCTCATTTGTTTTTTTTATTCTCCATTGTTTTCATTTTGTTATAATAGCTGTTAAGGCTATAGCACTGCATTGGATCATGCTTGCTCTTGTTTTTTTTGCTTATTTGAAACAAAAAATTATCAATCAATCAATCATCCCAATGGGTTGTGAGTTTTTCCGTGCCCTTATGTGGGCTCTGAACCGAGGATGTCGTTGTGGCTTGTGCAGCCCTTTAGGGCTATATTAATAAACATTGATTGATTGATTGATTGATTGATTGATATGCTAGCGGCCTTGCCTCCACCCACAAAAACCAATCAGAGTTGATGACTAACAAGAGGTTTCACTCTGTTCATCTTATTTTTCTAAAGAACAAAATCTGTTGACACTGATGCAAAGAGTGAACCCTCTTGTATTGAGGTTAATATTTGCCTTTTTTTTTTTTTTCATACTTTTTTTGACACTGAATTTATGTAACTAAATTTTGGCATTGGAATTTTGTATACTGCATCCTTTGACATAAAATTATGCTGACAATTTCAATTAATATAAATTTCTGAGCAAAATACATGTGTTTGAAAATGTTTGTTAAAATAATGTGTTTTGAAATTCAAGTTTATGAAAATTTATAGTTTAAAAATTCAGTGCAAAAAAAATTTTGTGCAGAACTCTTTGTTGCTTCAAAAGTCTAGACCTATTTCTGTTAAATTAAGACTGGAACAATTCATAGTGTCTCAGAACCAGCCAATAAGGAGTCAAGTTTGTGTTTACGTGACACAGGTGTTGCAAAGAGGCAGGTTATGCAACCACACACGTTGGGTCTTGAGCATTGCAGCAACACATTTTTCTGCACTGAATTTTTCTGCACTTATTATTTTTGTACTGATTTTTTATCATTTAAATGTTATGATACTGTATTTTGACTAACTTAATTTTTCAACACACACATCACACACTATACACATTTTGCTCACACATTTTTATTCAATGAAATTGTCAGCATGATTTGATGTAAGAAAAAAGAAAATCTAATGCAAAAAATGCAGGAACATAAATTCAGTGTCAAAATAAGATTTGGTATTAAAGACACAAATCAACCTCCATACTCTTGCAGCCTGTTTGGAAGCAGCAGGTAAACAAAACAAACACATGAACATGGAAACTTGTATTTATCATGTGATTAATTACCTTTGCCAGGAGGTTATGTATTCACTGAGCTTTGTCCGTCTGTTAATTAACATTCAAACTCAAAAAGTTTTTGTATCTGAAGCAGCAATAGCTATCCTCGAAAAAACGTACTATGAATGATCACATTCATTTTGTCTTAAAGTCCTGTTAGGAGAAGTATTTCATCTTGGATACAGTAGATTATCCTCCATGTTGGCAGACATGTTCATTTAACTAAATTTCATTCCAAGCAAAAAAGCAATATTTTTGCATCTGACGAAAAACACCCACAAATGCTGGCTTATTTTAATAAAAATGCCATGTTTGTTATAAATACATCCATCCATCCGTCCATCCATCCATATTCTACTGCTTGTCCCTTTTGGGGTCGCGGGGGGTGCTGGAACCTATCTCAGCTGCATTTGGGCAGAAGGCGGCGTACACCCTGGACAAGTCGCTATCTCATGACAAGGCTAACACAAATAGACAACATTTACACTCACATTCACACACTAGGGCCAATTTAGTGTTACCAATCAACCTATCCCCAGGTGCATGTCTTTTTTCTGCCTTGTTTTTAATGACTATTTAGGCCTACTACGCTAATGTAGTTTAATGTTGGTCATTATGGTAGTACTTGGAGAGCAAAGTGTTTTCTGAGGTTGTACTTGGTTAAAAAAAGTTTGAATACCACTGATATAAGGACCAATGTAAACACATTGACGGATCTTTGCAGTGACATTTTAACCTTGCAAACATAAAACACTGGGGTCCAAACTTGTGATTTAATTAATCAAGGCATTCTTCAAAGCTTTTACAATATTTTTTGTAATGTATTTAATGTAGCTAAGGTGTTGCTGTAGCTTGTTTACTTCAGATGCAGTCATGTGTTCAATCATTCGGTTATTCAACTGGTGGCCTGTAAGTTCTGTTCAAAAAACTTGCGAGAGACTCATACTATTGCAGCAGATTCTTAAAAACATTAGAGTGCTGTTATTGACATGATCTAGCTTTTTGCAGAAGCTCCTTAAAAACAGCAGAGTGTTCCTGTAACTCTGACAAAAATACATTTACAAAAATCAAATGTCTACAGTAAAGGACGCTGGTTATCCGGCATTTACGAAATAAGACTAATAGTGAAGGGAAAAGTCGACCAACAGTGTCTTTAGCTTTCTTAAAAGGTGGCCCCCAAAAATGTTGTTGAATATCCCTGGCCTAACGAATAAATAAAGTACTAGAAATTATTTTCAGGGGCTAGGAATACATTTCATATTTATATTCTGTCTTTTCGTTATTTTTCTGTCTGCCGTTAAGCAATTTTTAATTTTATTTTGCATTACATTTCATTTGTACAATGTGCCAGGTAAGATGTCCTCCAGCCCTTATTTTGAAAATCCCTGCAGTAAATAATAAACAATTGATATAAGTAATCAAATGTGATGTTTTGTACATTATACAGAGTTTCTGCAGTGAATCTAATTTAATCCTTTCTATTGCCTTTTTAATGTAACTTAAAACTGATTTAATACCCACTATGTCCTACTTACATATAGTCAAACACAGACAACTGTCTGTATCAACAAAATTACTAACATTTGACAATGATAATGTTGCACTAATGTAAATATGATGTATAATAACAGAATGCAAGTAACCCTTTCAAGCGCGATATACATAGTTTTTATTACTGTAGTATTTTAACCATTGTGATTAGGTCAATAATTAAAATGGGGACGAGGGAGCCTACAAAGAAGAGGTCCAGAAGTTGGCAGACTGGTGCTCAGAGAAAAACCTTGGAAAGAAAACCAATGAGATCGTCGTCGACTTCAGGAAACACAGGACTGACCTAGCTCCCCTCTATAAACCCCGTTTCCATATGAGTTGGGAAATTGCGTTAGATGTAAATACAAACGGAATACAATGATTTGCAAATCCTTTTCAACCCATGTTCAGTTGAATGCACTACAAAGACAAGATATTTGATGGTCAAACTCATAAACTTTATTTTTTTTTGCAAATAATAATTAACTTAGAATTTCATGGCTGCAACACGTGCCAAAGTAGTTTGGAAAGGACATGTTCACCACTGTGTTACATCACCTTTTCTTTTAACAACACTCAATAAACATTTGGGAACTGAGGAAACTAATTGTTGAAGCTTATAAAGGGATTTTTTTTTCATTCTTGTTTTATGTAGCGCTTCAGTCGTTCAACAGTCCGGGGTCTCCGCTGTTGTATTTTACGCTTCATAATGCGCCACACATTTTCGATGGGAGACAGGTCTGGACTGCAGGCGGGCCAGGAAAGTACCCGCACTCTTTTACTACGAAACCACGCTGTTGTAACACGTGGCTTGGCATTGTCTTGCTGAAATAAACAGGGGAGTCTATGATAACGTTGCTTGGATGACAACATATGTTACCATGAATTGATTAACGTGGACCTCGACTTAAACAAGTTGAAAAACTTATTTGGGTGTTACCATTTAGTGGTCAATTGTACGGAATATGTACTGTACTGTGCAATCTACTAATAAAAGTATCAATCAATCAATCAATCAATCCAAAACCTGTATGGACTATACAGCATTAATGGTGCCTTCACAGATGTGTAAGTTACCCATGCCTTGTACACTAATGCACCCCCATACCATCACAGACGTTGGCTTTTGAACTTTGCGCCTATAACAATCCGGATGGTTATTTTCCTCTTTGTTCTGGAGGACACCACGTCCACAGTTTCCAAATATAATTTGAAATGTGGACTCGTCAGACCACAGAACAACTTTCCACTTTGCATCAGTCCATCTTAGATGAGCTCGGGCCCAGCGAAGCCAGCGGCGTTCCTTGGTGTTGATGATAAATGGGTTTTGCTTAGCATAGCAGAGTTTTAACTTGCACTTACAGATGTAGCAACCAACTGTAGTTACTGACAGTGGTTTTATGAAGTGTTCCTGAGCCCATGTGGTGATATCCTTTACACACTGATGTTGTTTTTTGATGCAGTACTGCCTGAGGGATCAAAGGTCCGTAATATCATCGCTTATGTGCAGTGATTTTTCCAGATTCTCTGAACCTTTTGATGATTTTGCGGAACATAGATGGTAAAATCCCTAAATTCCTTGCAATAGCTCGTTGAGAAATGTTGTTCTAAAACTGTTCTACAATTTGCTTACAAATTGGTGACCCTCGCTCCATCCTTGTTTGTGAAATACTTAGCATTTCATGGAAGCTGCTTTTATATCCAATCATGGCACCCACCTGTTCCCAATTAGCCTGCGCACCCGTGGGATGTTCCAAATAAGCATTCCTCAACGTTATCAGTATTTATTGCCACCTTTCCCAACTTCTTTGTCACGTGTTGCTGGCATCAAATTCTAAAGTTAATGATTATTTGCACACAAAAAAAATGTTTATAAGTTTGAACATCCAATATGTTGTCTTTGTAGCATATTCAACTGAATATGGGTTGAAAATGATTTGCAAATCATAGTATTCCGTTTATATTTACATCTAACACAATTTCCCAACTTATATGGAAACGGGGTTTGTACATCAAGGGTGAGTGTGTAGAGAGGGTCCACACCTTCCGGTCTCTTGGCGTTCTTATCTCTGGCAACATCTCCTGGTCAAATAACACTACTAACACTATCACTAAGAAGGCTCAGCAGCGGCTGCACTTCCTGAGAGTCCTCAAGAAGTACAACCTGGATTCCAACCTGCTGCTGACCTTCTACTGCTCATCCATTGAGAGCTGACATACTACATCACAGCATGGTACGGCAGCTGCACCGCTGCAGACAGGGAGAGGCTCCAGAGAGTGGTAAAGGCAGCACAGCAGATCATCGGCTGCCCTCTTCCTTCCCTGACAGATATTTACACCTCCTGCTGCCTCAGCAGAGCTACCAACCTTATCTAGGACAGATCCCACCCTGGCTTTGACCTGTTTGACCTGCTGCCGTCAGGAAGGCGCTACAGGGTCATCAGGTCTAAGAGAAACAGATTCAAGAACAATCTTTTTCCCTTAAGCCATAACCACGGTGAACTCTCATAGGCACTGATTTTATAGTTTAGCAGCTCTCTGTGTGCAATTTTTACTTTCCACACACAGTCTGAATGCTCCTGTATATATGTATATAGCAGAAGTGTGGACTCGAGTCACATGACTTGGACTCGAGTCAGACTCGAGTCATGAATTTGATGACTTTAGACTCGACTTGACAAAATGTAAAAAGACTTGCAACTCGACTTAGACTTTAACATCAATGACTTGCGACTTGACTTGGACTTGAGCCTTTTGACTTGACATGACTTGCTACTTTCCCCAAAACCCAACGATTAAAAAGTTATTCAGGAGCGCTCCGTATCTTCCATTGTGTACGCGTGTTTGTCAACATGTGTGCGATGACAGCCTGTGCGCTACCTGTCAGTACAACAGCCAATCAAATTACATCCACGTTGTTTTCATCACACAGCATTCACCCAATCAAATTGCAGGAAAACCAACGAAGAAGAGCTTTCAAACAACAGAAGAATAAGTGAAGAAAATTATGCCTTGAAGTGTTTCGTTCGGGTATTAAAAGTACGACTTGGTCAACAAAAACAGGAATTACCGTATGCAAAACATGAGGTTGGAAGATTACAGTCGGAGACGCATCATTTTACAACTTCGTTCGACATTTGAAGTTGCACAAAGGGTAAGTTTTGAATTTAAGTTAACGTTTATTGGCTGAGTAACGTGACTTTTATTTGCTGTGTAGTTAAATCAGTGAGACTGTAAACTCACTGCTAACGTTATAACCATAGACATCTTATAAGTAGACGCAGCATCGAGTGCTACTGCCTATTTATTGCTGCAGACGAGACGCGGGGCCGCCATCTTGGAGTGGTGATCCGCTCCACTCAGTGCAATTCATTTGTCAGGAGCAATGAACTGTCAGCGCATTTAATTCATATTAACTCACTGAATACCACTTACATTCACGCGCTTTTTTGTCATACGTGTAGCTATGATAAAGGACACATGTTTTGGCATGTTCATAATTGGCTTAACAGTAATAGAATATTCTTATATGCTATAAGTGACCAGACGTCTAAAATCAAAACTGGGAATATAATCCCAGAGAAGGGGAAAAAAACAGTCAGCTATTTTGAATTTGAATAAACAATATGATTAGGTTGTATATACATGTGTATATCCTACATAAACAATGAATGAATACATTAGATATCTATATATTTTACGGACCTTTGGACCAGAGGTTCTCAAATGGGGGTACTTGAAGGTATCCCAAGGGGTACATGATATTTTTTTAAATATTCTAAACATAGAAACAATTCAAAATCCTTTATAAATATATTTATTGAAAAATACTTCAACAAAATATGAGTGTAAATTCATAAACTGTGAAAAGAAATGCAACAATGCAATATTCAGTGTTGACAGCTAGATTTTTTTGTGGACATGTTCCATAAATATTGATGTTAAAAATTTATTTTTTGTGAAGAAATGTTAAGAATGAAGTTGATGATTCCAGATGGATCTCTATTACAATCCACAAAGAGGGTACTTTAAGTTGATGATTACTTCTATGTGTAGAAATCTTTATTAATAATTGAATCACTTGTTTATTTTTCAACAAGTTTTTAGTTATATTTACATCTTTTTTTTTACAAATACTTCAAGAAAGACCACTACAATTGTGCAATATAAAGACAAACATAGTCAAATAAAGGTCAGTTCAGATGTATACTATATTAAGAATATGTGTACATATTCCTTAGAGCCCTGACATCTAACAAGTACAGCACTGTTCATTGTTATGTTCATGTATTTGTTGTTTTTCATGTGTACACACACATAAACACATACAGTATGAGATAAGGTTTTAAATGAATAAATGATAAATGGGTTGTACTTGTATAGCGCTTTTCTACCTTCAAGGTATCAATGAGATAAGGTAACAACATGATGTAAATTGCTGATGAACTAGTTACAATGCAATATTCCATGGAAATACAATGTTAACACTTTTGTGCAAATAAGTACAGTTGCACTTGTTTTTTCAAATGTGTTTATACTGTAAAGGAATGAGTTAAATGTTTAGAATAACTGGTTAATAGTGCTATTATGAAGTGCAATGTCAGCACTGTTTTTTTTTTTATAATAAATACATACAGCGTTTTAAAAGCATACACAATCTGTGTACATATATTAGTCTGTGGTTAAAAAGACTTGAAATGACTCGAAACCCAAAATGCAGGACTTGGTACTTGACTTGAGACTTTCCAGTATTGACTTTGGACTTGACTCGGACTTGCCTGTCTTGACTCGGGACTTGACTCGAGACTTGAGGGCAAAGACTTGCGACTTACTTGTGACTTGCAAAACAATGACTTGGTCCCACCTCTGGTATATAGTATAATATTTAAACAACACATTCAAAACATTCATTCCCAGGACTGAACTGTGCACCTTACCTCCTATTGCACTATTTTTCTTTTCCTTTCTTCCTTTGTTTTGTTGTTGCACTGATAGTGGAGTTGCTTTTAATCTCATTGTACCTGTGTATAGTGACAATAAAAAGGCGTTCTATCATCCTATAACCATAAACAGGTAAACAAACATCAAAATAAAAAGGACTCTCAATATGTGTTGGCAAAAAATTGCACTTCAATAAATGATGAACATCATAAAGTGCAGTTTTTTCCCCAATTAGAAAAACTGAGCCGGGTGGTTTGTCCTGTTGTCTTTTTATTTGCAAATTGCAATTGCATTAACTTTTTGAATCAGAATTACAAATACCTTAATAATCCATCCATCCATCCATCCATGTTCTACTGCTTGTCCATTTTGGGGTCGCGGGGGAGCTGTAGCCTATCTCAGCTACAATCGGGCGGAAGGTGGGGTGCACCCTGGACAAGTCGCCACCTCATCAGAGGGCCAACAGAGATAAACAGACAACATTCACACACTAGGGCCAATTTAGTGTTGCCAATCAACCCATCCCAAGGTGCATGTCTTTGGAGGTGGGAGGAAGCCGGAGTACCCGAAGGGAACCCACGCAGTCACATGGAGAACATGCAAACTCCACACAGAAAGATCCCGAGCCCGGGATTGAACTCAGGACTACTCAGGACCTTCGTATCGTGAGGCACATGTAGTAACCCCTGTTGCACCGATGGGAAATTAAGATTTTCAGCACAATCACATTCAAGAGCAGACAAACATGGGCGAAATAGCTCAGTTGGTAGCAACTTGGGGGTTCCAGGTTCGATCCCCGATTCCGCCATCCTAGTCACTGCCGTTGTGTCCTTGGGCAAGACACTTTACCCACCTGCTCCCAGTGCCACCCACACTGGTTTAAATGTAACTTAGATAATGGGTTTCACTATGTAAAAGCATCACTAGAGAAAAGAGCTATATAAATATAATTCACTTCACATTACAGGGAGACAGAACAGGATCAAATACACTGTCCAATTGCCTTTGGACATTGTATTTAATGCTTTGTAAAACCATTTAAGACCTTCCATCCATCCATTTTCTACCGCTTATTCCCTTTGGGGTCGCTGGTGCCTATCTCAGTTACAATTGGGTGGAAGGCGGCGTACACCCTAGACAAGTTGCCACCTCTTGACAGGGCGAACACAGATAGACAGACAACATTCACACACTAGGGCCCATTTAGTGTTGCCAATCAACCTATCCCCAGGTGCATGTTTTTGGAGGTGGGAGGAAGCCGGAGTACCCGGAGGGAACCCACACAGTCATGGGGAGAACATGCAAACTCCACACAGAAAGATTTTTAGCCCGGGATTGAACCCAGGACCACTCAGGACCTTCATATTGTAAGGCACATGCACTAACCCCTCTTCCACCGATGGGAAATCAAGAATTTCAGCAAAATCACATTTTAGAGCAGACAAACATTACAGGGAGCCAGAACAGGACCAATGTCCAAATGCCTTTGGACATTGTATTTAATAGACCTTAATATTCGCAAAATCCATTTAATGAGTCTTAATGATTTTCAACGACTGATTGATTGATTGATTGAAACATTTATTAGTAGATTGCACAGTACAGTACATATTCCGTACAATTGACCACAAATGATTATATCACTCTTTCGGGTAACATCCGAATAAGTTTTTCAACTTGTTTAAGTCGGGGTCCACGTTAATCAATTCATGGTACAAATATATACTATCAGCATAATACAGTCATCACACAAGTTAATCATCAGAGTATATACATTGAATTATCTACATTACTTTCAATCCGGGAGGTGGGATGTGGAGGGGGGGGTTAGGTTGGGTTGATTTCAGCACTTCAGTCATCAACAATTGCATCGTCAGAGAAATGGACATTGTAGACAGTCTGACTTGGTAGGATACTTACAGCCAGCAGTGAGAATAGTGAGTTCAGAAACCATAAGAACAAGTATATACATTTGATTATTTACAATCCGGGGAAGTGTGGAGGTGTTCTTTTAGTGCGCTTTTGAAGAATGATACAGATGCACTTTCTGTTACACCTGTTGGGAGAGCATTCCATATTATTGTGGCATAGAAGGAGAATGAGTTAAGACATTTGTTGGATCGGAATCTGGGTTTAACATGGTTTAAGGAGCTCCCCCTGGTGTTGTGGGTATGGCGGTCATTTACGTTTTGGAAGTAGTTTGACGTGTACTTCGGTATCAGGGAGGTGTAGCAGATTTTATAGACTCGGCTCAGTGCAAATTGTTTTACTCTGTCTTCCTCCCTGAGCCAGCCCACTTTGGAGAAGTGGGTAGAAGTGAGGTGTGATCTGGGGTAGAGATCTAGAACAGTGGTTCTCAAATGGGTGTACGCGTACCCCTGGGGGTACTTGAAGATATGCCAAAGGGTACGTGAGATTTTTTTTTAAATATTGTAACAATAGCCACAATTCAAAAATCCTTTATAAATATATTTATTGAATAAAATATAAATGTAAGTTCATAAACTGTGGAAAAAAATACAACAATGCAATATTCAGTGTTGACAGCTAGATTTTTGTGGACATGTTCCATAAATATTGATGTTAAAGATTTTTTTTTTGTGAAGAAATGTTAAGAATTAAGTTCATGAATCCAGATGGATCTCTATTACAATCCCCAAAGAGGGCACTTTAAGTTGATGATTACTTCTATGTGTAGAAATCATTATCCATCCATCCATCCATTTTCTACTGCTTATTCCTTTTGGGGTCGCGGGGATCGCTGGTACCTATCTCAGCTACAATCGGGCGGAAGGCGGGGTACACCCTGGACAAGTAACCATCTCATCGCAGTATTTTTCAACAAGTTTTTAGTTATTTTTATATCTTTTTTTCCAAATAGTTCAAGAAAGACCACTACAAATTAGCAATATTTTGCACTGTTATACAATTTAATAAATCAGAAACTGATGAAGTAGTGCTGTATTTTACTTCTTTATCTCTTTTTTTCAACCAAAAATGCTTTGCTCTGATTAGGGGGTACTTGAATAAAAAAAAAGTTCACAGGGGGTACATCACTGAAAAAACGTTGAGAACCACTGGTCTGGAAGTAACCTGACTAGCTTGTTCTGGGATGTTTGGAGTCTTGATTTGAGGGTTTGGAGGTGCTGGGGTACCAGGAGGTGCAAGCGTAATCGAAAAAGGGTTGAATGAGAGTTCCCGCAAGAATCTTCATGGTGCTTTTGTGCAGAGAGGAGATTCTGTAGAGCACCGGTTCTCAAATGGGGGTACGTGTACCCCTGAAGTTACTTGAAGGTATGCCAAGGGGTACGTGATATTTTTTTTAATACTCTAAAAATAGCAACAATTAAAAAATCCTTTATAAATATATTTATTGAATAGTAATTCAACAAAATATGAATGTAAGTTCATATACTGTGAGAAGAAATGCAACAATGCAATATTCAGTGTTGACAGCTAGATTTTTTGTGGACATGTTCCATAAAAATCGATGTTAAATATTTCTTTTTTTGTGAAGAAATGTTTGGAATTAAGTTCATGAATCCAGATGGATTTCTATTACAATCCCCAAAGAGGGCACTTTAAGTTGATGATTACTTCTATGTGTAGAAATCTTTATTTATAATTGAATCACTTGTTTATTTTTCAATGGGTTTTTAGTTATTTGTATATCTTTTTTTCCAAATAGTTCAAGAAATACAACTACAAATTAGCAATATTTTGCACTGTTATACAATTTAATCAATCAGAAACTGATGACATATTTTACTTCTTTATCTCTTTTTTTCAACCAAAAATGCTTTGCTTTGATTCGGGGTTACTTGAATTAAAAAAATGTTCCCAGGGGGTACAACACCGAAAAAAGGTTGAGATCCACTGCTGTAGAGAAATCTCGTTCGTTGGTTGACCTTTTTGATTACCTTGGTTGCCATTTTATCACAGGAAAGATTAGCCTCCAGAACAGCAGTAGAACACCTATGGCTTGCGAGCCAGATGTGGCTCTTTTAACGACTGTATCTGGCTCTCAGATAAATCTCAGCTGACAGTGCTTAACACGATAATAAATGAATAATTACGCTGGAAATAACAGTGTTAAAAATAACGTTCTAATAATAAAAAAATCTCATGCATTTTATTCCATCCATCCTTTTTCTACCGCACCTGTTCAAAGTTGCGGGTGGCTCAGCCAACCCCAGCTATTTTTTGGGTTACAGGAGGGTCGCCTTAATGGAAAGAAGTATTTTATTAATAATTGGTTAGCTTCAGAATAACATCCATCCCTCCATTTTCTACCGCTCATTCCATTTGGGGTGGCGGGGGGTGCTGGAGCCTATCTCAGCTACAATCGGGCGGAAGGCGGGGTACACCCTTGACAAGTCGCCACCTCATCACGGGACCAACACAGACAGACAGACAACATTCACACTCACATTCACACACTACGGACCATTTAGTTTTGCCAATCAATCTATCCCCAGGTGCATGTCTTTGGAAGTGGGAGGAAGCCCGAGTACCCGGAGGGAACCCACGCAGTCACGGGGAGGACATGCAAACTCCACACAGAAAGATCCCGAGCCCAGGATTGAACAGAGGACTACTCAGGACCTTCGTATTGTGAGGCAGACACACTAACACCTCTGCCACTCTGCTGCCCCTTCAGAATAAAAATGTTATTAAAATTAATAAGAGACTTATTATACTCTAAAAATGTGTTTGTCTTACTTAAAAATACACACATTGTATTAAGTTTTAAAAAAACATATTTTGTGGCTCTCACGGAAATACATTTTACAAAATTTGGATCAAATCAAACAAGGTCAAGTACCCAAGGATTTCAAGATAGCAAAAGTAACCCCCATTTATAAAAAAAGGAAACAAATTAGAACCTGGTAACTACCGACCTGTTTCTATTCTCAGTTCCATTTCGAAAGTAATGGAAAAAATAGTTTATGAACAGGTCGATAGATACCTCGCTACTAATAAACTAATGTACAAATTCCAATCCGGGTTCAGAACTAACCACTCCACTGACACATGCCTTCTCTATCTGACCGACCACATCAAACATGAGGTGGACGCGGGCAAATACTGCGGCATGGTCATGCTGGACATTCAGAAGGCCTTTGACACCGTTAACCACGCTATACTGTGGGATAAGTTCAGAGCAATCGGATTCGGTAAAACCTGATCGAGCTGGACGAAATCTTACTTGGAGGGGAGGAAACAGGTGGTAGAGGTGAACGGCACCGTGTCCCCTCCCCTCTCAATAAGCTGTGGAGTCCCCCAAGGCAGTATACTAGGACCTCTACTGTTCCTAATATACGTACATGACATGCCATCAGCATGCCACTGTGAATTGTTCCTGTTTGCGGATGACTCGGCCCTGCTGGTATCCGGCAAGGACAAGTCACAGGTGGAACAAATCTTCAGTGCTGAACTCCTTAATATTTGCACCTGGCTCGCTGACAACAAGCTATCCATACACTTAGGTAAAACAGAATCCATCCTATTTGGGTCCCATATCAACCTTAAGAAAGTCAGTGAATTCACTATAAAAGTGGGTGAGATTGTTATCACCAGGAAAGATGACATCACCTACCTAGGTTCCATTCTAGAGGTCAATCTTTCCTGTGATAAAATGGCAACCAATGTAATCAAAAAGGTCAACCAAAGAACGAGATTCCTCTACAGAATCTCCTCTCTGGTCAACAAAAGCACCTTGAAGATTCTAGCGGGAACTCTCATTCAACACTTTTTCGATTATGCTTGCACCTCCAAAACCCTCAAATCTCCGAACATCCCAGAACAAGCTAGTCAGGTTACTTCTAAACCTCCACCCCAGATCACACCTCACTCCAACCCACTTCTCCAAAGTGGGCAGGCTCAGGGTGGAGGACAGAGTCAAACAACTTGCACTGAGTCTAGTCTATAAAATCCGCTACACCTCCCTGATACCGAAGTACAAGTCAAACTACTTCCTTAACGTAAATGACCGCCATAACCACAACACCAAC
The DNA here is from genome assembly GCF_033978795.1 of Nerophis ophidion. Lineage (NCBI taxonomy): Eukaryota > Metazoa > Chordata > Actinopteri > Syngnathiformes > Syngnathidae > Nerophis > Nerophis ophidion. The sequence goes on from NC_084612.1 coordinate 36,796,638, forward strand.
TCCACAAACCCTGTTAAACCCAGATTAGGTTTTAACTCATTCTTCTTCTATTCCACATCAATGTGGAATGCTCTCCCAACAGGTGTAAAAGTATGTGCACCTCTATCCTCCTTCAAAACCACTCTAAAACAACACCTCCAGGCAACTTAAACCCTTTATTAATACCCTCCTCCATTCACATCCCATCTCCCCGGATTGTAAATAACCTAATGTAAATAATCAGATGTATTTCTAATGTATATACTTGTTCTTATGCTATCTGAACTCACTATGTTCTCTGCTGGCTGTACATATCATATTAAGTAAGACCTACACTGTTTCAATGTCCATTTCTCTGTTGATGCAATTGTTGATGACTGAAGTACTGATATCAACCAAAGCTCCTCATCTCACCCCCCACATTGTAATTAATGTAAATAATTCAATGTATATACTATGATGATTAACTTGTGTGATGACTGTCTTATGCTGATAGTATACATTTGTACCACGAATTGATTAACGTGAACCCCGACTTAAACAAGTTAAAAAACTTATCCGGCGGGTTTTACCTTTTAGTGGTCAATTGTACGGAATATGTACTGAACTGTGCAATCTTCTAATAAAAGTTTCAATCAATCAATGGATTTAATGGCTCTTCCAGCCAAAAAGGATCCCGACCCCTGCTCTATAGAATGCAACCTAGGTAGGTGACCCGCAGAAACCCTGTTCTAAATAAATTTTACACATAATTTAGTTTTTTTTTTTTTAGAAATTTATAAATTTGAGCAACAAAAGAATCTGAGGAGCTCCCTCTGGTGTTGTGGTTATGGCGGTCATTACGTTTTGGAAGTAGTTTGATGTGTACTTTTATAGACTCGGCTCAGTGCAAGTTGTTTTACTCTATCCTCCTCCCTGAGCCAGCCCACTTTGGAGAAGTGGGTAGAAGTGAGGTGTGAGCTGCGGTGGAGGTCTAGAACAGTGGTTCTCAAACGGGGGTACGTGTACCCCTGGGGGTACTTGAAAGTATGCCAAGGAGTACGTGAGATTTTTAAAAAATATTCTAAAAATAGCTGCAATTAAAAAATCCTTTATAAATATATTTATTGAAAAATACATCAACAAAATATGAATGTAAGTTCATAACTGTGAAAAAAAATACAACAATGCAATATGCAGTGTTGACAGCTAGATTTTTTTGTGGACTTGTTCCATAAATATTGATGTTAAAGGCCTACTGAAATGAGATTTTCTTATTTAAACGGGGATAGCAGGTCCATTCTATATGTCATACTTGATCATTTCGCGATATTGCCATATTTTTGCTGAAAGGATTTAGTAGAGAACATCCACAATAAAGTTCGCAACTTTCGGTGCTGACAGAAAAGCCCTGCCTCTACCGGAAGTCGCAGACGATGACGTCACATGTTTGATGGCTCCTCACATATTCACATTGTTTTTAATGGGAGCTTCCAACAAAAAGTGCTATTCGGATCGAGAAAACGACAATTTCCCCATTAATTTGAGCGAGGATGAAAGATTTGTGTTTGAGGATATTAATAGCGACGGACTAGAAAAAAAAACAAAAAAACGTGATTGCATTGGGACGGATTCCGATGTTTTTACAGACATTTACTAGGATAATTCAGGGAAATCCCTTATCTCTCTATTGTGTTGCTAGTGTTTTAGTGAGTTTAATATTACCTGATAGTCAGAAGGGTGTCTCCACGGGTGTCTTGACGCGCAGTGTCTCAGGGGAGTCGACGGCATCTATGGATGGCACAAGCTCAGCTTTTCTCCGGTAAGAACTGACTCTTTAACCACAATTTTCTCACCGAAACCTGCTGGTTGACATTTGGTAAGGGTCCATGTTGGCTTGACCGCGCTCTGATCCATAGGAAAGTTTCACCTCCAGGAATTTTAAACAAGGAATCACCGTGTGTTTGTGTGGCTAAAGGCTAAGGTATTCCAACTCCATCTTTCTACTGTGACTTCTCCAATATTAATTGAACAAATTGCAAAAGATTCAGCAACACGGATGTCCAAAATACTGTGTAATTATGCCGTTAAAGAAGACAACTTTTAGCTGTGTGTGTGCGCAGCGCTCATACTTCCTAAAAAACTTTGACGTCTTGCGTACACGTCATCATTACACGACGTTTCCAAGACGAAACTCCCGGGAAATTTAAAATTGTAATTTGGTAAACTAAAAAGGCCGTATTATCATGTGTTGCTATGTTAATATTTCATCATTGATATATAAACTATCAGACTGCCTGGTGGGTAGTAGTGGGTTTCAGTAGGCCTTTAAAGAGTAATTAAGGGAAGCCGAACTAGATGACTCTTTCAAGCCGCAACAAAGTAATAGCTCACAAGGTTTGTTTGAGTCAGTATTCTAATGTTATTCCTGCTCCCACCAGAGAAAAGACAAGGTTGTGAAAGTTATGCAGGGCAAAACAACAACAAAGGCCCCGCCCTGTCAGAACACTTCGGCTGTACCAGAAACACAGTTGATTGCGAAACGTCTTCCGCGTTCCAGTGCCTGACGTCACCGGAGGAGGGCGACAACGTCTCAAACAGCCCCAGTCAAAAAGCGGATCCCTCGTGACGCACGCATCCAGTCAGCAGTCTTTCTTCGCAGCAGCCGGGAGCCACTACTGCTAGGCCGCAGTCTTTTATAGCCCTTTTTTCTAGCGGAAAAACCGTGTCTTTTGATCTTACGTAAACCACTATCCACTAGACATCCTCTTTCATCTCATTATTTTCTCTATATCTGTCGAAAACACGATAGAGCTGAAGTCCTTTTTGTGAAAGGTAAGCGTTTTTGGGTATTTTAACGAGCTCGGGCTAGTTAGCATTAGCTCGTTGACCTAGTTGAGGCTTAGTGTGGCTTGATGGATCTCATCGTTATCCGACGTGGACGGAATTAAGACGCCGTGCTGTAGTGGTTTGAAATTTAATTGGTGAATTGCGTATTTTCCCCTTTTAAGATAACACGAAGTAAAAGAAAAAAAATTGTACCGAGCTGTCCAAGCAATATGTCGCTGTGTGCTGACATCCGGTTTCTCAACAAAGACCTTAGAAAAACAGCTCGCTAGCTCGCTATCTAAATGCATTTGGAATACAGACAGGCTACACAAATAACATCACATTTACATGGGGTAGTTTCAATTTACACTTTAACATTTTTTCAACTTTGTTGTAGCCATTTTGGCGATTTTGGTTAAACAAGGGTGAATTCGAACACCTATTTTTATTACATTAGTTTTTTGTACTAGTGCTAAAAATGAATGCGGGTAATTTGTCCATCAGCTTGATTAATCCACCAGCATGGATGTAGGTTACATCGAAATGTGTTATATCACCGGGTTGAATGTAGTAAAAGGTTGCGAAAGGTTGCTGTTTGCTATGCTAACACCGCGTGCCGGCGGGCCTGTGTGTATTCTGCCTGACTGGCACATGGAGCACTCATGTGCTCTGTGCCCTCTAATAACCTGACAGGAGATATATAACTGATTTGTTATTCTCTCCTCTACTTCCAGGTTGTTTTCCCTGTTCCATTCCCAGAACACAATTCTTTTCAAATATATTTAGCCAAGCCGCCAAAGTGGAGAGTGTTGTTGCACCAGGGGGTCCTTCTCATTTCAGGTATTGCTCATTCGCCAACTTGTGACACACGATTCAGTCAGTGATCTAAATACGTTGTGACATGAGTCATTATTGATGCCCTCTTACATGAGCGTTTTTCTTTTTGTTTGCTGTTGGCATCACAGAGTTGGGGGAGGAGGCGGGGGTGCACCTCAGCACTTTCCCAAGGCTGAAAGCAAAAGGTAAGATGTTTTGTCTCATTTTAATATTCAACATCTAGGCCTCTTTCACACGGCAAGATCATTTTGATTTCTTTTTTTGCCTATATGCGACCTATATCAGATTTTTTCATATTTGACCCAGACTTGTATTTATATCCGTAAATCGGATAGCAGCTGAGAGGCTCCAGCACCCCCCGGGACCCCAAAAGGGACAAGCGGTAAATAAATAAATGATAAATGGGTTGTACTTGTATAGCGCTTTTCTACCTTCAAGGTACTCAAAGCGCTTTGACACTACTTCCACATTTACCCATTCACACACACATTCACACACTGATGGAGGGAGCTACCATGAAAGGCGCCAACCAGCACCCATCAGGAGCAAGGGTGAAGTGTCTTGCTCAGGACACAACGGACGTGACAAGGTTGGTTCTAGGTGGGATTTGAACCAGTGACCCTCGGGTTGCGCACGGCCACTCTCCCACTGCGCCACGCCGTCCCGATAGAAAATGGATGGATGTTTGCAATGTGACTGTAGTGTGAACGCTCCCGTGTTTTGGTCGCATTTATCCACCCAGAATGTCACTAAATAGCGTTAAGTATTGTAGGCCTGGGCCGATAAATTTTTTTTGCTGGAAGCTATATTGACATTATTGTTATTGTAATTATTGTTTTGAGACCAAATTATCCACTGATGTAATAATACATGTATAGCCTTACAATAAAATACACTTGTTTCCCTCGTGTATTTTAACGTTGTAATTGTAATTAAAACTTTTAAATCTCAATGTTAAATGAAACAAACAAAATACATTTTCTGTTTGCAATATTTTTTACTTAAGCAAAAATCACAACCAAAAGCTGTACAATAATTAAAATGGCTAACAAAGTTGTACTTCAATATTGAAAATCTTGTCAGAGGTCGAGTTGTACATTGACACTTATATTAGGACTTTTTTGCAAATAAAAATTGTAGAGTAACAATATAAATACATGCATGTTCCATGTGAAGAAACAGTATTTTTTAAAATGTTACGTATACAACTGTTTTAAATGGCAGCATGTCTTTGACGTATTTAACCACACTTTCTGTGGAGCGCACGTCATATTGCGCTGTTTAGTTTGCACTGACCTTAACTAAACCTGAAGTGTGGACTGTCAGATGTTTTTGTTTCAAGTGGGCGTGCAGGTTTGTCGTATTTGAACAAATTAGGAAAATTGGCTCCTCAGTGTTAATCCCATGTTCCAAAAGTTTAAACTGAAATATTCCCACAGTGTTGTGATGGCATTTGGTCTTGTGGTCATATTTGCTACTACATACTACCTTGTTGCACTGTGAGATGCTAGCGGATTAGCGGCACTGCCTCGACACACAAGTCAATCAATGATTATTTATATAGCCCTAAATCACTAGTGTCTCAAAGGGCTGCACAAACCACGACGACATCCTCAGTAGTGCCCACATAAGGGTAAGGAAAACTCACACCCAGTGGGACACTGGTGACAATGATGACTATGAGAAACCTTGGAGAGGACCGCATATGGATATTAAAGTCCCGCATTATAATTATCAGCGTTCGTCACTAGATCAGCAACAAACTCTGAGAATTCATTGATAAAGTCCGAATAGGGTCCTGGGGGGCGGTAGATGACAGCCAGGTATATAGGCGGCGGTGTGACAGACCTCATAATAAGCACCTAAACGATTTATATTTATTTATATTAGGACCAAGATCAAAGTTTCATTGTATATTAGTGCGACACCCCCACCCGGGCAATATGCGCATTCGTATAGTTAGGAGAAGCCTCATTTAGCGCAAAAAAGTCGTCTGGTTTAAGCCAGGTTTCGCTGAGACCGATGACGTTAAAATTGTCTCCTCTAATCACCTCATTAACTAATAACATTTTGGGAGACAATGAGCTTATGTTTAAAAAGCCTATATTATAGGTAGTGGGCTGTTTTTAGGTATTTTTTTGATCAAATTATCTATAGTAGTAGTATTAATAATGTTGCATTTATTATGCGTAGTGTACTTAAAATAATTACGACCATATCTAGGAATTGATATGACGGGAATTTTCTGATTGTTTGCTTGGTGCTGCGATAAACTGAACGCGTCATAATTTGCCACCTCAGTATAACGCATGTCCAACTCTGAAACAGTCATAGCAGAAAAAACTTGTTCTAACTTAACTGACTCCTTACCCAGACTAGCAGGCTCGCATCTTCCATTCAAATCCAGCTTCAGGATGGAGGGAAGCGGTGTTCTGTGGGGATTAGCCTTTTGCTTTGTTGTTAGCCCCGCTCTGCATCCCCGCTTCTGCTTCCGATCACACCGCTTACGTGTCTTTCGTCGACGGCCCCCGCTGGTACTATACTCCGCTAAGGACAAGATAATTCACCCCCTTCTTTTCATTCCGCACAAACGCAGGGAGCTTCTGAAATCAATGGGAAACATAAATGCTCCTGAAGTCCGTAAACACGCACCCACAAGTTAATTTATCGACGCTTGAAATCTTACCGACTTACAGCAACACTAAGTAACTTTTCAACCTTCATAAAATATTTTCATAACTTTTGGGATGGTACATCCACTTTACAACTAGTTGAATGACACATATGTCATGGCTTGAGGGGTTATATTGCTTTCACTGGCACTAAGCAACTTTGAGGAGGGTGGCAGGAACCCCACCACACAAAATAACTGCGAATGTACTGACTGCTTTACGGCATACGTCACTTCCCCCTATTACCATTCGTTACAAAGACAGAAATCGATGCGAACCCCTGCGTGCAGTTACTGATATCCTGGCCATAGCTGCAAAACAACAACAAAACCAAAGTTTTGTCTGAGGAGACAAAAAAAGAAAAAGGTAGGTTATCTGAATAAAAACAGTCAAGGATCATCTTTGGCCTGACTTTCACTCGCTGGCGTGAGCGCAAAGACAAGAGGGGATTTTCGACAAATTCTGCTTTGGCTCAATTCCTGCTGGACTAGTATTTTTTATGCTTAAATCAAAATGATAATGTTAGTGTTAGCTATAGGAAGTTTGCGTGGTTGCAATAAAAAGCCACAAAATTGATAGTTCCCAGTCCCACACTGACACAACCAGCAACAAACTCAAAAGAACTATTTAAAGGAAAACAATGTGATAACAGCACATATAAACTTTCAGTAAAATATAAAAGTTTCTACCGTGGAAAGATCAGTCACACTGAATCATTGTGGTATTTTCGTGTCTGTATGTACATCACAGTAGTTTCTGACGATTAACAACGCTATGCGCTTCCTTCATGCAAAACGCTATCGCTTTGGTGCTCTGTCCCCGCCAAATCCAAACAAAACTCCGTTATCAAGAGGGGCTTTAATTTGAATTTATCGTCTGTTAATTGACTTATCAAATGTCAGCCCAAGCCTCGCGACATGCGTCATAATTTCTCGGCATAATAGACCATTACAATATAAATTGTTGAAAATTAGCTGAAAATGGATGAAAATAATGTTTTAGGAACATTGGAAAGTCAATGTTCCACCACTTATGTCTGAGACTGCTCGCTAAATGGCTCGTCAAAGCAGACATGGACGCATAATGTCTGCTAGAGCCAAAATACTTTCCCTCTTCCTTCTTAATCATCCACGTCCAATAATTCACTTTACAAAATGTAGACTTTGATCGTACAAAATCATTGAACTTTACAAAATTGGGCCAGTACTGGAGACGGACGAGAATAAGAGCCATGTTCAATAACACTGCAGCACTTGTGACATCATGTCAGCATGCAGACCAGATTGCATTCACATTAGACAATGCTTCTTTTGTAATATGAACGACTACATAAAATGATCGTATTTGACAAGAGACCCGAATTGGATGTCCGACCCTGCAGTGTGAACATAGCCATACTAACTTGAATGGCACTATATGTACTTTAAATAGTAGAGTTGTGAGATATAAAACCGGGCTGTGGAAAACTTGAATTGTATCTCCCTTTGTAGCAAAGTATGTTGACACATTCTAGGTGTTTAACATGTCAGTAACAGGTGGTCAGCTAGCAATGCAAGAGTATGTCCGTACACCGTGCACAGCTGTCTGTAAATTGGTAATCCTCATTTACATAGTGGCAAATTAAACTACTAGGGATGTAACGGTATTAAAATCTCACAGTACGATATTATTGTGTATTAAGGCCATGGTACGATATTAAAGAATATAATAGAAAGTACTTAATTGATCCCTGGGGGAAATTCAGCACCACAGTTCACTCACAATAGACAATAATAATAATGAATAATATATTATTTATTATTGTGGTATATTTCCCTAAAAAATACTAAAATGTCATAGTGTGTAAAATGAAGTGCCAGGAATTTTTAGAATAAACATACTTACTGTAACTAAAAACATTACTAATGCTCAAATGTTCTAATCCTACTACAAACAAGTATTTTTAATTGAAAACAATTGTGCAGGGACATCCACTGTTTCCAGCAAATATTAAAAAGACTTGAGTCTTTAAAGTCAATCAATCAAAGTGTTTTTATATAGCCCTTAATCACAAGTGTCTCAAAGGACTGCACAAGCCACAACATCATCCTTGGCTCATCCCACAGTTACAATGTAAACATCCATGGTAAAACGATGTTTAGTGTCTTTCAACTTTTAGTTTCTGAGAAGCAGTGTTCTCCGCAATGGACATTGTATATCAGTCTGGAAATCCCAGAATAGTTAAAGTACCAATGATTGTCACACACACACACTAGGTGTGGTGAAATTTGTCTTCTGCTTTTGACCCATCCCCTTGATCACCCCCTGGGAAGTGAGGAGAGCACTGGGCAGCAGCGGTGCCGCACCCGGGAATCATTTATAGTGATTTAACCCCCAATTCCAACCCTTGATGCTGAGTGCCAAGCAGGGAGGCGATTGGTCCCATTTTTATATAGTCTTTGGTATGACTCGGCCGAGGTTTGAACTCCCAACCTACCGATCTCAGGGCGGACACTAAACACTAGGCCACTGAGTAAGACTTAACTAACAATTTAACTTTTAAATAATGTAAATACCTCACAAACTGATGTTTGGCTTTGTTGGCTTCAAATATATTTTCTGGGTGATGGTTTATAAGGTAGCGACTTGTCCAGGGTGTAAAATGCCTTCCGCCACTTTGCAGCTGAATTGGCTCCTGCCCCCCGCGACATTGAGAAAGACGAGCTGTGAAAAAAGGATGGATGGATTGAGGATTTGTCATGTAGCTGTTAATTTACTTCTGTTTCCCGTGCTGTAGTTTTTTTGTGTGTGTGTGTGTGTGAATGGCTGGCTCTGTGTAGCCTTTGAAATGCTCGAGACGAAAGTGGCGCGCTTTGCTTTGCAGAACGCAGACTTTCTTACCTTCGCCAAAGAGGCTTTGATAGTAGGAACACAGTTATTTTTCTTTTCTTTTTTTAGCAACATAACTCAAACAGCAATGGATAGATGTTGATGACAATTTTTAGAAAATGTCCAAAAACAATTCCTGTCATCTACTTTAAACACACTTCACTCCCAGCTTACGACGCTCCATGCCTCTGCCTCGTTGGCCCTGTGCTGCACAAAGGATTTTGGGAGATGGTTTATTTTCAGACCTGGCCAACGCTAAAGTGCCAGACAAAAACTACACACCAAGTTTTTTATTTAATACCGTCACGGCATTATTGTGAAGACTTCAAAACCATAATACAGTGGAATCTACAAATTTGTTACAACCCTTTTAACCACATTTACAGGGAAGTACCAAAATCACTGGAAGAATGGAGGATACTAATTAGCAAAGCATGCAACACCCTGATCAGGAAAAGATAAACAATGCTAACTGTAAAGTAGCTAAACAGAAGAATAGGCTTTGTGCACATTAACAGACTTGTATCTGGTACCTCATTACCAGTTCTTCCCTCACATCACAGCTTCACTCTTTTGCAGGTTTTTTGTATTTGTTTGTTTTTGAAGCATATTCGATGAATTTTCACTTTAAATTAAACATTAATATGACTAATATACTGAAAATATTTATACTATTGCAAATATTAATAATGTTCAATATTGTGGTCACTGATTAGCTCTGCCTTAGCAGCACTACTATGTTAGATGAAGAGTGTAAGGGTGGGTATTATTTCATGTTTAAAGCACTCATGATGTTATACATATATTAGAACGTCTCACTCAGATTTTTTTTATCTTCTAGCTATAAAAAATATACAATATGATTTCTAATAGGTGGAATTTTTTTTTATCAAAATTGCGAATTGAAAGGGATAAACGAGGGATGACTATGAACAAGAAATTAGCAAATTTGACAAATATGTAGGGCCAACCATAAAAGTAGACAGAGCTACTACAGTGACCACTAAGTTGCTGCGCATGTCAGCAGCCAGAGGAGGAGCAATGTTTGTTGAAAGCAAATTTTTGTTATAATTTGTATACCAAATAATGTATAATGATATATATTATTTCAAGAAGAATGCAATATTTATCGTAGCATGAATTTTAGGCCATATCGCCGATCCTTCTAAGCTTGTACTCTTCATTGGTATTTAGAATTAGCGGTTAGCTTAAGAGATGGATTTTGTCTAAAAAATGTATCCTACACACACACACAAAGCTCCTACAAGTCATGCTAGATCAGTGGTTCTCAACCTTTTTTTCAGGGATGTACCCCCTGTGAACATTTTTTTAATTCAAGTACCCCCTAATCAGAGCAAAGCATTTTTGGTTGAAAAAAGAGATAAAGAAGTAAAATACAGCACTATGTCATCAGTTTCTGATTTATTAAATTGTATAATGGTGCAAAATGTTGCTCATTTGTAGTGGTCTTTCTTGAACTATTTGGAAAAAAAGATATAAAAATAACTAAAAACTTGTTGAAAAATAAACAAGTGATTCAATTATAAATACAGATTTCTACACATAGAAATATTCATCTTAAAGTGCCCTCTTTGGGGATTGTAATGGAGATCCATGTGGATTCATGAACTTAATTCTAAAAATTTCTTCACACAAAAAAAATCTTTAACATCAATATTTCTGGAACATGTCCACAAAAAAAATCTAGCTGTCAACACTGAATATTGCATTGTTGCATTTCTTTTCACAGTTCATGAACTTACATTCATATTTTGTTGAAGTATTATTTAATACATGTATTTATAAATGATTTTTGAATTGTAGTTATTTTTAGAATATTTAAAAAAAATCTCACGTACCCTTTGGCATACCTGTAAGTACCCCCATTTGAGAACCACTGTGCGAGATGACTTAAATACAAATACTGTCACACTGTAGACCTTTTTCCACCATTTAATATAGTAACATTGGCTTTTTGTCTATTACAGCGAGTTCCTGGGGAAACCCCCAGGTTCTGTCGCTCAGAGATGGATACCTTCTCGAAACAATAGACGAGAAGTCAGCTTCTCCAACGAGAAAGGGGAGCATGATGCAATCTTCAGAAAAGTGAGAGGGTGAGTTTAAGAAGATAAATCTGGTTGACTTCCGATTGAATCAATACGTGGATTTTGTGATCCATATTAAATTTCATTGTCACTTCTCCAATTTCTAGCATACTTAATAAGTTGACACCTGAGAAGTTTGACAAACTGTGCCTGGAGCTCCTCAATGTAGGTGTAGATTCAAAGCTTGTCCTGAAAGGAATAATCTTGTTGGTAGGTGTTTTCTCAAATAACTGACTTCTGTTCACATGTGTGGCACACACTAAGTTGCATTGGTATGGTTTTTTTAATTTGCCTTTTAGATTGTTGACAAAGCCCTTGAAGAACCCAAGTACAGCCAGTTATATGCTCAACTATGTCTCCGCCTGGCAGAAGATGCACCAAACTTTGAAGATCCAACAACAGAAACCCCTGCAACAAAAAAGCAGAACACCGTAAGCAATTAATTTATACAGAAAACATTTACTCTTCGATTGTCTTCCTTCTAAATTGTCATTCTTTTTCTGCAGACATTCAGGAGACTTCTGATTTCCAAGCTTCAAGATGAGTTTGAAAATCGTGCCAGAAATGTTGAAGGTCAGTAGGTTGTGCAATGAATGATGTGTTCAAGATGTAAATTTCATTTTCTCATGAGTATTCTTTTTCCTGTGCAGTCTTTGACAAACACGATGGCCCTCTTACTTCTGAGGAGGAGGAGCAGCGTGCTATTGCGAAGATTAAAATGCTTGGAAATATCAAATTCATTGGGGAACTTGGAAAACTCCACCTTATCCATGAATCAATCCTCCATAAATGCATTAAGACAGTAAGTTCACTTGTGTCAAAAATACTCATATCAAATCAGGTTTATTTCAAGTTTTCTTACTAATTTTTTTTAAGCTTCTGGAGAAGAAGAAGAGAGTCCAACTTAAGGATATGGGGGAAGATCTGGAGTGCCTCTGTCAGATAATGAAGACAATTGGTCCTAAACTTGATCATGAAAGGGCTCGGGTATGTTTGTAAGACACTTTGCAATCTGAAGCATTCCTGTAATCTAATTATTATTATTATTTTTTTTTTTTATCACACTCTTTTCCTTTTATTCCAGTCCTTGATGAATCAGTACTTTGGCCGCATGAAGGCCTTGACAAGCAACAAAGAATTGCCTGCTAGGATTCGTTTCCTCCTGCAGAACACCGTAGAGCTGCGTGAGAACAACTGGATGCCACGTAAAGCTTATGTTGACAATGGACCAAAGACGATCCATCAAGTTCGTCAGGATGCTGTAAAAGTAACCATCAGTTTTAAGGCCCTTTCTCTCATTGGTTTACCTGTATCGTCTCATGCTGACCTGAAATATTTGTCTTTTGTAGGACCTTGGTGTCTTTATTCCACCTTCATCTGATGGCTCGAGAACTGACTTCTTTATGGATAGTTCATTCCTGGAGAGCACTTTTCTTCAGGGCAGGCTCAGATTTGACAAGGAAACACTTGGTGGGCTAGCTGATATGTTTGGACAAATGCCTGGTACGCAAACGTTTTTAATTGTTAGTGATGGTGTCTTTTTGTGTTACCAATTGAATTCAGAGCACCAATTCACTCCAATTTTTGATACCTCTGTTGCACATGATGTCACATCCAGTTGTAGATCAAGCACTTGGTGGGCAAACGGGTATATTTGTAGCGAATTGCCTTTAGGGAATGTTTCAATTTTCCATGCCAACAAAGCAAGCATGCCTTATGGTAAGCTTGTTCAGTGCTACATTATATTGTATATGCCATATGCATGCAACTGATACAATTGCCAATGTAACGTAACAATTTCAGCACCTCCTAAATTTTGAAATTAAAACTGAAATTAAGATGCACATTAAAACCAAACAGCTGGTGTGTATTAATTACAATACGTGCAGTATAAACACTTTGTAGGACTTAACAAAAGACGAGACTGGCACATTCAACTTAATGCCAATAAACACCTAGAAAAATTCGAACAAATTAATACTTGCAAATGGAAAGCACATTCTCATTAAAGGTAATTGGTAACATTATAAAGACACAAATGTACTTCTATCGATTCCCAAGTATTGGTTTAAATGTGAAAGGTACAAATTCCTAATTACGACTAACATTGCCATACAGCACATTAATTGGTGTTAAGACCTTAAATGTATTTTGGTTGTTGTCATGGCTTGTACAGGAATTGGCATCGGCACAGGTCCAGGAGTTATTCAGGACCACTACTCCCCTACACTGGGACGCCACCGCTCAAATCCATTCAATGGCCATATTGCCATGAGCAACGGTTCACATCAGACTCAGTTTGATGCAGGAAGCAAGCCTTATGTCAAACCCATGCAGGTGATTTTGCAGAATTCGGCCTCAGGTGTCCCACTCATTACTATAACAAGGTTTAAAAACACTCCATAGGGGCAAAGTTCACCAGTTTTCAGCCACAAACAGAATGGCTCGGTCCAGATGCAGTCCAAGGATATGGGTCCACGCTTTTCAAAGAAAGGAAAGCTCAATGCTGACGAGGTACTAAAAGTCTCTTAACTTCCATCTCCCTGTTGGGTCTTAAACAAGCTGGTTTAAAAATAATTTTTACATAAGTACCTATGTCTGTAAAAAAGGAAGTTTAAACTCTGTCTTCATTCACCCTTCCAGATCAGCCTGAGGCCAGCTCAGTCTTTCATCTTAAACAAAAAAGTGCCAAAGCTGCAGCCACAGATGACTATGATGCCTCCGAGTGCCCAAGGCTCCTTAATGGGACAGGTAGAAAATCAATACGGATAGAAAATCAAAATGTTGGAAATTATGTATTGACTGTACTTTTTTTTCCCCCCGTAGTCACCACCACAGCTTGGTTTAAAAACCAATCCTCCACCAATTCAGGAAAAGCCTGCAAAGCCCAACAAAAAACTGCCTCCGACTAAAGAAGAGATGCACAAAATGACGGTAATGTTCTTTCTGATGCCCTAAACCATAGTAATGGAAATTTCCGCAAAAACGCATAAATCCGCTTTTTTAAACATTAATATTCCCGTCAACATAGCACTTCTGTGTTTTTTGTTATTGAAATATTAATAAAAATAAGATTTTAAGCACAATTTTGAGTTGGACGGGGAGAAGTTCAGGAACATCGAAACAAGCTCGCTTGTTAGCTGAGCATCAAGCTAGCTCTGTTCGCTCTCGCAGGCATAGCCTAAACATTGATCGTTGTCGACTTTGCTGCTAATATTTGGATGATTACAACCATATAAGGTATATTTTTGACAAGACTGATTATAATCAGAGGTCACAACACGTAAGTATATTACCCAAGACTACAGGATAGTTACCAAATTAGAAACGGTTTAGTTCTTTGCATGCAAGTTATAGAATTTTATTTTACATTTTCAGTGATAAAAAATGTTAGTAAATTAGTAAATCTACTAAAACACAAAATATATGAGATTACATAGGACATGTGAGTGTCAAGACAGTCAAAAGTGGTTGGTGGATGAGAATAAATCTAAAGGTAAAATACAGTGTAGAAATGCACCCAATTGCAGGAATTGTACTCATGATTCTAAAAGTTCTTTCAGAATCAGAATAGTTTTTATTGCCGTGGTTTGAGAATGGGTTCGCAAAATAGGAATTTTTCGGGGTTTGTGTGCTGATGGGAATCTTCCTCTTCCCTCCCCCCGCCCTCCCTTCTTCCTTTTAAATGGTGAAAATCTTTGTCTTTTAGGAGACTCTTGTTGCAGACTATATGAACAGCAAGAATATTAGTGAGGCACTGGCAGCTGTCAAGGAGATGAGAGCTCCAAAACACTTATTGTCTGAGATGTTGAACAAGATCGTGGTGGATTCACTCAGTCGTTCAGATGACGACAAGGAACTTGTAAGCACTCTAATCCATGAACTCTGCACAGAAAGCCTTGTCACCAGTGAAAACGTACTACAGGTGAGTGAGGTACATTTAGCGCATTCACAATGAGGAAAATCACTGTTAACTAACAAAACTCTTTTTGTACAGGCTTTTATTAGTGTTCTGGACCAGTGCCCCAAGATTGAAGAAGAAATCCCGTTGGTTAAGTCCTACCTGGCTCAATTTGCAGCTCGGGCCGTCGTTGCCGACTTGATCAGCATTACAGATTTGGCCCACCAGCTGGAAAACGGCGCCTATTTCCCCCTCTTCCTGCTCTGTCTGCAGCAGATGGCCAAGCTCAAGGACCGTGAGTGGCTGATCGATCTATTCCAGAAGAGCACGGTCAACATGCAGAAGATGCTACCTGGTATGTTTAGGTTGTTCTTAAGACTCAACTATAGTATATGTACTCACTGTGCTGCCCCCTCCAATCTGTTTTTCATTATAGTGTTATGTATGAGTATGAGTATGAGTATGGCTTGACCAGGTTATGTGCTATAATTCCTGAGTGCAAACATAGATCATGACTTTTGAGAACAATGGTGGTTGAAGCAACATCCAGATTGTTGAAAGCTATATACTTAAAACTGATATAGTGTCTTTTGTTTATCTAATTGTCCAAAGTTTTTATTGGTTCCCATTTTTTGGGAAAGGGACTTTTACAACAACTTACGATTGATTCCTGGGGTGATTATTCAATTCTTGATGATTGATTCACACCGCTGGAATAAAAATAAAATATTGATCAAAACCGGTTACAAAAGCTCCTCTTGGTTACTGAGGTATATGCATGCAGATATGGCCTAAAACACCTTTTTATAAATAAATAAATTGTAATGTTCCAAAAGATTATTTAAAATTAGAAATCGATTTACAATTACAATGAAAAATAAATTCGATTTAGATGTGATGAATTTATTTTTCTAAACACGCCTATTAGTTTTGTACTGTGTCCTCGAGTGACAAGGAAGGCGGCAGGAAATAAAATATTCTATTAATACATATTACGTATGATAAAGCCGACCAATTATAGCTCTGCAGTCTTGTGGTTTACCTGTGGTTAGATGTCGGAGGATTAAAAGGAGTGGACAAGCTTGGTATCTGAAGCATATTTCAGCATTTACTGTTAGCTTTGCTTATTAGAGTTGCCATGACTATTATGATTAGTCGCTGGCAGGTTTTTCAAATGTTTATCAAACAGTAATATTGGGTGTGTATCGATTCATAAATTCGGTTCAATATTTTTGTGTCACGGTTTGATATTTTTTCGAGGCATGAACTACATTTTCATGTTTTTTTTTTACTTCGGTTTAAGATTATCAACAATTTTGTTTCAGCTGAAAAGTACAGTTTTTAATTAAATGAAATGTATCTGGTGCAGCTATACTTGCCCCGTTTTCTTAAGTTAGCTCTATATAAAACAAACAGCACCTTGTAAGCAATAATGAAATAAATGCATCTGATAAATCACCCATCTATGGACCCTGCTGTCTCTAATTGGGATTTTGTCTTGAAAATAACAGGAACTACGTTATTGGTGAAATAGGTTTGTGAAGAAATTTTGTAACTGTGCTCAAGTGTCCGCAGCAAACCCAAAGTTTTCCACAACTAAATAAGGTTGCATGTCGACGGCAAAAGTAGCAATCTCCTGATTTGTCTTTTGCCCTCTTTGAATCATGTGCTAATGGATCTGTAATTCTCCGGGTAAAGTTTGGTTCCACCCATTTCTGCACCGGGGTTATGTGAATGTAAATGTGTTGTCATATTTTTTCGTATTTCCACTGTGTGTGACACGTGCGACTTCCCGCTGTATTTTTGTCCACGACGCACTTGCCATCAGGGTCCTACTTTACACAAAAAACAAAATAGTTACACACACCAGATCTAAATGATGGTGGAGGATCTTGGATTTCAGGTATATTTGCTGTAGCTATAGCTTTGCATGTAGCTTCTGTCCCAGCAGCTTGTTTTGGTCTGAATCAATGTGGGAGGCGCCGCTTAGTGGATCTGTGCTTGATTGTGCAGCCTAAGCGCAGATCAACAGAAGTTGAAAAGTGAACGAAGACCATTGTATCAAACGGTTCGATACGTGTATCCTTGCACCCCTACTTATTACATGTCAGCAGCCAGAGATGCATTCATAACCGCTAACCTGTGTTAATGAATTTATTTTCAAAAATACTCAATGGTAAGAAGCTGTCTGCCTGATTGCAGTGCTTTTCAATTTTAGGCCGAGCAAACAAAATAAAGATGTATTAAAAACAGAAAAGGAGTCAACTATACCAAAAAGGCCTGTAGAATTAAAGGCTATAAAATGAGGGGTTACATCAGCACTATTCCTAATACCAATGTGGGAGTGATCCAGTTGTACCTGCTTGATTGACAATCCCTTTATTGGTCTAAAATAGATTTGTTACGTTCTCTTGGTAGAAATGGACCAGAACAAAGACAGAATGCTGGAGATCCTGGAGGGCAAAGGTCTTGGTTTTCTATTCCCACTGATGAAGCTGGAGAAGGAGCTTTTGAAGCAGATCAAAGTGGATCCTTCTCCGCAGTCAATCTACAAATGGATCAAAGATAACATCTCTCCCAAACTTCACACTGACAAAGGCTTTGTCAACATCCTCACCACCAGGTAGACCAATCTTCTACTTCCTTGCTGTAAGCCCAAGCTCATCATGGGGCGGCATGGCGTAGTGGGTAGAGTGGCCGTGCCAGAAACCTGAGGGTTGCAGGTTCGCTTCCCACCTATGGACATCCGATTCGCTGCCGTTGTGTCCTTGTGCAGGACACTTCACCCTTTCCCCCGGTGCCGCTCACACTGGTGAGTGAAAGATGAATGAATGATAGGTGGTGGTCGGAGGGGCCGTAGTCGCAAACTGGCAGCCACGCTTCCGTCAGTCTACCCCAGGGCAGCTGTGGCTACTGATGTAGCTGACCACCACCAGGTGTGAATGAATGATGGGTTCCCACTTCTCTGTGAGCGCTTTGAGTATCTAACAATAGAAAATTGTGATATAAATCTAATCCATTATTATTATATCCTTTTGCCTGCTAGTTTCTTGCAGTACATCGCCTATGAGATCAACCCCGATGATGATGAAGAGCAGCTGGCATCGCCCAGCAAGGAGCAGCTGGATGAGGAGAAGCAACTCCTGCTCTCCTTCAAGCCGGTCATGCAGAAGTTCCTGCATGAGCACATTGAGCTGCAAGTCAGCGCGCTCTACGCCTTGCAGGTGCACTGCAACGCTAAACACTTCCCTAAAGGTGAGTCACTGCTTATTCCGACAGGTTTGAACACACGCATCAGAAATGTAATGTTTGCTTTTCTTCCAGGCATGCTCCTGCGCTACTTTGCCTATTTTTACGACATGGAAATCATCGAAGAAGAAGCCTTCCTAACCTGGAAAGAAGATGTCACCCAAGAGTTTCCAGGAAAAGGAAAAGCCCTGTTTCATGTATGTTTACATGTTCTCTTCTCCTTGTGAGCACCTTTTTTTTTTTCGCTGATATATTTGTTGTCATTTGACAGGTGAATCAGTGGCTCACCTGGCTGGAGACTGCAGAAGAGGAGGAGTCTGAAGAGGAAGAATACTAATTAGCTGGCTAAGATCCACATGTTGGAAAGTGATTTATTTTTACTACTCAAAGTCAGCAACACCACCACTGTTACAAATCTATTAACCAGCGTCTGACATTTTATCCTTTTTATTTAAAGATGTGATTTTTAAAATCTTTTTAAATCGACTTATCGTAGTGTTGTTGGTGCAATGTTGATGGCTGTTGCAGTACACTCAGACCACCTGTTTCACATGGGGTTGCAGTCATGAAGTGCTGCCATCACTTCACTTTAAAGCCGTTTACAAAATGAGAACATGCATTGTAAAGAGACTCTCTTTAGATGCACTTTGCTGCACATCATGAGTGGTTGCAATACTATCATACACTTTCCTAATTTTCATATAAAGAGCATTCTTGAGTTGTAATAGTTAGCATATATATATATATATATATATATATATATATATATATATATACATAACACAAAAAATAAATAAAAAAGTTGTGCTTGACAGCCTACTGGAAGCTCCTCCTGCTCACTTTTCTTTTAACAGCAGGCGGTTACTAGTCTGTGGCCTTGGAGTCACTGTTGTAAGTTAAGTTCAAGAGGAGCACCAGACTGATGTTTTCTTTATTGCTTTGTGTTTTAAATGTTTGTCCATGTTTATTTTTTTTTTATGCTTGTAAAATTACCTGTTTTGTTGACTGGTATTTCTGTTTTTTACTTAAATCAAGCTTTTGGAGTCTGAACTTTTAATGTGCTGTAAAATAAATCTGTGTTGCCTTTTTTAATTTATCACTTTTTATGAATTTACCTCCTGTATCTGACTATACTTGAAGTGTTATCATAGTGAGACAGCCAAAGGTTAGGTTCCAGTTTGCCATATCATCAGGTTTTTAAAGTGGTTTTTATAATCTTCGTGCATGTGGTCGCCTGCGCTTTCTTTAGGGTGTCGCTGTAACGTAAACAAGGGTTGAGTGTGCATCTGCAGATCAACTTTAAATAAAGTTCATTTCATGGTCATTGATAGTCTGGGGTTTTACTTAAATGTTTTAAGTGTAAGATGTATATAGCTTTTAATATCGGTTGTTAGTAGACTGATCCAAAATGAATTTTAAAAAATCTGAGGGCAGTTAAAGAACGTCAATGAATCATTTTGATTCATGCAGGCAGTCACACTTTCTCTTCAGTCCAGATTTTGATTGAGAACAAAATCCTTTTCTCCAAGATTTAGTATTTGTGTTCAAGTGGTGCTAAAGAAATATTACAAACAGCTTTCAACACAATTAATGCCTGTAGATAAAAACTGCATTATCACATGGCCACTTTGTTAGACTTTAAACATTATCCCTTATTTCAATCGCAACAACCAAAAATACTCTCATCTCTACATCTATTTTAACATGGTAATTAAAAAATGATCTCTTTCTGAGAGGGAAAAATACAACACTTATGTCTTGGCCAGGGGGAGGGAACCTATGGCTCTAGAGCCAGATGTGGCTCTTTTGATGACCGCATCTGGCTCTCGGATAAATCTGACCTGACGTTGCTTAAAACGATAAGTAATGAATAATTCCACTTGTAATCACAATGTTAAAAATATAAAACATTCTCATGCATTTTTAATCCATCCGTTTTCTACCGCACCTGTTCAAGAAGTTGCGTTAATGGTAAGTTATTTATTATTGGTTAGTGTGGGGCTTGCCCTCCTGGGGGTTCTTCGGACCACCATGCACCGACATCAGAGCCTGTTTCAGGGTTACAATATTGTTTTATTCTTCAATAACTCAGTTGCTTTCCAGCAATTTTATTTCCAGCGCTAACCCCGTCTCTCCTCCTGGCTGCTGGTTATAACAGAGCGACAGGTGATTAGATGAGGCCCAGGTGGGCCGTCTACGCACCTGTCGCTGATTTTGAAGCCGGTCCTGGCACACCCCAGTTCGCTGCAGGCCCGCAGGCCACGCCCCCTCCACAGTTAGCTTCAGAATAACAATGTTATTACAAAAGAATAATAGACCTATTATACTCTAGAAATGTTTGTCTTAAAAATGCACGTGTTTAGTTGTCTTCAGTGTTAAAAAAATATTATATAGCTCCTACGGAAATATATTTTAAAATATTTGGCTCGCTCTGCCAAAAAGGTTTCCTACCCCTGGTCTTGGTCATTGCTCAGATATAACAATTTAAATGTTTATCAGAAACATAGTACATGACAAAAGTATTTAGTATATAATTATGCTTACAAACATTGAAAATTAACAATTTCATCAAATGCTTTTATGAATACATTAGTCTTAAGAAATTTTTCTCATTTGAACTGAATGTTACTGCTTTACCCCACAAACTGACATACACATTTACTTTTGAGTCAACACATAGTTGTCCTGAATTCAATTTACTGCTGACATAATTTTTTCCATCAGTCCGAACATTTAAAACATTTGGCGGCAGGTTATTTTTTGCTTTATTTACATAGTTTTGAATTTCACCGGATCCTTACATTTCATTAGTTGGGACTTTGTAAAAAGTGCATTTGTGTTCCCGATAGCAAATGTGCATCATTCTATGCTTTTGTGTTGTAACGTGCCCATCCCTCCATTTACTACCTGTTAGAGGTATCGGGGCGGAAGGTGGTTCGCACCCTGGACGAGTCACTTCCTCATCACAGAGACAACATTCACACACTAGGGCCAATTTAGTGTTGCCAATCATCCTATTCCCAGGTGCATGTCTTTGAAGGTGGGAGGAAGCCCCCTTCGTATTGTGAGACACACACACACAAACCCCTCCTGCCTGTAACGTGCCCTTGTATATGTTTATTATAATATTAACACAAAGTTCATACTGAATTGTTTACATTTGTAAATTTTATCACAAGATTTTAAGTATAAAGAAAAAAATTCTCAAGCTTTTGTTTTCAGTGAAGTGTCGCATGTCAAAGTTTGAAAAAAAGTTATGTTGCACACACAAAATAACGAGCACAAAGTCGTTTAATAGATGCTGACTTTAAAATTAACTTTCTCACCTGACATGACAATTGTTCTGACAAAACTAGCTTGAAAAATAACATTTATAGAAATAAAGACGATAATTTGATAATGAAATAAAAAAAAAAAACATTTTCCACTAGTTTTGTAAAGTGTGGACGAAAGAGAGAAAATTTGTTGGGGTTTAATCACTGTCATCGTCATTATTGGACGCCTCAGGTTCCGATCCGTTGTCAGAGCGACGAGGAGAGCCCTCATTGTCCGATGCAGGCTCCGATTCCCGCTCTGACACGGCAACGGGTGATGCGGGCCGGGACTCGTCTGACGCGGACCTCTTGCTCTCGTTGTCAGACTGCTCCGAGTCGGACTGCTGCTGCGCCCTCCTCTTTGTCACTGGACGATCGCTGCCGGAGTCGTCGTCGTTGCCGGAACCTGCCGAGCGCTGAGGGCTGGCTGCCTCGCTGGCGGAACGGTTCCTCCCGCCGTCTGAGTCGCTGTCGGATGCGATGCGCTTCCTGTGGTTGCCGCCGCCATCGTTGTCAGAACCGGAACCGCTGTCTCTTTGGTTTCTGAGGAAGTGGACTTGTCAGAGGCTCCTTCCATTCGCATGTGACTTCAACGCCCTTACCTGTCCTCCGCTATTTTTAGGCCATCCTCATCGGAGGAAGACTCGGAGGATGAGATGATCGCCTTTGACTTGATCTTTCCTTTGAGAGAAGGTGGAGGACGCTCAATCTGGGCCTAAAAAAGACAAAGATGTATGAGACGTTCATTTAATGGAGGATTTCATCAGCATTTTCATACCACAGACAATTCTAGAAGATGATGTTGCCAGGTGGGAAATGACTCATTATCCTACCAGAGTCTCAAATTTTGAGGACAAGTATTGAGGGAACAGTACAAAACCATGTGTACATTTCAATGTTGGACAAAGGACAGCGCCCTCTCCTGGCCACAATGAGACATGGGACATAATACACAACATCACCCATGATGCATCCTCTTTGTGTTTGCTAACAACCACGCGTTGAACATCATGGGACATTTGTAATTATTGATTGTACAAAGGGTGAAATGATCCTACAAAAAAGATAGTTATGAAAAAATGGTGACTTTCGTACTTCTGGCAAAACTGGACCTCAAAGTCCTATCAAATAGTATCAAATGGCAACCTTAAAAAATCTTGTTTTTCTTTTGTGACTTTCAAGTACTATTCTAATCATTAACCAATAATAAAAAATAATCGTAATATTTGGAGGAACTTACAACATATCAACCTTCACAATGAATGGAGCGCGCTAAAATAGGGACTATTGATATTGTCCTTTAAAGGCCTACTGAAACCCACTACTACCCACCAGGCAGTCTGATAGTTTATATATCAATGATGAAATATTAACATTGCAACACATGCCAATGCGGCCTTTTTAGTTTACTAAATTACAATTTTAAATTTCCCGGAAGTTTCTTCTTGAAAACGTCATGTAATGATGACGTGAACGCTTGACGTAACGGACTGTTATGAAATATGAGCGCTGCACACACACACAGCTAAAAGTCGTCTGCTTTAACGGCATAATTACACAGTATTTTGGACATCTGTGTTGCTGAATCTTTTGCAATTTGTCCAATTAGTATTGGAGAAGTCACAGTAGAAAGATGGAGTTGGGAAGCTTTAGCCTTTAGCCACACAAACACACGGTGATTCCTTGTTTAAAATTCCTGGAGGTGAAACTCCTATGGATCAGAGCACGGTCAAGCCAATATGGATCCCTACCAAATGTCAACCAGATGTCAGTGAGAAAATTGTGGTTAAAAGTCAGTTCTTACTGGAGAAAAGCTGAGCTTGTGCTGCCCATAGCTGCCATCGACTCCCCTGAGACACTGCGCGTCAAGACACCCGTGGAGACACCCTTCCGACTATCAGGTAATATTAAACTCACTAAAACACTAGCAACACAATAGAAGGATAAGGGATTTCCCAGAATTATCCTAGTAAATGGCTCCAAAAACATCGGAATCCGTCCCAATGCAATCGCGTTTTTTTTTTTTTTTAAATAATTATTTTTTTCTAGTCAGTCGCTATCAATATCCTCAAACACAAATCTTTCATCCTCGCTCAAATTAATGGGGAAATTGTCGTTTTCTCGGTCCGAATAGCACTTTTTGTTGGAGGCTCCCATTAAAAATAATGTGAATATGTGAGGAGCCCCCCCACACGTGTGACGTCATCGTCTGCGACTTCCAGTAGAGGCAGGGCTTTTCTCTTAACACCGAAAGTTGCAAACTTTATCGTGGATGTTCTCTACTAAATCCTTTCAGCAAAAATATGGCAATATCGCGAAATGATCAAGTATGTTACAGAATGGACCTGCTATCCCCGTTTAAATAAGAAAATCTAATTTCAGTAGGCCTTTAATATTGCAATCAATAGTGATTGTTTTGATGAATTCCTTGTGCTCTAACGTGAAGATAAGAGGATTGTAGGTGCGGCGCGGTGAATGAGGGGTTACTACTGCTGCATCGCAGCTAAAAAGTCCCAGACTTGTAACATTTCACTTTTTGTATGCAATTTGTAAGATGAATTTCCATTCAGCCTCATTCCCAAAGTGCTGATGAGATCAGCTTGCACACTTTTCATTCTACTTTGAACCAAAAAAATACCTTTTCAATCTTCTTGCGCTCTTTAATTTTGCGCTGCTTCTTGGGTTGAGCTCCTCCTTCCTCATCATCACTGTCCCTGTCGTCTCTCGGAGCTCTGCAACACCACAACCGCAAACTCAGCATCGCTCGTCTTCATGGACCCTTGGAAGAATCTCTCCAGATGACGGCAACACTCACCTCTTCTTCTTTTTGCGCGACCTCTTCTCTCCGTCCTCGTTCTCGTCCTGCTCGCTCCCGCTGTCCACCTTCCTCCTCTTCTTCTTGACGGGCAGATCCTCGTCCGAGTCGTCGTTGACAAACTCGTCCATGTCTCCTCCTTTCTTACGCTGAGAGGACACGGAGGACAAGTGTTGTCAACTGGAGTGTGAGTGTGAGTGTGTGCGTGTTTGTGCGCTTTCACTCACACGTCCACCACCTCCTCCCTTCTTCTTCTCCTTGGACACCTCCTTGGAGCCTTCGGCGAAGGTGAGCAGGTTCTTGGTCTTCTCCACAAACAAAGCTCTTTGTTCCAGCAACTTCTTCTGTTCTTCAGCCTCTCTGTTCCTCCTGTCCTCCTGAAGCGTTCCAAAGAGGGCCAAAGGTCAACATGGCCTCCATTGCCATCGTGGCCAACAGTCACGCACCTGCTCTTTTAACATCTGTTGGCGCAGAAGGTCCCTCTCTTGTTCTTGTTTGGCACGCAGTTCCTTCTCCTCCTCGTCCTGCTTCCTGGCCCTCGCTACGTGGTACTGCGCCTGACTCAGCAGATCTGAGCATTGCCTGAAGGTTTCACAAGGCAAACAATGCAACACATGGAAAATTAAATACGACACTGCACTAAACGACTATTAAAATATACTTGTGTGCAACATGGACACCTTCACTCTTGTACAGTGTAGCCCAACTGAAGAGCGTTTTGAGATAAGAGCTTTAAGTTGCAAGCAAATGTGTAGAATCATTTAAGATTTTCTCCGCCGCAGTTTTCGTGTCTTCTTTTTACTGCTATAAAACAGGTCGGTAAAGTGTGATAATATTAACACATTTGTCTCCAAGCAATTATAAGCGTTTCTGAATCTAGAAATATTGAAGTATGTTTTTTAAAAGTGTATATTTGTGATGACATTTGTAACGTTCAATAAGCGATGTCTCCCTTTGTGTGTGTGCGCGTGCTTGGGCGGGAATGGCGGCAGCAGTGAACTTGTTTAAGATAAACTCTGATTGTTGAGACGTTTTATAGGTAGAGTCAGGTAACAACATGTGTAATTGTAATTGATTTATAATGACAGTGACAATATAGAAAAAAGCGTTCAAGAAAGCAGCAATATTAAAACGAGGCAATGTCAGAATACAGTGCAAACATGTAAAATGAAGAGGTTTATTAAAGCAACAGTGCCGCTACGTGATGCATATGTCAGAACAAAAGTGTTGGGATATGTAACGATCAATCCTCCAAGTTTTTGTGGATTTGTTTTATCATTTCAAAAGTAAAGATGTAATTGTTTAACGATGTGAATGAACAAATGTGGAATTGGAATTACATTGTCGAAACCATTTGGATGTGATTAAAAGCACAATAGAAATGTAAATGAGCGTAAAGAAATCAAGAAATGTTTAATGAAAGAGTCAGGCCACACCCTGCGATGAGAACGCAATCAAGCACTACGTGTCTTCTTTTTATTCCTATAAAACAGGACACACCACTACGAACACTGGGACCAGGTTACTTAGTGCCAGGCCTGTAACACAAATATTTGAGTGACAAGCGTCCCGCCGTGATTTGGTGTAGCAAATGTCACAGTGAACCATGCCCAAAACACCTGGTCATACTTGCACTTATTAGCTTATAGCTAGAGATGGACCTAGCATTATTTTTCAACCATGGAAATTTAGGAAGAAAGTGAGTGTGAACGATATTCACTGAATTAAAGAAATAAATCATCAAAATGAATGTGTCACCAACTTAGCAATGCAAATTATGCACCATACTGAAGCAAAATTAGTCCAACGCCAGCCAAGAATGTTACAATAATATCTAAACAGCAGACATTCATCCATGTAAATATGGACAAGCTGCTGATGGTGTGTTTGACGGAGAAGCAGCTGGAAGGAGATACAGAAGACGCGCACTCGCCAATGCATTTTACATTTTACAAAAACAACTTTAGTCGTTGTACTACATTCCATTGTAGTTATTTTCTTAAAGTCATGTTACCTGTTAATATGGCGCTGTTTTGCGGGGGTCAAGCACCAATTAAATTAATTTAAATAGGAAATGACTTGAGATACAAGTGTTTTGAGTTAAGAGCTGTGTCACAGAGTTGACGTACAATATTGGTATATGTGCAATATTCTGTATTAACAGAATCACCAGCTGGCTTAGGCTGTGTAGATT
This sequence comes from Nerophis ophidion, assembly GCF_033978795.1. Lineage (NCBI taxonomy): Eukaryota > Metazoa > Chordata > Actinopteri > Syngnathiformes > Syngnathidae > Nerophis > Nerophis ophidion. Next base: position 36,823,380 of record NC_084612.1, read on the forward strand.
AGTGTCTGTACTCTATTTTTGTTGTATTATATTTTTAACGGTTTGATTACCCTCCTTTTTCTGTTGCTGCTACAGGGATGAATAAAGTTTTCTGAATCTGAATATACATTTATAGTACAGCACTATATGAAGTGGTTTACTGAACAAGAAACATAGAAAATACAGATGAGCACATTGTATCACACGGCAAAGTTACTGCACAATCTATTGATATGTAATAAGAATTCTGCCTTCACAAAGATAAATAAGGGCAGCCTTGATTGACACTGTGAGAAAGGTATTCCTTCAAGAAAATAGTAATGGTGTACTGTATTTGTACAAGTTACACAACACGTTTACACTTTCAATTCAAAAATTCAACATGTGTGCATAAGAGTAGTAAGAAGCAGAGCTCATTTCATTTAATTCTTTACCTGCTGTCTTTAACTGCTTTCTGAAGGGGGAGAGAAAGAAGAGAGTGTGTAATAACAAACCTGGCTTCAGAAGCAGCGTGTGCAAGATCAAATCTCATCTTGTCTCCAGCTTTGCTCAGGTAACTAAAATACCTAAAAGTAGACAACACAGTGATAGTAATAGTTAGTGTGGCACAGAGGATCCATACACTTAAGACTTACGATATCCTCTCCACCCATCTACTGACTGCTTTCACCCTCTTTAACGCCTCACGAGTTAACCTATACTATCACGTGGCACACACTCGACATATTTTGAATCATTTAAAGCATTCATTCTCATTTTTCATCGCATGCTAACTTAGCCTGACTTCGCTAGCTCCGAAAACATTACCACTCCGACATAAGGGCAAGTATGGCTTTGTGTACCAATTGCACAATTCTCTTAGAGAGGTTTTCCATGCTAGAGACAAGTGTCCACATGGGAGAACAAATTAAAAACATATATTTTTACAGTGTGGATGCTCTAGTTAGCACAGGCTGCACTAGGCCTACTAGCGGTTTCAAAATGGAAACCTAAAAAAAAATACCACTTTGGCTAGAAAAAAGGCAAAAATGCATTAAATAGCAGAAATCTCGGATGCCTGATTTGTTATTCCAATTGTAAAAATGATTAGTAATGAACAAATAAGTTGAAGTCTTCAAGTAAAGCGGAGTTCATTATGTTGGGAAGAAATACCGAATGCTACCTGTGAGCCAGTTCCAGCTCTTTGACGGCGCTCAGCACAGCCTTCAGGTTGCTCTTCTCATCTTTCAGCACTACAGTGGCAAGTCGCTGAAGCACCAGGGCCACGTTGAACATGAGCACAGTGTCGCTGGGAGCTACGTGGCGTGCCTTATTACAAGCACAAGCACACAAAAGAAAAAACAAGTTTTAATCTTCCCTGTTAAGAGGCACATATAGAGTAATAAAATGATTAACCTTGAGCAGCATCTGCTTGCACTCCTGAAGTTTCCCACATTTGAATAGAGCTCGTGCCAAGTAGAGCAGGACCTCTGTGTTCTGGTGTTTGTAAAACTTCTTCAAGCAGTTCTCATACTGCACGGGAGAAATGCGCTCATAGGAAATGTACGGACACGTTTGTTAAAGACAAAAAACGTTTGTCTTACCATCTGCACAGCACTGATGTACTGCTTCTGCTCCACGTAGATGTGAGCCAGGTTCAACCACACGTCGCTGATGTCTGCTGTGGCTTCCCTCACCTGGGCAAACACGTCCCGGGCTTCTCTGAAGTAGCCCTTATGGGCCAGGACGGCACCTGGAAACAGAGCGTTCCTCCTTAATCGAATTTCCACAACCATGATGTTTTATTATTGGGAGAAGAAGCCACACCGATGCCGTTCGCAGCGTAAAGGTTCTTGGAGTCATTCCGTAGGACTTGTTTGTATATGGCCAAGGCACGATCCTGGTGTCTCTTTTCCTGTAAAGAAGGGAAAGATACACATTCTTACACACACAGCTCGGCTAACACTTAGCTGACCAGACATCCAACTAGGACAAACAATGCTAGGCACCTCCTACAATATGTGAAATCCCTATTCTTTTAATGCCAATACCACAGTGTGTTTTCAGATTTTCTTTTAGAAAATAGTTTTTGATCATCTCTTTGTGTGTGTGCATGTGTATTTTCTTCTTCTTCTTTTACGAGTGTAAAACACTTTGTGTTGTAACTTGCCTGTGCTTGAAAAGTACAATGTAAATAAAGTTTGATTGCATGTTTATAGTGCAATCCATCAGTAACAGAGTGAAAACATGATGATAAAAAAATATACATTTGGTCTTTTTTTTTTTTTTAACTAAATTGTTGTGAAAAAGAGGTATCGTCTTCTAACCAGGGTTTGTATAGTTTGTAAGTAAACATCAATTAAATAAACTAATGAGGCAAAGTTCAGGTATTTTTGTGTTTGCACCTTCTCTCTGTCTCTAGTGGGCTGATGAAGGGTCTGCAACCACACATTGCCCAAAGCCAACATGGAGTAGGTGTCGTTCTGGGTGGACGGCTGCTTCAGAATACGCTCAAACTTCTTTTGTCCTGGTCCCCACTCCTGTTTGGCCAAGTGAAGGTTCCCTATGAGGGACCAGGCGTCTGGGTGATCCTGCAACAAACAACAACAGAAAGTGCTGAAGTAAAAAGAGGCAAAAATATGTTGTCAGTCTTGACAAAGATACCTGATTAATCTGCAGGGCCTCTTTGAACCAGTCAGAAGCTTCGTAGAAATTGCCTTTGTCACGTGCCATTGCACCCAGACGCAAATAGCCTGTGAAGCCAAAAACAATGATTGGCATGCAAACCATTTTCAGCTGCAAGGTGGACAGTTTCTGGTTGACATGCTTACAGTCCACATAGTTAGGATGCTCTCTCAGGATGTTCTTGTAGAGCTTCTCCGCTTCATGGAATTCACACATGGCCTCATACAGACGGGCCAAGTTGTAAGACGTGGTAACAGAAATGGCGTTGTAGTAGTGCTCGTCATGTTCGCCCTCAGCTTTAGCCCGATCCAGAGATGCTAAGAAGTATTTCTGGAAGAGAAAAAACAAGGGCAGGACCATGAAATCCATTTTTTCATAACTAGAATTACTGAGGGAATACATGGTACAGCAACAACAACAAACAAGCTATAAATAGATGTACTGTATTTCCTTAGAAGTAGAATTAGTTCCATGCTGTGCCTCAAGTAACCAATCGATTGTGTGAGCAAATAATTTCTTTACCTCATATGAATGCCTTATTTTCCCCACTAGATGGCTGTACTATGACACATATAAACGTCAATACCACCCACACACATACAAACACATATATGCAAATATATACACACGTATACAAATATACATGTACAGACATATATACACACATTTATATATACACATACATATACATTTACATATATACATATGCATATAAACCCCGTTTGCATATGAGTTGGGAAATTGTATTAGATGTACATATAAACGGAATACAATGATTTGCAAATAATTTTCAACCCATATTCAGTTTAATATGCTACAAAGACAACATATTTGATGTTCAAACTGATAAACACTTTTTTTTGCAAATAATCATTAATTTTAGAATTTTATGCCAGCAACACGTGACAAAGAAGTTGGGAAAGGTGTCAATAAATACTGATAAAGTTGAGGAATTCTCATCAAACTGAGCAGGCTGCTGTTCTGCCCGCTCAGCTTGCGGTGAGCTTGCTTCAGCTCTGACATTGCGGCTGATAGGTCTTTTCCATCACTGGGTGAGGCCAAAACCACAGTTACAGCCTTCAACTATACGTTGTAGTAGTGTTGTAACGATACCAATATTTTGGTACCGGTACTAAACTGATTTTGATAATTTTTGGTACTTTTCTTAATAAAGGGGACCACAAAAAAATTGCATTATTGGCTTTATTTTAACAAAAAATCTTAGGGTACATTAAATATATGTTTCTTTTTGCAGTTAAGTCCTTAAATAAAATAGTGAACATACTGGACAACTTATCTTTTAGTAGTAAGTAAACAAACAAAGGCTCCTAATTACAAACCCTGTTTCCATATGAGTTGGGAAATTGTGTTAGATGTAACTATAAACGGAATACAATGATTTGCAAATCATTTTTAACCCATATTCAGTTGAATATGCTACAAAGACAACATATTTGATGTTGAAACTGATATAAGAAAAAATATTTTGTGCAAATAATCATTAACTTTAGAATTTGATGCCAGCGAAATGTGACAAAAATTTGGGAAAGGTGGCAATAAATACTGATAAAGTTGAGAAATGCTCTTTAAACACTTATTTGGAACATCCCACAGGTTTGCAGGCTAATTGGGAACAGGTGGGTGCCATGATTGGGTATAAAAGCAGCTTCTGTGAAATGCTCAGTCATTCACAAACAAGGATTGGGAAACGGTCACCACTTTGTCAACAAATGCGTGAGCAAATTGTCAAACAGTTTAAAAACAACATTTCTCAACGGGCTATTCCAAGGAATTTAGGAATTTCACCATCTATGGTCCGTAATACCATCAAAAGGTTCGGAGAATCTGGAGAAATCACTGCACGTAAGCAATGATATAACGGACCTTTGTTCCCTCATGCGGTACTGCATCAAAAAGCGACATCAGTGTGTAAAGGATATCACCACATGGGCTCAGGGACGCTTCAAAAAACCACTGTCAGTAACTACAGTTTGTCGCTACATCTGTAATTGCAAGTTAAAACTCTACTATGCAAAGCCAAAGCCATTTAGCAATGATACCCAGAAACGCTGCCCGCTTTGCTGGGCCCGAGCTCAGCTAAGATGGACTAATGCAAAGTGGAAAAGTGTTCTGTGGTCTGATGAGTCCCCATTTCAAATTGTTTTTTGGAAACGGTGAACGTTGTGTCCTCCGGACCAAAGAGGAAAAGAACCATCAGGACTGTTCTAGGTGCAAAGTTGAAAAGCCAGCATCTGTGATGGTATGGGGGTGTACTAGTGGCCAAGGCATGGGTAACTTACACATCTGTGAAGGCACCCTTAATGCTGAAAGGTACATACAGCTTTTGGAGCAACATATGTTGCCATCCAAGCAACGTTATCATGGACGCCCTTGCTTATTTCAGCAAGACAATACCAAGTCACTTGTTACAACAGCGTGGCTTCATAGTAAAAGAGTGCGGGTACTAGACTTGCTTGCCTGTAGTCCAGAACTGTCTCCCATTGAGAATGTGTGGCGCATTAAGAAGCCTAAAATACCACAACGGAGACCGCGGACTGTTGAACAACTTAAGCTGTACATAAAACAAGAATGGGAAAGAATTCCACCTGAAAAGCTTCAAAAATGTCCCTCCTCAGTTCCCAAAGGTTTATTGAGTGTTGTTAAAAGAAAAGGCGATGAAACACAGTGGTGAACATGCCCTTTCCCAACTACTTTGGCATGTGTTGCAGCCATGAATTTCTAAGTTAATTATTATTTGCAAAAAAAAAAAAAAAGTTTATGAGTTTGAACATCAAATATGTTGTCTTTGTTGTGCATTCAATTAAATATGGGTTGAAAAGGATTTGCAAATCATTGTATTCCGTTTGTATTTACATCTAACACAATTTCCCAACTCATAAGGAAACGGGGTTTGTAATAAACATCATATACTCTCCGGAGTTTAGTTAATTGTGATGGACTGTATTTGAGGAAATGCGGTAAATCTATTAGGGATGTCCCAATCAACATTTTAGCCTCAACAATTGGATCAGATGCTTTGACAATAGATAATGGAACTAACTAGATTGTATAGCATGTAACTAAAGTACACACACATTTTTAGAAAGCTTATCATATCAAATTAAATATTGTAGGGATGATGTATTAAATGTGTGGCATTAAATGCTACATACAAATAACGTGGCTAGTGAACAGTAACAAAAAAAAGCAAAAAGTAATTTGGTTCCCATTTAAATCATTAGGGTTTTGCCCTCATAGCTTTCCTGTAACCAGAGACTTACCGTACTCCCTGAGTTTTTAGATGATTAAAAAAAAAAAAAAAAAAACGACCAAAAATTATTTTGTAACAAGAACAATATTATATCCATTTAATCACTTAAGTATTATTTACATACTGATACTATACTAGATATCAATAGAATCAACATCTGGATCGATCACTCTCACTTAACACTGAAACTTTGGCAGTTAGCTTCTTGTGTCATCCTGCTCGGTGTGTGTTTGTAGCATACTTAGCCATTCCTTTTCCGTGAGTCCTCCAGTGATAATGCTATTTGGAAGAAACTAAGTTTTTTATGCCATGTTAGTGAGGATTAATATCTTAGAAACAGCTTCACACGGTGGATAGACGACACATTCGTTGCAGCTTGCTCTGAAATTCGAGCCAGTGTTCTGGCAAGATACGGACTCTCCTGGAATTCATGCAACTCCTGCATGTGTGTAACAATGAATATGGAAATGTAATTGTGTTTACCTGAGAGTGCATCATTTTGAAATAATCTTTCACTAGAGTACAATCTTTACCCATGTAAACACTGGGACACAGCTGTGGTAAATATTGGCTGGGCTTAGAAGCTCATCAGACAATCATTTAAAAAATGCAAATATGATCAAGAGTGGGACATCTCTATATACAGTACTATCCTTTTTCTGGCTAAGCTATTGTTGTTAATGTGGTTATTCAAAAGGGACTTTGTTCAGGTTACTGTGTGACAAAACCTAGCATATGGTTAAGTGTTAAAATGCCAAATGTATTTTGTTGTGGACAAATATTTGTATCTATTTTTAGGCACCTGTGTAAGTACAGTGTATGCTTGATCAATAATCACTAAACACAAAAAAAAAGTAAGGCATATGATTTCCATGTTGAAGTAACTGCGGACAGAGTCACTCTGGCCAATAATACGGAATCAGCTGATAACCCCAAAATAATATCTGGAAAATTTACATAAATGTGACTGAAGTACTGTCATTGTAAGGAGAACAAACATTTGTCTGGGAAAATATTGTGCCCGGGACTGCTCATTCACCCCTGAAACACTACCTAAACTAAAAAATGTCAAGACGTTTACTTGAAACAGCGACTAAGCTACGAAGCTAAAGCTAGCAGGAACTATTCGTACACCCACAACACATCTTATCGTCTAGTGTTGTTGTGAACGAAATCATGGATGTAACAATGTACAAACAGGAGGACACAACCGCAACTAGAGAATAGCTCTTTTTTTTCCCCTCCCAACAGCCTCAAGTCCTTTCTTTATTTGTTAAGCTGAGAACAAAAGCACAGCAGACTTCCCTGCTTAACAATTATAGAGTGCGCCACATCCGGTCTGACTGCACTTTCTCTCTTGGCAAGTGCGGGCACACTCCCTCCCCTGTCCGTGTCTGCCCTGCCTGCCTATTTGTCTCGTCCTGTCTGGTTTAACTTTCTTGTTGCCCCTTTTTTCTTAGTACTGCTCTCCAAAATCTAAACAATGGAATTGATCAACTTTTCTCTCAACAGAATTGACAAGCTCTCAGGTTCAGGGGAATCTGTCTGTCCTGTCAGAACGTTTTTTGCTGGACATACGACGGACTCTTGGGAGAAGAGGAGTGCCGCTTGCCTGGTGACCCTTACAGTTGAGGATGTTGACAATATCTAAAGTTAAAGTACCAATGATCTCCACACACACACTAGGTGTGGTGAGATTATCCTCTGCATTTGACCCATCACCTTCAGCCCCTGGGAGGTGAGGGGAGCAGAAAGCAGCGCCCAGGAATCATTTTTGGTGATTCAACCCCTAATTCCAACCCTTGATGCCGAGTGCTAAGCATGGAGGTAACGGGGCCCATTTTTATAGTATTTGGTATGACTCGGCATCATTAGTAATTTTTCCTGATTAAGATTAATTTTAGAATTTTGATGACATGTTCTAAGTAGGTTAAAATCCAATCTGCACTTTGTTAGAATATATACAAAATTGGACCAAGCTATATTTCTAACAAAGACAAATCATTATTTCTTCTAGATTTTCCAGAACAAAAATTGTAAAAGAAATTCAAAAGACTTTGAAATAAGATTTAAATTTGATTCTACAGATTTTCTAGATTTGCCAGAATAATTATTTTGAATTTTAATCATAATAAGTTTGAAGAAATATTTCACAAATATTCTTTGTCAAAAAAACAGAAGCTATAATGAAGAATAAAATTACAATGTATTTATTATTCTTTACAATAAAAAAAATATATATATTTTAACATTGATTTAAATTGTCAGGAAAGAAGAGGAAGTAATATAGTACAGAATATGCGTTTAAAAATCCTAAAATAATTTTTAAGGTTGTATCTTTTCTCTAAAATTGTCTTTCTGAAAGTTATAAGAAGCAAAGTAAAAAATAAATGAATTTATTTAAACAAGTGAAGACCAAGTATTTAAAATATTTTCTTGGATTTTCCAATTCTATTTGAGTTTTGTCTCTCTTAGAATTAAAAATGTCGAGCAAAGCGAGACCAGCTTGTTATAAATATATACAATTTAAAAAAAAGAGGCAGCTCACTGGTAAGTGCTGCTTAGAACTGGCCAGCGGGCGACTCAACTGGTCCTTACGGGCTACCTGGTGTCCGCGGGCACCGCGTTGGTGACCCCTGCCATAGACCATGGCAGACCACCCCCACCCACACACCTTAGCCACTGCTTAAACCCCTGAAGAGTGATGGACGGCTGAGCATCACTACAATAGCAGCAGCTCACCACCGACCAAAACTGTCAAGCGATATATTGCACCAATAAATGTGAGAATTTTTACATTTAATTATATTTAATTTTACACAAAAAGCACACTCTGTGGTGGTAGAATAAGTGTAAAACATAAAAAAAGGAATAAAAAACAATGAAAAACAAAAAACCTAATTATACTATTTATTTCTAATATTGTCATTGTTATTTAAGTGTACTGGTATTATTATTTTACTTGTGGCTTATTCATTACTAATGTTTATCCGTTTTTTAAATTATATTTAAAGTTGAGTTTTGGTGGTACAATACAAATGTTTTCAAACTAATTAATAATAGTGTTATTAAGTGTGGTTACAATATCAATCAAAACAATTGTAATTATTTATGTTGTCATAATCTTCCAGCCCTAGCAATACCACATAATGACAATGTTAAATAAATAAAACAAAATAAAATATACACATATACAAAATAAGTATTTACAGCATTTCCTTAATACTTTCTTAACGCACCCTTGGCAGCAATTATAGCCTCAAGTTCTTTTTTCTCAAGTATTTTGATGCCACAAGATTGGCACACCTATCTTGAGGCAGTTTCGCCCGTTCCTCTTTGCAGAACCTCTCAAGCTCCATCAGGTTGGATGAGAAGCGTTAGTTTTCATCCAGAATGTTCCTCTTTCCCTCTATCATGACTAGTTCCTGCTGCTGAAAAACATCCCCACAGCATTATGCTGCCACAACCATGCTTCACTGTAGGGACGGTGTTCAATCTTGGTCTCATCAGACCAGATCATTTTGTTACTCATGGTCCAAGAGTCTTTCAGGTGCATGTTGGCAAACCTTTTAATACGAAATGGCTTCTTTCTGTCCTCTATATTAGTAGTTTTCATTCTTTTTTCAGTGATGTACCCCCTGTGAACATTTTTTTTAATTCAAGTACCCTTAATTAGAGCAAAGCATTTTTAGTTGAAAAAAAGAGATAAAAAAGTAAAATACAGCACTATGTCATAGGTTTCCGATTTATTAAATTGTATAACAGTGCAAAATATTGCTCATTTGTAGAGGTCTTTCTTGAACTACGGTATTTGGAAAAAAAGATATAAAAATAACTAAAAGTTGTTGAAAAATAAACAAGTGATTCAATTATAAATAAAGATGTATACACATAGAAGTAATCATCAACTTAAAGTGCCCTCTTTGGGGATTGTAATAGAGATCCATCTGGATTCATGAACTAATTTCTAAACATTTCTTCACAAAAAAAAGAAATCTTTAACATCAATATTTATGGAATATGTCAACAAAAAATCTAGCTGTCAACACTGAATATTGCATTGTTGCATTTATTTTCAAAGTTTATGAACTTTCATTCATATTTTGTTGAAGTATTATTTAATTAATATATTTATAAAGGATTTTTGAATTGTTGCTATTATTAGAATATTTGAAAAAAAATCTCACGTACCCCTTGGCATACCTTTAAGTACCCCTAGAGGTACTCGTACCCCCATTTGAGAACCACTAGTCTATACCATATAGGCATGATCGGTGGGGTGCTGCAGAGACGTTTGACTTTCTGGAAGGTTCTCCTCTCTCTACAAAGGAACGCTGTTTCTCTGACAGACTAACCATCGGTTTCTTAGTCACCTCTCTGACTAGACTAAGATGAATGCAGCAATGTACAGAGACATCCTGGATGAAAACCAACACTTCCCATCCAATCTGATGGAGTCCGAGAGGTGCTGCAAAGAGCAATGGGCGAAACTGCCGAAAGATAGGCGTGCCAAGCTTGTGGCATCATATTCAAACATATTTGAGGGTGTAATTGCTGTCAAATGTGCATTAACAAAGTATTGAGCAAAAGCTGTGAATACTTAGGTAAATGTGATTTTTTTTTTATTTTAAACAAATTTGCAAATTAAAACGCACATTACATTGTCATTTTGGGTATTGTCTGTAGAATTAAGTGGATTTACTCTGTTTTCGAATACGGCTGCTACATAACAAAATGTGGAAAAAGTGAACCGCTGTGAATACTTTCCGGGTGCACCGTACCTACACCGACAGACCATCATATGGTCTACATGCTACACACCTTTGCCTCTTCCAGGTTGCCCAGTCTGAAATGAAGAGCCCCCAGGTTGTTGAGAATCTCAGGTGGGACATCAGCCTGCACCTTCTCCTGTAGTATGCGTGTAGCTGTGCCGTAGGCGGAAAGCGCTCCTTGGATGTCGGTCTGCTCTAGAATCTGAGCAAGCTCGATCCAGGCCTCCACGTCATCAGGGTACTGCTCTGTAACTTTCTTTAGATGACCCTAGGAAGAAGAGATGTTGATTCTTTATAAGAATTGTCCAACTGTTCAAAATTAAAATTCTAAAGTTGAAAAACATGCCTATGAAGTGCAGTTAGGTGTGTATGAAAGAATTAAGACTACAGCGGTTGTGGTTCTGCTTTTTATTAGTTTCCCTTTAGCCTTTATTTGACTGCCATGATACAAAATCACGTGACATGTCAGCAAATATCGCAAGACTTCAGCATACCTTTCTGAGAGCTCAGTTCAGTCAGTTTCAAAGTACAATCATGGCATGTGTATTGTGTTTTTGGTCCCGTTGTTAAATGCGTATTCCAAAAAGAAGCACCAGCTTTAAAACGGTGTTAAGATAAAAAATATACACTGATTGCTTACTGCCAAGCAGCCCGATATGTGTTGTCACTTAAGGAAAAAATAAATGTGTTTAAATAGCAGTAAATTATTTTACACACTTGTATGACAATTTAGAAGTAAAAATGTAATTCAAAACTGAACTGTCGCGTTAAGAAATAAAGAAAACCTCAGTGGTACGTACAATGAAATGAATGAGAGGATAGAGGAAGGTATGGGACATACTTTGGCAATGTCTCGCTTCTCCTGGTCCTCAGATGTTGCATATAGAGAGCCCAGAATTTTGATTGTCTCATAGTTGTTAGGGTAGGCCTTTAACACCTTCTCAAAGCACTGTGCTGCGTTCTCTTTGTCTCTTCGATAAACGTACATCTGTCCCAGGCCAAAAAAGGGCAGCACGAATGTGGACGAGGCAAACTGAGTAGCCTGGTAGTAATACTGAAAGGCTTGGTCATAGTCCTCCTGAGGATAGAGAAGAGGATATTAAATGTAATGCAGTAATAAGGCAGAAACTACTTAAGGCCAATTGTGGGCATTACCTGCACATGAAAAGAGCGAGCCAACTGATAGCAACTTTCAGCCTGCATGGCCTCTACTTCAGTGTTGTGAAAAGCATGCAGAGCCAAATGCTGCACTTTGCTGTAGTCCTGAAAGAACACAACACAAAATATTGTGAAGGATGGTTAAAACCATTTATAGACAGAACTTCTAATGCCAGTAGTTACCTTTTTGAAGAAAAAGTGGTTGGCGAGGTGGTTGAGCACCATGGGATTGCTCGGGTCAATGGTGTAGGCGCGTGACAAGAGCTGGACTCCATTCTTGATGGAGTCTGCTTCCTTGTTGTTGAGCTCCAGCACAGCCAAGCCGACAAGAGCTCCCACACATTTGGAATTGAGCTCAAGGGCGCGGCCGAAAGCCAAGCGGGCTTTCTCCAGTTTGTTGAGTTTGACAAAGCAGTGGCCCATCCCCAGTCTTACCTCAGCTGGAAAGAGAAGACACAGAGGACAAGTCCATGAATGTTCTCATTCCTCCAGGTCATTGTCATCTCAGGGCATTCAATCCGTCGCAACTGGACTGTTTGATTTGACTAGGTTCGGACGAGAGCTGACCAATCCAAGTCTATGAGCATGAAATGATGAAGCCTACTTGGATGAGCGGCGAAATGTCTTCTAAGATAAACCAATCAGTCCAGTTGCGATCGATAGAATGCCTTGAGATGACACAAACTACATTTTCTCTTTACACAAGAATTGTGATTGGAGTTTAAAAAAAAGGTTCACCTGGACATCCTGGGTTTGTGCGTAGAGCCTTTTTGTAGTACGCGAGTGCACCTCTGTAATCCTTTTTATTGAAGGATATACAAGCCTTACCTGTTAAACCACAGAAAGAGGGTTAATTTAGTGAAATAGCACTCATTATTTGATCAAATATAAAGTGAAGCCTGGCTCATCATTATCAATCCTGTGTAGAGCTTTCACACTTTTTCTTTACAATGCTCATATTTTAGTGTAGAAGACAACAATACCACATGTATCCTTATTAGCAGTTACTTTAGTAATAGTCTTGTTTATAGTAGATTTGCAAGACTGCATGGTGTATCGTACTGGCCGAAATATGAGACAACCCTGAATATAAAACAACCTCTTTTACAAAACAAATCTTGAAATTATGTTTCCCGCAGTTGGAAAAACTGGGTAGGGTGGTTTGTTTCACATTTTTTTGTTGTTGTTGTTACCGTCCCTCTGCAAAAAATTGAGCATACAGGCTTGTTTGTCCATTTTGATGAGCTCATCTTGCACACTATTTTTAAGACATAATTTGACTTTAAAATCATCTTTTTTTACTCCTAAATTTTGTTATCTTGCAGTGCTTCTTACCAGCAATCTGCAACTATTGAAGCTCACGTGCATCCCGTGTGTATGTAAGGTAGAGGTCCTGCCTCTGCCCACCAAGACAAATATTGTGGATGACTGACAAGATAATTAAATAATTTAATTTTGCTAATAAATAAAGCTTAGGTGCTGAAAGTTAACCCCCGTGCACCCTGTTTGAAAGCAGGAGATTAAGAAATCAAACACTCACACGGACATGGTAATTTATGGATGGCGACAGTTATCAAGTTAATTTTAATTTATTGTTTTAATAATTGAATTATTGACTAATGGCCCAGACCTGGTTGTGGCTGAGTCTCTGCAGATCAATGGTGTATGTGAGTGAGAGGAAGAAAATCAGACTACCTGGGTGAAAAGTCATTAGACAGTGCCAGTTGGTTTGCATGTCTAAATCTAATCTAAACTAATCTAATAGACATCTGATAAAACATCACTTCTTTCTCAGGGTACAAGTCAATCATTCAATCAATCACAATTTATTTTTTCAGCCCTTAATTACAAGTACCACAGGGGTCTTCACCAAACCACAACAACATCCCCTGATCTGGGGTGGACCACATGGCGAAAAAAGGATCACAATATTACTTTTTTCATATCATTCAACCTTGAGAAATATCACAAATTTTTAATAAAGTCGGATTGTCCTGTGCACGACTGTAGAGAGTCCCATTGCAACACTACTCTTTATAACTTTCTTATCTTGTAGCAGACATTTCCACCATGTTTGATAAATATGCTAACAGCAGACAACTGACATTGTTTTATTCATATCTATCATTGTGTTTATGAGAGGTGCAACAGTACATGCTAGGTTCCATTCCTCAGTTTTAGGGCCATGGTTTTGCTTCTTTTTCGGTACATTTTGGGGGGTAAACATTTTTTGCCCAACTTTTTTTCTTCTCAAAGTTATTTTGTTATTTTTCTTGTCATTACAATCTTCTTTCTGCAGTAAACAATCAATCAAAGTGTACTGAATACTACTTTCAAAATGTAATTATTATTTGTATACGTTCATTACTTGTATACATCAGTGTTTCTCACCAGTGGTTTGGCAAAGGGCAAGCGGTCACTCAAATTTTGGAGTTTTTTAAAACTTAAATTCTGTATCTTATATTTATTGAAAATACATTAAAGTGGAGTTTGAAAAAATAATAATAGAAATTAAAAAAAATAATGCGTACCAAGTTCCAACATGTAAACATGTTTGATGATTATTTCAGGAACATGTTTTTATCCACAAACTCAAAAATTATTTGAACAAAAGTGTCTGCACAGTTTTTTAGTATGTGTTATATCAGAGGAGTTGAATCAGCGCAAACACAAACAAAAAGTCTGAATAAAAAATATTTAGATATAGAATGTAACATGCACCTGGGGATAGGTTGATTGGCAACACTAAATTGGCCCTAGTGTGTGAATGTGAGTGTGAATGTTGTCCATGTATCTGCGTTGGCCCTGCGATAATGTGGCAATTTGTCCAGGGTGTACGACGCCTTCGCCCAAGTGCGGCTGAGATAGGCATCAGCACCCTCCGCGACCCCGAAAAGGACAAGCGGTAGAAATGGATGGATGGATGTATTTTTTTTCCTGATTGCATTAGTAGATGTGTTTATTCTCCAAGTCGGGACCAATATACATCATGTACCTGCCTGCAAAACCGCATTCTGGGCAGGAATGCACAAAACACAACTTGAGTCGTAAGCTCAAGCAGTCAGTGAGACTAAAGTCTGTCACTGAAGACGCTGCTCCTTTGAAATCTTGTGTTTCAATTTATATGCTAGTGTTTATATTATTCTTCTGGGCTGCATTTACAGCTGTGTGAAGGGGAAGGGACACAACTGGTTGAATATTAATTACATTGTGACAAGCATGACTATCGAGACAGTGGACAGGAACAGTCGTGCACAAACAAATAAAATAACTTGTTTATTTTTCAACAAGTTTTTAGTTATTTTTGTATCTTTTTTTCCAAATTGTTCAAGAAAGACCACTACAAATGAGCAATATTTTGCACTTTTATACAATTTAATAAATCAGAAACTGATGACATAGTGCTGTATTTTCCTTCTTTATCTCTTTTTTCAACCAAAAATGCTTTGCTCTGATTAGGGGGTACTTGTATTAAAAAAAATTTCACAGTGGGTACATCACTGAAAAAAGGTTGAGAACCACTGTTCTAACGGACATTTCCGCCATGTTTAATCGAGGTAATTATGGCAACAGCTGATCACCGTGATCCAACTGAAATTAATCGCAATCATCGATCAAGATCATATAATCGCCCAGCCCTACCCTGATCTATATCCACAAAAATACTGTTGGTATTCGGTTATTAAGGTGGTAGTACTAGTAAAGCTGGGTGTCATGGCAATTTCCTAAATCTGTATTATATTGAACTTATGTCTCATACAGCAATATTTAAAAGATATCAATCCATAATCGATCAAATACTATCTACAACAACAGTGTGTGAGTTGTTTTCCCATCCCACTACACTTTGTGTATCTGTAATCCAGTTTGTTGAAGCAAATGGCCACAGTTCTTCGGTTGCTATACTGCATAAGATCCTAAACCAGCCCCACAAAGATTTTGGTGGATAAGTGCTAAACAAACCCTTATTATTAGAAGTTTCTTTGTTTTCAACTTGCCAAGTAAAGCAGGGATATTATTGGTAGACTGGTTCAGGACAAAGTGGAACTGAGCGTCAGCCTGGTCCATCTTGTCTCCTTCCAGAAGGCAGAAACAAGCTCTTCCCAGCAAATGGTTCTGGAAGAGACAAGGCAGTTCAGATTGTAACTGTTTTCCCTCTTTTTAATTTTGATTATTTTGTGTTCTGCACTCTTGTTCTCACCTGATCATACATGATGATCTTGTCTGCCATGGTGTACAACAGCGTGGCCTGTGTGATGAGCTCTTTTTTGGCATCTTTGTTTTTCTCTTTGCGTGCCTGCTGCACATAGTAAGCTGCCAGAGTATCCAGACAGGTCATCTGGTCCTTTTCGTGGTCTCTATAGTCCAAGTTGCCGTCGATACGTGCCGCCTCTAAAAGTTTGACAAAGTCCTCGGTTTTGCCCTGCTTGTAGTACTCCAGCTGGAAAACAAAGACAGTATTACCAACTAATTCAAGTGAACAATTTGTTGTATATCTCACATTCAGATGTTTCTGTGTAATTGCAATAAAAATGGAAAAAAATAAATAAAAAATGTTTCCAGACATACCTCCTAGCATGCACTACTAATAACATTTGAATGCTTTGCTTAAGCAACTTTAAAGAATCGCTACAAGTACAGTATAACCCAGTGGTTCTCAAATGGGGGTACGCGTACCCCTGGGGGTACTTGAAGGTAACCCAAGAGGTACGTGAGATTTTGTAAAAATATTCTGAAAAAAAATAGCAACAATTGAAAAACCCATTATAAATATATTTATTGAATAATACTTCAACAAAATATGATTGAAGTTCATAAACTGTGAAAAAAAAATACAAAAATGCAATATTCAGTGTTGACAGACAGATTTTTTGTGGACTTGTTCCAAAAGTATTGATGTTAAAGATTATTTTTTTGTGAAGAAATGTTTAGAATTAAGTTCATGAATCCAGATGGATCTTTATTACAATACCCAAAGAGCGCACTTTAAGTTGATGATTATTTCTATGTGTAGAAATCTTAATTTAAAATGTAATCACTTGTTCATTTTTCAACAAGTTTTTTGTTATTTTTGTATCTTTTTTTCCAAATAGTTCAAGAAAGACCACTACAAATGAGCAATATTTTGCACTTTTAAACAATTTAATAAATCAGAAACTGATGACATCCATCTATCAATCCATTTACTACCGCTTATTCCCTTTGGGATCGCGAGGGGCGCTGGTGCCTATCTCGACTACAATCGGGCGGAAGGCGGCGTACACTTTGGACAAGATCAACACTCTATCGCAGGGCCAACACAGATAGACAGACAACATTCACACTCACATTCACACACTAGGGCCAATTTAGTGTTGCGAATCAACCCATCCCCAGGTGCATGTCTTTGGAGGTTGGAGAAAGCCAGAATACCCGGAGGGAACCCACGCAGTCACGGGGAGGACATGCAAACTCGACACAGAAACATACCAAGCCCGGGATTGAACCCAAGACTGCTTAAGACCTTCGTATTGTGAACTAACCCCTCTGCCACTGTGCTGCCCAACTGATGACATTGTGCTGTATTATACTTCTTTATCTGTTTTTTGTCAACCAAAAATGCTTTGCTCTGATTAGGGAGTACTTGAATTAAAAAAATGTTCACAGGGGGTACATCACTGAAAAAAGGTTGCGAACCACCGGAATAACCTTACCGCCAAGGCAATCCATATGTGCAGCTGCGTGTGTTCTTGCTTCAGGATACTGATGACTTCATCCCCTTCAGGCAGCTGGTCAAAGTCAAGCTCAATGACCTGCAGAGAAAAAATTACTACATGTTATGAACAATGTTGTGTGCAATGGTAACATATACTGTATACAAGGCAATCACCACTGAATAAAATAGAATAGAATGGACTTTATTGTCATTATATTTCCATATAACGAGATTAAAGACTCCAATTTAAGGTGCGGTAGTGGGAACAAATATGGGGTGAAATAAATAACACAAGAGGTAATAACACAGCTTAAGTAAACGTTTGAGTTTTTTTATCCAAAATATTTCATCATATACCACAGTACACTCTTCTCTATTTAACAAATGAATAAAATAAACAGTTTGCACTAAATCAACCACCGTAAATGCAACAGTGTATTGTTTAAGCTGAGGGTTTTAATGATTTTGAGTAGACCAATAAACTATAGAAACACATGACGTTAACATCAGGTACCCTGCTTAAATTTAACAGATGCAACACAATAAATGTATGATTGTGCAATCACAAAGATACGAAGGTTGCTAACGTCTTAACAATGTTTATTATTGTGGTTGTAGTTTGCGCTTACGCTATGTCCTACAGAAAACTGTTAACATATTGTTGGCTTTTTATATATTAAGAGGGAAAAAACACAAACAATAAACTTGGCTTCATTCCAAGAGTGATATGTCAAGCTAATATAATATTTTCCTGTTGTACAATTTCTAACTGCACACTTGGTTACACGACTTAGTTGGATATGCATCATCCAGACTGAGCTGCTGAGCACTTCTTCATGTAGCTTTGACTAGCACACATGGCTAGCAACATCCATTAGGGAACGAACATATAAATTAGACAACTTTTACCTCGTCTGTGTCCCGCAGGGGGATCTCGATGGACCCTCGAGACATTCTGGCGAAAGAAAACACAAAATATATTTCAAAGTAATGAACAACTAATGCAGCACATTCGAGATGTTTGGCAGCTGTTTGTTGCTTGAAACCGGAAATCGGTATGCGGATAGTGCAACCAAATCTGTGTCCGAGCGAAACAAATCTACTTACTTTAAAAAAAAAATGTTTTTCCAATTATTGTTTAAAAATTCCAACAAACAGAGCATGTAAATGTTGTGTTATTTATTTGTCAGTCTTGAAGAGATGTTTAGATGAGGGATGTTTCTGGTAGTTTGCGACAAACGGATTCTGCAACCGAAATTGTTTCCGGATGGACACAATTTTTACTATCTTAAAAATAAATGCTTACTTTATTAATAACAAATGATAATCCACACAAAATAGCCACCATGAGAAAATTGCTGTTGTGTGTAAAAACGAGTGAGGTGTTAGTTCCCCTCTTATTGTCCAATTTATTGTAGTTATTAAATTTAAATAGCGTCATATAAATACTAGGCTATACGTGCAAATGAAGCTATAACAACAAATATATACTACGAATTCGATATTTTCTGTTCTATTTTGACTTTCAGTTTCCACCAATATCCGTGAGTTTATGTTGTGTTGTTTACATATGATAGGCATTTTTATATTGTTTAAAAAAACAGAAAATAATGGCTTGTATCCAAGGCTTTGGGAGCAAAAATTTTAAGTATTTGAATGACAGCCATAGTTGCATTTGCTTACTTGTTTTTCAGTATTGATTTTATATTGCTCGATTGTAATGAAAGGGATTAAAAATACCGGTAATTGTACTATGTAGTTATCATTGCTCCATTGTCTTGTTTTGTTGCTTTGTTGTGTATTGGTAAGTTGTCCACAAATAAGTGTGTTGATAGATTTTTCCCCCCAAAATCTTGGTCTTGAGTTTTATTCTGATTACCATTATTATCAACAAATTAAAGGCAAAACTCACTAACTCATTAAAAAATACAAACCGAATTGTCCAAGTGAAAAGTATGAACATCTACAATATACCCGCCCTGTATTTACTTGGATCGATGTCAACATTATAAAACCTCCTGCAACTAAAGTGTACAGTGCATCAAAAAGTATTAACAATGCATTAAAAGTATTAACAGTGCTTTAATTTCGCCCCACATTTTTTTATGTTACAGACCTATTCCTAAATGGAATACAGTCATTTTTGTCCTCAAAATTGTACAGAAAATACCAAATAATTCAATGTGAAAAGGTTTTTTTTTCATATGCAAATGGATGCCACCCGAACGCCTCACTAGGGAGGTGTTTAGGGCACGTCCAACCGGTAGGAGGCCACGGGGAAGACCCAGGACACGTTGGGAAGACTATGTCTCCCGGCTGGCCTGGGAACGCCTCGGGATCCCCCGGGAAGAGCTAGACGAAGTGGCTGGGGAGAGGGAAGTCTGGGCTTCCCTGCTTAGGCTGCTGCCCCCGTGACCCGACCTCGGATAAGCGGAAGTAGATGGATGGATGGATGGATGGATGGAAATGTATTTAAAAAATTGCACGTACATAACAACTCACAGCCTTTGTTCAATACTTTGTTGATGCAACTTTCGCAACAATTACAGCCTCAAGTCTAAAAAAAACGACACCACAAGCTTTGTACACCTATTTTTGGTCAAGTTGGATGGGGAGCGTAAGTTTTTATCCAGGATGTCTCTGTACATTGCTGCATTCATAATTCCCTCTATCTTGACTAGTCTCCCAGTTCCTGCCGCTGAGAAATGTCCCCACAGCATGATGCTGCCACCAACATGCTTCACTGTCGGGATGGTATTGGCCTGATCATGTTTCATCCAAACATGATGCCTGACATTCACAGTTCAATCTTTGTCTCATCAGACCATATACTTTTGTTTCTCACGGTCTGAGAGTCTTTCAGGTGCAATTTGGCAAACTTTTACGAAGGAATTGCTTCCGTCTGGCCACTATACCATACAGACCTGATTGGTGGTGTGCTGCAGATTTGGTTGTCCTTCTGGAAGGTTCTCCTCTCTCTACAGAGGAACGTTGTAGCTCTGACAGAGTGACCATAAGGTTCTTCATGGTCACCTCCCTGGCTAGATTGAGATGAATGCGTCATTATATAGAGACATCCTGGATGAAAACTAACACTTCCCATCCAATCTGATGGAACTTGAGGAAAGGGAGAAACTGCCCTAAGATAGGTATGCCAAGCGTGTGGCATCATATTAAAAAAGACTTGATGCTGTAATTGCTGCCAAAAGTTCATCAACAAAGTTTTGAGCAAAGGCTGTGAATACTTATGAACATGTGATTATTTTCACTTTATATTTTTAATACATTTGCAATATAAAGACAAATTTAAATACTTGTCACATTGTCAATATAGGGTAATTTCTGTAGAATTTGGAGACAAAAATGGACAAAGGCTGTAATACAGGGGTACCCCAAATTTTTGACTCGGGGGCCGCTTTGGGTTAAAACAATTTGGCCGGGGGCCGGGCCTTATATACAGTATGTACAGTCGTGGTCAAAAGTTTACATACACTTTTGAAGGAGATAATGTCATAGCTATCTTGGGTTTCCCATAAGTTCTACAACTCTTATTTTTTTGTGATAGAGTGATTGGAGCACATACTTATTTATCACAAAAAACATTCTTGAAGTTTGGTTCTTTAATGAATTTATTATGGGTCTACTGAAAATGTGAGCAAATCTGCTGGGTCAAAAGTGTACATACAGCAATGTTAATATTTGGTTACATGTCCCTTGGCAAGTTTCACTGCAATAAGGCCCTTTTGGTAGCCATCCACAAGCTTCTGGCAAGCTTCCTGTTGAATTTTTGACAACTCCTCTTGACAACATTGGTGCAGTTCAGCTAAATGTAATGGTTTTATGACATGGAATTGTTTCTTCAGCATTGTCAGGACTTTGGGAAGGTCATTCTAAAACCTTAATTCTAACCTGATTTAGCCATTCATCCGACATCACATGGACAAAGATAAGACCTTACACATACTTGTTTGTCACTAAAACATTCATAAAGTTTTGTTCTTCTATGAATTTATTATGGGTCTACTGAAAATGTGACCACATCTGCATACATTATCAATTTTGGTGATGTAAAAGTTACAATCAAATCAAATTAGCCTAATGGCATTGCCTCTTAACTTCATGTGAGTGATTATGATTGATGACACCTGTTGACTTCCCTTAACCCATTTAAATAGGGCTCATGTGATGCAGTCATTAGACTCGGTTACAAACGCGACAATGGCAAAGTCAAAAGAACTCAGCAAAGATCTGAAAAAAATGAACCATTGACTTGAACAAGTCAGGAAAATAACTTGGAGCCATTTCAAAGCAGCTTGAAGTCCCAAGAGCAACTGTGCAGACAATTGTTCATAAGTATAAAATGCATAGCACCGTTTTGTCACTGCCCCGATCAGGAAGAAAACGCAAGCTATCACCTGCTGCTGAGAGACAATTGGTCAGGATGATCAAGAGTCAACCGAGAATCCCCAAAAATCAGGTCTGCAATGAATGGGAAGCTGCTGGAACACAGGTGTCAGTGTCTACAGTCAAGCGTGTCTTGCATCACAATGGACTGAGAGACTATACCATGCAAGAAGGAAGCCCTTGCTCCAGAAGCGACACTTTAAGGCTCGTCTCAAGTTTGCTGCTGATCACATTGACAAAGATAAGACCATCAGGAGTGAAGTTCTGGGGTCAGATGAAACATAATAAAAAACGGTTTGGCCACAATACTCAGCAATATGTTTGGAGGAGAAAAGGTGAGGCCTAATCCCAGGAACACCACTCCTACCGTCAAGCATGGTGGTGGTAGTATGGTCTGGGCCTGTTTTGCTGCCAATGGAACTGCTGCTTTACAGAGAGTAAATGGGACAATGAAAAAGGAGGATTACCTCCAAATTCTTCAGGACAACCGAAAACTATCAGCCCGGAGGTTGGGTCTTGGGCGCAGTTGGGTGTTCCAACAGGAAAATGACCCCAAACACACATCAAAAGTGGTAAAGGAATGGCTAAATCCGGTTAGAATTGAGGTTTTAGAAGTCCTCACTTAAACCCAATTGAGAACATTTGGACAATGCTGCAGAAACAAGTCCTTGTCAGAAAACCAACAATTTTAGCTCAATTGCACTGATTTTGTCAAGAGTGGTCAAAAATTTAACCAGAAGCTTGTAGATGGCTACCAAAAGCGTCATATTGCAGTGAAACTTGCCAAGGGACATGTAACCAAATATTAACATAGCTGTATGTATATTTTTGACCCAACAGATTTAGTCACATTTTCAGTAGACCCATTATAGATTTATAAAAGAACCAAACTTCATGAATGTTTTTGTGACAAACAAGTATGTACTTCAATCACTCTATCACAATTAAATAAGAGTTGTAGAAATTATTGGAAACTCAAGACAGCCATGACTTTATGTTCTTTACAAGTGTATGTAAACTTTTGACCACGACTGCATATATACTGTATTCCTCGCACACTAATTGACTGATAGAGCACGTACTTGCCGCGCGAGTGCGATGATGTCACGTTGTCAATGGTAAAATGCATTTTTAGACAATATAATTTGCCTGAGCGGCTAGGAGACACTGAGAGTAACAAGCGGTAGAAAAGGGATTACAAAGGACAGATTTAAAAAAAAAAAAAAAATTAAAATAAACAATTTAATTACGGAATTCCCCCAGGCCGGATTTTGGACACTGGGGGGCTGTGTCCGGCCCACGGGCCGTAGTTTGGGGGCCCCTGTTGTAAGATAACACAATGTGGAAAAAGTGTTGTGAATACTTCCTGGGTGCACTGTGTAGACCTACAGGAGAATTGATTTGTACTCAATGTAATGTGTTGAATCTGTGATTCATGTCAACACGTTTCCCAGTCTGTGCTTTTGATGTCAATGCGAGCCAATGGAGAGTATAATTGCCACAGACAGTCATTATGTCAGGAGGAGGTTGGGGAAAAGAGGGATTATGGGGAGTCAGCTGGTTTTGATGTGAAGTGCAAACCAAGAACAGGAGCATCCTGAAGGCTTCATGCGTGGATCAGAGGACAAGCCACAAATAACTAAGAAAATAATATTTTAAAACAATTTCTCATCTCATCGAAGAACTGCACGGAGTTGAGAAGTAAGATTTACATTTATCATTAAATTAGATTTTACATTTTATTACCAAGCTAGAATGATTTTAAAATGTGTTGTACTGTATTGTATTTCATTATATTCAATATTATTTGCATTTCATACTACTATTGGATACCAACCCTTATATTTGCTAATTGAAATGACGATGCTGTTTCTGTTCTTAATTTTAGTGGTAGCTCATGTAGAAATGCGACACTTTAGCAGTCCAATTGCTGTCAGGCAATCGAGCGTATAGTCACAATGTCTGACAGCAACGATGGTAAGAGATATTGATGAATGGTTTACCAGATGATGTGTGCATACACGTATTATAATACATGAACACAAATTTGTTCATGTTTAGTGTGGGAGTCTCCTGACAGTGGGACCGTGCATGGCATCAAGGACTCACAGGACACAAGCGAGTTCTCTGAACATGAACTCCTTGACATCATGTATAACGCATGCAACACCTCCAACACAGGTGCGTTGGCTTAACAACGATGAGAAAAACTGAGTGTGCTTCATATACTTTAGCTCGATCATGTCGTTTACCATCAGGAGAGGTGTTGGCGTCGTCCATCTTACAATACCTGCAGAAGGTGACCTCCCAGAGTCCAGAGCAGAGTCGTCTGACATCTCTCCAGTATTTGCTGGACCCAGAATGTCAAGACCCCATCGTGAGCAGAGAGATGTTCCACCTAAATATGAAGGAGTGGATCGCTCAGTGCAGCCAGGACAGGTATTACCTGCAATTAGAGATGTCATGTAGCTTTTAAAAAAAAATGTCCGTATTGATACCAGCTAAGTTTTCTTAGGACAGTCAAAAATAACGATTTAACTCATGTGATTAAACAAAAAAAGTCATTGCATTAACACAAAATAATCACATAATTTATTTTCACCCTGTTTGCTCCTTTACCTTAACTGTGAGTCAATGGTTACCAGAAAGGCTGCATGGGTTTTACGGTTAATTGTGCTCGCTGGTAAATTTCACTTCAAAATATACCCTGACCGTACTTTAGATGAATCTTTTATCGAGTTCTGAACAAATAAATGGCAGCCTGTACATTTAATAAATATTCCTCTTTGACATTCTGACAATAAAATGACTTGTGCCCAAATATTGGGGAATTTTTCGAAAAAAAAAAAAATATATGCAAGCATTTAGAAACGTTGATTAATCATGATTAATCCAAATTTATAAGTGCTGATTATCTAATTTAAAAAATTCTGATGCACTAAAAATATCAGAGCTATCCTTCAATCAGACTCTCCGGCCTTCTACAATCTGGCAGATATTGTGTACCAAAAATACCAAGTGACTGAACCATGCTGTCAGGTTATGTGATTCAATTACTCAATAACAAATGTATAGTTCTGGACACAGACCATGTATGACAAATGTATTATAATATTCATTATTTTGCTTGTAATTTGATCATTTTTATTGGTTACACATAATTAATTTATATTCTTTATCACATTTAATGTAACTGTTGACTGCACGTTAACCTGCTTGTGAACAAATCTTAATCTTAATTGAGATGCAACTTGTTTATTATGATGAATAAATCAGTGTTGCTTAAAAAAAGAATATATTTCCTACTCACAAACATATATGATCTGAAAAGAATGTCAAATTGTTACAATGAAGTAGTGCATTTCAATTGCTACCCCCTGAACCAAATTACTGAATTACAATTGAGAAGTTGATAATATTGATATATTGATCTGGACAATGCACTGTGAGTTACATTCTTTATATATGCTGCTGACGACTCCTCCTTTTTTCTTTTCATCCCTGTCACAAATGTCTCCACCTCCATTAGGTCTGTGCATGTGTGTACTTTCTACTACTCATGGGTCGGCCTTTTGATTAGATTGAACCCTGCTGCCACCTAGCTGCATGATTGTGTATCAATTTAAAAATGAATACGAGAGTCTAGCCACAAATAATGAAACTATCCCTCTTCGTGAAGCACTATGTCAATGTATGGCAAAGGTTTCACCAAAGACACATGTTCATTGAAAACAATGATTTTCCTGGTTAACCCTTTATAGCGCACTCATTGAAATATTAATACTAGTATGTGAATGTGAGTGTGAATGTTGTCTGTCTGTGTATGCCCTGCGATGAGGTGGCGACTTGTCCAGGGTGTACGCCGCCTTCCGCCAGATTGTAGCTGAGATATGCTCCAGCACCCCCCACGACCCCAAAGGGAATAAGCGGTAGAAAATGGATGGATGGATTAATACTATTTTAGCATATTGAAACCCGCTTTTTTAGATATTAATCCTCAGACATTTTTAATCTATGACAGTAAATATATATTGCTGACGTATATTTATAAATAGCTTTATTTTATTGTATTTCACTTGTCATTAGCAGGGTTCTTTTGCATTATAGCAGTAGTTCTCAAATAGTGGGGCGGCCCCCGGGGGGGCATGGTGCGATTCCAGGGATGCGGAAACATGTTTTTTTTTTCCATACCAGAATAAGATTAACCATATGTACCACTTGAATTCACTGTAACCACGTTGGGAGACGAGGAAAGGCCGGTCTGTGGTTCCCTTTAATGTTAATAAACTTTCAAAGTTATGCAGAGGTATAGTTATATCAATTTTACAGACAAATTATACTATTTTTTTTTTCTGCAAAGGCGGGGCGTAACGGGCAATAATTGAGAAGCACTGCTCTACAGTGAGGCATGTGGACTATACAGTTGGAGTTTCAATTTGAGCTGCCAAATATGTCATTTAATGGTTTTTGACCTGCGATAAGGTAGTGACTTGTCCAGGGTGTACACTGCCTTACGCCCATACTTGCCAACCCTCCCGGATTTTCCGTGAGACTCCCGAAATTCAGCGCCTCTCCCGAAAACCTACCGGGACAAATTTTCTCCCGAAATTCATGAGGACCTGAGTGAAGTGTCTGAGAGCGTGTCTGCCCAATGACGTTATAACTGTAGAATGATCGAGGGCGAGTTTTTGGTTTCTTATGTGGGTTTATTGTTAGGCAGTTTCATTAACGTCCTCCCAGCGCAGTAACAACACACAACAACAGCAGTCACGTTTACGTCTACCACTCTACCGTAAGGCAGTTCGTCTGCCATAAACAGCATGTGACACTCTTAAACAAGACAACACTGCCATCTACTGTACATGCACCACAACACCTCCAGGCAACTTCAACCCTTTACTAATCCTCCTACATTCACATCCCATCTCCCCGGATTGTAAATAACCTAATGTAAATAATCAAATGTATTTCTAATGTATATACTTGTTCTTATGCTATCTGAACTCACTATGTTCTCTGCTCGCTGTACATATCCTACTAAGTCACACCTACACTGTTTCAATGTCCATTTCTCTGTTGATGCAATTGTTGATGACTGAAGTACTGATATCAACCAAAGCTCCTCATCCCACCCCCTGGATTGTAAATCATTCAATGTATATACTATGATGATTAACTTGTGTGATGACTGTATTATGTTGATAGTATATATTTTTACCATGAATTGATTAACATGGACCCCAAATTAAACAAGTTGAAAAACTAATTGCGGTGTTACCATTTAGTGGTCAATTGTACGGTGCAATCTATTAATAAAAGTTTCAATCACTCAATCATGCATATGTGACATTAACATCTACTTTAGAAAGTGCAGTGCACAACTGCACACACAACAGCTGTAAATATACTCCTCCCCTCTTAACCACGCCCCCTGCCCCAAACAAGCCGCCCACCCCACCCCCGACCACGCCCCCACCCCACCCCCACCTCCCGAAATCGGAGGTCTCAAGGTTGGCAAGAATTCTTCCGCCTGAATGCAGCTGAGATAGGCTCCAGCGACCCCCGCAACCCCAAAAGGGACAAGCGGTTGAAAATGGATGGGTGGATGGTTTTTGACATTACATAGCAACTGTATAGGAGTAAACAAATATGAATGGAGTCTATTTCAATCATAATCAATGTTTACATGATGCATGTATTTAAGTAATATTTAAAATTGTAAAAAAAAAAAATCTGCTCACAATACAATAAAATACTGGCAGAGGAAGTTGCCAGATATTTACCGTCAAAACAAATTTGGCCCAGTTTTAGTGTTGCCAATCAGCCTATCCCCTGGTGCATGTCTTTGGAGGTGGGAGGAAGCCGGAGTACCCGGAGGGAACCCAAGCAGTCACGGGGAGAACACGTAAACTCCACAGAAAAAGACCCCCAGCCTAGTAATTAAACCCAGGACCTTTTCACTGTTAAGCACTAAGCACGCCGCCATTGCATCTAATATCTGCAAAAAGCCGGAGTTTCCAAAACATGTTAATGAGTATTTTAACTTGAAAATACTTGTACAACCTTTCACTGGACAACTCCCATCATGGACTTCCGCAACATGTTCCTTCAAAATGTGTCTTAAATGCTCCGTATCTGTTAAGTGGCTGCTTGCAACCAGTCCCAGCACACTTAGACACACAGCATGATTCCTTGCGATGTACTGTAGTTTGCAATAAAGCACATAGACAAAACCCCTCAGTGTCTGAAATGACCTGCCACAAAAATACAAGAGAACATGTTGTTAGCCAAAAGTAAACTAGGCTAATGCGTTAACACAAACCCCTGAAACAATTAGGTATGCTGTAAATGTACAGTCTGCAAAATCTTAAATTTAGACAGGATAATACCATACATTTTAGAGTATTTGCATGCCTGTTTGTGAAATTACAGTTTTTGTAAATGCTTTGTACAAAGTTTTATTATTTTCACAGTGAATTGTAACCATAGTAATTTAGGTTATCTAGTTTCTTGGTTTGCAGGAGTCCACTGCATTTACTACTGTAATAAACTGTATTGGATTTTACAGTGTTTTACTGTTGCTTTTTAACAATTGCTTGCTGTAGTTTTTACGGTAATTTTTTTACAGTGCACATGTCTTCACTTTTCAAGTATGTTTTTTTTGTTTTTCAATTGACTCATGCCTGCTGTTGTTCAGTGCTGGTGTGGACAGTGCTGATGATGCATCTTATCCAGACTCTTCAGTTGTGCCTGTGAAAGGTAAGACTTTTTTTTCACAAGAGCCTAATCAAACAGGATCTTAATCACCCAATCTTCTTTCAGGACTTGAATTCTCGTGCTCGACTAAGACTGCCTCTGCTGACAGCCATCGGTGTGCCTGGTTAGTGGATTTATTACTCTTCATTTTGTTTAAAGTATATACCATAGTATTCTATAATAGATTGTACTATACTATACTATACTATACTATACTATTCTACAACGTAGGGTTGTACGATATACTGGTATAAGTATAGTACCGCGATACCAATGAATCATTTTCAGTACGATACCGCCTCTGAAACCTACCTCATGCATCCCTTAACACAAAAGGATTTTGAATATGACCAGTGTATGATCCTGTAACTACTTGGTATCAGATTGATACCCAAACTTGTGGTATCATCAAAAACTAATGTAAAGTATCAAACAACAGAAGAATAAGTGATTATTACATTTTAACAGAAGTGTAGACAGAACATTAAAGAGAAAGTAAGCAAATATTAACAGTAAATGAACAAGTAGATTAATAATGAATTTTCCACCACTTGTCCTTAATAATGTTGACAAAATTAATAAAATGATAACACAATATGTTACTGCATATGTCAGCAGACTATAAACCCCGTTTCCATATGAGTTGGGAAATTGTGTTAAATGTAAATGTAAACAGAATACAATGATTTGCAAATCCTTTTCAACCCATATTCAATTGAATGCACTACAAAGACAAGATATTTGATGTTCAAACTCTTAAACTTTATTTTTTTTGCAAATAATAACTAACTCAGAATTTCATGGCTGCAATACGTGCCAAAGTAGTTAGGAAAGGGCATGTTCACCACTGTGTTACATCACCTTTTTTTTTTTTAACAACACTCAAAAACATTTGGGAACAGAGTAAACTAATTGTTGAAGCTTTGAAAGTGGAATTCTTTCTCATTCTTGTTTTATGTAGAGCTTTAATCGTTCAACAGTCCGGGGTTTCCGCTGTCGTATTTTACGCTTCATAATGCGCCACACATTTCCGATGGGAGACAGGTCTGGACTGTAGGCGGGCCAGGAAAGTACCCGCACTCTTTTACTACGAAACCACGCAGTTGTAACACGTGGCTTGGCATTGTCTTGCTGAAATAAGCAGAGGCGTCCATGATAACGTTGCTTGGATGACAACATATGTTGCTCCAAAACCTGCATGGACCATTCAGCATTAATGGTGCCTTCACAGATGTGTAAGTTACCCAAGCCTCGGGCACTAAAACTCCCCCATACCATCACAGATGCTGGCTTTTGAACTTTGCGCCTACAACAATCCGGATGGTTCTTTTCCTCTTTGTTCCGGATGACACCACGTCCACAGTTTCCAAATATACTTTGAAATGTGGACTCGCCAGACCACAGAACACTTTTCCACTTTGCATCAGTCCATCTTAGATGAGCTCGGGCCCAGCAAAGCCAGCGGCGTTCCTTGGTGTTGTTGATAAATGGCTTTCGCTTTGCATAGAAGAGCTTTAACTTGCACTTACAGATGTAGCGTCCAACTGTAGTTACTCACAGTGGTTTTATAAAGTGTTCCTGAATCTATGTGGTGATATCCTTTACACACTGATGTGGGGTTTTGATGCCGTACCGCCTGAGGGATCAAAGGTCCGTAATATCATCGCTTACGTGCAGTGATTTCTCCAGATTTTCTGAACCTTTTAATGATTTTACGGACCGTAGATTGTAAAATCCCCAAATTCCTTGTAATAGCTCGTTGAGAAATGTTGTTCTAAAACTGTTCGACAATTTGCTTACATTTTATTTAAGGAGTTAACTGCAAAAAGAAACATATGTTTAATGTACCCTAAGATTTTTTGTTAAAATAAAGCCAATAATGCAATTTTTTTGTGGTCCCCTTTATCAAAAAAAGTACCGAAAATTATCAAAATCATTTTAGTACCAGTACCAAAATATTGGTATCGTTACAACACTTCTACAACGTATAGTTGAAGGCTGTAACTGTGGTTTTGGCCTCACCCAGTGATGGAAAAGACCTATCAGCAGCAGTGTCAGAACTGAAGCAAGCTCACCGCAAGCTGAGCGAGCAGAACAGCAGCCTGCTCAGGACGGTGGGTCAGTGTGAAGACGTCAACATGCAGCTCACACTGGAGATCACTGAGCTGCGTGCAAAGTTGGCCAGGTAAAAGTTCTGATTGTCATCTTCACTCTTTGCGCAATGTAATCTCACACTACAGCTTTTTTGATAATATGACTTATTGTCAAATTAAATAAAGTCTTTTACAGTATACAGCAATGCCTCTGAGGTTGAAGAAAATCCATCACGCGATGACATTATTCACATCAGAAATAATGGAATTATAAAAATTTCATTGACATAGATAATGAAATACCTTTTGTTTTAACTTTCTTAACTATCATACAAGCAGAGATTAGTAGTAACCACTACATTTACGCCGTTACATTTTTTACTTAAGTAACCTTTTGAAAAAAAAATGTACTTGTCAGAGTAACATACTTTTTTCTTTTACTTTAATATTTTTGTGAAGAAAAAACATTACTTTTATTTGTTTTCATTGAGTTACATTCCGACCGTTACATTCATTTATATCATAAATATTAGTAACCTACACTTGCAAAGACAAATTCATTTGTCAGCGAGCATTCTTCTGGCAGGCACCTTCACATGACCCTGTTTCGCCAATCGTAAACTTTAGTGATGTTGGACTCCATTTCACCAATCAAACGGAGCCTTGAAAACACATGACTCTGTTTCACCAATCTAACATTAGTTTTAGTGACGTTAGACTCAATTCCACCGATCAAACAAGCCTGGCATTCCACATGGCAAGGAATAAAACAAGCCGGTGGTAGGATTATAGACTGTTTAACAAGTGTCAGAATTAGGGCTGGGCAATAAATCGATATACTTGATATATCGCAGGTTTGTCTCTGTGCGATATAGAAAATGACTGTATCGTGATATTTGAGTATTCGTTCTCACACAGTTGCTTTTAGCTGCGAGCATTACACTACATGCGTTTCCCACTCCTTGTCTCTCCTTCTCACAGAGACATAAACCGCCGAGCAGACAGGTAGCGACATGGTAACGTTAGCTGTGATGCTAACGGTGAGGTGTGGGTGGTAATACGAGAGAGAGAGAAGGTGCGAATCTGGTAACAATCGTCCGGCGGTGGTTTGGCTCCAAGCAGGAATATGTTCAATCATTTATGCGGTAAAAGCATTTCTACAAAGAGTAACAGCACTGCTAATACAGCATCATTTGAAAATGTACCCGCTGGAGAATGAATGCTTGAAACTCTGCATGTCAATTTCTCCGGCCGGTCCCACAGCAACAAATGCTGAAGCAACTATTTCCAGATCAACACCGTATGAAAACAAAAGTCTTCAACAGAAGGAGATATACGTCCACATGAACCTATTATGCAGCTCATTTTTATTTGACAGTTATTGAAATATCTTGTTTGACATCATGCACAAAAGTGCACTTTATTTCTTTTTAACTATTGTAGTGGTGTTCAGTACAAAAAGTACACTTTAATTTAGTGTTGTTTTGATATGTAATCTTAGTGACATCATTCACAAAAGGGCACTTATAACTTGTTTTATAATGTCTCTGACAATCTTACACTTTATGTTTTGAAATGACATGAATGTTTGTGCCACTGCTTAACAACTGTATAATAAATACAGTTTTGATAAATTGACTTAGTTGTGATTTCCCCCTCTGCATTAAAGTAAAAAAAAAAAAGAGCATATATTAATGCAGTATAAACAAGAATGTTTTAATATAGGCAGATAGAATCATCATACTGGTGTGATTATATGCATCAAGTGTTCATTCAAGGCTAAGGCAAAATATTGAGATATATATCGCGTATCGTGACGTTGCCTAAAAATATCGAGATATTAAACAAAGGCCATTTATGGCACTATTTTTTTCTACAGATTCAAATAATAATATTTTATTTTGACATGTGTAGTTCCCAGAGGTCAGCTGTTCGAGCCCGTTCCGTAACAGAGGAACTGGAAGAGACCCGTCGAGCCTTAAAGGAGGCTCAGGAAAGAGCCAGCCGTGCCCAAGCCAGTTGCACCAAGCTGGTATATCGCACACTTGAAGCACCAATACGATAAAGCTTTAAGTAACTCATTTGAGGAAGTGAAATGTGTCTTTTTGGTTTATTACAGAGCAATGAGGTGGAATGCCTGAAGGTTCTTATAAGGAGGCTTGAGGACAAGGTAATGTAGTTAGTTCTGATTACAGTCAGATTATCAGATCCAACCAATCGTCATTCTTGTTGGCTTCTCTATTTTCCCCACATAGGTAAAAACAACAACACACAAGTGATGTTTTATAAATACAACGCTCTAGGCCAGGGGTTTATAATCCTGTACTATACACATGTACTGAAGTACCTCAATTTACAAGCTTAATTTATTATGTGACAGAGCTCTTAACACAAAACAGTTGTATCTCAAATCAACATCTCCCATTGAAATGAATACAAATAATTTTAATTGGTGCTCAGCCCCCGTAAAACATAATACTTTGATCATTTGTAACATGCCTTTTGAGCAGAAAAACAAACTTGAGGTAAAAGAAAATGTATAAATAGAATTCAATAGAACGTTCTGCTAACAACTACAATAGTTTATTGAAGTAATGTAATAATACAGTAGTATTTAGCTTGGAGAGTGGAGTTTTACGGTGTCTTCTTCTTGCTGCTTCGCCATCAAACACGCCATCAGCAGCTTCTCAATATGTTCATGGATAATGTCCGCCATTTGGATATTATTTGAACATATTTGGCTGGCGTTAGTCTCATTCTGCACACGATATCTTTCTCTAAGATCAATTAATATCACCCACTTCTTTTCCGCACTTTCTTTCAAACCCACTTTCTTTTCTTTCCATAGTGGAAAAACCAAGTTATGTTGATCACTAGCTATAAGCTAATGCTTGCAAGTAAGATCAGATGTTTTGGTTGAATTGTACAGGATTCACTGTGACATTTGCTACGCCAACTGATGATGACGATGCTTGTAACTAATATTTTACTTGTAACTTAAAGCATAACAGAGAGAGACAAATCTTATCTCAAAAGACTCTTAAGATGACCTACGCTATAGCCAGTGATGGGCTAGCTACTTGGAAAATGTAGTAAGTTAAGCTACAAGTTAACTTACTGTGGAATACTATGGAATTATGCGATGAAAAGAGACGACTTATAGCCGTGAACGGTACTGGACCAAAATGTCCTCTACAATGCGTGACATCACGTGCACGCGTCATCATACCGCGACGTTCAAGTATGATACTTCTGCGCGAAATTTAAAATTGCAATTTAGTAAACTAAACCGGCCGTATTGGCATGTGTTGCAATGTTAAGATTTCATAATTGATGTATAAACTATCAGACTGCGTGGTCGGAAGTAGTCGGTTTCAGTAGGCCTTTAAAACATCTGCATCTCGCCAGAATGAAAAACTGTCCTTTGACAAGACCTGTTCTGAAGATGGTATCAACAAACTACGAAAGATCAACGCTGACTTGAGGGTAGGAACATACAGTATGAATTAAACATCCTGCTTTTGTCATGTTAAATATTCAAACATTCCCAGGCTGAACTTCAAGAAAGTCTTGTCATGCTGACTGTGAAAGAGAGAGAAATCACGAAGGTTGGTTTGAGTGGGACTTTATCATCGTAGTCTGATGAATTTGATGACTTATCGTAGGTTATGCTCCTCTGTAGAAAGACATTCTCATGGATAAGATGAAGAGCTCTCATGTGGAAAATCACAACATCATTGAGGTTTATTTCACTTTATTCTTCTTCTGCTCCCACTCCTAAGCACAAAAGCAGAAATAATAATATTTGCTTCTTTTTTCGTGTTGTTATGTCTCAGGGTGTGCATGCAGAGCTGGTGAGGTTACAGGAACATTCACATCAAGTTCTGTTGAGGTATGTATTTCATTCTGACTATTTTGTGTCATAACATACATTTCCTGGAAATTGCATGATACAATTGACAATTTTTAGATATTTTGTGTGTTTACTTAGAAAGGCTGTTGTCTAACTTATTGGGAAACATATTACAAGTTGACACATGTAGAATATTCAAACTGTCTACAGATATTCTGAAAATATGCCAGTAGGGGTTGGGGAGTGATATCAGAGTAGCAGAGTGATATCAGACTGCTAGGTCATGCTATGATGACATTACTCAATGTTGTCTCTTTGAATTCGTGCATTTAATAACCTTTTACTACTACTACTTATGTCCAGTATCCTCTGCAGTGAGTATTTGTATTTTGCATGACAGGGTTATTTTTTCTCAAAATATGTAACTTGGACTAAAAAGTAAAGGCAGAAAACAAATGTCCACTGCAGAGGACACTGGTTCAAAGGAGAAGGACCGAATAATAAGATCCAAATAACAAGTGCTAAATAGTGTGTGCAAACTATAAAATTGTGTGTACTACTAGTGAGCATGTGATGTGCTAAGACTGTGTGTAAAATGATAACAAGTGGAAAGGTGGTGCAGACCACACTATTGAATACAGCTGACGAATACAAAATGTACCATCTTTTTAAATTGAAACACGATCTAGACAAAAGGACCTTTTTTAATAAGCTGAAGTTGCGCTCAGGGAAGCGCTACATTTTTGTGATGGTGCGTCTGAAATGATCCAAGTACAAGAAAATTATTGTCGCAAGAATAGTTTTCACATAGGAGATATATTATACTTCACTTTGTTTCAATCAGCCCTTTAAATCATCAGCAGCTATACAACTATATGGCTGAATAGATGGTATACCTGATATTTTCATTTCTGACAGTAAAATATGTTGACATGCACACAGACGGATAATTCTCTCTCTCTATCGTGTGTCTTTTCAGCATGATCGCCACATTTGTACAAAACTGTGCCAGTTTGGACAAACATTCTAGACGTACTACATATACACATAAAACAGCAGCCGATAGAAGAGTTTTGGCCTTTATAAAGCACATTACGAGTGCTAAATAATTATATTTGCCTACTCTTCCCCGTATTTTGGGGGTTCTGATGATCAGCATATAGTCTGCATATTCATGAAGAGACACGCGCTAAAAGTATGACGTGCTCTAGTTTGCTCATTTAAGAGACACAGTCCTCTGTGCATGAGCTCAGTTGATCAGCTTTGTGTGTGCTACAAAGTTTGCATGTGTTTTAAAATGCGCAAACCTTCAGTGAATCAGGCGCTGAATGTTTGGCTGTTTGGTTTCATGAATGGTCGTTTCTCAGGTGGTAACCTATGGCTAACATAAGAGAGGAAATGTGTTTTCTACTCTCAGGTATGACAGACTCTGCATCAGCCCTCAGACTCTGTATGGTCGAGATCCTCCTAACCTGCGCTCTCTGCAGAGTGAGATGCAAGACTTGCAGCAGGTACGCTGTCAGTGACATCAGGTTGTCTTTTGCTGTATGTATTTGTCAGTTCCACCATGACTGTAGTCTTTTGCAGCAAAACCACAGGGCGGTGGACGAAAGAAGCCTCTCCTCTCTTCATTCAGACGGCGAAGGCATTCAGAGCATCATTCATAGGATCAAATCTGCAGACATAGCTCATCTTTTGCGTAATAAGTTTACAGAAAAGGTGAGTTTGAGACACTTTGGCCTTATCTAAGGTTTGCATGTAGGATAACACGCACAAACTTGATAGCACATACAAGCTGATTTGCTAAACTTGTGCATAGAGGATTGCATCTCTTAAGTAACCAAAATAGAGAGCACAATCCATTTTTCATGTACTGTATGTGCAGAATATAGGCGGATTATCAGAACAGTCACAATACTGGGAGGAGGTTTGTCCCTTTGAATCTTCAAGATTCAAAGGGACAAACAGTAGAAAAATGGATGGATGGATTAATTTCCTTGCGGTCTACATCAGCGTTTCTTAACCATTTTCCGGCCACTAAAAAATATCTGTTTCTCAGCTGTGGTCCGCAAACAGTACTCAACTGTAATACACTTTTTTTCACCACTTGTGGCAGGAATGACATTATCAAACAAACAGAAGAAGTCTGGAGCTAAAGTCAAAGAGAAGTTTCAAAAGCACAAAAATTATGACTGAAGTGGTGAAGCTGTATTTTCATTTGCACTATAATTTATTGGCAGTTTAGTTCAGAAACATACTCATTAATGATTTAGTTTATTGGTTTATTTATTATAGCACAACATGAATGTATATTAATGTATTATTTTTCTCCGTTATTTATGAGTCCCTTTTATATCTTTTTAAATCAGCCAGACATAAGCCTAAAGTTTATTGAATATGAATAAAATAAAGAGTGGAAAAAATGACTCCTCTTATTTATGTGCCTCAAGGCACATAAATAAGAAGAGTACTTTTTTTTTTTCAAATGGTCGGACCTAAGCTTAGTTTATTGAATATGATTAAAACCAAGAGTAAAATGATACATTCTGTGCTAATAATTGAGTGGGCCCTTGGGCCATCTGTAGTGAAAAAGTTGGGCCCCAAAGTGAAAAAGGTCAACAACCCTACATAACATGTATGTCACACCCTTTACCTGTTTTGGACTGATGTTTATGATGTATGTGTGGTGTTTTAGTTAATGTGCCCTTATTTTGTATTTTCACTTCCTTGTGCCGTGCACAGGCATCCACACCTGCTGCCTTATTAAGTCTCCTATTTTAGTCATTTTCACTGCTCTGCATTGCCTGTTGTTCTGCTTTGCATTTTGCCTAAGACAAAAGAAGTTCCGTATCTTGTGCCCGTATTGGTTGCACTCGCCGTCTTTTTTAATTTACTTTTTCTACTCCTGTGTATCCCCACAACCTTGTGAGTCTGTTTTCATTGGGTCATTAAAGAATATTAGTTTACCCACTTTCTGCCTGCATCTTGAGGTCACGTTGCTAAAGCTTGCTTCCACGCTCGTGACAAAAAAAATTTTCAATATTTTGCATGGATTTTGTTTAAAAGACTATTTTCAAGCCTCTTTCTGACTGTCTCCTCAGGATGAGACATTTTGTGGACGGTCTTATTTACGTGCCTCCACTTTGACTGTGTCTCTTCTCCCGTGAGACATGTTGTAGTTTTTAGCGTTTCTATATGGAGTCTAATGATAGATATGTTAGAACTACACGCGACTTTGTATTAGAAATGGCAACAGCGGAGGATGCATGGGCAAGTCTGCCCCACAAAAATAAGATAGAGAAAAAGAAGGAACTTATTGACAACAGCGTCAGACTACAATGGTGGACAAGCGCAAAGCTCTTTGGGTAAAATTGTACAAATTCTGCAAATTCCAAATGGTTTGTTTATGAGAGGTTTAAAGAAATGCAAAATTGTTTTACCTCCAAAATGCCTCTATGGTCGGATTTGAAATAAGTGTGCCTCCCAGAGCCCTCCTTCGCCGTGCTAAAAATAGGTTCTGTTTTCTATTGTGCTTCTACATCGCCAGAAGAGGTGGGAAATGAGTGTCTCCATGGGTACAGCTGATAAAGTACATGCAAAAATGTAAATAGGGCAATCTGCACCACTTTTCCAGTTGTTATCAATTGTACACACAGTCTTACATTGCAAGCAACAAGCCCACAAATGTACTAAAGTGCTCACAATTGTTTATTTCGCAGTTTGCATACAGTTTTTAGGAATTGTTATTTATTCAATCAGGCACTAAGAGCTCATAGGCCCATGAATTGTTGGTGTTTCTCTGGTTTCTTGGCCACAGGGCTCCTCTACTGTTGAGACCCAGGATAAGCCTTTTCCTCAGCACCAGCAGCATCAGGCAAACATCAAGAAGCAGCTTGTTAATGTGTATGTGAGTTTTTGCCTTCCTTTTCTCCTCTTATGGTAACAGAGTGGATTTAGTTGATCTTAGTTTCTGCTCTGAGCAACTTCTTTCAGCTAATAAAATGTCGGCTTTCGACAGAATATTTATGGGTATTGCCCTTACAGAACACGCAGGCATTACCATCCTCAGTATGTCAGACTGCATGGAGGCTAAGTGCAGTTTTAGTGCCCCATGGTAACTACAGACATAACAGTGTGTGTTTACAAAGCTGTGCTGGTGGTTACAGGCTGCACGAGCTGGAGCTGCAAAAGTGCGTAAGAGAGGATAAAGGGGAAAAGGTGGAGGAGCGGGTGAAAGCCTGGGAGAAGGAGCAGAAGCCAAGCCAGATTGGAAACCAGACTCCGATACCACAATCCAAGAAGGTGGCCATTGTAAAGTGGTGGAAGACCCTCAGTGTCGATGGAGCTAAAGCCCGGACTGGTGAAAGCAAGCCCATTCAGGAGCTCGTCGAGAGGGCTCGACTCCATCAGGCGGAGCAGACCATCTCTGATATGAGGGAGCAGGTCTGTCACCTGCAAGAGTCTCTTCAATCTGCACAGACATGTCTGGTTGAGCAAAAAAGCATCAGCAGAGCTGTATTAGTTAACAAGGAAACCAACACTGAGAGAGAGGATGCAAACACAGCTGGTGGAAAGTGTGTGAGGGAGCAAAGGGATGCAGCGGTGGCCACAGATTTTGTTCACATCTCAGGTGGAGAAACCTCAAAGCAGCAACAATCAGAACTTGGAGTAACTGCAGACGGATTGTTAGTGTCCCTTCAAAGAATGGAGGCCATGGTCAACAGCGCCATGGGGTCGGCCAAACTGGTGAAAGAGAATGAGCAGAGAGTGAGCCAGGTGAGGGCGAGGATGGAGAGCATCGCGGAGAGGGTGGAGGCAGCTCTAAGACGAGCAGCCGATACTGACAAGCAGCTGAACATGCTGCAGACTCGCATCATGGAAACAACTGTTACTCAGGTTAGTCTGTGGGATACCTACTTTTGAAACATAACAATGCAATGGGATTTTACAAACCTACAAAAGTTTGTTTTTTAGCCCCGACATTACAATTTCAATGCCAAGTATGATGATAAATACATAAATAAATAAGCAAACATTAAGCTAAAAGGAGTAAGCCTTTTCTCCATTGTATTGTTTCTGTACACAACAGGGACGTCCTCCAGGGAGTGAAGGGAAAGCCCTCTTATCAAACAAAAGAAAGAAAAAATATGCAGTTTTAGTTAGCAAACATTGGATAAGCTATATACTGTCATTTATTTCTCGTGTAAGATATCTATCCACTGCCATTTATTCTGTAATAGCCATTTCTCTTGCATTTACAAAATAGAGACAATTTAAGAGGAACCTCACTTTTTTTAGGAATTGTGCCCATCATCCACAATCCTAAAGGACTATTAATTCTAAATAGTAAAAAAAAACAGTAAACAATGCAGATAATGGGTATACGATCCATTCTGCCGATAAATCCCTCTAAAAAACATCCACATATCTCCAACAACGTTTTATATACATGTTTTAGTATGTATTTAATGGAGGCAGACACAGATCAGGCACATTCATAAAAACATGTCATATTTTCAGTATTTTGGTCACTTAAAGCCTTACCGGAACATCTTTCCAGTGTACATTAATTTCTCAGAACGTTTCTCACTTCTCAAATGAAAAAATGCTTCCTTGCACTGTTGCGGTGGTCTTATGCTTTGTTTCATTTAATGAGAGCCGTTAGAATCAAGTTGGGAGTGTGTGGCTTTTCAAAGCTGACCAACTTCCCAACTTCCCTTTTACTACACTACACAAGTGAGATGTATGATTGATAACCGAGCATGAACTTTTTCTAACTCAAAGGCAATACAGCAGCAGCAAAAGCAGCTGAATTTTCTCCTTATTTATTTTATAGCAGGTTGCAACTAACATCATTAGCAGCTCAAGTTAGCTATTTGCTAGTAGATGCCAGAAAAGTAGATCCTCAGTGTTTGTTCTTATAACTTGGTTAATATGCAGGTCACGGCATGCAAATGGGATATTGTTGGCGGTTTTTGGATGTTGTTTTAGAGCGCTTTAAAGGCGATGAATTCTATTACCTGCATTGTTAGTTGCCTCGTATTAGCAGCTTTTGATTATTAAGGACACAGAAAAGCAAAGTGTTCTTGTCTCTCATAAGGATTGTGGATGATGGGCAAAATTCCCCAAAAAGTGCATTTCCCTTTAAAACGCTGAGATTAAACAAACTTTAAAATTGCAAAATATTGTAACGTAGTGCCATATGGTGTAAAAGATGTGGTGTGAATGATTTATCAGTGATAGATATGGAGAAAGGGTGGGTTTAAATAAGCTTTGTTTCTTGCTACTCCTTTTCAGACATGAATGCCAGTAGATCATGCAAATGTAACCACACGGTGTTTCTTCATGTAAATTGTTAAGCATGTCCAAAACTAATACTACCACATTATTATTTTAATACAGTATACCAGCCAATTTCCGTCGTAATTACTTCCGATACTTTACAGCAAATGTACGCAAAAATATACCCAGCTTGACCTGATTAGGGTCAATCAAAAATGCCAAAAATAAATCCAGTTGTACAATTTGACGTAGTGTTATTAAAAAGGAAATGTGTCAAATTAAATACCATCTTCCCTGTCCACTTTTCTGAGGCAGCCCTGTCCTGAGCTTCAAGCAGATGCAGATCCTTCAATTGAGTGCGTGTCACAGGATAAAGAACTAATGGGAAGTCCTCCACCTCCGGCTCCTGTAATCCTGGAAGCCAGTGAGCCTCCACAGCTTCCATTGAATGGTATGATGGTTGCATCCGATTATACATCTGCGGACACACATCAATTTAACTTTTTTCTTTTTCTATAATGAAAATAGATACGGCAGACAGTTATTCAAATAGCACACATACAGCTGTCACCTTGGAGTAGGCAGTGAGAATAATCTCTGAGGGACTGTACTTACTGTACATGTTACTCATATCTATTAACGGCTGTGTATAAAATTAGAGGAGGTTTAATTTGTTTTTCTAACGTCAACATACACTAACCCATGGGGAGGGTCAACTATATTTAGGTATTCTGAACCTTGTAGTTTGTTAAATTTGACACAAGTGTACTGCACTGTAAATGGAAAAAGTTGACATTTTTGGGTTACACAAATGAATGAATTTCAATAAAACTAGAGTTACACGGTCAGGTCTCAGAGTTTCTGCTGCTGGGATACAAAACAAACCACTTTCAAATGGTGCCTGTATATTTTTGTTTACTACATGGTTCTAATAAACTCTCATGATACAGCAATACAAAAACCCTTAGGAATACACAGTAACATATTTATAAATATACTATAGAACCATTTGTATTTTTATGACATGTCTTCTCTTGAACTTATTGACGTATTGTTCTCAAAGTAAAATCCCCGAAAGCCAGAATATTCCATCCATCCATCCATCCATCCATTTTCTACCGCTTGTCCCATTGGGGGTCGCCAAGGGTGCCGGAGCCCATCTCAGCTGTATTCGGGCGGAAGGCGTCGTACACCCTGGACAAGTCACCACCTCATCACAGGGCCAACACAGATAGACAGACAACATTCGCACTCATATTCACACACTAGGGCCAATTTAGTGTTGCCAATCAACCTATCCCCAGGAGCATGTCTTTAGAGGTGGGAGGAAGCCGGACTACCCGGAGGGAACCCATGCAGTCATGGGGAGAACATGCAAACTCTACACCGAAAGATCTTGAGCGCAGAATATTTAGTCAGCCACCGATTGTGTAAGTTGTCCCACTTAAAATGATGACAGAGTTCTGTAATTTTCATCATAGGTACACTTCAACTTTGAGAGACAGAATGTGAAAAGAAAATCCAGGAATTCACATTGTAAGAATTTTAAAGAATTTATTTGTATATGTATTTGGTCAACCATTCAAAGCTCTCACTGATGGAAGGAGGTTTTGGCTAAATCTCACGATACATGGCCCCATTCCTTCTTTCCTTAACACGGATTAATCCTCCTGTCCCCTTAGCAGAAAAACAGCCCCAAAGCATGATGTTTCCACCCCCATGCTTCACAGTAGGTATGGTGTTCTTGGGATGCAACTCAGTATTCTTCTTCCTCCAAACACAAAGAGTTGAGTTTATACCAAAAAGTTCTATTTTGGTTTCATCTGACAACATGACATTCTCCCAATCCTCTGCTGTATCATCCATGTATCCATTTTGGTATAAACGCAACTCATCGTGTTTGGAGGAAGAAGAATACTGAGTTTTCATCCCAAGAACACATGTAAAGGTATGCCAAGAGCTAAGTGAGATTTATCAAAAACATTCTAAAAAATAGCAGTCAGTCATAAATAATTAATACATATATTTATTGGATAACACTTCAACAAAATATGAATGTAAGTTTACAAACTGTGAAAAGAAATGTAACAATGCAATATTCAGTGTTGACAGCTAGATTTTTTGTGGACATGTTCCATAAATATTGATCTTCTTTTTTTGTGAAGAAATGTTAAGAATTAAGTTCATGAATCCAGATGGATCTCTATTACAATCCCCAAAAAGGGCACTTTAAGTTGATGATTACTTCCATGTGTAGAAATCTTTATTTATAATTGAATTCCTTGTTTATTTTTCAGCAAGTTTTTTAGTTATTTTTATATCTTTTTTTCCAAATAGTTCAAGAAAGACCACTACAAATTAGCAATATTTTGCACTGTTATACAATTTAATAAATCAGAAACTGATGACATAGTGCTGTATTTTACTTCTTTATCTCTTTTTTTCCAACCAAAATGATTTGCTCTGATTAGGGGGTACTTGAATTAAAAAAATGTTCACACGGGGTACATCACTGAAAAAAGGTTGAGAACCACTGTTGTAGAGGATGTTAAAGGCAGTGCGGTCACGGCAGCCCTTAATAATGTCGGCCGGGTGAAAATTGGGACAAATTTGGAAGAATGGTTGCACCGGTAGATTGTCGGGAGGTGCAATGAAATTCAGGAGTCTCCCAGAAAAACCGTGAGGGTTGGCTTTCCTGCGCTAGCAATGCTAGGGCGGGAACGCCATTCATAGAAGGTGAATTTATTAAAAAGTGCATGTTAGATTTTTTAAGAAATATTTTCTTGCGGCCCAGCCTCACCCAGTTTCTGCATCCACATTTTACCACAGGTAAATTGAGTTTGAGACCCCTGTCTTAGATGATCTCGGGCCCGGAGAAGCCGGCAGCTTTTCTGGATGTTGATGATGAATGGCTTTTGCTTTGCATAGTAGAGTTTTAACTTGCACATACAGATGTAGCGACGAACTGTGTTTTTCTGAAGTGTTCCTGAGCTCATGTGGTGATATCCTTTGGAGATTGATGTCGGTTTTTGATACAGTGCCGTCTGAGGGATCGAAGGTCACGGTCATTCAATGTTGGCTTCCGGCCATGCCGCTTACGTGGAGTGATTTCTCCAGATTCTTTGAAAATTTGATGATATTATGGACCGTAGATGTGGAAATCTCTAAATTTCTTGCAATTGCAGTTTGAGAAACGTTGTTCTTAAACTGTTTGGGGTGTACCCCTCCCCATCCATTCTTTTGATAGACATCATTTTTTGGGAAGCTGTTTTTGTACCCAATCATGGCACCCACCTGTTCGCAATTAGCCTGCACACCTGTGGTATGTTCCAAATAAGTGTTTGATGAGCATTCCTCAACTTTATCAGTATTTATTGCCATCTTTCCCAACTTTTTTGTCATATAAAAAATAGTGAGGTGATGATCTGTGGTCTTAGCGACCACTATTTAACCTTCTGCACGCACAAAATAACTAAACCCAAAGCCAAAGGTCACATAACAGCTCAATCCAAATCCCTTTAAACATACTCCAGAGATCATTTCAACCTTAAATTAGGTGAGTGGGACTGGTCCCCTGTGCTCACGAGCAAAAATTCTTCGAATACAAAAAGTGTAAAACTGAAGTAAAGTTAAAGTACCAATGACTGTCACACACACTAGGTGTGGTGAAATTTGTCCTCTGCATTTGACCCATCCCCTTGTTCACCCGCTGGGAGGTGAGGGGAGCAGTGGGCCGCGCCCGGGAATCATTTATGGTGATTTAACCCCCAATTCCAACCCTTCATGCTGAGTGCCAAGCAGGGAGGCAATGGGTCCCATTTTTGTACAGTTTTTAGTATGACTCGGCCGGGGTTTGAACTCCCAACTTACCGATCTCAGGGC
The DNA here is from genome assembly GCF_033978795.1 of Nerophis ophidion. Classification (NCBI taxonomy): domain Eukaryota; kingdom Metazoa; phylum Chordata; class Actinopteri; order Syngnathiformes; family Syngnathidae; genus Nerophis; species Nerophis ophidion. Next base: position 36,868,189 of record NC_084612.1, read on the forward strand.
GGACACTCTAACCACTAGGCCACTGAGTAGGTAAACAACCCATCAATAAAAACCTCAAATCACTCTTTACAACATTCAAAAAGCAATGCAATAAATTAAGAAATAAGACAAATAAAAGTGTCGTCACAATACCAAATTAGCTTTCAAATTGAGTTTCTGCCGTACAAATTAATTAAAAATAGGGGACGACGTGGCGCAGTGGGTCGCGTTTCCCTGCCAGCAACATGAGAGTTCCAGATTCGATCCCCGCCTTCCAAGTCACTGCAGTTGTGTCCTTCGGCAAGACACTTCACCCTTACTCACAGTGCCAGTTACACTGGTGTATGAATGTCTGCTGGTGATCAGAGGGGCCTTAGGCGCAAACTGGCAGCCATGCTTCCGCCAGTCTACCCCAGGGCAGCTGTGGCTACAAATGTAGCCTACCACTTCTTCTGTGTGAATGTGAAGTGAATGAATGATGGCTTCTCACTTCTCTGTGTGGGCTTTGAGTGTCTAGTGTATAAAAAAAGTGCAATATTAATCTAATCCATTCTTAATATTATTATTATTATAGTATTATGAGAAGGTGTGGCGCAGTGGGAGAGTGGCCGTGTGCAACCCGAGGGTCCCTGATTCAATCCCCACCTAGTACCAACCTCGTCATGTCCGTTGTGTCCTGAGCAAGACACTTCACCCTTGGTCCTGATGGGTGCTGGTTAGCGCCTTGCATGGCAGCTCCCTCCATCAGTGTGTGAATGAGTGTGTGAATGGGTGAATGTTGATGTAGTGTCAAAGCGCTTTGAGTACCTTGAAGGTAGAAAAGCGCTATACAAGTACAACCCATTTATCATTAATCATTTATTATAAAAACCTTAATATTGTTGAATCTACCTTTTTCAATAATGTCTCTTTTCAGCTACAATAAATCTAATATAAAATGTCTGCACTGTTCATATCTATGTAAGGGGGTAAACCTAAAAAATTAGCATTGGATCAAATACTTACTTTTCTAGATCTTTTTATATTGTATTTATTTCTTCTCCTTTGAGTAATGCTAGCAGGGTCCTAGTGCCCCCATTTGAGAACCACGTGCATTAACAATAGCTCACATTTTAATCAGTGTAATGCTTGTTCGTCACAAAAATGACTTAAGGTCTAAATCTTGTCTCGTCTTGCTATTGTAAATTGTCAGGTGTGTCTACAACTTATATTGGTAGGAACAAAGATTAAAAGCTGTTTATTATTTGTACAAATAAAGGTCTCTAGTAGTCACATCCTTCCTTTAAAAAATGAGTATAGTGCTTTTATTCCCCTGCATTACTAACCCGAACAGATGACTCAATAATGATTCTGGACTTAGTTACCAGGTTGTTGTTGTTGCCCTAGTGATGAAGATGATGAGGGAGGGTAACCATACCTCCTGAAACAGGAGTCAAAGAAGACCAGCTTCCCTCTGCCCACACCTGTAGTGACAAATAACTATTTCCAGTCCATTTCTTTGTGTCAGTTCAATGATTGGTCAAAGTGATCTCCCCCTCTGTTGTCTCGGTACATTTGCATTGCATATGACTTCCCGTAACATGCAAATTAACGGTTTTCCTTCTGTTTTGCTCCAACAGGTGACAAAGAGCAAGACAACTGCAACGAGGTAAGACATGTACCTTCTCTTTTGTGGAATATCTTTGCTTCTTTGGATGCAAGCTACAGCTTCTGTTTTTATTGCATGGTACACATTCTTTCTATAATACCAAGTAGAGATAAATTAATCTTATTCCAATGCAGTTCCTAACTCACAAGGGAATTTTAATTTTGATTATCTTAACATAAAAGTCATTTAGTTTTTGAAGAGCGTAGACACTCTCAATTAACTTCAGTCCTATACAAAAATATCAAACATAGTGTTTTTTTATTTTGATTATTTCAAAGGCTTTTTCAGTTGAAATTTGTGACATACTGTGATTAAAAGGCCTGCCAAGGGTTAACAAAAACATTTATTTTTGTCAAGGGCTACAGTTGATTGAAAGATTTGAGCAAAAATTTGTGAAAAAGAATAATTAAAATAAATACAAATATTTTTTTACGCCCTTTGAACTGTTTGGGTTTGGAGTATGGACAAATACATTTCATTGTGTCATACAATTGGACTTTGAAGACAATTGGACATTGACATTTACAAATTTAACATGGAAAAATCTCTCTTGGTAAAACAACATGTATAGTGGTGTGACAGAGCGAAACATCTGTCACAATACAGCAACATTTACTAAAAAGAAAAAAAATATCTGCCTCGGGCCCCTTAAAGATAAATTAAAAAAAAACTCATGCACTGGGAAGACAATGATTTACAATTTATCACAGGAAATATACACTTTTGCATCCTAAACAATACTGAACTTTTTGTAAGATCAAAAACTAGATCATGTACAGAATCGCAATAATGTGGCATTAGCTATGTGTACATGGGCAACTTTCATTTAATCTGATCATAATTAGGATTCGGGCAGCACGGTGGTACTGGGGTTAGTGCATGTGCCTCACAATACGAAGGTCCTGAGTAGTCATGAGTTTAATCGCGGGCACGGGATCTTTATGTGTGGAGTTTGCATGTTCTTCCCGTGACTGCGTGGGTTCCCTCCGGGTACTCCGGCTTCCTCCCACTTCCAAAGACATGTACCTGGGGATAGGTTGATTGGCAACATTAAATTGGCCCTAGTGTGTGAATGTGAGTGTGAATGTTGTCTGTCTATCTGTGTTTGCCCTGTGATGAGGTGGAGACTTGTCCAGGGTGTACGCCGCCTTCAGCCCGAATGCAGCTGAGATAGTCTCCAGCACCCCCCGCAACCCCAAAAGGGACAAACGGTAGAAAATGGATGGATGGATAATTTGGATTCGAATGTTACTGTATAGGCAAGGCTCCACTTTTCAGAATGCACTAGCTAAAAGCTAAATTACATTGGGTTTACCATACACATGCTACCGATTAGCATTAGCGATTTTACATGGCGATTTCAACACCTCCAAATTTGGTGATCAAAACTACAACTGAGATGCACGGTACAATCAAAGAGCTGGTTTGTAATAAATACAATATTTTCAGTATAAACACTTTGTAAGACTCAGACATTCTACTTATTGACAAATATTACTTTTTGGCAAAGGTATCATATCATAGTCTCTTCGAAGGCTCTGCAACCTTTACTTTATCAAAAGACATTTGGCTGTCTCTTCCACTAAAGAAAAGTGGAATAGAGCCACAAAACGTAACACAGCGAATATTTATATTTTTCAATTTTACGGAAAAAAACAATCTTTGCAGGTGAAATTAAATTCACCTTTCTTATTTGGCAAGTATTCATGGTTAGCTTACCCAAAGGGTTGCACGCTTCTCGAGTGTGCAACCCCTGCAACCTCTAACGAGACAATTTTCTCGTTGTGGCGTGGCTCAGATGGTAGCGCGGCCGTGCCAGTAACTTGAGGGTTTGATCCTTGCTTCCGTCATCCTAGCCACCGCCGTTGAGTCCTTGGGTAAGACATAGGGGTGTGGGAAAAAATCGATTCGAATTTGAATCGCGTTTCTCACGTGCGATTCAGAATCGATTCTCATTTTTAAAAAATCAATTTTTTTAAATTGATTTATTTTTTAATCAATCCAACAAAACAATACACATTAATACCATAACAATGCAATCCAATTCCAAAACCAAACCTGACCCAGCAACACTCAGAACTGCAATAAACAGAACAATTGAGGAGACACAAACACGCACAGAACAAACCAAAAGTAGTGAAACAAAAATGAATATTATCAACAACAGTATCAATATTAGTTATAATTTCAGCATAGCAGTGATTTAAAATCCCTCATTGAAATTATAATGATACGTTTATAAAAAAAAAAAAAAGAACAATAGTGTCACAGTGGCTTACACTTGCATCGCATCTCATAACACAATGTGTCCAATATTTTCACAAAGATAAAATAAGTCATATTTTTGGTTTGTTTAATAGTTAAAACAAATTTACATTATTGCAATCAGTTGATAAAACATTGTCCTTTACAATTATAAAAGCTTTTTAAAAAAAAAATCTACTACTGTGCTAGCATGTCAGCAGACTGGGGTAGATCCTGCTGAAATCCATTCATCCATCCATTTTCTACTGCTTATTCCCTTTTGGGCTCGCGGGGGGCGCTGGCGCCTATCTCAGCTACATTCGGGCGGAAGGCGGTGTACACCCTGGACAAGTCGACACCTCATCGCAGCCTGCTGAAATCCTATATATTAAATGAATAGAGAATCGTTTTGAATCGGAAAAAATTTGTTTCTGAATCGAGAATCGCGTTGAATTGAAAAAAATCGATTTATAATCAAATCGCGACCCCAAGAATCGATAATGAATCGAATCGTGGGACACCCAAAGATTCGCAGCTCGAGTAAGACACTTTACCCAACTGCTCCTAGTGCAACCCGGACTAGTTTAAATGTAACTTAGATCATGGGCTTCACTATGCAAAGCGCTTTGAGTCACTAGAGGAAAGCGCTGTATATAATTCACACTTCACAACTGAACACTCAGGCTTCCAGTCTCTTTTACTTGCCTTCCTTGCATCTCAGAACTCAGCCTGTGTACATTTGTGGGCTTACAGACATACAGGCGGAAATTATAGAACTCTTTTTAAAAATGCTAACTTTTCTCACTCCGGAATCAAAAATAATCTGGAGGAGCCACAATAAGGAGGCAGAAGAGCCACATGTGGCTCCAGAGCCGCAGGTTGCAGACCCCTGATCGATGCTCTACTGCCTTCTAATTTCTTGGAATACTGTACAGTACAGTACTTGCAAATGATACATAAACATGTAAGACACAATATGACAACTAGACCTAACAGCACAATATAAAGAAAATATTTTAATAATAAAACGTTTTTATGATAAAGATGTATAAATACATATGTGGAAGTCTCTCTCTATGGTGGGTTCTCCTGGTGCTGACAGATCTCCTGGGAGCCCAGTGCTCAGCTTTGAACAAAGTATTTAGCTTTTCAGCAATATTAATTCTAGAACTTTTCAGTCTGACGTGGCTCTGTGTGTGTGTCTCGCTCTGCTCAAACTCCCACCACGTGTCTCGTACCAGCTGCTGCTAATAAGGGTGACAGGTGATTAGATAACAAGTCCCAGCTGTGGGCAATCTACTGATCTGCCGCTGTCTTCGAGGCCGGTCCTTACACATCCGCTCCACGGCAGGCCCGCAGACCTCGCCCCCCCTCACAACATACAAACATTTTAAATATAAAAATACAAATAAAAGTGTATATTTATATACTTTAAACAAATAGCTTTTATTAACACATTTGAACACATACAAAAGTACCGACATTTGGTACAGTTGTATTGGTATCGATGTCCAGGTACCAGAATTGGTACAGTATCAATTAAAATGTAAACAATACCAACCTTACTCATGAGCATTAGGAATAATAGTAAGTCATTTTTACGAACAAAAAACTTTCAGAACTTTATTGTTAGTGTTTAAAATGTGCATATTTCCCACACATGGTGGTTCCTAACAGGTTCGAGGGGGATATGCGGTTTCCTTTTTACTGGTGGAGAACTAACTGACTAACTAGTCTCACACACACTGCACTCACACTCACACTGAAGCAGCTCAGAGAGGCATACAGCCCTTCTCCTTAAATGGTCAAAGCTCCCAGGAGTCAAAGAGAGGCTGCTGCTGCTGCTGAAAAAAGACAGGCAACAGAGGGGATGGAAGAAGGAAGTGGAGACGAAGAAGCTGGAGACATATTCTGAGAAAAGGCAGAGTGTGGTGACAGTCGGTGTGAGCGGAGCGCGGGAACCGGAGCTGGACGCAGGTAACAGTCCACGCTGACTCTACAGGTCATGATGGACGGCTACGGCTTACTTAGGGTTGTCCTTGGTCTTAATGCATCAGAATCATTGTTTAAAGTGTTTCCTGCGCGTCTTGTAACTGATGTTGTGCGTTTGCACAAGTACGTGTTTTTCTGCAAGTTTTCAAGTGTGATAATCTACTGATGCAGCTGAAAGTCAGCAGATTTACTGACTGCACATCTTTGTTCAGTCCTTCTCACCAAATTGCCTCGTTATCGCACTTTGCGGTTCACTAGCAGAGTACTTCCTCTGTGGGACCAGGCTTGACTCAAGCTTGTTTGGTCTTATGCAACATGAGGGGAACAAGGGTGATGACGGTCCCCACGTCGCCCTTCAGTGCTTGTCAGAAGGACTGTGTATTGTAAAAGGCAGAGACAACAAGAAAAAGACTACCTGGGCTCTGTGTGTGTGCGCGCACAAATGTTATTCCTGTCCCGTCCTCTTGTCCCACAGGAAACAATCAGAGTAATTTAAGGCTCAGCAAATATTTATCTCGCTCCCACAGTCACATCTGCAGCATGGAGACATCTGCAGCACTGGTTGGGGTCTATATTGTATTGCACACCACAAACGAACCCTAATTTCAACGCACAGTAAGAAATGATGTGGCCAGATATAAAAAAAAACTTGCCTTGTAAGAACAACTAATCATTTTATAAGATACAGCGCCTTGCAAAAAGTTCTCCATTGGACTGGGATCTTGACTTTGATTTAGCCACTGAAGAAGATTTACCTTCTTGTCTTTGGACCAGCTGTGTAGATTTTGCTGTATGCTTGGAATCGCTGTTTTCCTGGAAAATAAATCTCCTGCTGAGCATAATAGCCCAGAGCATGATGTTGCCACCACTTTGCTTCATGGTGTAGATCAGGGGTCTCAAACACATGGCCCGCGGGCCAATTGCGGCCCGCGAGACGTTATTTTGCGGCCCGCACCTTGATGTGAAAATGTAATGTTGGTGCAGCCCGCGAGTTTTATTTGAATGGCGCTTTACAGCGTCATACTTGTATACCCTCGAGTTTTCCGTGAGACTCCCAATTTTCAGTGCCCCTCCAGGGGTAATCATTCTCCAGAATTTCACCCAAACAACAATATTAAGGGGGAACCGTGGAGGCACTGCCTTTAACGTCCTCCACAACCTTTACAAACAGCGTGCCAGCCCAGCCACATGTTGTATTTGGCTTCTATAGACGCAGTAAGCGACTGCAAGTGTTAGGACGAAGACGGGTGGAAGGAGACGGCACAACAGTGGAAGTCCAACTCAATATTTATTGAGTATTTAATGATTACGTGGGATGTGTATGCTACTATGTGTTGGAGTGTGAACTATGTGTTGGAATTAACATATGGAAATACCGTAATGAATGTTGTCGTGCGTGTTGGATGGTGGCGTCCAAAACCAGAGGGAGAAGGCAAAAGCAATCCGGTGTCCGAGCGTGGTCGTGGGACAGGAGAGAGCGTCCAAAGTCCAGGCAATGTGTCGGGGATCCAGGAGAGCAAATCAGGGTTCCAGAGAGGATGGCAGCAGGAATGGAGACAGGGGTGCAAGCAATAGCAACGTTCCAACGACGAGGGTTCAGCGGCGGGAATCTTTATTCTGTCGTCCGTGATCACTGCCAGGTCTCTTGATAGGTGATCGCCTCCAGCTGTGTGTGTGAGCGGTCCGCGCTGCGCGCGAGGGGGCGTGTCTGTGTGTGGCGCGTGTGGACGCACTCAGAGTGGAGCCGCCGAGTGCTCCCGCAGATGAAGGCAGGGAAGACTGAGCATGTGTCATAACAGCAAGACATAGTTGATCAACAGCCCCACAGGTCACACTGAGGGTGGCCGTATAAACAACGTTAGGACTGTTACAAATATGCGCCACACCGTGAACCCACACCAAACAAAAATGACAAACACACTTCGGGAGAACATCCGCACCGTAACACAACTTAAACACAACAGAACAAAGATCCAGTATACCATGCAGCCCTAAATATTCTGGGATATAATAGGGGGCGGGGGTGTATATTGTAGCCCGGAAGAGTTAGGGCTGCATGGGATTCTGGGTATTTGTTCTGTTGTGTTTCTGTTGTGTTACGGTGCGGATGTTCTCCCAAAATGTGTTTGTCAATCTTGTTTGGTGTGGGTTCACAGTGTGGCGCATATTTGTAACAGTGATAAAGTTGTTTATACGGCCACCCTCAGTGTGACCTGTATGGCTGTTGATCAAGTATGTCTTGCAGTCATTTCCGTGGGTCTGAAGAAGCCTCATACAATATGTGACTGGGCCGGCACACTGTTTGTATGGTGGAAAAGCGGACATTAAAGGCAGTGCCATCACGGCACGCCCTTAATATTGTTGTCCGGGTGAAAATCGGGAGAATGATCGCCCTGGGAGATTGTCGGGAGGGGCACTGATATTCGGGTGTTTCCTGGAAAGATCGCGAGAGTTGGCAAGTATGTTGCTTGGCCGGGAAAGCCATTCAAAGAAGGTGAATTCATTAAAAAGTGCATGTTAGATTTTTTTAAGAAATCTTTTCTCGCGGCCAAGTCTCACCTAGTTATTGCATCCAGTGGCCCCCAGGTAAATTGAGTTTGAGACCCCTGGTGTAGATGCTGTGTTTGTGGTGATGCACAATGTTGAGTGTTAAGCAAACATAGGGCCTGATTTACTAAAGGTTTGCGTTTACCAAAAGATGTGCAATCCTGATAGCACACACAAAGCCGATCTACTAAACGTGCACTAAATGGATTGCATCTCTTAAGTGAGCAGAATAAGGCGTACACTCCATTTTGCGTCTCTGTTATAATTAATATGCAAAATATATGCTGATCGTCAAAACACCACAAGACTGAGAGGCGAAAATGCAAATAAATTACACAGCATGCTAAATGTGATCTATCAACACTTATCACTGTTTGGCATTGTTAGGATTCAAAACAAAAACAGATTTTGAAATTCAGGGCAGACAATATATGTATGACGCATGCAAATATGATATAATGGATGTGAATGCCAATGCGGTCCGCTCCCTGTACGATCAGTGTCAGAGCTTGGTCCGCATCGCCGGCAGTAAGTCTGACACATTTCCAGTGATGGTTGGTCTCCGCCAAGGCTGTCCTTTTGTCACCGATTTTGTTCAGAACTTTTATGGACAGAATTTCTAGGCGCAGTTAAGCCGTTGAGGGGTTCAGGTTTGGTGGCCGCGGGATTAGGTCTCTGCTTTTTGCAGATGATGTTGTCCTGATGGCTTCATCTGGCCGGGATCTTCAGCTCTCACTGAATCGGTTCACAGCCGAGTGTGAAGCGACCGGAGTGAGAATCAGCACCTCCAAGTCCGAGTCGATGGTTCTCGTCCGGAAAAGGGTGGAATGCCATCTCCGGGTTGGGGAGGCGACCCTGCCCCAAGTGGAGGAGCTCAAGTACATAGGAGTCTTGTTCACGAGTGAGGGAAGAGTGGATCGTAAGATCGACAGGCGGATCGGTGCGGCGTCTTCAGTAATGTGGACGTTTTTCCTATCCGTTGTGGTAAAGAGGGAGCTGAGCCGGAAGGCAGAGCTCTCAATTTACCGGTCGATCTACGTTCCCATCCTCACCTATGGTCATGAGCTTTGGGTCATGACTGAAAGGATAAGATCACGGGTACAAGCGGCCGAAATGAGTTTCCTCTGCCGGGTGGCGGGGCTCTCCCTTAGAGATAGGGTGAGAAGCTCTGCCATCTGGGAGGAACTCAAAGTAAAGCCGCTGCTCCTTCACATCGAGAGGAGCCAGATGAGGTAGTTCGGGCATCTGGTCAGGATGCCACCCGAACGCCTCCCTAGGGAGGTGTTTAGGGGACGTCCAACCGGTAGGAGGCCACGGGGAAGACCCAGGACACGTTGGGAAGACTATGTCTTCCGGCTGGCCTGGGAACGCCTCAGGATTCCCCGGGGAGAGCTAGACGAAGTGGCTGGGGAGAGGGAAGTCTGGGCTTCCCTGCTTAGGCTGTTGCCCCCGCGGCCCGACCTCGGATAAGCGGAAGAAGACGGATGGATGGATGTGAATGTCTCATGCTGGACGTCAATAAAAACTAAATTACAAAACAAAAGAATACATATTACTAACATAAATCCTATGTGATAAAAACTTCTTGAAATGTGCATTTTTTGCGTTTAGGAGGAAATAACTGCAATCTCCCTCACATGTACTTCCAGCGGCAAAAAAAAAGTGGTGTCAGTGTAGATGCACTGCACCACTGCTGCTCAAATGCCCATAAAAAGTGCTAGATGTCTCCTGCTTGTTTGAAAACATAGCAAAACGCCAAAGGAAGAAGCATGATAACATGAATGTGCTGCAAATGAGTATTCCTGTGGGGAAATTTCCGTTTAGTACGCACAAAATCCTCATTTAAATAAGGCTGTCTGCACCACTTTTTAATTGCACACAAAGTCTTGGTAGCTCATGAGCAACACAGCCACTAACAGTACACATTATTTTATAGTTTCCACACCCTGTGGAGCGCGAGGTATTTGGATCTTAATAAACCATGGCGAATGTTTGCATCTTATGGACGACAGCGGGCATTAAGAAAGCTTTTGGTGGTGTTTCTTTCAATAATTATAATTTTTACTTATTAGTTGTAAATAATTAAAACAGCGCAGTAATTTGAAAGTGAGCTCTGGGAATGTGCTTAGTGTCTACTTTTAAGTCTGTGTGGTTCAAAACAAGTAAAACAACACAGTGTTTGTTTGCAGTTTTTGTTAAAATCTTGAGCCTTTTCAAGGTTTAGGTTACAAAGAACACTTAAACCATTGATAACAAATTCAAAAATCCCAAGTGAATTCAATGTTTTTGAACAAAATAAGCCAACTTTTGCCTCAAGTAACCAAAAAAGCTGCCGCATTTTTGGCCGTATCAATCACAAAAAAAAAGCCAGCTAAATCCTAGACGGACTGAATAGTAAATAACCTTTTCAATAGCATGAACAGTCCATCCCATTTGAACCTCTGAAGCACTTAACCCCTTCGAAGTAGTTGTAAGCATTTTAGTGGTCTCCCCATTATTCTTCTTCTCTCACTCAGTTTGTGACTATTGTCAACTATAGGCAGATTTAGTAAAATGTGATATCCTTTATTTTCTTAATCATGGATTGGACTGAAGTCTATGGGATGCTTTGGGATTTGGAAGTCTTCTGTTGTAAACTTTCATCGTGCTTTTTTCTTGAGGTGATTGAAGGGCTCTTGTGTCTTCATGTTGCACTTGCAGCAGGAATACTAGAAAAACAGAGACTGGACATGTTTTCATATTACAAGGACTCGACATGCATTAGGGATCGGTCACACAGCAGCTAAATTAGATAAGTTACTTTTAAGTGGGTAGATATTTATGCAAAGACTAATTGACGTTTGTAAAAACCTGTTTTTCATTTCAACATGAAATTTGCAATTTTTCAGATTATTGTCAATAGAAGCTAAATTTGACTGACCAATCTAATTTATAAAAACAATAAAGGCTGAAACATCCTAAGAGGGAATACTTGCAAGGTACAGCGGAATCTCGATTTACAAGTTTAATTGGTTCTTGAACAGGGTTCATAAATAAAAAAGACTGTATATTTGAGAAAATGACTCCATAGTACACACTATAAATATAAATAATGGGTTTTAGCCTCAACAAAATTCCATATTGTAGCTATAGTTTGCACACTTTGAACACAATATAAAGTGCTACACAGTACTGTATATCAAACAAACACAACAAGGGATTTATGGCTCAACATTCTATTTGATTTCAGCTAACATCCTGAGCCTAAATGAAGACCAAACAGAAGTTATGTTGTTCAGTCCAAGTCGCTCTGCCTCCCCCAACGTTGACTTCGGCACTCTGACCCCGTATCTCAGCGACTGTGTCACAAACCTGGGGGTTTTGATTGATTGATTGATACTTTTATTAGTAGTTTGCACAGTACAGTGCATATTCCGTACAATTGACCACTAAATCCCAGTAAAAATAATGATATAGTTAATTTCATTGACACAATGTACAGTATAAGTTTATATCCCAAAATCACCAGACCTAGTCGAATTTCATCCCACTCCGCCACTCTAATCGACAACATATTTACCAACGATATTGAAAATAAGACCGTAAGTGGGCTATTGATCAAAGATATCACTGACCACCTCCCAGTTTTTCTGATATTTGATTGTAACTGCAGGACAAAAAAATTAGAAAAGCCAACCCAATACAGAAGAACGAGATCAGAGGAATCCATTAGTTCATTTAAACATGATTTACTGGAGCAGAATTGGGATGTAATTTATGAAAATGGTGATGTTAATAGTGCTTACAATATATTTTTGAGAATATTTAGGTCATTATATGATAAAAATTGCCCAATAAAAGAATGCATCAGCAAAGGAAAGTATACGAATTGTCCTTGGATCACAAAGGGATTGCAAAATGCTTGTAAAAAGAAAAACACTCTTTACAGGGAATTTATAAGATTGAAAACAAAAGAAGCAGAAAATAAATATAAAAAATATAAAAACAAGTTAACTAATATTATGAGGTCAAATAAGAGGGATTATTATAAGAAATTACTAGATGATAATAAAAATAATATCAAAGGAATATGGAATTTATTAAACAGTATTATAAGAAACAGTACCTCTTCAAATAACTATCCAACGTATTTCATGAATGATGGTAAAGAAAATGATAATATTGAAGATGTAGCTAATGCCTTCAATAAATTCTTTGTAAGTATTGGACCCGAACTTGCAGCAAAAATCCCAGATCCACGGACAACTGGTAAAAATATGGAGGGATTGTTGGAGATAAATCTCAATTCTATGTTTTTAAATGCAGTGGGTGAAGAAGAAGTGTTGGATATTGTAAACAAATGTAAGAACAACATGTCCACAGACTGCAATGACATTAGTATGGCATTGGTGAAAAATGTCATTACAAGGAATATCAAAACCATTAACATATATCTGTAATCTGTCATTTCAAACCGGCACATTTCCGAATGAAATGAAAATAGCTAAAGTTATACCTCTGTTTAAAACTGGGAGCAAACATCACTTCACAAACTATAGACCCGTCTCTTTACTTCCACAATTCTCTAAAATATTAGAAAAACTATTCAATAACAGGTTAGATGCATTTATAGAAAAACATAATTTACTCCCTGACTGTCAATATGGGTTTAGATCAAACAGATCTACATCAATGGCAATCATTGAAACAATAGAGGAAATCACAAATGCCATAGACAAGAAACAATATGCAATGGGAATATTTATTGATCTAAAAAAAGCATTTGACACAATTAACCATGATATATTAATCAATAAAATGGAAAAGTATGGAATCAGGGGAGTTGTACTAGACTGGCTTAAAAGTTACTTAAATAAGAGACAACAGTTTGTGAAGTTGGGGAATTGCTGTTCATCGTGTTTGGACATTGCTTGTGGTGTCCCCCAGGGGTCAGTGTTGGGGCCAAAATTGTTCATCCTGTATATCAATGATATCTGTAAAGTGTCTACATTATTGAAATTAGTGTTATTTGCTGATGACACTAATATTTTTTGTTCAGGGGATGATTTAAATCAATTACAGGAAGTCATTATGGAAGAAATGAGTAAACTAAAAGCTTGGTTTGACTATAATAAATTGTCATTAAACCTGACTAAGACTAAGTTAATGCTGTTTGGAAAGAGGACACGTGAAACAAGGATACAGATACAAATAGATGGGGTGGATATTGAAAGGGTTTTTGAAATAAAATTCCTTGGAGTTACAATTGACTATCAAATTAACTGGAAACCACATATAAAACATGTACAGTCTAAGCTGTCAAGAAGCATCTCAGTAATAAATAAAGCAAAGCAGGTTGTAGATCACAAATCACTCCACATGCTCTACTGTTCATTAGTTTTACCATATTTAACCTACTGTGTGGAAGTCTGGGGGAATAATTATAAAAGCTCATTAAACTCAATAACTATACTTCAGAAAAGAGCCGTACGTATCATCAACAATGTGGGATATCTGGACCATACTCATTCACTATTCTTACAGTCAAAAATATTGAAATTTAATGATATTATTTTGTATCAAACTGCACAAATAATGTATAAAGCCAAAATAAATAAACTCCCAGGAAGCATTCAAAAATTGTTCAGCACACGAGAGGGGGATTATAACTTAAGGGGAAATTTTAATTTCAAAATGCTTAGTTGTAGAACGACCATCAAAAGTTTTTGTATTTCAGTCTGTGGAGTGAAACTATGGAATGGTTTGAATGTGGAGTTAAAGCAATGTCCAAACATAAACCAGTTTAAAAAGAAGTTTAGGTACATGGTATTCCAGAGGTACAGACATGAAGAAGGGCTTTGATATTGGGTTTCTTGTGTTACAAAAGAGTTAGGGGCTGCCCATTGAGGCACTGGTACTGCTGTTTTTTTTGTTTTTTTTTTCATGATACTATTTCCATGAGCACTTGTGGTAACGGTGTGGCTATGTATGTGTGTAGTGTGCATATGTATGTATATATTTATCATTTATTTATATACAAGCTCATTAAGTTTGTACATAGAGTGAACAAGGAAGTTCGAGCTCAGAGTAATTTATGATTTAAAGAAAAGGGGTGGGATTAAATAAGTGTATACTTCTTCTCACTCCTTTTCAAATATGTAAAAAAAAAAAAAAAAAGTCGAATGCTCATTTGTTTTTTTTATTCTTCATTGTTTTCATTTTGTTATAATAGCCGTTAAGGCTATAGCACTGTATTGGATCATGCTTGCTCTTGTTTGTTTTTTGTTTTTTTTGTTTTTTGCATATTTGAAATAAAAATATATCAATCAATCAATCAATCAATCAATGGTAACACCCGAATAAGTTGAAAAACTTATTCGGGTAAAGTTCGACTCAGATTTCAAATTCGAAAAACAAATCAGCAGTGTCGTTCAAAAAAGCTTTTATCAATTACGCCAAATAGCGAAAGTGAAACCGCTTCTAACAGGACATGATCTCGAGAAACTAATCCACGCATTTAACTCGAATCGTTTAGACCTCGATTGGTACCGGGCCGCAGAATAATTTTTTATAAAAATTGGTATTTATTTTTTATTTATTGAATCAACATAAAAAAAACACAAGATACACTTACAATTAGTGCACCATTCCAAAATAATAGAATGTGAGTGTGAATGTTGTCTGTCTATCTGTGTTGGCCCTGCGATGAGGTGGCGACTCGTCCAGGGTGTACCCCGCCTTCCGCCCGATTGTAGCTGAGATAGGCGCCAGCGCCCCCCGCGACCCCGAAAGGGACTAAGCGGTAGAGAATGGATGGATGGATGGAAATAAAAATACCCCCAACCCCACCGCCGGCCCGCGGGACAAATTATCGAGCATTGACCGGTCCGCAGCTACAAAAAGGTTGGGGACCACTGGTTTAGACTACTGCAATGCCCTGTATGTAGGCATTAGCCAGGCCTCCCTCTACCGCTTGCAGCTCGTGCAGAACTCTGCTGCTCGTCTGCTAACACAGACCCGCAGACGTGAGCATATCACCCCTATATTAGCGTCCCTCCACTGGCTCCCTGTGCGTTACCGGATCAACTTCAAACTCCTTCTATTTGTTTTTAAATGTCTAAACAATCTCGCGCCAACATATCTCTCGGACCTCTTTCAGCCTTTCTGCCCTACTCGATCCCTAAGATTAGCCGATCAGCTGCTACTGACGGTCCCTGACACAAGGCTGAAGCTTAGAGGTGACAGAGCTTTTGCCGCTGCTGCTCTCAAGCTCTGGAACGACCTACCTCTGAGTGTAATACAATCCTCCTCTCTTCCTGTTTTTAAATTTCTCTTAAAAACATACTTTAATTCCATGGCTTTTAACACAGAGTGATATCCATCCTGCAATGGCGCCCCTTAATACACCTGCTGTGAACCTATTTTTATGTTTTATTTATTGTATTTGTTTATTTTTTATCATGTTCTGTTTGTGTTGTGTTGTGTTTGCTCGGTTCTCGTATTATCCTTTAACCTGCCCATTGTACAGCACTTTGGCTACCCCTGTGGTACATTTTAAATGTGTTTTATAAATAAAGTTGATTTGATTTGATTTGATTTGATTAGATTAATAACAAAGTCAAAACAAAATCAACAAGCTGAGCTATCCTGTTCATTTTTAATTGCCCTACTGACACACCTATATACACTTTGTCACGAGACCTGTGCTGCACTCACAGTTTAAAATCCATAGCTTAACAGATCGCTATAATTTTATGGAATAAAAATAAAATCCACTTTGCTTTGTGAGTTAATTTACTTAGTGTGCAGCGGAAAGGAAGGGGAGAAAAGCAGTGTAGACATCGCTGTGGATACTTCCTGAATGTTTCAAGCCACACACCACTTGTCCATTGTTTTTTAGGAACTTTTATTGAGCTAGCAAAACTAGAACATTGCTTTATAAAAGCTAATCGTTTAGCTAACAGCACAACCAGCTGACTCAATGAGCACAAATATCAATGAGCCCGCTCACAATGGATGTGCTGCCGGGCACAAAATGGCTGCGCTGGGTGGATGAAGCGTTTGTACACATAGACAAGCTTTGTATAACAAACCATATTTTTGGGTTTGTGGTTTGTGAATTAATAAGTTCAAACAATTGATTGTATTATATTTCGGTTGTAAGCTTGCAAAAAGTAATTCAACCCTTAATTTAACTTTTCTAAAACCTTTAATTTCTTTAATGAACATGTTTCAAAATTTGCATAAAAATGTTGATTTTGTCAGCATTTATGTCGCTGCATGTTGTACATCTGTATTATAATGTGCATACCAAGATGAGATAAAAATAATACTTTATCCTATTTTTTTGTGTTTTCTCATAGCTTGACGCAGAGGGATGTGCACTCCGCTCCCTCTGGCTGAAAGCTTTATTTATATATCCAAATAAGTACGTCCACCTCGCTCTGACATCAGGACATAGCCCAACTGCAAAACTCTGCGAACAGAGGCATCCAAACCAGCGTGCAAGCTCACTCAAAAACGATTTAACGCTTTGGCATTGTTTAACATGAGTATCCAACATTGTAAGAACATTTGTAAGTCCGAAAAGGTGAAATTTCCTTTTCAACATATCCATTACAAAACAATAAACCCGAAAAGTACATTTGAATGTTGATACGTTCCTATCGACTGACACATTTTGTGTGTTTTTTCAGCCAGTGTGACTGCGGTCCAGTCAGATTGCTTAAAAACGGCTCCCAAACAAACAGCTAATGACTGTGAATGGGTTCTCGTCGTTCACTTAAAAGAGCCGTTCATAAGACTCGACTTGTTCGTGAACGTTACATCTCTAATTTAAGGTAGTTCTGCCAAGAATACTGCATTTGCTTTCTTGCCATGCTGGGAAACAAAATATTCGCTGATTCATTCATTCAATTAAATAAACTAAACATGTGTATCCTACAAGATAAGGTCTGGACAAACCATTTATTTAAATATTTACCATTTTACTTTTATTACCTGCAAAAAAGGAAAACCTCAAACATGTTTTTTTGGGTGAGCTAATATTTCCAGGAATTGACACTTATGCTCATTGCTCTGTCGTTTACAAGTTTCCTCGTCAGTGACTCACCTGTCTTTTTGTCCCAGCATGTTCTAGAACGTCTCCTCTTGTTTGACATAAACGAGCTGGGAAGCTTACTGAATATCACGCCAAAATGTCAAGTGTCTGAAACAAGCATTATTATATTGCAGCATAGAAAAAGAGAGACATTTATGTACGTAACAGCACACATGGCAGTATATGTAAAAGTAGAGGTAGTGTACAATCCTTTGTACATGCTCATTTGCATATATTTGCCTCAAAAAGGGGAAGCATGTTCAAAGGAAGATTTAAATAGATTGGACACACAATTAACTTATTTGATGCTTCAGATGTCATGTTTTATTTATATATATTTTTTAAATATATTTGATGGTCAGTGTTGAACCATCTGGAGCTACAGGATATACTACATGTGTTGTCTTATATTAGACACCACAGACCCTGTCACTGTGGATAAGTGGAGTCTATCCTAACCAAAAACTGTGGCAAGACACTTTTGAAAGCCAGATAAAAACATCTTTCACTCAGGGGACAGAGAACAATAATACCTCTCTGACCTAAGGAGAAGCATCAAGGCCCGCCAAGTGAATTGGAGGAAAGTGAAGGACAACAAAGACTCACGGCAGGTGTGACGAGCTACAATAGTAACTCATTGGCAGCCAATAACAGAGAACACTCGCTCGCGGAGGAACTCAATCCCTTCTTTGCCCTTTTCGAGTCAACCAGACTAGCCACTAACCTGACTCTCGCCAGATCCTTGTGGTTTGCTGAGCTCAACCCAAGGATCGGGGCTCGAAAACAATGCAAACTCCTTCAAGACAGCAAAAAATAATGAACCAATTAGGATCGCCGAAGCGATTGTTGGATTCAAACAACAATGGCGGAACGCAGCGAGGAGTCGTGTGCTGACATTGATTCTGCTATTGCAACGGTTTTGTCGAATCTATCGAATATTTAATATAATATCCGATATGTCGGCCATTCTTTTTTTAGATTTCCCAGCGTCGTTCTCATCAGCGTCACGGGTTGATTTCGATGTGAGTGGTTGAAGTAGCACGTCATTCAAGATAACGAACAAGTGGTTTATCCAAACACATGCAATGATTTTTTTTTACAAGGCCCCGCCTTCTGAAATACATCTCCTATTGAGAAGTCCCAGATCCTTGTGTGGAGCTCAGCGAACTACAAGGATCTGGCGAGAGTCAGGTTAACTAGCCACACCTAGTTCACTACCTAGTCCTCAACTGTTAGTCCTCCAAAAACACCAAGGGCCTCATGTACAGTAGAAAGACTTACGTAGCTTTCCGAAAATAATGGGCATACAATGTATCCAAAAAATTG
The DNA here is from genome assembly GCF_033978795.1 of Nerophis ophidion. Lineage (NCBI taxonomy): Eukaryota > Metazoa > Chordata > Actinopteri > Syngnathiformes > Syngnathidae > Nerophis > Nerophis ophidion. Next base: position 36,887,004 of record NC_084612.1, read on the forward strand.
CGTACGCGAGTAAAAATACAAATGTATGAATGTGTTCGTACACACAAATCCAAGCATTTCTTTGTTACATTGCATTCCACTTGAAATCAGGCGTGTATATGGCTTGGCACGCCCAACACCGCCCTGGCCACGCCCCCTTATAATTATGCAAATTGTCCCCAGTGTGTGAATAAGTGTGAATGTTTTCTGTTTATCTGTCTTGGCCCTGTGATGAGGGGCCACTTGTCCAGGGTGTACCCCGCCTTCCGCCCGAATGCAGCTGGGATAGACTCCAGCACCCCCGTGACCCCGAGAGGGACAAGCGGTAGAAAATGGTTGGATGTTTAGTTTAGTTTAGTTTAGTTTAGTTTATTATTTTCTTCGGTCAGTGGTCAGCAAAATAAACAAACAGTTTTACATAAACAAACAGTTGTACATTCATAAACTGAACATATTGCAGACCGAAAGGGTTTAGGTGGAAGTTGAACACTTATTGTGCCTAACCCTGTAAATAATGTCAAATACAAGATGAGCTTCCAAAAAATATGGAATTTCCTTTGCATAACGTACTATAAATACACCTTGTACACAACATAAACACTGTTCAGTTATATACACAGTAAAGACTTGAAATATCCTTGTACATGTGTTAGTTAAACCTTGTACCAATTATATACTACATACTAACAATTATACTTACATTATTATTTATATCCCACATTTAGTTTGTATCTAACATCGATCATAGTATTAACTACTGTGTTGATTCAAGAGTGATATATTTTTCCAAGACATTGGTCTTAAAGTGTTTTTTTAAATGTGTGAATGGAACTGGAACATTTTAAGGAATCATCCAAGCTGTTCCACAGTTGAACCCCCCTGACAGAAACACATTTACTTTTTAAGCTTGTTTTTATGTTTGCTTTCTGAAAGACAGGTGAACCTCTGAGGTCATTGGGGCTCTCCCTGGGTTTGAACATCTCCTGTAGACACCCAGGTAGCATGTGGTTATGAGTTTTATACGTCACGATTGCAGTGTTGAGGTCAACAAGATTGTGCAGTTTTAATGTTTGTAATTTAATAAACAGCGCACTGGTATGGCCATGATCCATCCATCCATCCATTTTCTACCGCTTATTCCTTCTGGGGTCGTAGGAGGCGCTGGTGCCTATCTCAGCTACAATGGAGCGGAAGGCGGGGTACACCCTGGACAAGTCTTCACCTCATCGCAGGGCTATGGTCATGATAATTTGCATAATTTACAATTCTAATGGCTTTCTTTTTAAGTAAGATCATGATGTTTGATTTGTAATTGTTACCCCAGATTTCAACATAATAATTAAAGGCCTACTGAAATTAGATTTTCTTATTTAAACAGGGATAGCAGGTCCATTCTATGTGTCATACGTGATCATTTTGCGATATTGCCATATTTTTGCTGAAAGGATTTAGTAGATAACATCGACGATAAAGTTCGCAACTTTAGGTCGCTAGTCAAAATGCCATGCCTTTACTGGAAGTAGCAGACGATGTGCGTGTGACGTCACGGGTTGTAGGGCTCCTCACATCTGAACATTGTTTATATTTGGACCGAGAAAGAGACAATTTCCCCATTAATTTGAGCGAGGATGAAAGATTCGTGGATGAGGAAATTTAGAGTGAAGGCCTAGAAAAAAAAGTTTAAAAAAGAAAAAAAGAGTGAGAGCGATTCAGATGTTTTCAGACACATTTACTAGGATAATTCTGGAAAATCCCTTATCTGCCTATTGTGTTGCTGGTGTTTTAGTGAGTCAAATAGTACCTTAAAGTCGGTGGGGTGTAGCCACGGGTGTTTTGACGCCAGAGTCTCTGAGAGAAGTCACGGCAGCTGCAGGAGGTCGCTGGCTCCGCTGATCTCCGGTAAGAGGCGACTTATTTCCACAATTTTCTCACCGAAAACTGCCGGTTGAGATGTAGTCGGGATCCATGTTCGCTTGACCGCTCTGATCCAAAGTAAGGCTTCACCTCCGGGAATTTTAAACAAGGAAACACAGTGTGTTTGTGTGGCTAAAGGCTAAAAGCTTCCCGTCTCCATCTTTCTACTTTGACTTCTCCAATATTAATTGAACAAATTGCAAAAGATTCAGCAACACAGATGTCCGAAATACTGTGTAAATGCGCGATGAAAAGAGACGACTTTTAGCCGTAAGTGGTGCTGAGCTAATATGTCCCCTCCAACCAATAACGTCACAAACACGCGTCATCATCGCGTCATCATTCCGCAACGTTTTCAGCCAAGGTCTTGCCCAGATCAGTACAGGCTTGTATCATCAGATGCATATTGAAAGTAGACTTATGACTGGGAACTGGCGCAGTGGCCGTGCGCAACCCGAGGGTCCATGGTTCAATCCCCACCTAGTACCAACCTCATCATGTCCGTTGTGTCCTTGAGCAAGACACTTCACCCTTGCTCCTGATGGGTGCTGGTTAGCCCCTTGCATGGCAGCTCCCTCCATCAGTGTGTGAATGTGTGTGTGAATGGGTAAATGTGGAAATAGTGTCAAAGCGCTTTGAGTACCTTGAAGGTAGAAAAGCGCTATACAAGTACAACCCATTTATTATTTACCATAACTGCATGGGCTGTAGGAGGTAGGGCTGGACGATTATGGCAAAAATAATAATTACAATTATTTTGAGTGATATTGTAATTACGATTAATTACACAATTATTCATTAATTTGAATAATCACCAAAACTCAACTTTAAATTTGGTTTAAAAAAATGAGTAGAACATAATAATAAAACAAGTAGAACATAATAATAATAGCAATATCAATACATTTAAAAAACAATAGCGATATAAACAACAATAAAAGGTTTTACGTTTTATATTAGTTAAGTTTTTTACCTTTTACACTTATTTTACCACCGGAATAAGCGGTAGGAAATGGATGGATGGATGGAGTGTGTTTTTGTGGAAAATATAATTTAATAAAATATTTGTTTGTTAAATGAAAAAATCCTCCCATTTATTGGTGCAATACATATTTGGAAAATGTTGACCAATATTTTATGTCAAAGCATAATAAATGTGTAAATGTATCTATAAGTGATTTTAACTTAATTTTGCTTGTTTTAGGTGCTTTTTGGAAACCTTTATTTTGTTAGCGCATTCAGACTGGATGTGGGGGAAGTGTGCTGTGCTGGTGTTCTCAGCTGGACAAAAAAAAGTGGGCGCATCTCAAGTTGCGACTGCTGTTTGTACATTGATCCTACATCGAGGATGTCATTCACAACAACACAAGCAGATCAGATGTATTGTGGGTGTATGGATTGTTCTAATTAGCTTTAGCTTTGTAGTTTAGTCGCCGTTTCAAGTGACTATCTTGACATTGTTTATTTCGGGATGGAGGTGTCCCTGTCTTCCGCCCGAGTGCAATTGGGGTAGGCTCCAGCATCCCTGCGACACCGAAAGGGACATGCAGTAGAAAATGGATAGAAATCATATGCCTTCCTTTTTTGTTGAGTTTGATGATTATTAGATGAATGAATAAAAGACATGCACCTGGGCTTAGGTTGATTGGCAACATTAAATTGGCCCTAGTGTGTGAATGTGAGTGTGAATGTTGTCTATCTGTGTTGGCCCTGTGATGAGGTGGCAACTTAGCCAGGATGTACTCCGCCTTCTGCCCGAATGCAAGTGGAATAGGCTTCAGGCACCCTTGCGACCCCGAGAAGGACAATCGGTAGAAAATGGATGGATGGGTGGATAGATGTAATCAGATAAAAAGTAGAAACCACGGTGACATCTCAAACTTGTCTTTTTTCACTCAATCGCTCATCATCTCTTTCACTGTCACAAGCTTCGGAATTTGTATGCACGTTGCGCGGCCCATTAATCTTTTTTTTTTCTTTTCATAATTGTGAGAAGCCTTAATCAAAATCGAAATTGAAATTAGAATAATCATCCAACCCTAGTAAGAGGAGCTTCTTGCTCCTGTTACAAGCAACAGTACACAGGGCAAACATCAGGAACAAAGAAATTGAAGAAGAGGATGGACGCCGAAACTGTTGCATTTGAAAAGATAATCGCTGCAACTGTGTCCCTGACACGGATATTCATTTAATCCCTGGCACAAGTCCAAGTGCTGCCCATTCTTAAGGCAGCCACTGTCATCCCAGTCCCCAAATACAGAACAGTTGCACTGTTGTTTTTGGTTAGGAAGTGTTTGAAAGGTTTGTTCTCCAAAGTATCAAAACCTGCCTTTCCCAGAGCTTGGTTCTGGCCCCGTTGGCTTAAAAGCCAAACTGGTCGACAGAGGACACAATCACCACTGCTCCCCACAACTGTGAAACTTCTGTGTACCTATGCCAGGATGCTGTTTGTCGAGCTTGGCCTTAATACCATCATCCCTGACATCCTGGTGGAGAAGCTAACCTGTTTTTGGATAATTAAAAAAAAAAAAAAAACTCTCTGACCAACCGACCTAAAGTTGTTAAAGTGGGTCAAATATGACCATCAACCCTGTCAGTCAGGCTGCATGTTGAACCCCCTCCTGTACGGTCAATATACATATGACTGCGTCCCCATTCTTCCGTCTTCAAGTTTGCCGACTACATAAATAATGTGGTGGGCCTGATCATGGAGATTGATGAAAGAACCTACAGAGAGGAAATACAGGAGCTGGCAGGGTTGTACACAAAGAATAACCTGAGGCTGAACACCACAAAGATCAAGAGGATGGCCATTAATATTAGGAGACAGAGGGGAACATGCTCCACACCTGTAGTAAATGGAGTATGTGTGAAGACTATGACCTAATTTAAGTTCCTGGGAACATATATCTCTTAGATCCTCACATGGACTGTCAACACTTCAGTAATGGTCAAAAAGGCATGGCAGAGAGTTTACTTCTTACGTATGCTGCAGAGGAACCAACTTGAGAAGAAATTGCATGAATCTTTTTATCCAACCACCATGGAGCCAGTGTTGATGTACTGTGTAACTGTGTGGTTTGCTGCCTGCTCTGCTGCAGACAGGAAGGTCCTGCAGAGGGAGACCAGGACTGCGGAGAAGATTATCGGCCTCCCTCTGCTCGATCTCGCTGCCAAGAAAATTCTTGCAGACAGTTCTCACCCTGGTTAGCACTTGTTCAACCTGCTGCTATCAGGGAAGTGATTTCATTCACACAAAATCACGACAGAGTCAAAAACTGTTTTTACCTTTGCGCCATTAAGATATTAAATCTGTCCCAATAGCTTACCCTGCTGTTGCACTGCTGTTTGTACTGATATTTATGTTGTTGTTGTTTTTTAACATGCTATTTATTGTTTATATTGTATTTCAACAGCACCTAACAGGGTGCCGACCTGTATTTTCGACATGCTCTCATGTTTTCATGCAGTCACGCTTTCACTATTTAAGGGTCTTATACAATTGTCGACCAGCCTGGACATGCCTCATGTTGCAGTGCACAGATAATATGCCAGGGTTCAGACTTGAGTTTACCGTTTTCCACAAACTATCATCACACCTGTTTTAAGTCATGTTATATGCAAGCTGAAAATGATCCATACGGTGCCCAGTTATTCCCTGCTGTGATATTAATATGAATAGTGACAAAGAATGAAGAGTGTTTTTGGGTGTTTTTATGCTCATCTCTATGGCAAAATTCAACTGCAGTACTTAAACAGTCCCTGAATTGAACCGAAATTGATGATCAAGCAACACTGTGGTTAGGTTACACTACCCACTCTAATCGTCTGATTCCCTCACAGGATGTACTTGCTATATTTTGTATATCTAAAGGCCTCTGTGTTTATTTTAAACTGTCCCTGTGGAGTTCATTGCTGCATTCAGCCTGTAAGAGTCACTTACTGTACTTCAACCCAAACTCCATTAGAACAAAAATGCTCTTTTAGTGCGTCATTTTCCAAGTAAAATCAAAATTCTAAGAAGTCTCCAACTGGGTACTGAATAAGCAAAAGTAAATCCATGTCTCCTTTTTAATGCTAAATGATCCCAAAGGTCAAGATTTGACCACACAATTATTTTAGAGCGCCCGAGAGACTGTGTGGGTGTCAGGGGGACTGCACCAGAGTGGTTCGGATCTTACCTGTCAGAAAGGTCCTTCTCTGTCAGGCTGGGGGACGCCACCTCTTCTTCTGCTCCGCTTTACTGTGGTGTCCCCCAGGGATCTATTTTAGGCCCCATCCTGTTCGCTCTTTATCTCCTCCCTCTTGGAGATATTTTTAAGAAACATGGAGTGTTTTATCTTTTTTATGCAGATGACTGCCAAATTTATATGCCGATTTCAAAAGGCCACGGCCCCCTGACACCCCTTCTTAACTGTCTATGCGACGTCAAGGCTTGGTTAGCCCAGAATTTTTCAATAATGAATGAGGGAAAAACGGAAATTTTAGTTATTGGTCCGGCCCTCACTGACTTGGGACCATTGCAAAATTATGTGCGTCTCAAAGTCACCAGCCTTGGCGTCACTATAGACAGTGATTTTAAAGTAGACAAACAAGTCAATGGCGTTTTAAAATCGTGTTTTTATCACCTTCGTCTTTTAGTAAAGGTTAAACCGTTTTTATCTTTTAACCTTTTTGAACAAGTCGTGCATGCTTTTATTTCAAGTCGCCTTGACTACTCCAATGCACTTTATGCTGGCATTAGCCAAAAAGCTCTCTCCCGGTTGCAGTTAGTCCAGAACGCGGCAGCACGACTTTTAACAGGGGCCAGGAAACGCCAGCATATAACCCCAATTCTTCAGAGTTTGCACTGGCTCCCTGTTCATTTTAGAATGATTTTAAAACATTGCTGTTTGTTTTTAAGTCTTTACATTGACTGGCACCTCAATATATCTCGGACCTCATCCAAATTTACATTCCTGTGCGCGCTCTGAGGTCCGAGAGCCAGTTCCAGCTCGTGGTGCCCAAGACCTGACTTAAGACCAGGGGAGACAGGGCCTTCTCTGTGGTCGGCCCTAAGCTCTGGAACACTCTGCCGCTCCATGTTCAAACTGCTTCCACAGTGGAGTGTTTTAAGTCTCTTCTTAAGACCCACTTTTATTCTTTGGCTTTTAACACTACGTGAGTTGTGTGGTCCTCTGTCCTCTGTTGTCCTCTGTGTTTTTTATACACTTTGATTTCTATTTTACTGTTTTAATTGATTTTACCCTTTAAAATTGTTTTTAATCATATTTGTTTTTATATTGTTTTTTTTTTTTTATATTGGTTTTGTATTTATTTATTTTTTGTTTTTATTCAGTCATTGGTGGAGCATAATATAGTTTTTTTAATATTTTGTTTTTAACATGGCTGCAGCACTTTGGAAACGTTATTGTTTAAATGTGCTATATAAATAAAGTGGATTGGATTGAAGATTTGCACATCACTGACTCTTTGAAGAAAAAGTATTCAATTTATCAGCATTTAGCATAACTCTGGTGAAGAGTAGGCATTTTAGTTCAGTCTCACTTAATAACAGATCTTTTGTATCTTGTCAATTAGTAACAGCTTGTTGCAAATGTTACCAAAGGTGATATTTTAGGATTTGTTTATAAAGAGGTAGTATTCTATCCTCTTTAGCATTACTGGTATTGTACTAATACTTAACTCTAATTTCTGTGTTTTGTAAGTCATAAAAACACTATCAGTTTTGTAACCTGTGCAAAATCTTTGTGGTTTTGCTGTTCCAAAATAAGGTGCGGCAGAGAGAAAGAACACTTTTCCACCAAAACGCCAAAGACGACTGCCCTGCTGAGGGTGCATTTGTTTTCCCCCTCACCCGCTCCCGCCCCTGCCTGCTCCCTACCATGCCCACACTGCCTGAGGAAGAAGAAGACTCCCCAGAGGAGTTGGACAGTTCTTCAAGCTCTCCCAGTACAGTGAGTACACGACACTGTGTTCCTCTCTGAAGTGCACGTACTGTATTAGGCCAAAGCATGTGAGTCTATAAAGGGTGCAGTTGAGTAATCTAGTTGGCCGCGGTTGTAGCAAGCTCTCAGTGTTACCATCAAGGCTTCTCTTCCCAAAAAAGGTGTGCTTTTTCTCCTTTTCAAAGCATTGAGGAACGCCTTGCAAGGATGCATTTACAGTATTTCCTCCCAGGGCTTTTTGCCAGCATAACTCAAAAGATTTATACAGAAAAACATGTAGAATGGGTTACATTCAAAAGGACCAATTAAACTTTGATATAGATCTAAATAATGGATTCAAGAAGTATCATTGGCAGGTGAAAATCACAGAAGATAGAAATGTACCAATAATTACATACCTGCATTTGTAAGGGGTGCAACTATTTTGATTACAGAAGTACTGAGAAGCTATGATACAGTATATATTATCACAATGCCACCCACAACAACTGCATTCTTAATTACAATTAAATACAAATCACATACCCTATACAAATATAATAATAATGATAACAAAGATAGTCTCTACAAGTTATTTTCTAGGCAAGTACTGTAGAAAAATATATTATTTTCAGGGCTTACAAAAATAACTTAACGACTCGTGGTTAATCACAAAAAATATTGCATTAATCATGTATAGACACAGATTAATCACACAATTCATTTTGACTGTGGCTGGTTACCAGAAAGGTGGCGCAGGCTGTTATATGTCTTTGAAGGATTTTAATATTTTTAATACTAAATACATATATTGCTAGCATACACATATACCTAATGAAATTATTTTATCAATCTTCCCATCATAATTCTGCATACCATCATATAATTAGTATAGTATATCATTGCTATAAATGGTTAGTTTTAAGGTACCTCACATATACAAGGTTACACACGGGAGCCCTGAAACGAGGGTGTACGGTATTTGTGAGCGGCAATAATCATCCAGATAAGCCAGTGGAGAAGAAGTTACCATAGAAACCGGAATCAAATTGGACAAACACAACCCAAACCCCCTTTAGAGAAGTATATCAGGTGTCGGGGAGAAAAAAGGACAGACATTTTGTAAGGAACTGCAGGAAGCACGATGCCTCCCTTTACATGTGACCACGAGGGAATTATATTTATTTGCTTCAAACAATCACAATGTAAAATTAATCTAAGATGGTGAATCTGAAAACCGCCAACGACTAAGTGAGCTTTATTAGAGATTAAATAAATAAAGCGTTGGAGAAAAAAATATTTTCCCTACAACGTTCAGTGATCAGGTCAATGCATACGTTTGTGCAAAGATGAGTGAGGAGACTCCGATTAGCCAATTTCACTTAAAAAAACACCCTGACTGACCCTGAAACTGTTACCAAATCGAAATTCAAAAGTGAGAAAAATCTGATCAAGAATGAAAATTGTCAGCAGGTAACAATTATATATATATATATATATATACATATATACATATATGTATATATATATATATATATATATATATATATATATATATATATATATATATATATATATATATATATATATATATATATATATGTGTAGGTGTGGGAAAAAATCATAAGACTACTTCATCTCTACAGAACTGTTTCATGAGGGGTTCCCTCAATCATCAGGATATTTTTTCCCACACCTACATATTGCGCTCTACCACGGTATCGAGCACTATTCTCTGGATAATCCAATCAAGACATATATATATATATATATATATATATATATATATATATATATATATATATATATATATATATATATATATATATATATATATATATATATATATATATATATATATATATACATATCCCCTGAAGAGCAGGAAATCCTGCGAAACAGGCTTGTAGGGATGATATAGCCCCCGTGTTTTTTCCTGACCTAACCTATGTGTAGTTATATACTGTATATACATATATGTGTATATGTGTCAATATATATATATATATATATATATATATATATATATATATATATATATATATATATATATATATATATATATACACTATTGATCATTGATTGTAATCAAACAGGATTCACATTTTTGTCAAATTTACATTGTGGAGGTGAAAAAAGGTCCTCCTTTCTGTCCAATACCACATGAAGGTGGTTGGTTTTTGGCATCTTATTCGTCCAGCTTCCATACTAATTTTTAAACACTTTACAAGACATACATTGATGAAGACCCAAAAACCTGATGTAAAGTTTGTGTGCAAATGTGGTGCTTTATAAAGCACGTAGATGATTAAAAAAAAAACACGATTGTGCTTAATCAAGAAGATATATTTAAAACACAGTTTAATGGACAAATGGTATTTATACTAATTTATGTTTCTATTATTAATATTTTTGCCTACCCTTGTTCTAGATACATTTAATCAACATATCTACCATGTGATCTGCACTTATTAGCTACTTTTTCAAACATATGTTGACACAAGGCTTGACTGAAACCACACAATCCAAAATCTACTGTTATATTATTGCATAATCTCCAGGGTTGTACTCTCAAATCTCATGCATTGCTGACTTCCAGCACATAGAGGGACTATTTTTGGAACATTCATATTACATGAATGTTCCTTTGTGTTGGTGTTTTTCTACACAGTGTCCGCCTGGTGAAAGTGGAGCTGTTGAAATGACTGGCCCCACGATCATCTATCCACAGCAGGCTTCCATTGTCCAACGAGATGGACGTCCTCTACAGCAGGACAGGTGAGAGCCAACTTTAATTTACAAAATATGTCTTAACTACAACAGCATCTATCAGTCTGGATTGTTGTTGTTTTTTGTTGTAGGCCACACAGTCCCAGATCTCGTCTGGCCAGAAACTCCACGGGAGGACCAATCACCACAGTTGGTAGGTAGTGTGCTGTAATACACATAAACAACTTTTTTTCTGAAAAAAGTAGTGAAAATGTTAGATGCTTGTACGGCCTTTCCCAGACAGTACAGGTCATTTGATCGATCTGGTAAAGGATAAGCTGCCGGAGATGCAGCTCTCTGAGGAGGATCGCCAGAAGAATCTGGAGCTTCTGGAACAAGCCAAAAAGGTCAGCGACCGCTTCCTCATGCGCCGAGGCCGCCGTTCTACCAGCAGCCTTTCTGACTCTCCCACAGGTAGTTATAAAAGGAAAAGGCGAGTAAAGGATACCATATTTATACGAAGACAAAACTACAATAAAACAATTAAGAATTGATTAATCTTTCATGCACATGTTGAAGGTGAGTGTCTACTTTTATGACTGATTGCTGTTGTTTGCTTCTCTTGTTCCAGTTTTGGGATTCCCTGATGTAAACTACAGCTCACAGTCTGTTAGTCAGGTAAACTTGAATTCATCCATTTTCTATTGCTTGTCCCTTTTGGGGTCGCGGGGGGAAGTTTAAAACAAATTGCGGTGTTTATCTAAAAAAAAACTCTCTCCAATTAAACCCAGTTGACCTCCACTAGCTCACAAGTATGGAGGGTGTTTAATTGGAAAAACCTGGTTGGTTTTGTCAAAGATGATAAATAAAAACAGATCAAAAATATTATTACAGTTTTTTTACAGTCACTTTTTCAAAACTCTTCACACAGTGAGCACAACAGAAGTATAAATGGGCTAAACTGAGGATCAATTATCATTGCTTTGGCACAAATGCATTCAATGACTCCATCTTTCAAATTACATTAATTATTTTCTCACTTTGACACAACATTTGCCAAAAATCTGTGTACTTACAGGCTAATTTGCACATGCTTCCATTCTGTTTTTTTAAAACTGTTCAACTTAAGTTCAGAACAATAACAACACAAACTTGAATAAGACAGCAATTTGCTACAATTCCACAGGAATATTTTTATGAAATATATTTTAAATGGTAAAATTAGATGCTATAAAAACATTTGGACAATTCCACCAACCACAGCTGATTCTCATTGTAGATTAACATCTACACAGCTGTTACTCTTTTAATTACATTACAAAAGGAGACAACTGCTGAGTAGTGGATGATGGTGTGTGTACAAATTCTTGTATGTTGGAATTACTCAGTGCAAAAAAACAAAAAACAAATAATAAAAGACATCAAATATATTAAAGCATTCTGCATCATGTCTGGTTCATTCCAGTAACATATATTTTGCTGTGAATTATACAGAGATGTCCTTGTTTTACACAAGAAAACATTGTCAAATGCTAACTGTTAGTGTTTTCTAGGTCATTGTGTTGTGGGTGAAAAAGTCTGTTTGTTGCCTGTCAACCGTTGTGAGTGTTCTGGAAGACTGAGTTGATTTGAGACATTTATGTGGTGATTTGCTAGTTTTAGTGCATTTTGAAAGTGAAATGAACTGAAAGTTGGTTTGGAAGAACTTTGTGAAGAGTTTTGAAAAAGTGAACATGTGTCCTAGCGACTGTAAAAAACTGTAATACATCAGCCCTATTGGAGACAATTTGTCTCCTCAAATTTAGATCGTATACATATTTTTGGGAGTTTTGCAAAACTAAAAATCATTTTGGGAAGAAGTACACTCAGTTATGTCCAAAGTGCTTTGATCTAATATTGCAATGAGACACATAAGGCCTGATTTACTAAAGGTTTGCGTGTATTAAAACTTGATTGTACACGCAAAGCTCATCTACTAAATGTGTGCAAAGTGGATTGTGTCTGTTTGGTGAGCAGGATAAGACGTGCAATCCATTGCGCGTCTCTGTCTTCATTAATATGCAAATCCACATTACCGTGGGGAAAAAATGCAATCATATTAATAAGCACATGCAATGTGATTTATTAAGACTCATCACCATTTAGCAAGTACTATTTAGCGTTTCATTTAGCATCTCTGCAAAGTAAGTGCAAACTAACACTGTTGCACACATTGCTGCAGGATTGGTGCTGGGGCTGTGCTCAGGCCGCAATGACAGACGGGAAAAAGAGAGTGTGTGTGTGTGTGAGTGTGTGTGTGTGTGTGTGTGTGTGTGTGTGTGTGTGTGTGTCAACATTTTTGCATGGTTTGTCAGAAATTAAAAAAAATATGAAAGATATCATCTATTTAGCTACATCCTTTTATAATTGTATAGTGTTTTGGTGACTGCTGGCATTTTTTAATGATGTTAATTTTTTCCACATGGAATATATATTATCAACATATCTCTTGTATGAAATAATTATTATTGAAGTATGCATTTCTTTGCGTCTTGAGCACAGTAAGTGCAGCCACTCTGCAGCGCACAAAAAAATGTGGGTTTCTTTTTGGATGCACCGTACTGCTGCTAATATGCCCATTAAAAGTGGTACATGTCTTGTAGGGGCATGATAACATGAATGTGCAGTAAAAGATTCAGTGAAATCTGCGTAGTTCACGCAAAAACCTCATTTAAATAAGGTGGTCTGCACCTGTTATGAATAGCATGTGTGATGTTAGTAGATCACACGCAAGGCGCCCACTAATAGAAAAAGCTATTTTATGGATTGCACGGGCTGATTAACACGTGGTATTTGGATCTTAGTTTAATCAGGCCCATAATGTCAGTGTTACAGACAGAAAATTGTTATTTGTCTAAAGGTGATTTTTACAGCTTCCAGGAAAGACATCACAAGACACTAATGAGAAAGGCTCCAACCTCCTACTTGGAATCTGTGGCTGGACATTATAACAGGGTACCTACCAGGTAGTCTTTAAATGTCTAAAATCCAAAAATTGGAATTTAAGGCCTTGAAATTTCAAAAATCTATAAAGAATGTGGTTAAAAGTCTTAAATATGACTGTCATAGGTCTTCAAAATAGATTGTTCTCTTTATTCAGAACAAATGCATAAACCTAAGTTTCGCTTTTAAATGTTTGCATAATTGAAACTATGTTTTCACCAATGTCACAATTCGGGTCAGGACCCGGATATGGAGCCATTGTGGAGGGCTTGTACAGTGAATGGAACCATACTGAAAAAGTCCAGAACCTGGGATAAGTTCCTGTCAAAAAATGTGAAAAGGCTACAAACACTCACAACTCTACAGAGATCAACGTGTACTACTTTATGGATGTGCAATAGGTCTTCAATGTTTTTCATAAAACTGTACTTACTGAAACCTACTAAGACCCTTTATAAAGGAAATGTTGACAGTGAAAAAAAATGACATTATATTTGAGAGAAGACATTTTAAAGAAAAGAAGACTGAAGTGGACAATTTATTTTGAAAAAAAAAACAACAACCCATTGATACTAATGTTTGTAACAGCAGCACCTTTTTGAAAAATAGTACTAAATGAGTGAAAAAAAAAGTATGTTTTTCCACAAGCATTAGTTTTTTGCTTGAAAATAAAATAATACTTCTGGTAAGTTAAAAATATCTTCAATTAATTAAATCAATTTATAGCTGTTTTTTTAAATTGTTGTAATATTCTTTGTCTGTCTGTTACAATGAACCTCTGCTACAAAAACTAGGTTGTTGATATCTTATCAAGTACTTTTTCCAGCCACAGTGCACTTGACTGTTTCTGATCTACATTGTCTGTGTCGCCCTCTCCTGCAGCATCTGGATGTTGCCTCAGTCAGAGGACAAACGGATGCGCCGACTCAGGATCAGGAGGTCAGATAACACATTCCATCACTTCATTTCCTTTTATTAACCAAGTTTGCTTAAACCAAACATTCCATAAGTCATGTAAAAGAGTGTAAAAACATCCTGAGTACAGCAATCTCAGCAACAACGCAAGTAAATGAATTGACTGTGATGATGTGGTCACTCTCAGGGCAGCAGACTGGTGGTAGACTGGAAGCTCACAGAGAAGAGAAAAGTCTCTTCTGGGACATTAATGCCACGTTATGCCATTCCAAAAGAACCCTGTGAACCCAAAAGTCCCCAAGGAACCAATAAAAGCGATGAAGGAGCTGGCTCAGGGCGAAATTCCAATCAGGCCCCGGCCACAGGGGTCGCCAAGCCCGTCCCCCGACCCCCGACGCAACAGGCCCCCTGCACAGCCGAGATAAAGACCATTGGAGCCTTTCCACCACTAATGAGGGCTGTTTCCTGGGATGCTGTTGGAGGCAATAGCCCCAGAAACGGAGCAGAGGACACAAACTCGGACAAAGCCAGAGATGGCGTCTTTAAATCCTCAGGTCTCAAGGAGCTTACGATGCCCAAACTGTCTAAATTCAGAGAGGTAGAAAACTGATTTAACCTAAACACTATCTCGATTGCGATCAAATTATTGTGCACGTGTGTCTTTTAATGTGTGTGTGTCCACAGGAGCACAAGCTGATGCGTAACCAAAGCATAGGCGGATCCAAGTTACCGGAATTGAGTGAGGCTGTGGAACAGGAAAAAGGTGACTGCTATTGTTTGGCTTTTTGCTCATGGAAGACCCAAAAGTACTTTGGCAACAGAATGTTTCAGGGTGTGCACTTCCTGAATCGCTGGTCATGATGATTACGTTTATTTCCCTTTGTAACACCAATTTATGGTCAACTCTGAACAATCAAATTGTTTTTTTCATATAGGACACAATGAGAAATAAACGACTAAATTAGTGTTATTGCGGATTAATTTTGAGCGTCACAATTAAATGTTATATGAGCAACAAGAGTCCAGAAGAAGGGGATACATTTATATCTAGAGCTTGTGCCTTACAGCAAGAAGTGTTCGATTTCCGGGACGGGTCTTTCTGTGTCGAGTTTGCATGTTCTCCCCGTAACTGCATGGGTTATCTCCGTGTACTCCGGCCTCCTCCCACTTCCAAAGACATGCACCTGGGGATAATTTGATTGGCAACACTAAATTGCCCCTAGTGTGTGAATGTGAGTATGAATGGTTATCCATCTATCTGTGTTAGCCCTGCGATGAGGTGGCGACTTGTCCGCCCGCCGCAATCCCAAGAGGGACAAACAGTAGAAAATGTATTTATAAATACATATATATATATATATATAGAGAGGGAGAGTGAGAGAGAGAGAGAGAGAGAGAGAGAGAGAGAGAGAGAGAGACAGATAGATGTATACATGTGTATATATATATACTCAAAGACATGTACCTGGGGATAAGTTGATTGGCAACACTAAATTGGCCCTAGTGTGTGAATGTTGGTGTGAAAGTTGTCTGTCTTTCTGTGTTGGCCCTGCGATGAGGTGGCGACTTGTCCAGGGTGTACCCCGCCTTCCGCCCGATTGTAGCTGAGATAGGCGCCAGCGCCCCCCGCGACCCGAAAGGGAATAAGCGGTAGAAAATGGATGGATATATATATATATATATATATATATATATATCATCATCATCATCATCAAGGAACCAGGGGGTTCTTCATGCAAGCGCACAAAGTCCATCCATCCATTTCCTACCGCTTATTCCCTTTTGGGGTCATGGGGGGCGCTGGTGCGTATCTCAGCCACAATCGGGCGGAAGGCGGGGTACACCCTGGACAAGTCGCCACCTCTCGCAGGGCCAACACAGATAAACAGACAGCATTCACATTCACATACTAGGGCCAATTTAGTGTTGCCAATCAACCTATCCCCAGGTGCATGTCTTTGGAGGTGGGAGGAAGCCGGCGTACCCGGAGGGAACCCACGCAGTCATGGGGAGAACATGCAACCTCCACACAGAAAAATCCCGAGCCTGGGATTGAACCTAGGACTACTCAGGACCTTTGTATTGTGAGGCAGACGCACTAACCCCTCTATCACCGTGCTGCCCCATACAAAGTGCAGGAGCAAAATCCTTTTTGCACTTGCAATATATTTTTGCTCACAACCTTTTGGCACTGTATTAGAATTACAAAACACTGAATAAATCTAAATTGTTGAAAGTGGATGACAAGCATGATATGGCCCAAACACATGTGGACAATGATGCATGGAAAATGTAGCAGGCAACTAGTAAACAGGAAAATGTTGCACAGATGATTGCAGTGTAAACCAACTTGCAAAGCACTACAGAGTTAACCTTAAAACAGAGGAGAATCTGGTAGAAAGAAACTTTATTGCCTGGTAAACAGGGTCTGGATGTCCAACCAAATATAGGTTGTCTGTGCACAACCTCTTTGATCCAGAATTTTTGCAATTGCAAGATTTTCTTTGCTTAAAGTTGTTGTTACTGTATCAGAATTACACAGCAAATACTAAATACATTTAAATGGTTGAAAGTATTATTGTTAGTTCTCTGTTATTACTGTGATGGTAATGTATGGCCTTTAGACCCATCCATCGTTCCATTTTCTACCACTTTCGGGGTAGCGTAGGGTGCTGGAGCTGCATTCGGGTGGGAGGCCATTTACACCATGGACAAGTCGCCACCTCATCGCAGGGCCAACACAGATAGACAGACAATATTCACACTCACATTCACACACTAGGAACACAAGTGTCATATTCAAGGCCCAGAGGCCACAGGGATGGGTGATATGGACTGTCACAACAACCTGGAAATTAAGTTTAAGTAGCACACCTATACTTGCAAAGTTGTCGAAGTAGGATTTGCTTATCATACGGTATGAAAGTTATTTTTCTGTCAGCAATATTATAGATATCATTATTATAAGTTTTATATTACAAATGATTCAAATAGTCTTATGGTGCAACTTCAGTGTGAACTCTCCCACGCTCCGGTCGCATAATGGCGAATAGTGATGACGCTTATCATAATTGTCATCATTATTCACCGAAATAAATGGTTCGAAAGTGAATTAGTTGACAAATTAGCAGAAACAGGCAAAAATAATGTTTAAGGAACTCACGTCTAACAATGTTCCACCACTGATCGTCAACAGGCTCATTAGAGCAGACATCGAGGCAAATGTCATAATCTTCTCCGCGGTTCCGAAAATGTTGACTTTAATTGCACAGAATACTTGAAAGTACCACAAATGCGCCAGTACTGAGACAACTAGAATTGAAGCTTGTTTACTTCTGGGTGTTCTTCCATAAACACTGCAGGACATGCAACGTCATGACACCATCTCTGTATTCGGTCCAGTTTGCATTCACGTTGGAGTCTAGAGACATTTTTTTTGTAACGTGAACCGCTACATAAAAAGATCCGATTTGCCTTAAAAATTTTGAATTGGACATCCTACTCTGAAGTGTTGTGAACGCACTGCTGATGTCTGGATCGACCTTGCCAAGGAAACAATGAATTCGTGGAATGGATTTTCAATATAGTAATGCGGACGTTATGGATGGAACGGTTTGGATTGTGTAATAAGCACTGACAAAGCGTTTTGAAATGATTTATAATCGCAGTGAATAATGACAGGTCATATTATTATTTATTGTTAAATTTTTCTGCAATTTTCTTTCAAAAAAAAAAGTCACACCAAATTATTTAAGGGGACTTAAAAATAGAAGCTCCCCTAAAATAGGCCTAATAATGCCCATTTGCTCATTTAACCTCTAAAGTCTTAGTGGCCACATGCGTGGACAGCTCCTTTTAGCTCTTATTTCCAAAATTGTGTACACTACTGAATTGGGGTCTTATGCCGACATATGGACACTTATACTGCTACCTAGTGGTGTCAGAAGAGTATAACATACAAGGGAATTTGGAAAAAAGAAGTGTAAAAATAAAAACTAGCATGTCACTACACATGAAGTACACGTTTGTTACTTATGGACTAAGTACATCATATAAAAAGATGATTTTTAGTTTTTATTCTTATTAGGGTCCAATAAGCCCAAATAGCAAAGAGAAATAAAAAATCATGTAAACAAACTCCTTGGGCCTTAAGAGATTAAAGGGGAACTGCACTTTTGGGGGGAATTTTGCCTAAAAACCTTGGAAAGTGCTGCTAATAGGACTCACTGTTGTGGTTTTTAAAGCCCTCTAAACAACTTCAAAACCCTGCATTAATGTATTATATACACACTGCAAGTATATATATAATTTAGTAACAGACATGTGCATAACAATATGTAATATGTACAATATTTACCGTATTTTGGTCATTTTATGCATTGCAGGAACTGGTTTCCTTGGCGCATTTTTTTCCGTTTCCATAGTAACACACTTCAGACTTCCGGCAACAAATGTGTGTTCTACTTTTGGATACAGACGCGAGTGTTTTTTTTTTTTTTTTTTTAAATCAAGGCAGAATCGGTAAAATAGGACGAAGATGACTATTTTGGAACAAATGAGGATTCACAAGCTTATCTTTTTGAACCTGGATATAAGGAGGATGAATAGCTGCTTATACTGTAGAAGCGAGTACAAAGAAGAGGGTAAAATTTTGGAGCAGACAGAAGCCAAAAGAGTGACAAATAGCTGTCCATCGAGTAGGTAACATTAACATGATCATGATACACACAGCAAGTCATGCATGTTATTACAACTACAGTACATACACTGTTTAGCTGGCTGTGTACAAACAAAACATGAAATGTGGGCTAATATTTTACATATACTGTAATATGATTGTTCATGTTTTTCAGTCAGTACAGATTGGTGTCTTATCGCAGTGGTGTGCATTACAAACTCAAACATGATTCGGGTGTTGACGCACTAGCTTATCTCTCGCCGTAGTTTGCTTTTACGGCTAATACCAAACCATGCTGATGTGTTATTCTACTGGAAAAGGATATCCTCAGTGTTCCCTCTTCCAATAACAATGTTGTTAAAGCTTGGTTATTGTACAGGTTACAGAATGTAAATTAAGTATTGTTGACAGTTTTTGAATGCATTTTTAAAATGATTTAGAGGTAGATTTGATTGCTCGCATTAGCTGCATTCCTAGCCTCCTGGAACAGCACAATTTTTACATGTTAGAATGCAAAAAAATTAAAAACCTTTTGTCTTCTGGTCTCTCATAAGGATTGTGAACGATAGGCAAAATTCCCCCCAAAAAACTGCAGTTCCCCACCAAGATATTTAATCCTGCATGAGTTCAGTAGTCAGTGTGCTATCAAGTTTGCACGTGCTTTGATACACGCAAAACTTCAGTAGATCACGTCCAATGTCGGTTGACTGTTCTGTCATATTTTTTTTGCTCTAATGTCCCATGGAGAGGACCAACGTGCTGTTTAGTGTCTTCCATATTGACTTGCTTGCTTCTGCAGCCTGTCACTACCGGATCAAATGCCTGTTTGTACATACATGATAGCAACACTACTTGGACAAACTGCCCAAAATGCCTTGCCAGACACTTTTTAGGGATTTTGCGTCATGAGTTAAACATTTTTTATCAGATTAATAATGATGCTGGATAATAATAATAATACATTTTACTTATAAAGCGCCTTTCTGGGCACTCAAGGACACCGTACAAAAACAATAAAATCTAATTGAATAAAAACGACAACAACAAAGATAGATAAGATAAGATGATTACAATGAATAAGCAGTCAGGAATAGGTGTGTTTTGAGTCCTGATTTGAAGAGGGATATTGAGTCTAAGTTACGAAGGTCTGTAATGAATAGTTCCAAAGATGTGAGGCAGAGCGGCTGAGAGCTTGGGCACACATCGTGGACAGTTTAAATAAGGCGACAGTGAGATGGATGGTGCATGAAGAAGATCTTAGGGAATGTAAGGGCGTGGCGACATGGAGCAGGTCAGAGAGATATGACGGAGAGAGGTTTTGGATGGCTTTGAAAGTGAGGAGAATTATTTCAAAGTGGATACGATGTTTGATGGGTAGCCATTAGAATGCTGCAGAACAGGGGTGATGTGCTGGATTGAAGGGGTTCTGGTGATTATCCGGGCTGCAGAGTTCTGGAGATGCTGAAGTTTGGGAAGTGACTTGTGAGGGAGACCAAACAGTAGAGAGTTGCAGTAGTCCAGACGAGAGGTGGCCAGGCTGTGGACTAGTATGGCAGCAGTATGTGGGGTAAGGGATGGGCGAAGTCGATTAATGTTTCGTAGATGAAAGTAAACAGACCGGGTAATGTTGATTAATTCGATTAATAGTGTTCATTTTGACAGCCCAAGAAGTATATTGTATTTTACCAGTCAGTTTCTGTGCGTCAAGGTTCAATCTAGTTGAGGGATAATTATTGGACTCCAATAAAACTATTTGTGCCTTTTTCGGGGACAATATTTGAAATGTGAGCTGTACGTAACCCCAAGTAATCTGTGATGTAGACGTGCGTACATCAGCATCACAGATGATTCTCATGGGACATTATCATGTTTCTACAGGACCTGTTTCCTCTTCACACTCGACAACCAGCAGCGATGAAGCCAAGTCTGACGCCATGCCAAACATCTCTGACGTCATGTTAAGAAAACTCAAACTTCACCGTGGCCTCCCAGGCTGGTGGGTTTCCCATCAATAGCAGCTTAGGTTGTTGTTGTTGTTTTTTGCCATACTGTGCTATACCATACCTGTTGTCTTTCATTTCATTCCAGTCCACCTCCGCTCACGGAAAAGGAAGTTGAGGTTGGTGTCTAATCTTTTCAACTTTTCAAATATAAAATGATCCTGCGTATATTCAACTATGCTGTTATTAATATCAGATTTAGAACTTTTTACTTCATTACACTGGCACTGTCTTCGCTTCTGTTTGGCACAATATTGTACTTGCGGCTAAGCTATGAAGGGTCAAATGGGACAAAATTTAATATAATTTTAAATATATCTTCAACTAATTACCTAAATGTGTCATTAATTTATTCTACAGTAAATTGCAGTAGTTAATGACAAATGTGTTACTAAATTTGTCATTAATGTATTTTTTGTAAAAATACATTTAATTTCCGATTTCATTATTTCACTATTTAATTACATATTTCATGATTTAAAGTATTTTTTTCAAATAATTCATTATTTAATTTCATGAACCTATGTTGCAGCCCTTCATAAATGTATTTTATCCGTCAAACTTACTTTTTGGTAGTTGGTGGTAAATATCTTGGACCTTTTTCTAAAAAGTGTTGACCCAGAGCAAGTAGCAGTTAAAGTATAGGATTTTGTTGAAGTTGTTGGAGTTATTTCCACACTTTCAGACCAAGATATTGACCAGTAGCCCTTTGCTTCTCTGGTCGGAGTTGCACAGGCAAGGGAAAGTGCCTTGGTAGCCAATCAGGTGCTAGTTAAAGTTAAGTTAAAGTACCAATGATTGTCACACACACACTAGGTGTGGTGAAACTTGACCCATCCCCTTGTTGACCCCCTGGGAAGTGAGGGGAGCAGTGGGCAGCAGCAAGGGCCGCGCCCGGGAATCATTTATGGTGATTTAACCCCAAATTCCAACCCTTGATGCTGAGTGCCAAGCAGGGAGGCAATAGGTCCCATTTTTATAGTCTTTGGTATGACTCGGCCGGGGTTTGAACTCACAACCTACCGATCTCAGGGCGGACACGCTAACCACTAGGCCACTGACTTTAACGGCTGAGTTTGAAGAATAAAATAAATTCATGAACTGCTGACCCACAAACTCATGAAATAAATACAGTATTTAATAAAACCAAAAAATAATAAAATTGTGAAGTGACACGGGTTAGTGCATGTGCCTCACAATACGAAGGTCCTGAGTAGTCCTGAGTTCAATCCCGGGCTCAGGATCTTTCTGTGTGGAGCTTGCATGTTCTCCCCGTGACTGCGTGGGTTCCCTCCGGGTACTCCGGCTTCCTCCCACCTCCAAAGACATGCACCTGGGGATAGGTTGATTGGCAACACTAAATTGGCCCTAGTGTGTGAATGTGAGTGTGAATGTTGTCTATCTGTGTTGGCCCTGCGATAAGGTGGCGACTTGTCCAGGGTGTATTGCCTTCCGCCCGAATGCAGCTGAAATAGGCTCCAGCGCCCCCTGCCACAATTGCATCTGGTATGTAAAACCAGTTACATTCTCATTTTGGTATCAGAGTCTATAAAGACATGTATAAATAGCATAATTTTAATCATAAGTTTCCCTGTAACTTTTGACACGCGTTATACTGTATATATATTTATTATACTGTAAATTTAATTATTGCACATTTTGCATGTGACCGCAAATAAATATTTTTTAAAAATAAATCATGTTCTAAAGCAGTAGTTCTTAACTTTGTTGGAGGTACTGAACCCCACCAGTTTCATATGCGCATTCACCAAACCCTTAGTGAAAAATGAAATGTTTTTTTTTTTTTTTCAAATTCAAGACAAAGTTATATTTTTGGTAACTCTTTAGTATGGGGAACATAGTCTAAGTAACAAACACTTAGAGTTATTTAGTTAAGGTTAGGGTTAGGGTAAGGGTTAGGGTCAGGGTTAGAGGGTTAAGGTTATAATAAGGCCATGCGAAATAAGGCCTTAATAAGTACTTAATAATGACTAGTGAAGAGCCAATATGTTACTAATTTGCATGTTAATAAGCAACTAATTAACGGGGAATATGTTCCCCATACTAAAGTGCTACTATGTTTTTTTTAGTGGTGCACAAAATGAACCGTGCATGAACATCACCTTGTTCAAACAACAAAACCAACACAGTGCATAAACTCACAACAAATTACACACCTGCAAATCAGTGTCACTTCTGCTGTTGCCGTATCCGTAATACCCGTAATAGGGAGAATTTTTTTATTTGCACGATGAGTTGGGTTTGTTTTGACCTCCGCCGAACCCCTGAGGCCGACTCACCAAACTCCTAGGGTTCGATCGAACCCAGGTTAAGAACCACTGGTCTAAAGTCAACAGAATTTTTCTCACAGCATGAACAGCTATTATTTATCTGTAAATTTTGAATAAAACTGATAATATAAAAAATATTTATTATATATACAGAATATATTAAATGAAATACAAAATTATTAAATCAAAGATAATACACTTATTTAAAATGTATGTTCATTATTAGTCAAAAACAACTTACAGATTGTAATGATAGTCATATTTCTTAACTGCTCAACAGTTGTTTGATTACTCAGCTTAATTGATCACCTCCTCCTATGTTTGCTAACGACTTTTTAGACACTTTTCGAACGGATCGCTGCTTCTCTCCGAGTCACTGTTGGGTGTGAGTGACTGGAAGAAAATCTCTGACGCGCTTCAGGTTTGACCCTACCTGTATAAGGGTGTCCCGTTGCAACTTTTTCACTGCAGATATGATACCGACATTGAAGCCTTGGGTATAGGCCAAAACCGATATTAAACTTTAACAATATCAGCACAAATTATAGTAGCCTAAATGATTTTATTATTTTGTAGTGTGGAATGTTTAAAAGGCTTGATCAAGGGAAATAACTCGAAAACACTAACCTTGTGACAGACTTATGCTATCTTTAAATTGAAATGGAGTGTTCATTTGTTTTTTTGTGACACCTATGTGTCAAAGTCAAGGCCTGCGGGCCAGATCCGGCCTTTTTCTATGACCCCTGGAATGCTATTTGATTAGTATTAGAACCGGCCCGCAGGCCACATCCGCTTGCTGCTGTTTTGCACGCACCAAAACTCACTCATTGTTGGTCCCATCAAGTCATAAAAATGGGGTCCCTCAGTAAATTTCTGGGTTCTCACTTTTTTGTAACCGTTTTGAAAACAAAAGATAAATGTATGCATTATCCTGTTATATCTCAAATTCTATATTGTGTTTTGGAAAAAAGGGGTCCTAATTCATTACAATGAATAATACAAAAGAAAACAAATGTTTATTTAAATGTATTCAGTTATAAACATTCATTCACTTTCTTCATTCCTTCATGGATCTAAACTTTACCGTTGGATCTAAACTTTACCGCTGCTAGTATTTTTTTTTGTAATATTTTAGTCTTAATGCCATGATTTTAATAGTCCAGCCCACGTGAGTACAGATTTTCCTCCATGCGGCCCCTGAGCTAAAATGAGTTTGACACCCCTGATCCAGACACATTTGTTACTGGATACACTCAAAGTTCAGTATAGTGCTGTCCGATATAACGGCACGTTCGATAAAACGCGATCGTGCCATGGACAGAAATGTTGCCCGTTTTTTTCCACCAGAGTCAATCGTGTTGTTTTTCACCCAAGTATCGCGTGGCCTGTAAGGGTAGCTGATGAATGAAGGCTGGAGGTCTGCGACCATGACTGCCTCCGAATCATCAATTGTGTAACTCTCACCTGTCTTTATCGACGCTTGAATCTACGGCCTTTTTCTTCCCTGCTGCTCCCATGGCAGTTAAGATGGTTTGGTCATGCGGCTCGATGGCCGAAGATTGAGCTGGTTGGCGATGTTTTATTTCCACTTCCACCGTAAGCACGTTGACGGACAGCTTAAGACCTGGTCGATGTCGATCAAGGAGGACATGTCCGAACTTTCGGGTTCGCAGGTGGCCGGCCTGCGTCAGTGAAACCAAGATTGGTTCGCCATCTCCTGCGACCTCGCACAGGACCGCTGTACGTGAGCCGCCATGGTTCAGAATGTTGTCAGGGCCACCTACTTTTGGATCCTGCCCACCTCACTAAGTGACGTGGGAGCACAATCCACCATTCACATCACGTCCAGTGGAGGCACTATCACCCAAGCAGGTTTAGTCAGCCACGGAACTTTCTCCAGAAGGAAACGGTAAAAAATAAGGACTTCTTTGAAACGCGATCTTGGGAATAATGCGATGGGTATTTTTGAACCCAATAACCCTGTTATATCGAACTTTGAGCGTACTTTCTAAAACACTTCTGCCTCGGAGACTTCATATATGTAAGTAATATGCAACTATGATTATTTGATACTTTTTTATATTTCCTATACAATAGACTCGATCGCGAGATCGAAAGGCGGATCAGGACGGCGTCTTCAGTAATGCGGACGCTGTATCGATCCGTTGTGGTGAAGAAGGAGCTGAGCCGGAAGGCAAAGCTCTCAATTTACCAGTCGATCTACGTTCCCATCCTCACCTATGGTGATGAGCTTTGGGTCATGACCGAAAGGATAAGATCACGGGTACAAGCGGCCGAAATGAGTTTCCTCCGCCGGGTGGCGGGGCTCTCCCTCAGAGATAGGGTGAGAAGCTCTGCCATCCGGGGGGAGCTAAAAGTAAAACCGCTGCTCCTCCACATCAAGGAGGCAGGTGAGATGTTTTGGGCATCTGGTCAGGATGCCACCTGAACGCCTCCCTAGGGAGGTGTTTAGGGCACATCTGACCGGTAGGAGGCCACGAGGAAGACCCAAGACACGTTGGGAAGACTATGTCTCCCGGCTAGCCTAGGAACGCCTCGGAATCCCCCGGGAAGAGCTGGACAAAGTGGTTGGGTAAAGTCTGGGCTTCCCTGCTTAGGCTGCTGCCCCCGCGACACGACCTCGGATAAGCGGAAGAAGATAATTGACTGCAGTAATGTTTAAATAAGGCAGTCTTTCTCAAAGATTGGAACAGGGGGGCCCGATGCGATGCCAAGAAGGGGCACCTGTGACCTTGGGGAACATGCTTTTTTTACACCCCAAGGAGGGGCGTAGCAGAAAATAATTGAGAATTAAGGAGAGTTATTATGGAAGTCTAGCTTGTGTGCTTAACTGTTTTGTAGCTGTTAGCTCCCAGTAGCCTATAGCCTACCAGGTTTACCTTTTGTAAATGACTACACGAAAATACAAGAAAGGACCAAGCCTCTGTGCTTATTGGAGGACATTTAGATGTTTACTGGGTGTAAATGTGCTGCTTGTATCGGATTGTAGATGCCACTCAAAATCATCTGATATGGTTTTTTTTTTTGTTTGCTGATATTAGATTGATAGTCATTGTCAATAGTGGATCGGGACACCCTTAATTTTATATTCGGGTCACTACTGTCCATACTGTATGATAGCATTGGAAATGTTATATGTCATTAAACGATTACATTTGCATCATGTTGAACTACAGGAAATGTTATTTTCTCACTACATCAACAACAGTCATTGAATAATAATAACTTGGGTTATTATGGGCCATTAAAATTGGAATTGTTTTTATTAGAGCACGTCTTGCCAGGTGCATCCCAAAGTGTACAAAATTGTGTTTTGTTACCAAAGTAGCTAATTACCAAGGCATAAACACAGCTGCCTGGATGTGGCAGTGTTTTGTCAACAGGAAAGTGGTTTTCTGGTTGTGATCAGCCCAAAGAGACCCAGGGTGATTTCCTGTGGAGAAAAATGCAAACATGAGTGACGCTGTCTGGCTCAGGCTGTGGCCCTGGTGGCTTCTCTCGTGGGGCTGTTTGTGGATCAGAACAGTCAGAGGTCATATGTTTCCTTCCAGCCATGTTTTTTGCGTGTTTGGAAAATACATAGCCATGGCTTTGATGGCTACATGCACGGCAGAAGGTGAAAAGTCAGAATGGCAGCTCTTCCCCCCCGCTGCCTAAGTGTCACACACACACACACACACACACGCACACACATAGCATTCAATGCAAACTGATGCACGGTAGCGTGAGAGAGTTTGTCTGTTCTCCACCTATTCTTTGCTTTATGTTGTCATCTACATCACTGTCACTTCCTCCCTGCAGAATGCATTCGTCCAACTATCACTGGCTTTTCGAAACGACAACTACACTCTGGAGACCCGCCTCAAACAGGCAGAGAGGGAGAGGAACCTGACTGAGGAAGATACACAGAAAGAACTTGAAGAATTCAAAGGCGCGCTGAAGGTTAATGTTCAGCAACAAATGTATAATGTTTCCTGGATGGTCCCACGGTTAAGAGCACTGCTCATCCTGTTATGGATATACATTCTGTTGCATGCAGTGTTTTCCTGCAGAAACACAAACAAATTTATTTTCACTTTCAGATGACTGCCCCACAGTGGCAGAACCTGGAACAGCGTGAGGCCTACCAGCGGATCATAGAGACGGTCGCGGTGCTGCACCGGCTGGCCACTCGCCTCTCAAGCAGATCAGAAATAGTTGGAGCAGTTCGACAGGTACACTGATATTGCCTCTTTTATGCTGTATGTACTCACTGGCCTGGGCGCACACTAGGACTATTCAACTGCCAGCCCAGGAATAACACAATACCAGCCCCCAAGTTCAGTTCGAAACTTGGGATAGAAACATTTTTCTAGCAAATTCTTAAAAACACTTGAGTGCTCATTTTGTATAGAAGAACTTGGACCACTTCAAGCACATTTTCAGATTGTTGCATTGACATTTTAACCTTGCTAGCAAACAGAACACTGGGGTCCAAACTTCTGACTTACATAACTGAGGCGTTACTCAAGGCACACCTTTAAAGTCCTCTCCTTTTTGGCAGTTACAAAGGATTTATGTAATAACTAATGTGTTGCTGTAGCTTGTTACTTCAGGTGCAGTCAGTAGTCATGTATTTAACTTCTTTAGTTAAACTGGTAGTGTTCGTCAATGTTCTATTTTAAGTCCTCTCTTTTTCATCATTTGGCCTTTTCAACCGGTTGCCTGTAAGTTCAGAGCAAAAAAACTTCTGACAGCCTAAAATTTTTGCAGCAAATTCCCTAAAAACAATAGAGTGGTGTCTTAGAGATGATCTTTGACTAGTTTTTTTGCAGAAGGTCTGAGCACTGCTGTAACTTTGACAAAATAAATAGACCAAAACCAAATGTCTGTTGTAGAGGACGCTGGTTCTCCGGAATATTAAAGTAGCTCCCAAAACAATTCCATTGACTATCCTCTTCATACACTTTCAAAATCTAACAAAAGAGAGGAAAAATACTCATATTGCCATAGGACCAACCACAATAATGTTTACTATTTCTGTCAAAGCAGAATGTCCTTATATTTGCTCTTAACTTGTATCTGAATGAAAAATAGAGTGCAACATCTCTGTTCTTTGGGGATGTTTGTTTTTATATTATGTTTGATGGTTAAGAATCTGATTTGCTATCTCATTTGACCTCGAAGCAACTAAAGCAAACATTTACTGTTTCTATTTATGAGCCGAGACCATTGGGCTCTATGAGAAACATAAGCAAAAACACTCAGCAGTTTTGTTTTTTACACACATTGCATTTTTGCTATTGGTCTTGCTATTCATATTTATTTTAGGCCACAAACGTGTGTGTGTGTGTGTGTGTGCGTGTGTGTGTGTGTGTGTGTGTGTGTGTGCGTGTGTGCGTGTGTGTGTGCGCGTGTGTGTGTATACACAGGGTGTGTGTGACGCGTCTAGTGCGGTAGAAGTAGAGAGATGTCTGTAGATAGTGCATGTTGCTTTCTGCTTGCTACTCTCTGCTTACACCTACCGCCGCCAACTAGCCCCCGTCAGGGGGTGAAAAGAGGAGCCGAGTGCGTAAGTCTCCTCCGTCTGGTACAAAGCCTCTCCACCACCAAGACTCCTTCAGTCCCTCCTTGTGTCCACACACGGATAAGGGTCTTTGCAGACCCCGAACTAAACTGAAGGGGATCTCGGAGCAGCAGTGGGCCCCAGAGACGTGGCGTATAGGCCCTCCATTGTGTGGAACACACCCTGACGCCCGTCAACCCTGCCCCAACTATGGGTAAATAGCCCCATTGCCTTGTGGGTCAGCATATTTAGGCAAAGGCTAAGGGACCACACCCTAACAGAAAAGCAATGTGCTGGTGGTGCGCAATAGGCGGGCCTTGAAAGATTAAGGACCCGGCAACCTCCTGCAGTCATGGTGGGGGACTGGTCGTCATGGGCTCACCCATGCCACCGGGTTTACCTCATTGTGGTGAAAATAGTGCTACTGGAGAAAGCGCACATCCTTTGGCACTTAAATATCTCATTGCGCAGGTACCCACTTTTGACCATGATGAACAGTACCTGGACTTACATCTGATTGAAGTCTGACGGCAATGGGGTTTCTGGCGACGGGAGCAGGTTTGAGTGGACTTGAAGCTGTTAGCTAGAACCCTGCATGGCAGAAGCACAGGGTATAGGTCGCTAACAGCTCCGTTGAGTGGAAGCTGTTTTCGGCAGGCCCCCCGTGTGTTTGAGCAGCCTGATCTAGGGACGGCACTGCTCACCTCAACTGAGGACGGGCCTATAAAAGTTGGCCTAAAAATTGCCCACTCAATCTCGCCTGGATAGGATACCGCACCTTTTGGGCCATTCCATATACCAGGTGTCGAAATAGAAATAGAAAATCATGCAACTTGAAACCGGCAACATGGAATGTAAGGACTCTCCTGGACTCGTACGGCAGATCTGACAGACCTCACAGGAGAACTTTTTTTGTTGCTGCAGAGCTGAATCGCTACAACATTG
Source organism: Nerophis ophidion (assembly GCF_033978795.1). NCBI lineage: Eukaryota > Metazoa > Chordata > Actinopteri > Syngnathiformes > Syngnathidae > Nerophis > Nerophis ophidion. Next base: position 36,916,910 of record NC_084612.1, read on the forward strand.
ACATTGCAGCCCTGAGTGAGACCAGGATCCTGGATGAAGGCTCTCTGCCAGATCCCCAAGAATGAAACGATTTTCTTGCTTGAGGATTTTAATGCCCGAATGGGACAGAACAGCAGGATACGAAGTGGAGTACTTGGCAGACATGGAGTTGGTCAGGTTAACTCAAATGGGGTGAGATTGATTACTCTGTACTCAGAGCATAACCTAACCATAACCAACACCATCTTCCAGCAGAAGGCTAAATATAACACTTCATGGATGCACCCCCGTTCTAAACATTGGCACCTCATAGATTACATCATAATGAGGTGTACTGACATCAAAGATGTCCTCACCACCCGTGTCATGAGAGGTGCAGAGTGCTGGACAGATCATCAGCTGATTATGGCCAATGTCCACATGCAAGTGCGCCCCCCCCCCCCCCCTTGAGACGGCAAAGACCCAAAAGGAAGAAGCTAGACTGTGCCCGCCTGGAAATCCCTGACCTAAGAAATGACTTTCGCCGTTCCCTGGCTGAAAAACTTGGGGCGGTGGAGTCTTCCTTGAACTCTACTGAGAACTCCATTGACCAGAACTGAAACTCTATCAGCTCGGCTATCTATGAGGCAGCAGCCCAAAGAATCGGCTTCAAGAGCAAGAACCATCAAGACTGGTTTGATGAAAACTCGGACACCATCCATGTCCTGTTGAAGGATATGCACAGAGCACACAGGGCAACCCTAGAGAACCCTTCATCCAGTAGCGCCAGGCAGAAATGGCAGAGAGCTCGAGGAGAAGTGCAAAGGGCTGTTAGAAGGATGCAGAATGAGTGGTGGAGAAAAAAGGCACATGAGATTCAAACCTTTGCCGATAAAAATGACATGCACAACTTCTACAACGCTGTCAAGAAGACCTACGGCCCAACAAACCACTGCATCACTCCCCTGAAAACAGCAGACGGCCTGTGTACCTTGAAAGACCAACCTAGCATCCTGCTGAGATGGGCGGAACACTTTAGCACCCTGTTGAATCAGGAATCTGATGCAGACCCCACTGTTCTGGATGAACTGCTTACATTTCCCGTCATGCACAATCTGGAGGAGCCCCCAACCTTCCTGTAGGTCCGATCAGCTACCCGCTCCCTCAAAAACAACAAATTCCCCGGTAATGACAACATCCCGGCTGAACTACTGAAGCAAGGAGGATACTTCTGCACAAGAGCATCACAAAAGTCTGGGCTGAAGAGAATGTCCCACAACAATGGAGAGACGGCAATGTAGTCACTATCTACAAGAACAAGGGTGACAAGGCTGTCTGTGGCAACAGTAGGGGCATTTCACTCCTTGCTGTTGCCGGTAAAGTTCTGGCAAAATTGATGCTCCAGAGGCTGATTAATAAGTCGATTCTGCCTGAATCACAGTGCGGGTTTAGAAAGAGTAGGAACACAGTGGACATGATTTTCACAGCTAGACAGCTGCAGAAAAAATGTAGGGAACAACAGCAGGACCTATTCATGGCCTTTGTCGACCTCTCCAAAGCCTTCGACACTATTCAGAGAGAACTTTTATGGGAAGTCCTCCTCAAGTGTGGCTGTCCCATTAAGTTTGTTAACATCCTCCGTCAGTTTCATGATGGAATGACTACTCGAGTGATCATAGGAGGTCAAGAGTCTGCCCCCTTCCCTGTACATACAGAAGTAAGGCAGGGGTGTGTACTAGCACCAGTGTTTTTCAACATCTTCTTGCTATGTGTTACCAAGCTCTCCACAAGGAGATCGAAGACAGCAGTGGTGTGACAGTGGACTTTCGTAGAGATGGCAACCTCTTTAATATCAGGAGGCTTCAGGCTACCACCAAACTGCAAAGGGAGAGAATTGTTGAGTTGCAGTACGCAGATGACTGTGTTCTTGTATCTCACAGCCCACAAGACCTCCAGTCTGTTCTTGCTGCTGCGGTGAGAGCGTACAGCAGGATGGTACTGACCGTCAACACCAGCAAGACGGAAGTAGGCTGCCAGTGGAGCTCCAACAAGCCATCTACATCTCCTGTCTTCACTGTTTCTGGAGAACAAATAGCAGTCGTTCCATCCTTCCGATACCTGGGGAGCATTCTTTCTTGTCACAACACTGTTGATAGTGAGGTCCAGAACAGGATTAAGCAGGCAGCGGCAGCTTTTGGGAGACTCAGGCGTCGGGTCTTCCAAAACAAGAACCTCCATCTCCACACAAAGGTCTCTGTCTATCAAGCCATCTGCCTCACTACCCTCCTCTACAGATGTGAAGCCTGGGTAACTTACAGCCGCCACATCAAGGTCCTAGAGCAGTTCCACATACGTTGCCTACAGCGCATCCTGGGGATTACATGGTGTGATCGTGTGCCTCATTCTGAAATACTCTCAAAAACCAACTGCAGGAGTATTGAGGCCATGATCACCCTGCACCAACTACGATGGCTGGGCCACGTAGTAAGGATTCCCTCAGACCGCCTGCCTTGCAAAGTGCTATACGGCTAGCTACACCATGGTCGTCGCTCTGCTGGAGGGCAGAAAAAAACGATAGAAAGACCAGCTGAAGTCTGTACTAAGGAAGTGTAAAATCAGACCTGAGGCCCTGGAGGGTGTGGCTGCTGATCGTAACACCTGTCGTCAGCTGTGCCTGGATGGCACCCGCCTGCTGGAGGAGGATTGGACAGCCAGGAGACAGGAAAAAAGACTCAGGAGTAATACACCTACAGTTGCCGTTTCCACCAACACATTTACATGCCCTACCTGTAGTAGGATTTGTGAATCCAGGATAGGGCTATTCAGCCACCTACGAACTCACCGATAGAAGTGGATGTCATCATCGGACTCGATGGACAACCATAAGCAAGTGTGTGTGTATGTGTGTGTGTGTGTGTGTGTGTGTGTGTTTGTGTGCGTGTGTGTATGTGTTTGTTTCACAACACATTCTACCTGATTTAATTGGCAGATGGCCCACAAGAAAATATTTAAAAAAATGCTGCATTAATTATTCATTTTTAAATGGTAAAACTGTTCAATATTGCACACACCTCTAAACAATAATATTAGCACTGATGGTAATGTTAACACAACATGAGAAGTGTACAATGTGGTCCACCATTTCATTTAAAACTTTCAATACTATATTATTTTGGTAGCACAGTTCAGAGCCAAAATATATGATGAAAAATGCAAATGTAGGGATTTCAAACCTGTAAAGAGGTGGCACCAAACTACTACTCCCCAAGCAATTCAAGTCACAGCTTGTCTTCCTGTCATTCACTGATCGTATCTTACGCGCAAATATTTTATCTAACAATTAATTTTGAAAAATGTTGGTCATTATATTCAGTTGTCTTATACTTGGGTTAATGCTGTATGGCAGGGGTACCAAAAGTTGGGTCTATGGGCATAATGTGGCCTGGAGAGTTGCTTAGTTTTGTCCACCAAAATTGTAAACCATATTCATAGTGACCTATTTCAAGCTGACACAATCATTGATGGCATGTCCGCAAGACTAACTACTGTAATACTGTACTATTCATGTTATTTGCACTAATTAAAGGAACTTTATTATTCAAATTTGGGCTATTTGTGTTTCAAGCTTAAAATTACATATTTTTACTTTGGCCATTGGAGGAAAACGTTTGGGCACCCCTGCTGTAAGGGATAACAGAGAGCAATTTGCCTGGGGTCAGCTAGTAGAGCTGTGGTGAGGCTGGGTCAGTATTCATTTCAGGATCATGTTTTCAACTAAATGTGTTAATTACATCTTCTAGCAGCTATGGTGACCCTGAGCTTTAGATAGATAGCACTTTATTGATTCCTTCAGGAGAGTTCCCTCAGGAAAATTCAAATTCCAGCTGCAATGAACAGATTTGAGATATAATTCAAAAAGTAAATAATGCAAGACCCGTTTCCATATGAGTTGGGTAATTGTGTTAGATGTAAATATAAACTGAATACAATGATTTGCAAATCCTTTTCAACCCATATTCAACTCAATGCACTACAAAGACAAGATATTTGATGTTTAAACTCATAAACTTTATTTTTTTTTGCAAATAATAATTAACTTAGAATTTCATGGCTGCAACACGTGCCAAAGTAGTTGGGAAAGGGCATGTTCACCACTGTTTTACATCACCTTTTCTTTTAACAACACTCAATAAAGGTTTGGGAACTGAGGAGAGACATTTTTGAAGCTTTTCAGGTGGAATTCTTTCCCATTCTTGCTTGATGTACAGCTCAAGTTGTTCAACAGTCCGGGGTCTCTATTGTTGTATTTTAAGCACTGGATTCAATGGAAGACAGGGCTGGACTACAGGCAGGCCAGTCTAGTACCGGCACTCTTTTACTATGAAACCACGCTGTTGTAACACGTGGTGGGGCATTGTCTTGCTGAAATAAACAGGAGCGTCCATGATAACGTTGCTTGAATGGCAGTATATATTGCTCCAAAACCTGTATGTACCTTTCAGCATTAATGATGCCTTCACAGATGTGTAAGTCACCCATGCATTGGGCACTAATACACCCCCATACCATCACAGATGCTGGCTTTTGAACTTTGCGCCTATAACAATCCGGATGGTTCTTTACCTCTTTGTTCCTGAGGACACAAATGTCCACAGTTTTCAAAAACAATTTGAAATGTGGACTTGTCAGACCACAGAACACTTTTCCACTTTGCATCAGTCCATCTTAGATTATCTCGAGTCCAGAGAAGCCGGCGGCGTTTCTGAATGTTGTTGATAAATGGCTTTCGCTTTGCAAAGCAGAGCTTTAACTTGCACTTACAGATGTAGCGACAAACTGTATTTAGTGACAGTGGTTTTCTGAAGTGTTCCTGAGCACATGTGGTGATATCCTTTAGAGATTGACGTTGATTTTTTGATACAGTGCAGCCTGAGGGATCGAAGGTCACCATCATTCAATGCTGGTTTCCCGCCATGCCGCTTACGTGGAGTGATTTCTCCAGATTCTCTGACATTGTTGATGATATTATGGACCGTAGATGTTGAAATCCCTTAATTTCTTGCAATTGCACTTTGAGAAACGTTGTTCTTAAACTGTTTTGACTATTTGCTCACGCAATTGTGGACAAAGGGGTGTACCTCGCCCCATCCTTTCTTGTGAAAGACTGAGCATTTTTTGGGAAGCTGTTTTTATACCCAATCATGGTACCCACCTGTTCCCAATTATCCTGCACACCTGTGGGATGTTCCAAATAAGTGTTTGATGAGCATTCCTCATCTTTATCAGCATTTATTGCCAACTTTCCCAACTTCTTTGTCACGTGTTGCTGGCATCAAATTCTAAAGTTAATGATTATTTGCAAAAAAAAAATGTTTATCAGTTTGAACATCAAATATGTTGTCTTGTAGCATATTCAACTGAATATGGGTTGAAAATGATTTGCAAATCATTGTATTCCGTTTATATTTACGTCTAACACAATTTCCCAACTCATATGGAAACAGGGTTTGTAAATAATGGGGGTATATGTTATCGTTTTGCATTCCCTGTCATCCTAGTATCCCCCTGCCCCCAGAGAGGAGTTGTACAGTCTGATGACATGAGGGACCAATTAGTTTTTGAGTCTATTAGTCCTGCACTTGGGATGAAGCAGTCTAGCACTGAACAGGCTCCTCTGGCTACTGATAATGCTATGCAGAGGGTCACTGGCATCATCCATGATGCGCACCTAGTTTTTCTATGGTAGATTTTAAGTCATTTTAAATGTAACATTGTATGTATCCATCTGTTTTCTATGGCTTGTCCCTCTCGGGGTCGTGGGACATTGTATGTAAATAATAATATTTTGACACTGTAAAGTTCCCCAGGGGATTGACAGAGACACTTCTGCTTGCTTAAAGGGGAACATTATCACCAGACCTATGTAAGCGTCAATATATACCTTGATGGTGCAGAAAAAAGACCATATATTTTTTTAACCGATTTCCGAACTCTAAATGGGTGAATTTTGGCCAATTAAACGCCTTTCTGTTTATCGCGCTGGAGGCGATGACGTCAGAATGTGACGTCGCCGAGGTAATACAGCCGCCATTTTCATTTTCAACACATTACAAACACCGGGTCACCGTTTTTTTGACTATTTTTTGGAACCTTGGAGACATCATGCCTCGACGGTGTGTTGTCGGAGGGTGTAACAACACTAACAGGGAGGGATTTAAGTTGCACCACTGGCCCGAAGATGCGAAAGTGTCTGCCGCCAGACCCCCATTGAATGTGCTGGAGTGTCTCCACATTTTACCGGCGATGCTAAGGCAGACATGGCACAGAGATGTATGGATAACCTGTAGATGCATTTGCAACTATATTACGTTTCCTTCCACCCACATTTAATGCGAAAAAAACACTTACCAATCGACGGATTTAAGTTGCTCCAGTGTCAAAAGATGTGAAAGTCCTGATCGTTTGGTCCGTACATTTTACCGGCGATGCTAACGCAGCTATTCGGCCATGCTATGGCTATGAATAGCGTCAATAGCTATTCGCTCAATAGCTTCAGTTTCTTCTTCAATACTTTCATACTCCAACCATCTGTTTCAATGCATGCGTAATCTGTTGAATCGCTTAAGTCGCTGAAATCCGTGTCTGATTCCGAGCTAATGTCAGTATATCTTGCTGTGGTATTCCCATTGTTTGTTTACATTGGCAGCACTGTGTGACGTCACAGGGAAATGGATAGTGGTTTCTAAGATAGCGAAAATAAGGCACTTTAAAGCTTTATTTAGGGATATTCCGAGACCGGTAAAATTTTGAAAAAAACTTCAAAAAATACAACAAGCCACTGGGAACTGATTTTTATTGTTTTTAACCCTTTTGAAATTGTGATAATGTTCCCCTTTAAAAGTAGTTGCTCTTTGTGTTGCCCCATTTTTTGTTTGTTTGTACTGTCATTTTTACTATTGGTCGAGTTCTTTTTGTTGTGGGATTTAAGTTTGCAACAATTCAGTTGAGAAGGGATTCATACGGCCCCATTCCTAGGTAGGTCTCACGTGGGAGGAAGAGGGGGGTTGATCATTCATTCAGTCTGCTGAAAATGATGGAAAGTGCTGCTCTACACAGCAACAGGCGCTGTGGTCAAAGTTGGAATTGTCACGAAACACATTTAAAGATATTTAACACTCTACTACCATCTGTCGGCTAAAGTGGATAGGGCACACCCTAATTCATCATGTTTCATGTGTCAGGTAAACCGTGACGAATGGGGCCATGGGAATCCCCTTCCTAATGTACATTTAACTCTTAATTGCTCAGGGTGTGTAGGCTGCAGTTACCCCAAACTATTAAACTCATAGAGGGCCACAAAATATACACCTGCAGGCAACGTGTTTGACATATGAATTGATTAACGTGGAACCTGTTATGTTTTTGGACATCGCAACTTGCCGTGGTTGTGGGCAATGCATGATGGGAATCCGGATGTTGTGTCGTTGTATTGAAGTGCGACTGAAATAAAGACACGCTAAGAAATAGCTCCGTGCCGTCTACTTAATGGGTCGTAGACAAACTTACAAATAATAGGAACATACATAACAAGTGGCGACGAGGATGGGATTGAGATCCCACGGGCGCGGTATGTTTGGATTGTGTGTGTGTGGTCAAGTTTTATGAGTGGCGGTGATTTACTGAAGAGAAGCTAACGCGGCTAGTTAGCATTTGGCGCGTCACAGCCTGCGTCTGTTGTGAACAGCGCGAAGAAAAAAAAAAAGAGAAGAGGAGACGCGTGACATCGCCGGAGGGAGGACCCGTCTGAGGAGGAGGAATTGTCAGAAGATATTGCTTATAACCAAGAGCCTGAAAAGAAAATGGCAGGAGTTGTTGGCAATATTGGCCCTTTTGATGAGCACGTGGAACAGTGGAGTGCATATGCAGAACGTTTTGACTATTTTGTATTGGCAAATGACATTGCTAATGATAAAGTAGTACCCACATTTTTGTCTTTGATGGGTCCAAAGACATATAATTTGTTGCGTTACCTGCGATGCATCCCCGTATGGAGTGGGGGCGGTCATTTCACATTTAATGCCGAACGGGGTAGAGAAGCCCATAGCATTTGCATCACGGACCTTGAACAAAGCAGAGACTAACTATGCTCAGATAGAGCGGGAGGCGTTGAGCATCGTCAATGGGGTTCGCAAGTTCCATCAGTACCTGTATGGGAGACAGTTTACACTGCTGACGGATCACCGACCCCTGACGACCATCCTGGGGTCGCACACTGGGTTACCCTCACTTGCCGCGAGTCGCATGCAGCGGTGGGCGTTGCTTCTGTCGGCTCACTCGTATGACATCAAGTATCGCAAGGCCGACCTGCACGGCAATGCCGATGCACTGTCCAGGTTGCCTCTTCCTATCACCAGGCCTGAGCCACGGGCAGCAGAAATATGTTACTTCAGTCAGGTGGATGGTGCGCCAGTTTCTGCTGCTCATGTGAGGAGGGCCTCTCGCACGGACCCTGTCCTGTCTGCGGTGATGGACATGGTGATGGGGGGTAGATCAGGTGGCGATGCCCCCAGTATTCAACCTTATCTCTCCAGGAGAGCGGAACTGTCTGTGCAATCTGGTTGCTTACTGTGGGGGAGGAGGGTGGTTATTCCCCATCATTGCGTAAATCTGTTCTGCAGCAGCTCCATGCAGGTCACAGTGGAATAGTTCGAATGAAGGAGATAGCAAGGAGTTACTTCTGGTGGCCAGGAGTGGACAGAGAGATAGAGACTACCGCCAAAACCTGTTCCTCATGCCAAGAAGTTAGGAAGGCACCCCAACTAGCTCCTCTACATCCCTGGGAGTTTCCCGAAGAACCATGGCAACGGGTGCACATTGATTTTGCAGGACCTGTAGAGGGTTGTATGCTCCTTTTGTGTGTGGACGCCCACAGTAAGTGGCCGGAAGTGGCCATAATGAAAACCACTACCACTACAAAGACGATTGAGAGGCTGGGTGAGATTTTCAGCCGGTTCGGTTCTCCTCTTCAGTTGGTCTCAGATAACGGGCCACAACTGGTGTCACAAGAAATGACTACCTTCCTTGAAGCAAATGGCGTACAACACATTCGATCCGCACCATTTCACCCTGCGACCAACGGTCTGGCTGAAAGGTTTGTGCAGACCATGAAGAAAGCTTTGAAGACATCTCAAGAGCAAGGATCATTTCATCAGAGATTGCATAGATTCCTGTTGAGCTATAGGAATACCCCCCATGCCACTACTAAAGTTTCCCCCGCTTCTCTGATGTTCAAAACAAACCTTCGAACAAACTTTGACTTTCTGAAGCCGACAACGGTGAAGGATATTGTTCAGCATCAACAGGAGAAACAGATTCAACAAAGAATGCAGAAGGCTAAAGAAAGAGTCTTCTTTCCGGATGAGCCAGTGTTATCAAGGAACTACAGTACTGGCCCCCGATGGGTCCCTGCCACTATAGTCAAGCAATCTGGTCCTGTCTCTTACACCGTCAGTACTGCTGCTGGACCGGTATGGAAAAGACACATCGATCAACTTCTTCAGGCGACAGCATCGGCCCCCAACCAGCCGTCGGTGGATACTCCGAACGAGTTAGAGTTCAGCGCACCCCATCTCCTGCTCCCACCACCCCAAAGAACAATGGAATATACTGGTGAGACTTCTGCTTTTGACTCTTCACTACAAGATCCTGTGATGGATGTTCCAACACGCACGGCTGTTCCAGAGTCACCCAGCGGAGACCGTAAGACTGAACATTCTGTTGAGCCCCGTTATCCGGTAAGAGAACGCCGTCCTCCAGAACGCCTGAATTTATAGACTCTATGTTTAGAGACCAACCCAAACCAACTGGGGCAGAATAATCCCCATGGGTGTGGTCACGGGGTGAGGCCGTTTAACCTCATCTCAGAGTTATGTTGGGTAACTGTTACCAAACAATGTAAAAAAAAAAATTAAAAAAAAATTGGTGAAGTGCCCATGATACAGTTGAGTTATGGTGTTTTGCTATAAGGATTTTGTTGTTCGGGGGGGGATTTTTTTCTAAGGGGGGAGGAGATGTTATGTTTTTGGACATCGCAACTTGCCGTGGTTGTGGGCAATGCATGATGGGAATCCGGATGTTGTGTCGTTGTATTGAAGTGCGACTGAAATAAAGACACGCTAAGAAATAGCTCCGTGCCGTCTACTTAATGGGTCGTAGACAAACTTACAAATAATAGGAACATACATAACAGACCCCGACTTAAACAAGTTGAAAAACTTATTCGGGTGTTACCATTTAGTGGCCAATTGTACGCAACATGTACTGTACTGTGCAATCTAATAATAAAAGTTTCAATCAATCAATCAATCAATCAAAAAAAACATATTGTACATCGAATGCATGTACGTGTTATGAGTTAAAAACAGTACATCCAAATATCATTATTTTCACCCTATTTTTTTGCAACAGGAAAAACGCATGAGCAAGGCTACCGAGGTCATGATGCAATATGTCGAAAATCTCAGGAGAACGTATGAAAAAGACCACGCTGAGCTAATGGAGTTTAAGAAGCTGGCCAACCAGAACTCCAATCGCTCCTATGGAGGGTCTGTAGAAACTGGAGGTAAACACAGGGAAAACATTGCAGGTTGTGATCTCACTTCAAATATATTTAAAATGCACTCTTAGATTTTAATTCAAATTTATGTGGCGTTCATCATTATGCGTTGCTGCATTCTGACAAAATTGGTTACCTAGCACTGCAGCTCAAAATAGCTTTGGCAGTTAAGTAATTATGTTCTAAAATGGTGTACTTTGTGTTTCGTCATAAAGATGATGGAGTTCCTCGGCCATCAAGATCTATGTCGCTCACTCTTGGAAAGGTAACGTTGTTCTGTATATAAAAATAGCCTAACTGTTAAAATAAATCCCTGTACCAATTTCCAGTGCAGAGCTTGTGTGACACTAACAATGTGTTATGTGGCCTACAGGCCCTGCCCAGGCGCAGAGTGAGTGTTGCTGTGGTGCCCAAGTTTAACCTCCTGAACATCCCGGGTCAGACGCTACCCATAGTCGGCCCCAACATGCCATTAGCTTCCATGCCTGGTGCCGCTCTTCCTGCCTTGGTGAGTCCTCACCTCAACTGCATAGAATAACATTTCATTGCACTGCATCATTTTTTTATACACTTTAGAATTTCCAGATCTTATTTTCTACAGTGTTTTGCTCCCCCAATTGTATCCATTTCGCCTTTGAAATGTAGCTGAAGTTAGAGTACCTGTTGTTTTCTTTATTTTTACTATACCGTCATTTTTCACTCACACTTCTACAATCACAGCTTTAAACAACACAAATTGGACAAATTTACATAGAGTGGGCCAAAAAAGTATTTAGTCAGCCACCGATTGTGCAAGTTCTCCCACTTAAAATGATGACAGAGGTCTGTAATTTTCATCATAGGTACACTTCAACTGTGAGAGACAAAATGTGAAAAAAAAATCCAGGAATTCACATTGTAGGAATTTTAAAGAATTTATTTGTAAATTATGGTGGAAAATAAGTATTTGGTCAACCATTCAATGCTCTCACTGATGGAAGGAGGTTTTGGCTCAAAATCTCACGATACATGGCCCCATTCATTCTTTCCTTAACACGGATCAATCGTCCTGTCCCCTTGACAGAAAAACAGCCCCAAAGCATGATGTTTCCACCCCCGTGCTTCACAGTAGGTATGGTGTTCTGGGGATGCAACTCAGTATTCTTCTTCCTCCAAACACGACGAGTTGATCCATCCATCCATCCATTTACTACCGCTTATTCCCTGTTGGGATCGTGGGGGGCGCTGGTGCCTATCTCAGCTACAATCAGGCGGAAGGCGGTGTACACCCTGGACAAGTCACCACCTCATCGCAGGGCCAACACAGATAGACAGACAACATTCACACTCACATTCACACACTAGGGCCAATTTATTATACCAAAATGGATACATGGATGATACAGCAGAGGATTGGGAGAATGTCATGTGGTCAGATGAAACCAAAATAGAACTTTTTATTAATATGATACAATTATATTATATCATGAACGAATTTAATTGATTTATTTCGGTGTCTGCTGCCGCTTATGTTTTCTTTATTTTTCATAGAGTAGATATACATTATTATGACATATAATATTGTGACAGGTCTCCAGCCGTGATCGTGCGGGTTACATGGACCATCGATGCAAGACGCATTGTAGCAGGTTTGACTCTTGTTTATTGTTTCAATAAACATGTTTTGGTTCCAGTCGGTCGCGCCACTTTCTAGCCCGACCTCCTTTCCTGCTCGTCTCGGCGCGCCTTTCGGTGGCCGGTGGCTGCGTCTTCCGCGGGGGCTCATCTTCCTCTGGGTCGTTCTCGTCGTCTTTGTTGTCTGTCGTTTCCTCTCCCACTTCTGCCATGATTGCTCTTCCTTCTCCCCTTTTATGCTGCAGCAGAAGATGCAGGGATCGAGAGCAGGTGTGCCGTTTACGCACCTGACTCTGATGGCTGCAGTGTCGCTGGAGGCGTGCCCCGCCTGTCCGCTCTGCTGCATGCTCCGCCTCCTGGCCGCCATCTTGGGCAGGACCTCTGTTTGTCCTAGCCTGCTGTCGGCTCGTCGGCTCCGTCTCTCCACAAATATATTATATTATATTATACAACACAATACGATATATTATATTCTAATATAGTGTATCATATTTAGGGCTATCAAGTGATTAACTTTTTAATCAGATTAATCACACACTGGAACTGTGATTAATCCTGATTAATTACAGGTTATTATTTGCTTGCAAAAATAAAATTTGCTTAAGAAAATACCCCAACACTTAGATACAAATGCAATTTTGTAGTCAGAATGTCATACCGCAACATTTTTTTTTAATGTTCTACAGAACTGCAAGTCATTGATATGCTTAAAACTTGGTGACACTGAGTATAGTAAGAATTAAGTTTACAGGTAGCACATTTTCTCAGACCACCAGCCAAACTCATCGTCTTCACCCCTACCAGCGTGGTGATTGATTTGGCCTTTTTTTGTGAAATGCCACTATTTGACTCAAACTTAAATTGAATGAAATGCATGTTTTAGAGCAATATGAATATGCTACATCTAGAACAAATTGCCGAACAACTTAAGTTTAATTAAAAAAAAAAATCTAAATAAATAAATATAGTCCATAAATAAAACTATATGCTGCTTAACTTCCGGTTGGGTGTTGGTGTTGCCTGGTGGACAACAAACCAGTCAAAGTTTCCATTGGTTTTTCAGTCTCAGAGCAGCATGCTGTTTAACATCACATATCCACCATCATGGGCAATAGAAAAAATGTGATGGCAAATAATGAACTGCGCGTTGAAGACATAATTATTCACCTTTTTCAGCCACATATTTTCGTTTTCCATATAAAATTTTAGTTTTGCACCCTTTTCTTTTCTTCTTTCTTCCTAGGGTAAATGTTACGTTGCTGCTCGTATGCTGAGCATCAGTTTCGGCGTCATTCCTGTCAGCCTTGCTTTTCTGTTTTCGTCTGTTTAGTTTTCTTTCGGCGTCTTTGTCGCACACGGCAATGCCTTAATTGAGATGAGCCGAATTCTGTGTTGTAAAGATCACATGGGAGAGTGCTGTCAGCTCATTGGTTCCGGAACAGGTAAGGGCTGCTGCCTTATCGTAAAATGCAGTATAAAGAGTATTGTCATGCAGTAGTTACATGAATTTTTCAAAGACAGTTTGTTTTCACACGGTAGTACGGGACAAAGTGCATCCCTTTGCAGATTGATAAAGGTCACTACACGATTCCATTTTTCAAGGGAAGGTTGGTAACCCGAGCCAAAATAGTTTGTTGTCCTCTGTTTGCTGTCCATGTTGCATTCATGCTAGCGGCGCCATCCTCACATTCATGTTTCGCTTTAACATGCTATTTTAAACTTGATATGTGCCAATAATAAGACAGTTTATCGCTGCAATACTAACTAATTACCTCATTTTAATCTTCTGTCAGAGTTTGTTTTGAAGGTCGCAGAACACACCGCTCTAACTATATTATATATTAGATTATGATGTAATATTATATTATTGTATATAATATTGTATTATATTATATTATAATATTATATTAGTTCACATCTGCAGTCCCCTCCAAGGTTTCTCATTGTCATCCCATTGGGTTGAGTTTTTTCTTGCCCTGATGTGGGATCTGAGCCGCGGATGTCGTTGTGGCTTGTGCAGCCCTTTGAGACACCCGTGATTTAGTTATATATAAGTAAACTTTGATTGATATATTATACTCTACATTATAAGATAATAAATTATATATTTTGTTATATATTATTGTACTATATTATAATATAATATTATGTACAGTATTATATTAGTTCTATATTAAAATGGAATATAATATTGTGTTATATTGTATTATGTATTATAATATAAGATATATTATATATTATAATAATGTATTTCCTATATGGAATAAACTTATTTAACGCCATTAAAAAAACACCAGCAGACACCAAAATAATTTAATGGAATTTGTTTGACTCAGTACCTTAAGTCTATCAACAGTTACAAAATTACAAAATGATGTACATATCTTATCTTTCTAACAAACTGTGCCAGTTTGCGCAAACATTCTAAACGTGCTAAATATAGATGCAAAACAGCGGCCACAGAACAGTTTTAATCTTTTTGATGAATCACATTGTGAATGCTATAAAAAACTTTTTTCAAAATATATGTTTTTGCATCTGCTCACCATCACAACAACGCAACGCCTCCCAAAACATACATTCAGCGTGCTAAAAATAGGTTCTGTTGTGTAGATTGCACTTCTATATAGCCCAAAAAAGGTTGTAGATATTATGTGTGTGTGCTGAATGGCAACAACATGATGAAATGCCACAGGTTGGATCATATGACACCCTTAATGCAGAGGGAAATTAGTTTCTTCATGGTGATTTAAATAGGGCGGGACAAGCCGTAGAAAATGGATGGATGGGTTTGCACCACTTATGCACTTTTTGCACTGGTCTTCAGTTGAACGTGCACTCTTAGTAGATCACATGCAACACACTCACGAATAGACAAACATAGACCCAATAATTAAACTTCAAAAAAGGTCAAAAGCATGCTACTATGAACATTCCAATCCATTATTTATAAGTGTTAAAATGTTCAGATATTGTGTTATTAAAAACAATGGAAATTATGTTTCGGGTAAAGAACAACAGCCTTCCAGCTTTTATTCTTAGTATTTGGAATTAAGAGGAGAACACAATAATTTACGGAGGATATTGATTTTTGAAATAGGTAAAGTGAGAACAAATGGTTGAACAAGCTCAGTGATGAGTTGAATACATACAGTTCTTTGTTAAGGTGTGAGAAAACCTTGAAAGGTGAAATATATTTTTCATTTTTTATTTATTTATTATTTCCCCTCGGGGATTAATAAAGTATGTCTGATTCTGATTCTGAATGTAAAATTATAAATTATAGTAACAATTAATTTCATCCCATTGATTAATTCAACTTTGATGTTCCAGGCAATCTAATTTTCAGTAAATGTATAAGATGGGCAAATATAAGCTTCAGCCTATTCCTTTTTCGGTCATGCTTTTTCTTTTTTTTGTGTGTGTAAATGTGTATGATTGTTAAATATGTATAATGTGTCCTGTTAAACTGGTGACACGGCCCTGCGATGAGGTGGCGACTTGTCCAGGGTGTACACCGCCTTCCGCCCGATTGTAGCTGAGATAGGCGCCAGCACCCCCCGCACCCCAAAATTAAACAAGCAGTAGAAAATGGATGGATGGATTGAAACTGGTGACACAAAATGGTTGATGGTTGATTATATGACCGAAATAAACTTATTTCATTCACTCAATAGTACGCAAAATGTGCCATTTAGTACTTGTTATCTGGATCTTCGATTTTAGTACATCAGGCCCATAAGTATTGTACACTTAATTTTCTGACCTGATGGCCCAGCTTCCCACTTGTCTTTCATGCAAAATTGCATTTGTATCTGACCTGATACACCCTCCATGTTTTGTTATCCTTTGTTTACCGCAATGAAGAAAGTATGTGAAATTGTGTTTGCAGAGGAGAATGTTATAATGAAAGCACTTCCCCCCTTGCAGAATGAAGCGAATGATGCGAAAGGAAACTCATCACCAGATTCCCCACAACAGACGACAACTGATTGGTAGGTTGTGAGCGCACACACACTCAGATAAATGCACACACACACACACACACACTGTACAGTGCATGCACACAACACTATTTGATGTGAAAGGTCACTAATTTGTCCGTCAAACAATGGTGCAAATATTCCTGAAAAAGTATTTTATGTCGCAGAGAAACTTTATCTTGTTTGTGTGACCTAAGGATGGGATGTGGCAAAGCTTGAGAAAGGTGGAAATGAAAGGAAGAATGTCATCAAATCTTACAGCGGTTGCTATCCTGGCTCATAATCTAAACACAAGCGTTTGACTAAATCCAGAGTCAGCGCTCCAGTCACATCCTGGTCACAGTGGAAGAGCAGTAGTGGACTGCGAATAGACGACCAATAACAAACTTTGTATTCTCTCTGCCAATCAGCCTGTGTTGCGGTTCATCAGGTCCATGTTGTGATAGACGCACTCTAACAATGTTTTGCCACAATATTGCCAATGTGCAAGGCCTTAACTGTACTTTTCCTATCTGAAACAATGCAGTGGAAAGAACTTGACGGAGCAGGAAGGCGAGGCAGCCAAGCCTGCAGTCAACCTCGAGGAGATCAGAGCTGAGATCAGGGCAGAGCTCAAGGCAAAGCTGGAGGAAGAGGCGTACAATAAAGGGTGAGGCCCATGCACTGCTCTTGATAACTATACACATGAGCACCATTACGGCTGCTAGACGGTCATGTACCGTGGAGTTAGAAAGTGATGACGCCATTTCAAACTTTTAATGATGCATCCAACCTGTATGATGTATTTGGAAATGAAAGCAGCCATAAACCAAGAAAAGGGACACTGTGCAAACACTAAAATTCCTTTGTTTAAGCCTTCCTTCTTTTTAAGGAGGAGCCTGTCAGCAAAGACCATGTTTTTTTGTGTGTCAGACTGTTTCTTATTCAGCATAAGAAAGTGTGTGCACACTTTTTACGGGTAGTCTAGACTTGACGTCGTTATCATGGAGACACATAGAGTTCAAAAAGCTTCAGCTATCTGGCAGACATCTGCAAGTTTTGGATCCAAATCGACTGATCTTTTGAGCAGTCCATAAGTTCCTCCACTTTGACAAAAGCTCCTTTTCTATATGAACAATAATAGCGCTAAAGTTGGATATTACAGTTATCGTGTTCTGTTGGAGATGTTAAAAGTTGCTTTGCACCAAAAAAAACTTTTAAAACTGTTGCCAAAAGTAAGTAAGTCTACAATATACAGCAGCTATTTTTTCTGTTTCAAAAGGTTTCCTCCAAACTGAAATGTCAAGTAGTCATATTCTTTTAGGTTGTATTGTTGTCTTTTCATTTTATATCACAGCAACAGAGCTGAAGGTTCACTTTCACTTTTCAATTTGACTGGATGCATTTTTGATTGATACAAATATTATTTCAGTGTGTACTGTTTGAGCATACTGGTAAATAAAATGAATATCTTCATTGTAGCTACCAAGAAGGACTAAAGCAAAACAAAGCCATCCAGGAAGAAAAGAAAGTGGAGGAAGCTGCAGAGAAGTTGTTGGAATCCAAAATTAGGGATGAAGAAAGTGGAAAAAAGATGGAAACAAACAGGTACGCAAAATACATGCAATGCATTTGTCATGCTATACAACACACAGAAGTATGTACAGTTGTACAACATATAGCAAGGGTCTCAAACGCAACTGGATGTAGCGTTGGAGTGAGGCTGGTAAAATCCATTTTAACCATGTGACTAAATATAGTAACCATGAGCTATGGTAAGCCATAAGTCATTATAAAGATAACATTTAATGTAAAAATGTTATATTTTGACACTGCTTGCTTATGGAAAGTTGCCTTTTGTGTTGCCTGATGTGTTGTTGTGCTGTCATTTTTGTTTGTTGCACATTTACTGTAGCTAGCGTCCAGTGCGATTTGAGCAGTTTTTGGCAAATTATTTGAAAAGGTAATTAATTATAATTAATCTTTACTTTGTCAAAAAAGTAGTTGATTAATTAACGGAACTACTCTTTAATACATTTAATAATTACTAAGGGAATTAATAATTGTTTATGTATATACATATATATAAAGAGGGAGAGAGAGAAAACGAGAGAGAGAGATTGGCCAGCCCAATCAGCATTCTTCAGACCTACTGACTGATGCCACTTGCTTTAACTTTGGCACAATTTCTTCTTTCCTGTCCTGAGTCATGACCCCCACTTGCATGTGCTCACAGGGCCCTATTTTCTCATGTGCCTAAGTGACAAAGTTGCGCAACTGTGCGGATTCTGAATCCCTCGACTTAAGTCTAGTAATGCATGCCTTCATCCGAGACGCAATATGGGCGTTATCTGTTGAATCTCATCGTCTGTGTATTTTCCCATCGACTTAACTACTTTTGTTTTTACGCGCCTCTGAGGTTGGAAGGTGAAACATTATAGTGCACTTAACGTTTGAATGCAGTGTACACAACACATTATAAAATGATAAAAAAAAGTTCCAGAAAACTATCAAATCTATTCTTATCGTCTTAATTGACACACCTGGAAACATCAATTGAGATGAGTTTAAAAGAAATAGGAATGAGAACACAAGAACCATAATGCTACTCTGAACAATCAAAATGCACATCAGTGTCTTGTCATTACAACCACAGAAGAAGGCTCCCATGCGTTATTCTGTGTTTGAACATCCTGGCTGTTCAATGCCTACAATTTCATTGGGAGCGTGATCATATGTGACCATTTAATCAAAAATACATAGATAATGTAACGTCCATCAATTGATTCGATTGATTTTTTGACAGCTAATATCAAACTGTCAGCTGTCATTCTCCAACTTTCGCGTCCACACAGACAAACAAGACACACACATACACACGCACACACACACACACACACACACAGTTGTCCATGCAAGCTCCTCTGACCTGTCACAGCTTCACGAGCAGTTGTACTACACCGAATCAAACATCACAAATCCCATCAGGGTTGTTACGATAACAAGTAAACAAAGTTGTATCTACAGATTATTATTCACATCCAGCCAGAAAGAAGACACTTTTGTAGCGTGCATATACACACTATATCACCATGACAACACACAAAAGGACAGCCTGAATGGATACAGATTTTTCAAATGTAAGCGTTATCATTTTAATGGATTTCAGTGACTTTTACAAGTGTTTGTGATACTCCGTGGTCCATGATTTTCACGCAACCAAGAAAGAAAGTTGTCATGGCAAAAGTCTGTCTCGTTTGTAATGTACCCGCCTTCTTTCCCGACTTACTGTAAGCACTTTTGCGGAGTGGGTGTGTTTGCTTATGTCTGGATGAGAGAATACAAATAGGAGGAACGTGCATAACTTCATGCTCGTAGTAAACCACTCACGGTCAAACAAGCAAATAGGACTCACACTGACCATTTGTGCTTCAGCCCGTTTGCTTGCCCCATCACTTCTATTACTGCTCTCATTAATTACTTGCAAGAGGATGAATTATTTGGACTATTTAGGTTTGTTACAGGCTGTGTTTGGTGCTGTTGGTCTTGATCCCCCAGAGATCAGGCGAAGTGCAAGTAAAAGCCCAGTTATTAGGAAAAATACAACAAAACTAGTGGGTCTGTGTTTGTAAAGATACAATTTGGTGCCAGATGACTTTGGGATCCACAAGAGTTGATACGGTAAACGCAGGTCAGATGAATAAGAAGGGGCAAGGCCATAAAGACATTTCAAAACTAATAATACCGTCAAACTTTCAAATTCACCCTGAAGATGACAGGGAGCCAACGCAGCGACTTTAGAACTAGTGTAATGTGCTCCCGCACTCTGGTTCTCGTCAGCACGCATGCTGCTGAGTTTTGTGATAATTGTAAACTTCTGTTATTTTTTTGGGGAAGAGCAGAGAGCAGGACATTACAATAACTAGGGCTGCAAATCTTTGAGTGTCCCACAATTCGATTCAATATCGATTCTTGGGGTCGCGATTCGATTATAAATCGATTTTTTCAATTCAACGCGATTCTCGATTCAAAAACGACACTTTTCCGATTCAAAACGATTCTGTATTCATTCAATACATAGGATTTCAGCAGGATCTACCCCAGTCTGCTGACATGCTAGCAGAGTAGTAGATTTTTTTTTAAAAAGCTTTTATAATTGTAAAGGACAATGTTTTATCAACTGATTGCAATATTGTAAATTTGTTTTAACTATTAAACGAACCAAAAATATGACTTATTTTATCTTTGTGAAAATATTGGACACAGTGTGTTGTCAAGCTTATGAGATGTGATGCAAGTGTAAGCCACTGTGACACTATTGTTCTTTTTTTTTATTTTTATAAATGTCTATTGACAATGTCAATGAGGGATTTTTAATCACTGCTATGCTGAAATTATAACTAATATTGATACTGTTGTTGATAATATTCATTTTTGTTTCTCTACTTTTGGTTTGTTCTGTGTCGTGTTTGTGTGTCCTCAATTGATCTGTTTATTGCAGTGTTGCTGGGTCAGGTTTGGTTTTGGAATTGGATTGCATTGTTATGGTATTGCTGTGTATTGTTTTGTTGGATTGATTACAAAATAAAAAATAAATAAATAAATAAAAATCAATTTTTAAAAATGAGAATCGATTCTGAATCGCACGACGTGAGAATCACGATTCAAATTCGAATCGATTTTTTCCCACATCCCTAACAATAACCCAAACGACAGAAAACAAAAACTTCCTATAGCATCTACATGTTACATAAAACATCCGTCTGTGAGATAAGTGTATTTAATAAAATGTATGGTCTGTTCTACTACATCAAAAGTGACGCTCAGATGCAGCAGAACCAACACTGTGAGCTTTTTATTATCTGTGTAATATTATTCCATTTAATAACTTGACCACATTGCACGCATGCATGGGGGTGCATGCAAATTAGCCAAATATGCAGAACTTTTAAGTGTTAAGAATTTGGTCTAAGCATAGTATAATCGGCAAAGGTGTTTTTTTACCATAGTAGCAGTTTTAACCTACCCTGAATACTTTCTGCACATTGTTGGCTTCTTGGATGTTGTCAACAATAGCTGTGTTTCCATTGTCACTAAAAAAAAAGGAAATTGAAACAGTCATATTGGAAAAAAACTCTGTGTTTTCTCCAGACGCTTCGACGCACACCCGCTGCCTTCGTCTTCAATTGACACGCGGCAACAGTAGTGGTTGCAATTGTAATAACAGCTCCAAAACCTTGAAATCACAAAGATTCCTCAAAGTGAAGTCCCGCAGGACAAGATTTTTACCAGAATTAGGGCTCATGACACAAAACACCCTTTTTTGGAATTTGGCCTATCATTCACAATCCTTATGTAAGACAAGAACACATATGTTATTCTTTTTTTTGTGTTTTCCAAATATTAAATACATTCGATGAAAAGTCTGCTTACAATGGAGCCATTCAATTCTCCCCATAGAGCCCCCAAAACACATCCAAACACCTCCCTTAAGGTTTTATATACATGATATAAGTATATGTGTAATGTAGTAATGGGCACATTTATGATAACATTTATTATTTATGTAATTTGTTTTTTTTAAGCATATGCGGCGCACTCATTTCAAAAACTCATCACAACATTCGTATTTTTTTGCAACATCACTGATTACTGTTTACTGCAGATTTTATGAGAGCTAAGAAACATAATAAAAATCCACTTACTGTACACGGTCTGCTGTCATGAGGATGCCGACTGCTAAAATATTTTTATATTCCTCTTTAGATGAAAAATATCTCATAATCCTTGCGAAGAAAAGGGGGTGGAACAGAGTGTCTTTTCATGACGTTCTCGCCATTACCAAGTCTAAATTGGCTGGCAAAGTGCACCAACATCTTAATTTCCCCTCGGGGATTAATAAAGTACTTCTGAACTTGTCGAATTCCATCCTTGTCTTTCTACTATCCAGGTAAGAGACATGATTTATGATCTAAAATAAACTTTTATTGGATTTTATTAATGGAATAGAGGACCTCCCATTGGCTCTGTTGTAAGCACTTTTCTTTTCGTTTATTTAATATTTAGAATGCATTAAAAAAAGGTAACATCGGTCACGTCTTTCATATTAATTTTGAACGATATGCAAAATTCCAAATAAGTGCATTTCCCCTTTAATGGAAGCACCTACAAGTCGAAAATGTACGTTGTCAAAATTTTTGAGGTATCGCTTTTATTTTGCAGAAAAACTGCAATGGGAACGTAGCTACACAGATTGCCCATTGAGTTCAGAGGTTTTTTTGACTGTTCCATTCCAAATAAACTGCATATCTTCATGTCGGCTACTGTTATGATGTTGCTATCATCCAACAAGTGTTACTGATAGAACCATAGGAGGCCATGTGAACAACGCCTTTGGTGACAGAGACAAAGACAAACTCCTGCTATGTAAGAAACCTTGAACACAACAGAGACAGTGTGTGGTTGAGTTGGGTTGATGGACAGAGAAGACAGAGCCAGAGCCAATATATTTTTAACATACACATTCCTAGTACAGTATTATGAACGTTAAAACTGAGTATTTTTCCCACTTAACAGGAGGATGGAGGAAGTCATGGTTCTTCTGTGCCGCATCTGCCCCAAAATTCCATGGAGTAAACGACTTCTCTGGGTGGTCCTGCTGGTTTTTCTGGTTATGTGTTTGGTTATCAGCATTTTCACCTTCTTCAGTGACTACTACAACAGGCGTGAGGACACATAAGAACAAAAGTCAAGGCAAAAACACAATGTTTGAGCCAAAGAATTGTTGTTTCCGTTGATGTATGAATCCATGACACGGTAGCTTTGACAAGGAGGGATAGAAATAACTAAACACAAGAGTTACTACTGTTACTTATAGGGACCAAATACACTTCTGGTACTTGTGAATACAATGACTATAGCACTCTTGATATTAAGTACTGCAGTAGATTACAGTATGTCTCAGGTCAAATAATATATAAAAAGACTCTGAGTTATCACTAGCTGATTTAAAGCTATAGAACATCAGTTTTTAATATTATTTATATGTTATGTATTTGAAACATTTCAAAATACAAACTTAGTTGTATAGACTGCAATATTTCCTTGCAATCTGATTTGGATTTATGCTATTTTGAATTGCATCTTCAGAGCACTGAGAGATGTTGCAATATCTTCTTTGTCACATGCGTGTCTACTTGTGCTGTCAACTCTGCAGAGATTCGCTCTGACACTTCACCTTGAAATAAAGGTTTGTTAAAAAAATGCAATGTCTTTTTTATTGATATGCTGTATGTTAAGCTCAGTAAATTGTACTTCCTTATATTAGATATCCATTCTTTATTGAAGTAGTTAACGTATACAATGATAATGCAATGCTTACAAAAAGAGGGGGGTATGGAAACATTTTCTAGGCTCACTTATCTAAGCTAAGCCCGAAGTGACTGCACTCCAAAGACAGTAAGAACTCAACTTGTTGAAAGAAACATAGTGAGTATGGCTTCCTGTTCTTAGTGCACCATACTCATGGAAAGGTTGGTCCTGCTAGAGGGCCGTGTCCGCCAGTTAGAGTTGAGTAACATTGTAACTTTTGACGCCGCTGACACGTTTGCGAGCATTATTTGTAGAGAGCAGATAGCCCAGCTTGTAGTAGCCCTAAGCGGCCTACAAGCCACTGTGAACCGGTTAACACACATAACAGATATAACCCTTTGGCTTGTCCTATACCCCAGTCTAGAGGACACCACAACTTCACTGGACCATACATCTTAGTAAACCAGCCACAATTAAGTGTATTTCCGCTAGTCTTAAAGAGCTGACTCGCAAAAGGCCTTATAAAGATGTATGACAGGCTAATCGCACCACTAGCTACTAATTGTACACAACAGATCCAATAACACTAGGGTAATACAGTCAAATATTACAAAGAGAATCATAGACAGGACTTGTAATCTCACCAGAAACATGGCTTAACATTGAGTACTTGTTTCGGCATTGTGGACAGTTATAGCAGATAAGACTAACTTAAGTGGCTGGTTAGTTTTTGTAGATAATTGACCCTCTTTCTGGGGCAAATTGAGCTTGCTGAGGAGGAACGGCCTTCACCCAAACCGCGAAGGCACCATCACTCTTTCTAGAACAATAAATTACTGTTTGAGTCACACTTGACTAACTACACTAGAGCAAGCTTAGACACAGGCTATTACAGTGTCTGTTAGCCCGGGCGAATTTCAGTTAAAGTACCAGTAGAGTGGAAAAAACTAATTTCCTCTATTTTGAAGCTATTATCATATATATGATCTATGACACTAAAAGACTCATGAAGTTTGCGAATAAATAGATATGATCAAAATGGTATTAATCTCACAGAGATTCCCGAGCCATTTTGAAAGATAATGCGTATAAAGTACTAAATGGTCAAGCTCCATTTTATCTTGCTGATTGTATTGTACCATATGTCCTGGCCAGAAATCAGCGTTCTAAAAAATCCGGCTTATTAGTGATTCCCAGAGCCCAAAAAAAGTCTGCGGGCTATAGAGCTTTTTTCTATTCTGGCTGCAGTACTCTGGAATGCCCAACTTACTAGTAACTGTTAAAGATGTTACCTCAGTAGAAGCATTTAAGTATCATCTTAAAACTCATGTATACACCATAGCCTTTAAACAGACTCCTTTTTTTTGTAGACCAGTTGATCTGCCATCTATCTTTTCTGCTCTGCCGCCCTCTTCTGTATGGAGAAGGTATCAGATGGCCACGGGTCAGTTTCCACGGAAGAGGCAGTAGCTTTTCCAAGTCGGGACCCGAGATGGACCACTCCTTTGTGCATCAGTTCGTGACCTCGCTGAGCTGCTGTTTTGTCTACTTGTAAGAAGATCCCTTGCTGACTTCTTTATGGACTGGGCTCTCACATCCACTTGGCATCCATTGTACCATGTGGGATCGGAGCCGAGAATGTCATTGTGGTTTGTGCAGCCCGTTACGGCCGCTTCAGACACACCAGGCACCAAGAAATGGGGGCGGGGTTTGTTTACAAAGCAGCCAGCCTGAAAGCGGGTGTCGAGGACATAAGTGAAAGCAGATTTTTACAACAAAGTTGTGAGATTGTAGTTTTGTTTGTTTCCTTAATCACTTTTCCGTTGATTTAGCTTGATTGTAAAAAATATCAATCGAGGAGGTGGTCTGAGAAGTGAAAGAGGAGCGGCATTCATATGTTTTTAATATTCAGTGTTTTATCCTTCATACTGTAGTTACTATTGCAAATCCCACATTCTTTATTTTCATGTAGCCTCAAGTTCATTGTTTGTCACTCATTCTGTAAAAAAAAATTAAAATTCCATTCTGTTGTTTGAGATGGTCTGTCATAACATGTTTAGCATTCAATCAGAAATTATTGTGAATTTTTGTATTAGGGTTCCTGATAAAAGGGACCCAAGCACACATACACTACAGCAGATTTTTACAGCTAAATATATGCACTGAACAAAATATAAACGCAATACTTTTGTTTTTGCTCCCATTTTTCATGAGTTGAATTCAACAATCTAAATAGTTTACTATTTACACAAAATACCTATTCATCTCAAATATTGTTTGCAAATGTGTCTAAATCTGTGTTAGTGAGAATTTATTAGCCAAGATAATCCACTCCACCTCAGATGTGTGGCATACCAAAATGCTGATTAAACAGTGTCCCTATTGCACAGGTGTGCCTTAGTCGGTCCACCATAAAAGAACACTCTGAAATGTGCAGTTTCATCACAGCACAACGCCACAGATGTCACAAGTTTTGAGGGAGCGTGCAGTTGGCATGCTGACTGCAGGAATGTCCACCATAGCTGTTGCCTGTGAATTGAGCGTTCATTTCTCAACCATAAGCCTTCTCCAAAGGTATTTCAGAGAATTTGGCAGTACATCCAACCGGCCTCACAAACGCAGACCACGTGTAATCACACCAGCCCAGGACCTCCACATCCAGCAGGTGCACCTCTATGATCATGTAAGACCAGCCAGATGGACAGCTGCTGTAACAATTGGTTTGTGAAACCAAATAATTTCTGCACAAACTGTGAGAAACTGTCTCAGGGAAGCTCATTTGCATGCTCGTCATCCTCATCAGGGTCTCGACATGTCTTACATTCAACGTGCCAGATGCCATTGAATGTAAGCATTTAATGGCGTCTGGCACATTGGAGAGGTGTTCTCTTCAGAGATGAATCCCGGTTTTCACTGTTCGGGGCAGATTGCAGATGTGTGGCGTTGTGCGGGAGAGCGGTTTGCTGATGTCTACATTGTGAATCGAGTGGCACATGGTGGGGGTGGGGTTATGCTATTAGCAGGCGTATTTTATTGATGGAATTTTGACTGCACAGAGATACCGTGACGAGATCCTGAGGCCCTTCGTTGTGCCATGCACCCAAGATCAGTTGAAGACTGTTCAAAGTACAAATGTACAAGTGTTCCCAAAGTACAAAGAAGAACAATTATAATGAACATCTTGGACCTTTTTTGGTATATTTTTTTTATAATGTATTTATTATTTTTGTTATCCTCTGTTTTGTTACAGAGGAAATAGGATAAAACTGCTATGATAAGAAAAGGGGTAGGATTAAAAAAGCTTTGCTTCTTCCTACTCCTTTTCAGACGTGCTGTAATGAAACAACTGGATATATGTAATGCATTACATTGTATCGTACGCATGTTTGAAATAAACTGAAACTGAACTGAACAATTTAAACGTTGTGTACAAGAAGGGTCAAAGTAACCTACACCTTTTGAGGAGTCTAAAGTCATTTTGGTCACCTTTTTTAACACTGTGGTGGCTTCTGCGGTGTTCTATGCCGCTGTTTTGCTGGGCTGGGGGCAGCACAGTTAGAAATAGGAACAGACTAAAAGGTCTACTGAAATGAGATTTTCTTATTTAAACGGGGATAGCAGGTCCATTCTATGTGTCATACTTGATCATTTCGCGATATTGCCATACTTTTGCTGAAAGGATTTAGTAGAGAACATCGACGATAAAGTTCACAACTTTTGGTCGCTAACAGTAAAGCCCTTCCTTTAGTGGAAGTAGCAGACGATGACGTCACCCGTTGATGGCTCCTCACATTCTCACATTGTTTTTAATGGGAGCCTCCAACAAAAAGAGCTATTCGGACCGAGAAAACGACAATTTCCCCATTAATTTGAGCGAGGATCAGAGATTTGTGTTTGAGGATATTGATAGCGACGGACTAGAAAAAAAAAAAAAAAAAAATCTGGTTAAAAAAAACGCGATGGCATTGGTACGGATTCAGATGTTTTTAGACACATTTACTAGGATAATTCTAAGAAATCCATTATCTTTCTTTTGTGTTGCTAGTGTTTTAGTGAGTTTAATAGTACCTGATAGTCGGAAGGGTGTATCCACGGGTGTTTTGAGGCCAGTGTCTAATGGAAGTCGACGGCAGCTGTAGTCGGAAGGGTGTATCCACGGGTGTTTTGAGGCCAGTGTCTAATGGAAGTCGACGGCAGCTGTATGGACGGCACAAGCTCAGCTGATCTCCGGTAAGTGGCGACTTTTTACCACAATTTTCTCAGCGAAAACTGCTGGTTGTCATGTGGTCGGGATCCATGTTCGCTTGACCGCTCTTATCCATAGGAAAGTTTCACCTCTGGGAATTTTAAACAAGGAATCACCGTGTGTTTGTGTGGCTAAAGGCTAAAACTTCATCTTTCTACTTTGACTTCTCCATTATTAATTGAACAAATTGCAAAAGATTCAGCAACACAGATGTCCAAAATACTGTGTAATTATGCGGGTAAAGCAGACGACTTTTAGCTGTGTGCGCAGTGCTAATATTTCCTAACAGTCTGTGACGTCACGCGTACACGTCAGCATTCCGCGACGTTTTCAACAGGACACTTCGAGGGAAATTTAAAATTGCAATTTAGGAAACTAAAAAGGCCGTATTGGCATGTGTTGCAATGTTAATATTTGATCATTGATATATAAACTATCAGACTGCGTGGTCCGTAGGAGTGGGTTTCAGTAGGCCTTTAATAAACTGATTAGGAGACCTCAATCCAACCTAGACTGCCCAGTAGAAAGCATTGAGGTGCTGGCTGACAGAAGAACGCTGACCAAGTTGAATGTCCAATCCCTCTCACCCCAATCACAGCACTGTGGAAGCCCTGAGTAGCTCCTTCAGCATTAGACTGTTACATCCACAGTGCAAGAAGGAGCGCTACCCACAGCCATATGACTTCAAAACGCACTTACGTGATTACTGCATACTAGCTAACCTTGTGACCTCCAAATTTGGTGAGATTTTTGAGGTGGTCGGGGCTGGCCGGGGGGCGGGGCTAAGGGGGGGGAGTATATTTATAGCTAGAATTCACAGAAAAAAAAAATAAAATAAAATAAATAAATAAAAAATAAAATATATATATATATATATATATATATATATATGATAAAATAAATACTTGAATTTCAGTGTTCATTTATTTACACATACACACAGTCCTCTACTCATTGTTGTATTTGAAGTGTAATGCTTTGCAGCCAGTAGCACAGCCTTTGAAGGAGCATAGGTATGGGCAGCGTCTGTGAAATGTAATTTGCAGGAAGGGGGTGAGTTTAGGGTTGAATTGTCTATCCTCGTTCTATTCTCTGTCACTATCTCTTAACCAAGCTGAACACCCTCTCTGATGATGCATTGCTGTGTGGCACGCACAAAAGTGTCTTCATCAAATGCTCCAGAGTCTACAATCTTCCATCTCTCCCTAGCATACCCCTTCCCCTTCCATCTGTCATGGATGAACTGAAATTCTTGTTTCCAATCATTTTGGAACTTGCAAGCATACCTCTTCTTCTTACTCGTCGTTACCATGTCTCTTCTTCGATCTTCTGCTTCGTCTCCGTTAGATTTTGGACATTACTACTTGCCGTAGTTTAGAAGAAATGCATGATGGGAATCCGGAAGTTGTGTGTCAGTGTATTAACTTGCTGGCTGGACTAAACACACGCTAAGAAATAGCTCCGTGCCTGCCTACTTTATGGGTTATAGATACACCTATGGATAACGGAGACATTTATAATAGTCTCCTTCTTGTTGTGTGTGCAGTTGCGCACTGAGCTCCAAAAGCCATAGATGTTATAACATTAATGGGCCGGCACGCTGTTTATATGGAGGAAAAGTGGACGTGACGACAGGCTGTCCTCACTCAGGTCCAGCTGGAAATTAGGCGAAATTTGGGAGAATGGATGTCCTGGGAGATTTTCGGGAGAGGCACTGAAATTCGTGAGTCTCCCAGAAAATTCGGGAGGGTTGGCAAGTATGGATTACTGTCATCTTTTTTCTTGGTGTGCAATATGAATGTTAGTGTATTTGGTTTTATTTTATCTTTTATGTATACATATTAGTGCGCAATATGTAGTTTTTATTACTATTTTTTGGTTTTCATTACGTTTTACTTTTGGTCCTGTATGTAAAAACCTGCACTGCAGCAACATAATTTCCCCATTGTGGGATAAATAAAATTCTATTCTATTGTTGAAGGAATACATTTCAATACCAGCTGTGATTCTTCATGTTGATTCATGCAATTGAATCTTTTTATATATATATATTTTATACACATACTGATATTGATGAACTATAATGAGAACTCATGTAATGTGATCTTGTAATCTGTAATCTATTGTATTGTTGTTGTTGTTTTTTTAATGTGTTTTAAACTGTTTCGTAGTATGTAATGTTTTGTGTGAACTCCCTTATTGCTGACTGCCATGGCATCAGCTAATGGGGATCCTTTTCAAATAAACAAATAAACTCTTAAATTGGGGCACTCTTAAATTATGTGTCAAATTATAACCTCACTAAATCAAAACAAGAGCATTATTATCCTTGATAGAGCTGTCGTCGACCATCAGCTGTAGCTCCCACACTACACGGTGTTAGTTGAATAAGCAGACAAGCAGGATGTTATTGTTCTTGGCAATGAAATCATCTGGCAGATAACATTCGCTGCAAGGTCAGGGACACTTGATGGATTCATCCCACAAACAATACAAAAGTGAGACGATGAGCGTAATCTAGGAGGGAATGGGAGTCAAAAGTGGCAGGTCTTGGAGGTCATTTTCAAATACAAACAAAAAGAAAATCCGAGAGTAAGCGCATTTGGCTCACAAACTATGTGGACTGAAGAAAACAGCGAGAGAAGCAGCATCTGCAACGCTCCAGACTTTGTGACCGTAGAAGTGCATACAGTCATATTATAAGACTTGCTTGTTCGGAATATGTAAAAGCAAAGTTCTTTTGAACATTTTAAAAGTTATTAAATTAATCAAAAGAAACAGGAGATATTTTACTTGATGTAAAACATAAAATGATTATGCCCAAATTATGCCTTTCACATTGCTCAGTGACACAAAGATGGCACAAAATTGCACTATTTGCGTCATTTCCTGTCCTGTCAAACATGCAGAGAGATGTTTTCGTGGAAGTGGGATCACGGCAGGACCCTGAGATCACGGACATGTTCATGACTCTGCAACTTCTCATGGGAGGAAATCATTTGGACCACATGTGCAATGTCAGGTGTCACTGACACAAAATGTGCTAACGTGTGACACTTCCACTTTTAAATACACATCATGTTTTTGCACCTTAGAGTTGCACCTGCATGCCTTGGTTTGGTGAATGAGATTTGTGGCGCCACAGATACAGCAAGTTGTTTCAAAATGCTTTAAAGGCATACTGAAACCCACTACTACCGACCACGCAGTCTGATAGTTTATATATCAATGATGCAATATTAACATTGCAACTCATGCCAATACAGCATTTTTAGTTTACTAAACTGCAATTTTAAATTTTGCGCGAATTATCCTGCTGAAAATGTCGCTGTATGATGACGCGTGCGCGTGACATCACGGATTGTAGCAGACATTTTGTTCCGGCACCGATCCCAGCTATAAGTCGTCTGCTTTAATCGCATAATTACACAGTATTCTGGACATCTGTGTTGCTGAATCTTTTGCAATTTGTTCAATTAATAATGGAGACGTCAAAGAAGAAAGATGTAGGTGGGAAGCGGTGTATTGCGGCCGGCTTTAGCAACATAAACACAGCCGGTGCTTCCTTGTTTCCTTGTTTACATTCCCGAAAGCTGCCGGTGAAGCTTTACTATACAACAGAGCAGTCAAGCAAACATGGTTCCCTACCACATGTCAACCGGCAGGTTTCGGTGAGATAAAATGGTGGTAATAATTTGGCTCTTACTGTAGACATGAGCGGAGAGCTTGCGTCGTTCCTCCTGCATATGCGGACTCTCTTGCCTCCTCCTACCGGCCGCCCCCGACCATCGGATGCTTACACCGTGGAGGAGGGGGGGAAAAAATCTCAGCCCGGCTGCCTTCGCCTCGTCGAGAAACGTGGCTTCCCTTGGAGACACTGGCGGTCACCACACCCTTGGCCACACCCCTCCGACTTTCAGGTATGACCATATAATCTCACTAAAACACTAGTAACACAATAAGCAGATAAGGGATTTTCCAGAATTATCCTACTAAATATGTCTAATAACATCTGAAATGCTCCCACTGCCCTCGTCTTTTTTTTTTTCTAGTCCGTCACTCTCACTTTCCTCATTCACAAATCTTTCATCCTAGCTCAAATTAATGGGGAAATCGTCACTTTCTCGGTCCGAATCGCTCTCGCTGTTGGTGGCTATGATTGTAAACAATGTGAGGATGTGAGGAGCCCTACAACCCGTGACGTCACGCGCACATTGTCTGTTACTTCCGGTAAAGGCAAGGCTTTTTTTATTAGCAACCAAAAGTTGTGAACTTTATCGTGGATGTTCTCTACTAAATCCTTCCAGCAAAAATATGGCAATATCGCGAAATGATCAAGTATGACACAAAGAATGGACCTGCTATCCCCGTTTAAATAAGAAAATCTCATTTCAGTATGCCTTTAAAAGGCATGCTTGGTTTGATTTTTTTACACTTCTTCCTTCATTTAGGTTTGTAAGACTGAAAATATAAACATGACAAAAGTATAATGTGCATTGTGTATTTTACATAAATAAAGTAGAAAGTGTAATGTTAATATATTCACACAATAAACGACAAATGTGTACACAGAAATTACACGACATTCCCACACCAAACATTGCACACTGTATGTCCATCCATCCATTTTCTACCACTTGTCCCTTTCGGGGCGAACGATGCTGGAGCCTATCTCATGCCTTATCAAAATGAATACTTAAGGTGTAGCGTGGGGCAGCACGGTGGAAGAGGGGTTAGTGCGTTTCCCTCACAATACGAAGGTCCTGAGTGGTCCTGGGTTCAATCCCGTACTCGGGATCTTTCTGTGTGGAGTTTGTATGTTCTCCCCGTGAATGCGTGGGTTCCCTTCGGGTACTCCGGCTTCCTCCCACTTCCAAAGACATGCACCTGGGGATAGGTTGATTGGCAACACTAAATTGGCCCTAGTGTGTGAATGTGAGTGTGAATGTTGTCTGTCTATCTGTGTTGGCCCTGCGATGAGGTGGCGACTTGTCCAGGGTGTACACCGCTTTCCGTCCGATTGTAGCTGAGATAGTCACCAGCGCCCCCCGCGACCCCAAAGGGAATAAGCGGTAGTAAATGGATGGATGGATGGAAGGTGTAGCGTTGTCGCCCACTACTGGTAAAATTCCGCACTACATGTATTAAGGAGATTATCGGCAGTTACTCTCAGACAAAAAACAACACGACCACTAACACAAAAGACATCGCGAAAAAAACTAAATATATTTTTGCACAATATCTACTTACAAATGTTTGACCAAATTTCATGATGAAGCTTACAGGCTGCGATTTCTACCATTGTTGCTGCTTGTCTGGATAAATGTGTCTGTCGCTAAAAAGGTCCGCCAGAAAACAAGGACTCGGTGTAGAACATTCATACTTTGTTGTCCAGTTAGATTTTTGCAATTTATTAGAATTTTTTTCCCAGGGTAGAGTGAGTTGTCTTCTTCTACTCACCCCACTGCTGCTTCATGTGACATATATATATATATATATATATATATATATATATATATATATATATATATATATATATATATATATATATATATATATATATATATATATATATATATATATATATATATACATATATATATATATATATATATATATATATACATATATATATATAAATATATATATATATATATATATATATATATATATATATATATATATATATATATATATATATATATATATATAATATATTTATATATATATATATGTATATATATATATATATATATATATATATTGCACCATGACAGCAACCAATACGTGCACCATGACAGCAACCACCCACCCACCACCACGAAAAGAATACCTACCGGAATTAATAAAAGGCTATCGATGCTGTCATCTAGCAAAGCTGAATTCGACCAAGCAACCCCCCCCGTACCAGAAAGCACTTGATGAAAGCGGATACAACTTCACCCTCACCTATGAACCCACTCCAGGAAACCAACCAAAAAAGAGCAGAAAACGAAACAACATCATCTGGTACAATCCGCCATTCAGCAAAGATGTCTCAACCAACATCGGCCGCAAGTTCCTCACTCTGATCAACAAACACTTCCCCAAAGGCAACACCCTAAGAAAAATATTCAACAAGAACAACATTAAATTGAGCTACAGCTGTATGAACAACATGCAACAAATCATTTCAAACCACAACAAAGCAATTGCAAAAGGACTGCCTACCCCCAGACTAAACGACTCTGAAACCAATAATGAATGTAACTGTCGCAAGAAACCTGATTGCCCTCTCAACGGAAGGTGCTTACAGACATCAGTCGTTTACCAAGCAAAGGTGACACGCAAGGACATTAACACATCCGACACGTACGTAGGATTAACCGAAGGAGCGTTCAAAACAAGATGGAATAATCACAACGCCTCCTTTAGAAACCAGACTTTGCGGAATTCTACAGAACTCAGCAAACACATTTGGAACCTCAAAGACAATAATGTTGAATATTCAATAACATGGCAAATTCTTGCATCCAGCACACCTTACAACAGTGGTTATAAAAGATGCAACCTATGCTTAAAAGAGAAACTGTTTATTATATATCATCCAGATCTATCATCCCTCAACAAGCGCAGTGAAATCATTTCAACATGCCGCCACAGAAGGAAACACCTCCTAGGTAACACATGAGCCAATCACTACACCCTACGCCTGCTTGTACCCACCCACCCTGTGCCCTATATAAACCATTGTATGTGAATACTTCCATTAAAATCTCCTGATGATTGAGGGAACCCCTCATGAAACAGTTCTGTAGAGATGAAGTAGTCTTGTGATTTTTTTCCCACACCTACATATATATATATATATATATATATATATATATATATATATATATATGCCTCGCTGTTGCCCCCTGCGGGGTGGCGGGAGTACTGCATACATCATCAACCCTAGTTTTAATGGTTTCATAAAGCCTATTTGGGTGATGTTTGACAGGCCAAATGAAAAGCTTTGGCAGGCCGGATGAGGCCCACAGGCCGGTTGTTGAATAAACCTGGTGTGCGTTAATGAAAATGTCTCTAAATGCACCAGATGAAATTGTAGAAATAAAATGAAAATAAAGATATCTATTTTTTTCCACCGTAATAAGCCCGGATTAGGTTGCATGTTACCTCACACATTGTTCGTGCTTCTCCCCTCCAAACTCTTTCCTGTCATGAGGTTCTCCACCCATTTCTGATCGACATTTGCCGGAAAAGTGACTTTTGTAATTGTTTGATGAGATTCAGCACCAGAACTCTCTCCGTCTCTCTTCAATTGTCATCTGTGACGTGCTCTGGTTTTCACACCAGGTGAGGATTAGATGCATTTTGAGTGTTTTTTAAAGAAGTTCATATGATCTGTTGATACAGGTTGCTCATGAAGTTGATAACATAAAATCGAAGGGCGTAATTAACTTTGATATAAATCTTGTTAGCAAATTTTTTCTTTGTTTAATTTATTTACTTTGATAAAATAAATAAAACATTTAATCTACATTTTAGGTGTGAAGTAAATTCTAAATCCTCCATGAAAATGTACTCTGAATGATAATAATAGGCCCTGCGATGAGGTAGCGACTTGTCCAGGGTGTACCCAGCCTTCCGCCCGATTGTAGCTGAGATAGGCACCAGTGCCGCCCGCGACCTCAAAGGGAATAAGCGGTAGAAATGGATGGATGGATGATAATAATAGATAAAAAGTTTTTCCAGACACTCAAAGTGCTTCACAGAGAACTGAGAAGCCATAATTAATTCACTCCACATTCACACGTTTAAGGTGGTAAGCTACATTTGTGGCCACAGCTGCCCTGGAGTAGTCTGACAGAAGAATGACTGCCAATTTGTGCCTAGCAAAGATTCATCCACATTCATACAACAGTGCGAGTAAAGGGGATGAAGTGTCTTGCCCAAGCGGCCGCGACTAGGATGGTGGAAGCTGAATTCGAACCAAGAACCCTCAAGTTGCTGGACAGGTACTCTACCATTTGAGCCACACCGCTCCGATGATATGTTCACCTCTGTTTTGTTTGAAGTATTATATTCAGACAAATAATTTGATATTGGATATATATTCCTCCATATTGGCTCGGTGGAACAGGGGTTAGTGCTCATGGTGCCTCACAATAAGAAGGTCCTAGGTTCGTCTTTCTGTGTGGAGTTTGCATGTTCTCCCCGTGACTGCGTGGATTATTTCCGGGTACTGCGGCTTCTTCCCACCTCCAAAAACATGCACCTGGGGATAGGTTGATCGGCAACACTAAATGGTCCCTAGTGTGATTGTGAGTGTAAACGTTGTGGAAAATGGATGGATGGATTGGCAGCCACATTCATTTATTTATTTACAAAACCCAAAACCAGTGAAGTTTTGGAGTAACATATGTTGCCATCCAAGCAACTTAGTCGTGGACGCCCCTGCTTATTTCAGCAAGACAATGAATGCCAAGCCACGTGTTACAACAGCATGGCTTCATAGTAAAAGAGTGTGGGTACTAGACTGGCCTGCCTGTAGTCCTGACCTGTCTCCCATTGAATATGTGTGGCGGAATATGAAGACTCAAATACAACAACAGGGACCCCGGACTGTTGAAACACTTAAGCTGTACATCAAGCAAGAATGGGAATGAATTCCATCTGAAAAGTTTCCAAAATTTTACTGAGTGTTGCATCATGTTGCTGCCATTAAATTCAAAGATGATGATTATTTACCAAAAAAAATGTTCTCTGTTCGAACATAAAATATCTTTTCTTTGCAGTTTATTCAATTGAATATAAGTTAAAAAGGATTTACAAATCATTGTATTCTGTTTTTATTTACGAATTACACAACGGGCCAACTTAATTGGTTTTGGGTTTTGTATAACAGCGTTCTTGCATCAGACTCAAAAAACAAAAATGCTGGCTGCCTCACTGATAAAACCTGTCGGCAACATGGATCTGCTTCTCACAGAGTGGCGAGTCAGAGTCCTGCATAGACATTGCTGTATAGAGTCGTCAGGGACATCAGTCAGGGAAAATGATCAAACTACATAAATAACATATTGTAATTTTATCTTGAAGGATTGAAAATTAACACCAATGAGTTGACTGATGAACATTATCACATCATTTATTCAGACATTATAAATAACGACATATAAAGATAGAATATTATTAACCGCAACAGGTAATTGTAAAAAAAAAAAAATCTAACAACATTATGATTTGTGCTGTTTCAAAATGTGCTTAGTCTATTTTTAAACAAACAAAAAAAAAACAATCTGAAGTTGTCTTTATTTTTAAGTTATCGTGCTGTGATTTTACCAGTCCGGCCCACCTGGGGGTAGATTTTTCTCCATGCAGCCCACGATCTAAAACGAGTTTGACACTCCTGGTCTACAGTGTTTCCTTTCTCTATTTATAGTCCTATTATCATTAATAACACAGTCACACTTACATTAATCAGACTGTAGACTCTTGTCGTGACGGGGGGGTCGCAGTTTGCTGCGAGGATTGTTCTCCCGGGATGCAATCGGACTATACTGGACACAGCTTGAAGGTAGGAAAATTGTTTAATTATTCAAACTCAAAGTACTACAAAAAGCCCTCAAGGCGAAGGCACAGCTTAAAGCAGGAAACAAAAGCTAAGACTTAGCATAAACTATGGACATGAAACATGAAACTAAAAACATGAAAAAAACTCACTAAACTGTGGCTTGAAACAAATAGAAAGAACTACAGACATGAAACAAAAAGACTTACTGGACACGGCATGAATCAAACAGCATGTTCTATGGCAAGAAAAGTCAAAACAGGGCAGTGTCGCCAGCCCGACTAATTGGCAAAACAGGCTTAAATTATAGTCTTTGATTAGAGCAGGTGCGTGATCCAAACACATGAGACAGGTGAAACTAATCAATCGTCATGGAAACTAAAACAAACAAGGGAGCGCAAACAGGAACTAATGGAGTCTAAAAACTAACAAAAAAAATAACAAAACATAATCCAGACCACAGAACATGACAACTCTACAGTGTACAAACTAGAAAGTCATTATTTTGGCAATATTGCAATATTACCAGCCAGTAAGCCACGCCCCCAGTTACCACACACACACTCACACACACACACAAACAATTTTAATCATTTGGCAAAAAATACCGGACAATTCTGCAAATTTCATGGCTGGTTTACAGCGTGGACACTCCGTGATCACTTACGATCGCCAGACAATTCTGGATGTGGATAGATCGGGCCGTTTTGGACTGAAAGATGCGTGTACGTTGGACCACCTCGCTAGCATGGGAATACTTCGCCGGCTACATCCAGCGGCCTTTGACGCAGCAGAGTATAGTTCCAGCGGGGACCGTCAATGGAAGACACGTAAGCGGTGTGAATGAAAGCAGAAGCACGGATGCCGAGCGGGGCTAACAACAAAGCAAAAGGCACATGCACTAACCCTTGTACCACCGTGCTGCCCTTAGAATAATGTGGTGGGCCCAAAAAAAATAACATGGTGGAGCAGATAAAATGACGTGACCTGTCGACATTAGAATGATTTGACAAATAGGGTGGCGGGCACCGGACCTTGACTTTGACACCTGTGGCTTTTTGATTATTTCTCTGATTACATTTTTGGGCTATAGGTAAATAAATGCAGTTGCCCTTGGACGAATATAATGGATACAAAATTAATCCACACGTTCAATTTTTGAACCCAGCTTTTGCCTCCTGTTGAATTTTTGTGTCCTGTTCACATCTTTTGTCTCTGTGTCTCATTGGCCTTGCTCTTGGAGAGCCTGGTGGCTCTTGATTTGACCTTTGACTTGCTTCTTCCCTTTCCCTTTCCTTGCTCTCTGCCAATGGGTAGAGCACACACACAGCCCAGAGCGAGGAGTCTATATAACCCCGTCTTTAGACTCCCACACACACGGAGCACTCAACACTTGTCCACATTTGTCTGTTTTGTCCATCAGCCACCATGAAGACTATTTGGTTTAGTATTGCTTTAGCAATGTCAATCTCTGCCGTCTCCACTGAAGTCAAGGAAATTAAACTCAGAGGTAACTGTTTGACAACTTTTTATACACTTATGTCATTAAATGAACTTGTTTTATACTGTTTGCAGTCTTCCCAGCAAAGAGCATTGCCGGCGTGTTCCAGGTGACTAATCTGAATGAGCTGGACCAGCCTGAGTACGCCTTCAATATCACGGAAGCTCGCGATCTCTGCACAACTCTCGGAGTCAACATTGCCTCCAAAGACCAAGTCATGGAAGCCCTGGAGGGAGGTTTGGAAACATGCAGGTAAGACAAAACACACGCATAGGACCGTTTACCTTTCTACAGAAAAACAGACCATTAATTCAATGTTCCTTATGCCTAAGGTTTGGATGGATTGATGAGCATTTTGTGGTCATTCCCCGCGTCAAAGCACTTTCAAACTGTGGACAAAACCAGACGGGCTTGGTCCAATGGAGAGCTGCTCTTACCAAAAAGTTTGATGTATTTTGTTTTAACGAAACAGGTATGATATTTGCATGACAATTCACCAATGTGCTTTTAAATTGGATTTAAAGATATAATGGTTTTTTATTGACATATAAAAGATAATTGTGTTGGATTGGACTTACATGTTGGGTAATTCTGCTAGTTCTGTAAATACAAAAATGTTTTCTTAAAATAATAATAATCATCATCATCATTTAAATTAATTATTTTTGATTATAATGAATACATGCATAATGAAACAAATGCATCAATCAATACTGTAATTATTGTCAATGATTATGATGGTCATCATTTAAAACAGGTAATTATGTAATCAAATGGAAATATTATCAAAATGACCATTTTCATCATCATAATAACAATAATGATCAAGTTATTAATATTATTATAATTATTTTCAAACTATAGTTCCATTGACTTTAATGAAAACATTAAATCATACATTAAGTGCATCAATCAATAATTATTATTGATATTAATAATGATGATGTTGATAATATCATCATCATAATAATAATTATTATTATTATCGTCATCATTACTATTAAAATAAAGTATAAAGTCCCATTAACTTTAATGAATACAATAAATAAAAAACAAAAGTTTCAAACAATATTATTAGTAAAAATAATAAATATACAATCATTATTGTTTTAATTGATAATAATAGTAATTGTAATGTTGGTAATAATTATTATTTTGTATTGTTATTATTTTCATCATCATCATAATATTATTTTCGTCATCATCATTATTATTAAAATAGAGTATAAAGTTCCATTGACTTTAATGAATCAAATGCATCAAAAATGCAAATGTTTTTGATATTCATTCCCATGCAATTGTATTTATTCCAGGAGACTATTTTTGTGTAATGTAACACTAATTAGTTATCCTGTTGACAAAAGATCTCTCAGAGTCAATACAAGTGCTCAGCATTATAAACCATGTTTTTTATTCATTTGGTAAAAATAAAATTATATATAACCAGTAATAGCTGCAGGTCATTGATAACCAAAAAAAACAAGAGAATGCAAAATAGTGTAATGTATACCAGTCATTTTGTATTTTATCTTTGTTTTCTTTTTTTACCTGCACAGATAAGGCAGCTGAGCCAGAGAAAGAAATGATGACTTTGATTTCTGAGTCCCTTCAGAATCCCACACTTGATCCCTTGCTCAATATTGTCAACCTATCTTTGACTTCGGACCTCTCGATGCTGGCTCGTGTTGTCGGGAATGAACAAAGCTCCAGGAGAGGTATGCCACTCTTATTTCCATGATATCCACAACGTTGTTTTCACTTTGTATTCATCAAATTCTGACATGTGATATTTGACTGTTGCAGGAAAAGTAGTGCTCATCACCTCAATGTGTGCTGTCCTCCTGATCGCAATTGCCGCCTTTGCATACTTCAAAATGTGAGTTTTATTTGACAGGAATTGGTTGGCAACAAAACATGAATATAAATAAAATTGGAAAGACATTTTGCACTGCAAAATGGGACTTCTAAGCAAAAATCATACTTTGTACTGTATACGAAATAAAGGTAAAAAAAAATACTTATTTTTGTTAATACAGTTCCTAATATATAACAGGTTTTAGTATTTATTTTGACTGATGTAAAAAAAAAAAAAATTCTCCAAACATGACACCAGCAAATATGGTCAATAATTTTGAGACAGTGTCAATCAAAACTGAAATTTGTCAAGCATTCCAATACAAATCCTGTATTTGATTCTATATGTGGTCACATTGTTATATGACACAATGTCATTGTTATAATTGTGAACAGAAAGAGGACCTTTCGGAGAGGTGAGCCAAACCAGGAGGGGGACCACGTAGAGACCCAAGACTGGACAAGTGTGAAGATCGCAGAGAAAGACAACAGGACAACACGGAAGATGAATGGCTAAACTAAAATAATGGCGTATCGACTGCTGACTTGGTTGTTTTTACCACGGTGATATCACGTGATTTTGCACCACCACATTTTTTTAATTGCACTTGTCTATTGAATGCATGTGAACTGATTGTAATTGTTTAAATCAGGGGTCTCCAACAGCTGTAGCTTTCCACCTGATTTTGAGTAACACAGAAATACTATTTTAATTGCTATTCTATTCAGGCAGATTAGCAAAACATAGCATTAAAAGAATGATTGCATGGTATGGGTGGAAACATAAATCATAAATAAAGTACTATTTAAATTTAGCAAGTCGCAAAAATACTACAATTATTTGTTTTTTTTCAAAGTAGCTCTACAAAAGACAGAGCCCCTTGGTTTCGATACTTCAAGTACTGTACATGCAACAAGTTACAATTTAAGGACAAACAAGACGTTGTGTATTTGTGCAATCACATTTGTCCAAAACTAATGTGTGCAAAGCTTGCTCAGCAGATTCCTTTGTGTGCCTTGTGTGAACAGTAAAGGACATTCGGTATCTGTTTCAAAGCAGCACTGACACGTACACACTGTGTGCGCACGTTTGACCTGGTCAGCACACCTGCTGACTGGGGAAGCTTGTCTCATACTTTGCAACGTGTTCTTCTTGTCAGCTTGAGATCATATGACAACATATTTCTTTGATTGCATTGCAGATACTGGCGCTTAATAAACAATGTATATGAGTTACGGGACATACTCAAACTGCAGAGTTCATTGCTTCAGACTTGACAGCATCCACAAGAAAGCTGAGTTCATTGCACAGAGTCTCGTGTCTGTAGGCAATGCGAATCTGGGCCACGTTGGTGCGGCGGATGTCGTTACCCTCGGGTCCGTCTTTAAGATAGTTAACTCCGATGAAGTGTTTCTTTTCCTGCCCATGAAAAAGTAACGATATGATGATCCAAGTGATGAATGAAAAAGAAACAAACGCACCTGGTCAGACAGTCCACTTTGCAGCACACTGTTTCTGGCGATTTCACACACGTCACATGTGCTGAGCTTCCACAGCTGAGCGGCTATAGCGTACTCCTCCATCAGCGGCTCCTATATGAGGAAAAACAGGTCATCAGCCTTCATCTTTTCATATGGAAAATAGTTCATGCTGACCTTGAACAAGGTTGGGACAACAAAAGGGGAAAAGGCTGTGTTTTTATGCGATCAGCAGCATGCTTTCGCGGTCGAACTTGAGCCATTACATGTACGACATAAATAGAAAGCCTAACTCAAAAACACAAATCATATTGCGTGATGTGATATATCCGGGATGAAATAAAATGACCTGATTAGGATCAATCTCCACACTTGACAATGGAGGTAAATAAGAATTAGGTGAGGTTACTTTATTGGTACCCAAAGGTAAACTTGTTTTGCAGCCAGCAAGGCTTTTATTCGGACATTCGATAAACATACTGGGAGAGTCATGCAGAGTAAAGATCTGCAACAAGTACAAGTAATAAAAATACATTTTGTAAGATTATAAATTGCAAATGCACTCAAAGTTTAACATAAAAATGATATAATATAAAAACACCATCAGGCCAGAATAAAATACGATGAATAAAAAAAATAAATTACATAAAAACAAATATTGGCAAAATGGAACTATGGCTCGTTCAGTTCCATCAATTTCCATGTGAATCTTCTGAACTCCTGTTTTTAGGGACCGAATGTCCCTTTGGGACAGAGGAACCTATTGAATTTCTAGCGTTTTATTCAATCAATCATCATCAATCAATGTTTACTTATATAGCCCTAAATCACTAGTGTCTCAAAGGGCTGCACAAACCACTACGACATCCTCGGTAGGCCCACATAAGGGCAAGGAAAACTCACACCCAGTGGGACATCGGTGACAATGATGACCCAGTGGGACGTCGGTGACAATGATGACTATGAGAACCTTGGAGAGGAGGAAAGCAATGGATGTCGAGCGGATCTAACATGATACTGTGAAAGTTCAATCCACAATGGATCCAACACAGTCGCGAGAGTCCAGTCCAAAGCGGAT
This sequence comes from Nerophis ophidion, assembly GCF_033978795.1. Classification (NCBI taxonomy): domain Eukaryota; kingdom Metazoa; phylum Chordata; class Actinopteri; order Syngnathiformes; family Syngnathidae; genus Nerophis; species Nerophis ophidion. The sequence continues at coordinate 36,960,081 of NC_084612.1, forward strand.
TCTTTCTTTATTATTATTCCGCAGCTTTGAGCTGTAATTTGACCCTCTTAACATGCTTCAAAACTCACCAAATTATACACACACATCAGGACTGGCGAACATTGCAATTTAATCAAAAAAACCTAACCCCAAAACTAAAAATCGCGCTCTAGCGCCCCCTAGGAAGAAAACACAGACAAGACTACCTGTAACTTCCAGTAGGAATGTCGTAGCGACATGAAACAACAAACCTCTATGTAGGTCTCACTTAGACCTAGATTTCATACACTGACATCCTGCAGCAAAAATTAACAGGAAGTTTGCAATTCCACCTTCACAACCAAAAGTTTGTAAAAACACTCACCTTTGCCTCTTTGAGCTGTAAATTGACCCCCTTAACATGCTTCAAAACTCACCAAACTGGACACACACATCTGGACTGGTAAAAATTGCGATATAATCAAAAAAACCTAACCTCAAAACTCAAAATTGCGCTCTAGCGCCCCCTAGGAATAAAACACAGACAAAACTGCTCCTAGGAAGAAAACACAGACACAACTGCCTGTAACTTCCAGTAAGAATGTCATAGAGACATGAAACCAAAACCTCTATGTAGGCTTCACTTAGACCTACATTTCATATATTCACAAGCCCCAGCAAAAATCAACAGGAAGTTTGCAATTCCCCCTTCAAAACAAAAGTTTTGTAAAAACTGGTCACCTTTTTTCATACATTATCTCCTCTGAGCGCGTTTGTCGTGTCGGCTTCAAAGTACCACAGGAGAAAGATTGAACCCTTTTGATTAAAAGTTGATGAAAGAGTTTTAATTACTGCTACGGTTTTGATTTTATCAGCCTTCAAAGAACCGCTGCGCTGAAAACCATTTCAAAGATGGCCGCCGTGCGCAGACACAGTGAGGGAGACTTTTTTTTCCTTCTTTTTTTTCCGTACCGTCTGCTGCTGGTGCGCACGCACCAACATTCGTGAGGGAGGGGCTGTGATCGTCTATACCAAGATGGCTGCCAGGTGCCGTAGCTAAGCCGGTATGTTTTAAAGTTGACGTTTGCCTGCATATCGTAAAAACAACCGTCCAACATTTTACAACTAATTGTAATCTTATAGGTGCCGACCATCAGGGCCGAGTTGCGACAAGAGAGTGTGTCGATGTTAATTTATTACACCAAGTTGGTAAGTCTATCTGTTTGCTAATAGTAGCTACTCGCCGTACCCATGTATTTTTAATGGGCCGTTAGCATCGTGTTTTAATCCTGTTTCCTCCTATGTTTCTGCTCCGATTAAATTTCGTTGTATGTCGAGTCTTTATTTTGGGTACTTACATATGGTGCATGACTGTTGTGGCGTTTTAAGGCCATCTTCACTTTTTATGCGCCGAGTTGGTAGGTCTATCTGTTTGCTAATAGTAGCTGCTAGCCGTACCCATGTATTTTCAATGGGCGGTTAGCATCAGGTTTTTCTAACTTATATCTGTCAGGAGACACGTTATGAAAGGGAAAAACTACAACATTTATAATAAAAAGTAGTGTGTGGTTCTAACTTATATCTGTCAGTAGACATGTTATGGAAGGTAAAAACTACAATATAATACAAAGTAGTGTGTTGTTCTAATTTATATCTGGGAAGCCCAGACTTCCCTCTCCTCAGCCACTTCCATATATACTCGGTCCTGTCCATCGCTGCTTGCAGCTTTAATTATGTTTGTGTTGTATTGGGCAGAATGATGCTGTTGCATGACGATGCTGCCTACTTGTTAAAAAGTCAAAGTTAAAGTACCACTGATAGTCACACACACTTGGTGTGGTGAAGTTACCCTCTGCATTTTACCCATCCCATTGTTCCACCCGCTGTGAGGTGAGGGGAGCAGTGAGCAGCAGCGGTGACCAAGCTCGGGAATCATCTTGGTGATTCAACCCAATTCCAAACCTTGATGCTGAGTGCCAAGCAGGGAGGTAATGGGTCCCATTTTTTAAATTTTTGGTATGACTCGGCCGGGGTTTGAACTCACGACCTACCGATCACATGGCGGACACTCTGTCCACAAGGCCACTGAGCAGGTTGTGGCTCCCTCAGATTTTTTTAACACCGGAGTGGGAAAAATTAGCATTTTTGAAAATAGTTCTATAATTTCTGACTGTCTGTAAGACAGTGAATGTGCACACAGGTTTGAGTTCTGAGGTGCAAGAAAGGCAAGCAAAAGAGACTGGAACCTGTGTGTTCAGTTCAGCGTCTCAAGTTTGCGAACCCATGGGTAGACTAACCATGAATATTAAAGAGAAACATTAAAAAATTATTAATTTAATTTCTCATGGTCAAATTGGTTTCCCTGTAAAAGAAACAAAGAAAAAAAGATGAAAACGTTTGAAAGTTAAAAGCTGTATTACGATTTGCAGCTTTTTGCTAATATTCTTCAATGGAAGATGCCTTTCTTGATAATAAAGTTTCCAGACCCCTGGTGTAGCTCAACTACCCCTCGCAGACTTCATGTTTTTTCATCCCTTATATCCACAACTCTGAATTAAGTTGAGACAGAATCAACAGCACCTCTGCTGGTTGCAGCCGAGTAACACTCTCTATTTGTCTTGATTGCTTCAAGACACGACCAAAATAAAAAGTTAGAACCAAACTTTTTTTTTTTTTTTCAAACAGTGAAAAGGGAAAATAATATATTGTACAGTAATACCTCAACTTTAAAGTTCCCCTACCTAAGATAGTTTTGAGATAAATGATGCTTTAAGTTGCAAGCAAAAATTTCAGTTAAAAGCATCCCTGCCATTAGTTGGGGTAGCAAGTGTCACAGTGAATTCCGTAAGATCCATTCATTACTCCCTAGCATTAGCTTATAGCTGGAGATCGACATAAATTTGTTTTTCCAATTATGGGAAGGAAGAAAGTGGGTGTGGGTGCTGAGAATAAGTGGACAATATTTTGAAATAAAGAAAGAAATCATCAAAAACATGATAGGGACTGTCGCCAACTTGGTGTACTGAACCAGAATAAGTCTAACGCCAGCCAAGAACGTTAAAGTAATTTCTAAACGGCTGACATTTATCCATGAAAATAAAGAAAAACTGCTGATGGTGTGTTTGACCGAGGAAAAAAGGAACATACCGTGGAAGTACACGCTCAAAGGTAAATTTTGCACATTATTATTACATCACTTCATAAAACTACTGCAGTTGTTTGCAATACATTCTATAGTATTGTTTTTCATATTATTCATGTCTCGAAGACCTCCATGGAAAATAAAAACGAATTACAAAAACCGAGACTCAGATTTCCTTTGCCCGGACGCGGATCACCGGGGCCCCCATTTGGAGCCAGGCCTGGAGGTGGGGCACGATGACGAGCGCCTGCTGGCCGGGCCTGTCCTCATAGGGCCCTGCCGGGCACAGCTCCGAACAGGCAAAATGGGTCCTCTCTCCAATGGGCTCACCACCCATAGCAGGGGTCATAGAGGTCGGGTGCATTGTGAGCTGGGCGGCAGCCGAAGGCAGGGTACATGGCGGTCCGATCCTCAGCTACATAAGCTAGCTCTTGGGACGTGGAACGTCACCTCGCTGGGGGGGGGGAGGAGCCTGAGCTAGTTTACGAGGTGGAAAAGTTCCGGCTAGATATAGTCGGACTCACTCTGGAACCTGTTCTCTCGAGAGGGGATGGACTCTCTTCCACTCTGGCGTTGCCGGCAGTGAGAGGCAACGGGCTGGGGTGGCAATTCTTGTTGGCCCCCGGCTCAGAGCCTGCATGTTGGAGTTCAAACCAAGACTGGCTACCCAGATCTGAACCCAAGTGGTGTTTTGTTATTGGACTTTTGTGCTCGTCACAGATTGTTTAGAAACGAACACCATGTTAAAACATAAGGGTGTCCATATGTGTACTTGGCACCAGGACACCCTAGGCCGCAGTTCCATGATCGACTTTGTAGTTGTGTCATCAGATTTGCATATGTTTTGGAAACTCGGGTGAAGAAAGGGGCAGAGCTTTCTACAGATCACCACCTGGTGGTGAGTTGGCTGCGATGGTGCAATGGTAACACCGTGTATGGCAAGGATGGTGTTCTGCTGACCTCGACTGCGGATGTTGTGGATCGGTGGAGGGAATACTTCGAAGACCTCCACAATCGTACCAACATGTCTTCCTATGAGGAAGCAGTGCCCGGGGAATCTGTTGTGGGCTCTCTTTTTTCTGGGGCTGAGGTTGCCGAGCTAGTTAAAAAGCTCCTTGGTAACAAGAGTGGATGAGATCCACCTGGGGTTCCTTAAGGCTCTGGATGCTGTGGGACTGTCATGGTTGACGTGACTCTGCAGCATCGCGTGGACATCGGGGGCCGTACCTCTGAATTGGCAGACCGGGATGGTGGTTCCTCTCTTTAAGAAGGAGAACCGGAGGGTGTGTTCCAACTATCGTGGGATCACACTCCTCAGAGGAAGCTATGCCGGATAGTCGAACCTCGGATTCAGGAGGAACAGTGTGGTTTTCGTACTGGTCGTGGAACTGTGGACCAGCTCTATACTCTCGGCAGGGTCCTTGATGGTGCATGGACGTTTGCCCAACTAGTCTACATGTGCTTTGTGGACTTGGAGAAGGCATTTGACCGTGTCCCTCTGAAAGTCCTGTGGAGAGTGCTCAGAGAGTATGGGGTAACGGACTGTCTTATTGTGGCGGTCCGTGCCCTGTATGATCAGTGTCAGAGCTTGGTCCGCATTGCCGGCAGTAAGTCGGACCCAGAAGTAAATCTACTGCTTCTCTCGTGCCTTGTCCCCTGCCGGACGCGTCTGCCTGCGGCCTATCACTGGCCTGCCAGGCGGAACAGTGAGCACGGTCCTGGAGGTTCTGTCGCTGGCTGGCCGGCCTGCCTGGGGCTGGTTGTCTGTTGTTCCCTCAATACCGCACCTGCTGTTTTGGGTTGGGCTTTTCGGCTAGCTGGAGTCATACTTTGCTCCCGCACATACTGAGAGAAAAATATATTGTACATACAAACTGACATACATGCGCACATGCACCCAATTAATCAAACATACGTTTGCACATACAGACACAAATAGAGTACATATATACACACATACTGTACATACGTCCATACGCACATTCACGGTACAAACATACATATACTGTACATATATAAGCACATATGAATACATACACTCCTGCATATAATCACGTTCCACCATACATATATTGACGTTGTTCCCCCCAGGGTAAACTGGGTAAAACACAGCACACTTTTAAAGCTTAACCTATTTTCATTATAACAATCTACAAGGTTAATATAGTTCGCTTCTCTTTCTTCCCCTCCATGTATCTGCTTTAGTTTGTATTTTCAGGTTTTCATTACAAACAGTACAAGCCAAATGTTTGGACACAACTTCTCATTCAATGGGTTTTCTTTATTTTCATGACTTTTTACACTGTAGATTCTCACTGAAGGCATCTCAACTATGAATGAACACATGTTGAGTTATGTACTTAACAAAAAAAGGTGAAATAACGCAAAACATGTTTTATATTCTAGTTTCTTCAAAATAGCCACCGTTTGCTCTGATTACTTCAATAGGTAGTCACATGTAAGGGTTTTCACTTCACAGGTGTTCTTGAAGTTCATCGAGAGAATGACAAGAGTGTGCAAACCAGTAATCAGAGCAAAGGGTGGCTATTTTAAAGAAACTAGAAGATAAAAGATGTTTTCAGTTATTTCACCTTTTTTTTGTTAAGTACACAACTCCACATAGTTTTAATGCCTTCAGGGACAAGCCACAATGTAAATAGTCATGAAAATAAAGACAGCCCATTGAATGAGAAGGTGTGTCCAAACTTTTGACCTGTACTTTATGTATTGCTGCATATGAAACAATTGTATTGTTAAAAATAGAGGTAAGTCTTCTTGTTATTATTATTTATTATTAATATTGCTGCTTCTATTTTATTGTTCCATTTGTAGTGCAATACTGTTTATTGTAATTTCTGTGGTAATAATGTTTACTTCACTAATTGCTTTGCTATAATTTAAATACAGGCTCGGTGACCTTGTGGTTAGAGTGTCCGCCCTGAGAGTGGAAGGTCATGGGTTCAAACCCCCGGCCGGGTCATACCAAAGGTTAAATCACCAGGGAGTAAACATGGGGGATGGGTCAAATGCGGAGGTGTGTGACGATCGTTGGGACCTTGGCTTCCTTTTTTTCTTCTTTCTATTACCTCCTACTTTGGTCCGGCTGCACCAAACATTAAATAAATCAATTTAATAAAGTCCAATACAAATAAGGCAATAAGAGAATTATCCCACACTTCTCTTTTGAAAAGCATCTACATCAACTATATTATTTGCCTGAGTGGCTGCACAGGACAAAAAATGCACACCTGCCTAACATACTAATTGATTAGTGATATGAATGTTATGACCTAGATATTACCTTGGTGTAGTGGAACTGCATGGGGTCATCTGTAGATAAGGACACACAGAGGCCCTTGTGCAAGAACTCTCGTAGAGGGTTCTTGGAGTATTCCAGGAACAGGCTGTTGTTGCTCAGTGGAGACATTGCAATGGGTACTTGGGCCAAGTAGTACAGATACTGAAGCACGGGGCTCTAAGTTGGCCATAATGACAAATGTTAGCCTAAACAACAACTGTGTTTGTTACATGTTGAGTAATGTTTAGCATGTTTCTCCAAAAGTACAAAATACCTTCTTCAAGTTGAGTCCATGTGAGATGTTGTCTGCGGTGAGGAAGGCCGACACCAAATGTGTGATTGATCCAGCTTCTCCACAGTGTGGGCGGAACTGGAAGGTGCTCAGGCCATGCTCTCTATGGACAAACACAAGTGAATATGAATATGAAGAAATTCACAACATGTGAAAAGAATGAGCTCTTACTTTCTGAGATTGTTGAGCACCATGATGTTTGCATACATGTGGAAGAGATAGTAGCTGTACGGAGGGTTGTCATCTCCAGTCCACTCTTCAGGTTTGGGGCTCCTGAATGAGAACATGTGATCACTGTGCTTGGACTCATCATCTACACTGTCGAAGCCTGACACCTGTAGGGGATGGAGGAAAAGAAGCAGCAATATACAATCAGAATATAAATATTTATAGCTAACTTCTTGTCTTGATGTGAAATATATGCCAAAATTCGGATTGATCCATGAAGAAATCTTTTCAGTTCATCATTGCAATAATCAACTGATCATCTTTCAAACCAGGCTGGAATATTTTGACTATAAATAACAGGATGCTCCAAACAGATGCACCTAAAGACTTTCTCACTGTTCCAAAATGCTGCTGCCTGAGCATTGACTAGAACCCGGATAAGAGAATCTTAGAATTCCCACATTTCTAGCGGTCTTTTTCACATATTCATTAATTATCTTTCAAACGAGTGCTGCTCAATATTTTTCCATTATTAAAACACTGTTGAAAACATAATACTATTTATGTATTGAGCTGTATGTTTAAAGCTAGTTGTTGATGAGCACATGCTTCACATAAATATCTTACAAATCTCAAAATCAGTGAAGTTGGCACTTTGTGTGAATCGTAAATAAAAATAGAATACAGTGATTTGCAAATCCTTTTCAACTTAGAGTCAATTGAATAGACTGCGAAGACAAAACACTTAATGTTCGAACTGAGATACATTATTTTTTTTGCAAATAATCATTAACTTGGAATTTAATGGCAGCAACACATTGCAAAAAAGTTGGCACTGTGTTACATGGCCTTTCCTTTAAACAGCACTCAGTAACCGTTTGGGAACTGAGAAGACCAATTTTTGAAGCTTTTCAGGTGGAATTCTTTCCCATTCTTGCTTGATGTACACCTTAAGTTGTTCAACAGTCCATTTCTGGGCGTTGTTGATAAATGGCTTTGGCTTTGCATAGTACAGTTTTACCCTGCATGTAAAGATGTAGCGATGAACTGTAGTTACTGACAGTGGTTTTCTGAGGTGTTCCTGAGCCCAATTGGTGATATCCTTTAAATACTGATGTCGGTTTTTGATGCAATACCGCCTGAGGGATTGAAGGTCATTCAATGTTGGTTTTCGGCCTTGCCGCTTATCAGCAGTGATTTCTCCAGATTCTCTGAATCTTTTGATGATATTAAGGACCGTAGAGGGTTAAATCCCTAAATTGCTTGCAATAGCTCATTGAGAAATGTTGTTTTGAAACTGTTGGACAATCTGCCCACACATTTGTTCACAAAGTGGTGACCCTCGCCCTATCCTTGTTTGTGAATGACTGAGCATTTCATGGAAGCTGCTTTTATACCAAATCATGGCACCCACCTGTTCTCAATTAGCCTGCTCACCTGTGGGTTGTTCCAAATAAGTGTTTGATGAGCATTCCTCAGCTTTCTCAGTCTTTTTCGATACTTGCACCAGCTTTTTTTGAAACATGTCGCAGGCATCAAATTCTAAATGAGCTAATATTTGCAGAAAATAACAAAGTTTACCAGTTCCAACGTTAAATATCTTGTCTTCGCAGTTTATTTAATTGAATATAAGTTGAGAAGGTTTTGCAAATCATTGTATTCTGTTTTATTTACAATTTACATAACGTGCCAACTTCACTGGTTTTGGGTTTTGTATTCTACTTAAGGATATTGTACATCCTCATTACTTAATGTATTCATGGTAAATTTAAGGGTATACGTGTAATATGTTCTGGCCCGTCATTTGATTGATTCCAGCACTGCTACCTATAATATATGTATATCAACACACAATGCCATTAGTGTATTCAACACAGACAGGAAGAAACAAGTGCTTTCGTTCAATGGTCACTGAATGAGGAGTACCTGTTGCTGTTTGTCTACACTGAACTGACTCAACACTAAGCTCTTGATTGTAAATTTATTTTTAACCCCCCCTACCAACTCAATTATTCATTAAGTAACTTGCCACTAACCTATTATGTTTTACCTTTATTTTGATGCGTAAAGCTGCACCATATTAGGCGTATATGACCATTTAACCGCGATGTCATTTTTTAAGTATCCAGAATGTTTCCACCCTGCCAACTTCAGTTTTTCTTTTGGATAAGAAAAGTTTGCTGCTTTGTCCTACAGTCATTTCTAACTAATGTAGCATGCAAGTATGCCTCTCTATAGGTGCGAAAAAGTGCGTTCACTGCTGGTGTAACTTTGATTTTTGTTCTGTGCAGGTTGCGCCAAAAATAACGTACCAGCAGTATGTCCATTTATTCCTAGTGAGAAGAACTGAAACACACGGTGTTGTGCAGCTTTTGCGATTAAATAACCATGACATTTTTAATCACAGTTAATAGTAAAATGGTAATCAAAGCAGCTATACCAACAACTAGCAATAAAAAAAGGGGTGGTAAAAAACAACTAGAAAGTAGAAAGTGTTAAGGTGAGAAAACTGATTTTAATCATCTCTGATGTTTTAAGTAACATGCGACAAAAAAGTGCAAATATTGGATGTCTTTTGTTTCTTTACAGGACTGATTTCTTTAAATTTTTGCCCATTAAGTTTAAATGAAATTGTTTCCTCTGCCCAGATTTTGAAGTGGTGCGGTAGGTTCATCATCCTCCATGGTCTGTTGGTTTTAATGCCTGCTTTCAATGTTAATCTTATTTACGGCTTAAAAAAAACAAATAACATAACACCATTTATGTAACACCTTCTTTTTCCCTTTGATTAATTATTATTGATATCATAGATTAAAAAATGTCAAAAACGTACATATTTGAGGAACACATGGAGCTCTTTGTTATCCTGTGGGTGAAGAGTTGCCTTGAAGAGAGGAAGGAATATGTTCTCTAACATCTTGGCAAAATTGGGCACCAACTTCTTTGACTTAAATATGTCACTGAAACACAAAATACAAAATCAATGCCCATCAAGGAAATGGGAGTTTAGACCAAGTGTAAAACAATAGGCTGACTCACTATATTCTTGGCACTTGAATGATCCATCTCATGTTGGGAGAGTGTACTTTGTGAAGAATAAACCATTTAGCCAGACTTTGCCACTCCTCTGACGAGCTTCCATAGATGGACAGGCGTGGTTCCGCATGCTGGTATTTACTCTCCTCCAAGTCGTGGGATACTTCCTGTAAAGTTAAAGGTGGAAATGCAACATGGGCAAAAAACACTTCTGGCTTGATATACGTGCGGAATTTTTTTTTTTTACCTTAACAATGTGTGCAAAATACTCGCCGTTGAGGAGGTTGTCGGTTTTGAGGAAGATTTCTCTGAGTTCACTGGCTCCAACTGGGTTGTACTTGGAATTGAATTTATCAAAACGGTGGAATGTTTGCCTCCCCTGTTGGAATTTAGACACGCACGCACAATTACACACACACACACACACACACACACACACACACACACACACACACACACACCTACACAGTGTCTGCCTAAATGGTGACCATATCAGTGGGGGTAAGCATTCAATTAATGCATGTACAGCACAAGCAAATTTAATCAGACCTAGTGTGTGAATGTGAGTGTGAATGTTGTCTGTCTATCTGTGTTGGCCCTGCGATGAGGTGGCGACTTGTCCAGGGTGTACCCTTCTTCCGCCCATGTGCAGCTGAGATAGGCTCCAGCACCCCAAAAGGGACAAGCGGTAGAAAATGGATGGATGGACTTGTTCATTTAATAAACAATTCATTGTCAAAGTCAAAATGTGTGCTATTAATAGAAAATATTTGCTTTTAAAAAAGGGCTAATATACATTCTTGCTTATTCCCACTTCAATGTCTGTGCTTACGAGTAGTGACTGTACTTAATGACCTTTGCCCTCTACCTACCCCTTGCCTGACTGAAGTAGTATTTTATCTCATCAGCATTTCAATTTACATTTAGTTTATATTCTGCATGCATAATTTACAGCATTTCAGTTGAACATCCAACTCATCACTACTGGTCTGGGGCGGTTGTAGGCATGCTTATATGAGGGGGCAGTCAGAATTGTGAAGGGGGCATCATGTGTACACATCATGCTCCAGCACTTTTTTTTCTGTGCTTATAGTAACGATACTTTCTTCATTGAAATGGGTCTTTAGCTATGTGTCCAACACCAACTTGGAGTAGTGGATTGCACTTTGTCAGGCCTCTACCTTCAGACCTGTCCAACTTGGGTGTCCCACCTGAAGACTAAGCTCCTGCTGGTATAGCTCTTACGGTCACTGAGGCACGCAACCCCCCTGACAACAATAAGGTGGCAATCCCTCAAGGGGGGAAACATTAACAGCACTGCCATATTTCCGACAGGGGAAACAGAAGCAGGCGTCTCGCACCACAGAATACTCTAGCCATGGTCGTGTGCGGTACCTGGCAGGATTGAATGATCTTAATGTTGTACCAAATGCACGCTTTGGGTAGCCACCCAGTATTGGCTGAGATGGTGTGTTGCCATTTAAGTCACTGGGTAGCTAAGCAGGCTGCTTTGGGGGAGCGCTTGTTGGGGGGACGGAGGGAGCTGGTGCAGGAGAAACAGTGCTTGCTGGTGCTAAAGGTGCAGTATTTCTAGCTGCTGTCCCTGATGTACTAGCAGTAGCATCATTGCTACTACTACATGCAGGAGCAGGACTAGACTTTTTAAATGCTCTGAAAAATGGATGCATTACAGAGAATTAACTTTTTCTTTGTGAGCTGCTGGAAGCTGGAGCAGAAAATAAGTAAGCTTGAACAACAACAGAAATTACCCGCTGTGATTACATGAAGAAAAACAACAACAGTACAGGACTACAGCCTGGGGCGGGGCTTTACATAGGGGTCTGTCAGACACAGGTCACTTGTCTTCAGTTTGTCACATGCAGTGGACGTGGGCACTCATCTGGGCACAAATTTCATTCACTCCAATGTATGTGTGTTGCCCACTTGCTTGTAAATTGGTGAAAACGGCTGTGTTTTTGTTTTTAGGTGTCTTGGTCATATCAAGTAAAATTATAATTTGTTTATTACAAAATGTAGATTGAAACATTAAAGGTTGACTATGTAGAATTACAAGAAAAACAACAGAAAAAGAATTCCAGCAGTCGATTGCCAGACCGTTGCTAAGTAAAACGGGCCGTTGCTAGGGACTCCGCTCTGAACAGAGGACAGCAGAGGAGGACTGCTATGTTTCATTTTTACCGTCATTAACAGCATCATAAATGACTTGTAGCTTGTTACAGGGACAGTGGAGGCTCTCTGCCTTCCAAACCACTGCTGCTCAGAGCCTCCGATGTCACTGCTCTCGTCAAGTTGTAAAAAAAAAAAAAAAAAAGAAACTCCGTAGCACCGAAAGTCCACGACGATAAACGTGTTTATGACAGATAAGACTACACAAATACACCCATCCTAACAAGTATATGATAAATGTAGACAATTTTTCCTTTTCTTTTACTTTCATACTGCAACAGTGATTGGATGTTTACTGAGGGCTGAGGAGTGTGTACGGGTGTGTGTCTGCTGTGCAGCCTGTGGAATGTTGAATACACGCACAGCGGAGGGAGGGATGAGAGGGAAGCCGACACTACTATATCGCTTGTGTCCCTTTTTCGGCGGATTTTTCCGCTAGTGCAGATAATTTTGTCAACTTGTAATGTAGTAATTTTGTGAGTTTATTAAAATTTGCTTTCTCAAATTTTGATTTGAGGGGGCAAGCCATTTATTTAACCTTCGTCTTGTGTTAGGGTCGGCACCGACCCGTTTTAGTTTTTAAATGCATAAAAGAACCACATACATTTATTTTTATGCATCAAGGCTTTTTGACTTTGTCAGGAACCTCTATTTCAACAAAATAAAAGTTGTTTTTTTTGTTTCACTAAATTATAAAATGCTCTGGTTGAAATTATCACCTTGGCTGTAAAGACTGTAAAGCAATAAGTAGAGCCAAAACTGAACACACTGACGGCCAGCTCCTCTCCCAATCATGTGAGCTTTAGGGGATTCTCATTTTACCTTGTTATCTAGTACAAAAACAAACAAAGACGGGCATGTCCACACATTTGAGGTCAATTCAGTATAGAGTTGTTGACTTGCAGAGTGCACATTTCCAATTTCCAGCATGCAAAAATGAAAACAAGATTTACAGTGAGAGAAGTTCTGGATAATATTTTTGGTGAAAATGAGGTAGAGGACACAAAGCAGCATAGTGGTAGTGATATGGATGATCAGGTTTCTGAGGAGGAAGACAATGTGGAGTATCATCCAGAAGACACAGACAAATCTGATGAGTCTGATGAGGAGGCCACCGGTGGTGAGAAGAAGGACAATAACTTTTCAGGAGGATAGTTACCATGGTGGGCACAGTGAAGAAAAATAAACCTGTGCTGCATGCTGAAATATTCAAGGTGAAGGACAGGGCTCCTCTTCAAAGTTTGCTTTTACAGACACCACCAATGTTGTCTCATATTGTCCGAAAAAAAAAAACGGAATGTGATGCTTATGTCTACTCTTCACAAAGATGCATCAGGAAGTGACAAAAAGCCCACAATTGTCCTCAACTATAACAAGAACAAAGGAGGAGTGGACAACCTGGACAAGCTGACTGCCACTTACACTTGCCAGCAAATGACCAGGAGATGGCCAATGGTTGTGTTTTACAACATCCTCGATATGTCTGCATGTCATGCATTTGTGTTGTGGACCCACATCTACCAAGGGTGAAACTCAACCAAAAAAAAAAAAGCGAGAGAATGTTTTTTGAGGAGCGGAAAATTCCCTTGTCAAGCCACACATTGAGCAAAGGGTACGGGTGCCCTGAGACCCAGACACTTGTGCCTTGGTCAGACAGCTGCAGAGCTTGCCTACCACTCTGTCCACTTCATCATCAACACAAAGAGCATCTACGCCAGCATCCTCCTCAGCCATCTCTGCCTCAACACCAACCAAAACAGCCAGTGCCACAACTCCTCTCAGGCCACCTGATTCTCAAAGAAAGAGGTGTCAGGTCTGCCCAAGCAGTAAGGAGAGAAAGACAAACTTATTGTGCTTCAACTGCAAGAAATATCTCTGCAAAGAACACACTAAAAGTGTCACTTTTTGCCACACATGCATGTAAACACACACACATACACATGCAAGTTCTTGCTCACAGAGACTTTTACTCTGATTTAGTTTTTTTATTAGTTTAAGAACTAGTAATCTATTTCAATTGGTTTGATTTGCTTAATTGGTTGTAATTTGCTTTTAGTTGAAGTTCTGCTGCCGAAAATAATATTTTTTAGCCTTTTTCTTGGAAGTAAATATATATGGGTCGAAATTGACCCGTAACACCATAGATGATACTATAGTTAAAATTATTAAAATGAAAAAATAAATAAAACAAATTTATTTAAGAGATGTGTTGTAATACCCCTCAGTAATGGTCAGGTAACACAACAACCTTTTTTTTATTTATACGATTCTCTTGAAGTTCGTTTTACCATTTTTTTTCAATTGAAATCGAGGGGTATACTGACAAAAAAAGGCCCAATGGCCCACACCAAAAATATTAAAACCAATATTTTCATGGATAAGGAAACCTAACGAGGTAACCAAGAGATGAGAAACAAATTTGATGATAGATAATTGTTTTTAGTGAATTTTACAGCTGATTTAAGACATGGGTCAAAACCGACCCGTTAACATAAGAGATGGCAACAGAAAGCTAACACAAGAGGAAGGTTAAGGGGGCTCTACCCCCTCTTGCCCCTGCGTAGAGCCGGCCATGCTACTGGTACTACAGCTTTTACAGCATTCACTCTGACAGCACAAGTATCAAGTAACTGATACCTTTGTGAAAGGATTTCCACACGCCCAAAGTGTGATAAAACTTTAGAAAAATATTTAGAATGTCAGGCGCTTTCCTGACATTTTCTTGCCTTGTTTTTGTTCAGGTTTTGGACTCAATTTTGATTTTGGAACTATCTGTTTTTTATTTTTTGAGCCAGTGTGTATATTAATATATAAAGCAGTGGTATTGTTTCCTTACAGCATGTACATCCAGGGAGTCCACAGTAAGGTCGTAGGGGTCCATGTTGAGACTGTGGAACACCTGTTGGAGAGTGATCTTCTGACCAGCCTTTTCCATAACCACACGGTCTGAATCTGTGTTACATGTTTTCTGTATGAAGGTCAACAAGTGCTTCTGAGACATGCATGCAGCTGCATGGATATGTGTATCCACCTGGGTGGGAAGCAAAATGTCAGTGCACTAGTTGGGAAATAAAACCAACGGGGTGGCGAATGCATTACCAGAAGTTTACCAACCTTTCTGACGTTGTAGAAATCTCTGTGAGGTACACCTTTTAGTTCCTTGAGCTCAGCCATCTCATTGAGGATCTCATGAAGGTGGAACTTAGAACTCAAGAAATTCAGTCGTCTGTGGCAATACGTTTTTCTACAAATAAGAAAGGTTTTGATAAAAATAATGTTTTTGTTTTTTTGTTAAAACATAAGTCACGTTTGAGCTCGAACCTATCCTATCTGACTTCAGGCTTTTTGTAGCTGCGGACCGGTGGGGACCACTGCATTACAGGACACATAATGTGTAGACAAACAAGTTCTGAAGTGGCCCGCAAAGTCCTCGCAAAGGGCGTCTGAGGTTATTTTAAAAGCTTTATTAAAATGTGTCCATCCATCCATCCATGTTCTACTGTTTATTCCCTTTTGGGGTCGCGATGGGGCGCTGGTGCCTATCTCAGCTACAATCGGCCACCTCATCGCAGCAATCAAATGTGTACTTGTTAAAATAGAAAAAGTGGAGAAGAGGAATGGGGGTTGCTTTTACGGTCTGTGATGAATTGTGAGTAATGTTGAATTCTGGCCTGTTTGACTGGTATTGTAGGTCTTGATTTGTTGACATAAAATCTAATAATGTATTGTTAATTTGGATTTCTGCCATCTCTTCTCCGCACTCCTGCAATTTATTTTTAACTGATTTCATTGTTCCTTGTTTCTCCACGTAGGTGTAGGTTTTGTTTTGATTGTTTTTGTTAAAAGTGGAACTACTGAGTCCTAAGTTGATTTCCGTTTACAGTTAAAATGATAGAATTTTAGCAGGAGCGTTCTGTTAAATAAAAAAAAAAAAAATTGCAGCCACTTTGGAAGTTAGGTAGCATTTCCTCACTGTTTTCACCGGGGGCCCCTGCTGGTCATACTAAAAAACACAGAATAGTGGTCAGACACAGCCAGGTCAACAACAGATGACACGCCAATGGACAGGCTATGGCTTATGACCAAGTCCACGGTGTGTCCCATGTTGTGAGTTGGTTGTGTGACATACTGCTTAAAATCAATACAATTTAAAACGTTTACAAACTCTCTGGATAAAAAATCTGAGGAGTCATTCTTCCATCCATTTTCTACCGCTTGTCACTTTTTAGTTCGTGGGGATGCTGGAGCCTATCTCAGCAGCATTCGGGCAGTAGGCAGGGTACATCCTGGACAAGTCGCCACCTCATCACAGGGCCAACACAGAAAGACAGACAACATTCACACTCACATTCACACACTAGGGCTAATTTATAAACAGTTAAACACAGTATGGGGGGATGATTAAAACAAAGGCCTGCTGTTCAAATGATGTGTAAATGTTGTTAAAAGATGCTCCATTTGAGGTCAGTGAGTTATTTAAAAATGATGCAGCACCCTCTCCTCTTCTGCCCCCTCCAGTAGAAAACAAAAAGTTAATATTTGGTGGGGAAGTCTCGGTAAGAACAACAGGTGTGTCAGTGCCAAGCCATGTTTCGGTTAAAAGAAGAAAGTCTAACTTTTTGCCTAAAATCATATCAGTCATTAAAAAAGTTCTGTTTAAAAGGGAGCGAATGTTTAAAAGTGCCACGTTGATGGTGACAGGTGGAGAAGTGGATTGTTGTTTTGGAAGATTTTTGAGAGAGTGAAGGATGACAAAATGTGTATCAAGGTGTCTGGTGTACTCACGTGTTGTAATGATGGCAGGGATGTGTGAAGTGTTGTTGTGAATGACAGGTCCAAGTCCAGTGACGTGTGTATGGTGGTGGGGGTGGACCTGAGTGTGTGGGATCTGGGACCTTGGGGACATCAATCAGTGACGGACATTTGAGCTGGTGCAGGTGTGGGAGGATTGGAATGCAACATGACTAATGCCAGGTTGGCAGACAACGTGCGGAATCCAGCTCTTGTTAAATGGATTCCATTCGGCCGAATGAGATGGCGTCTTTACCAAGACACATCAAAATTGTCGATGAAGCTTTTGTTGCAGATGAGAGCCAGGTGTTGAGGCTAAACAGCCTGCTGAAGCTTCCTATCCCTCTGCCGCGGGTGGGGGTGGGACCGTAGATGAAAGTGTTGACCTGCAACTGTAGGACGGTGTTGAGGAGGTGGATGAAGTCATGCTTAAAGAGTTTGGACTGCTGCTGACCGATGTCGTTTGTCCCTGCGTGGATGATTATCATTTTCATAGTCGGTGGGATTTTAGGTTGTCCGATATTTTCTCAGTTATATCCATATCAGTGGCACTGGAAAACGACAGGGTGAACCTGAATCATGCGGACGTGCCGCACAATGCAATCACCAATAATGAAGGTTGTGGGAATGTCCGTTTGATTATCAGGAGGGTAAGCTGGCTCAGGTACCCCGCCTCCCGCAGCAGGGTGTGGTCCATCATCAGGTGAGGGGACCAGGTGGAATGCCAGCGCATCCCCTCCTTAGCCAGCCTCCTGTGCTGGAAGGAGAAGGAAGAGCGCGGCGGCGCTCGACGGCCATCTGGTGGACATCCGTCTGCTGAAGCACAGAAAGCCGTAAGTGGAGGGAGGGCTGCAGTGTCTGTAGCACGGGGGATAGGTGTAGCTTCCTGGGGAAGGTCACGGGCGGCCTGCTTCTCGCTCACTTGTTGTAGAGTGACAAGCTCAGGAGAGGAGGAGTCTCAACGTGAATCCCGCTCGGAGGCCTACTCCGTGAACGACCACGTCTGTCCAGGGAACCCCCTTGCTTAGAGTGGAACACAGAGGTCGCTGGCAGGAAGAGGACGGGTCCCAGAGGACTGTGTCTCCATTTACAGAGGCGGGCTCACCGGTCTTCGATGTTTCCAGCCAGCTGACCATCGCAGACAACATTCACACTCACATTCACACACTAGGGCCAATTTAGTGTTGCCAATCAACCTATCTCCAGGTGCATGTCTTTGGAGGTGGGAGGAAGCCGGAGCACCCAGAGGGAACCCACGCATTCACGGGGAGGACATGCAAACTCCACACAGAAAGATCCCGATCCCAGGATTGAACCCAGGACTACTCAGGACCTTCGTATTGTGAGGCAGACGCACTAACCCCCCTGCCACCGTGAAGCCCCCAAGCTTATTCAGTTGTTGCTCTTTTGATCTTATGCATGACTTGTAAGTGAGACATCTTTTTAACTAGCATTTCGTGTGAGATGGCGTCGTCTTTATCCATTGTTGCCACTAACAGATTCACGAGTTCCATCCATCCATCCATTTTCTACCGCTTATTCCCTTTTGGGGTCACGGGGAGTTCGATTGTTAAAAAGTAATCTTCCAGTTAAGAGTTAAAAAATTAGCCTGTGCGTCAAGAGGGTAAACACTCTCATAAAAATAGCTTAAAAACATTGAAAAAAAGTGGATAAAAAGGAGCGCGTGCGGGAAAAGTGTCCATATGGTGTTATAGCTCTCACTTCCACCCAGAGACAAAGACAGGTATAATGATTTATACACTCCAGCATATGCATTTATTAATTGAACAGTTGTATAGATCTCCTTTTGAATAACGGGGGATTGTGAGAAGAGATTTGTTGATGTGTTAGGGTTCACGTGTAGTGTGTTTTCAGTACGTGTTGCTCTTTTGTGTTGTATGCTGTTCTATGTGTTTGCGTATTTTGTTTTCTCCAATGCATATTAAAGGTGTCAAATTAAGAACTACAGATAGAAATTAGCTGTTAGCAAAATCTGCTGCACACATTGAGTCCGTGTGAATAATGTGTCATAAACACTACAATATAAAGTAATACAAAAAAGAATATTCGAACGTTTATAACTCCTGTTATGCGAAGTCACCTCCCTGTTTGCCTAAATTTCAACCATGGATGCAGTAGAGACTGTGAAGCAAAGTTTTCTACAGGACCGCATCTTTACAGGATAGATACAGACTAAACCCAGAACAGATATGCCTTTTGCTTGAGCTTTGCCTTAATACTACGTACTTTTAATTCATGGGATCTTTTTACTGATAAAAACACGGTTGTGCTGTGGCTCACCTGTATCCTCAAGAGTAGCAAACCTTTACATGGAGGACATGGAAAAGAGAACTTTTAAGTCAAGTCGTTGTTACAGATATGTGGATGACACATAGGTTACAATCAGACGCCAAAAAGTGCAAGCCTTCACTGAGCACAGAGCTGATAATGTTCCTATCTGCCCACAGGCCAACAAGAAAGAGCGTAAGCATTTGGGGTAGCTCTCTAAACCTGTGGTCATCCCAGCTGGTCGTTAGTAAACAGTGCATCCATTTCTTTAAGGAACAAGAACAGAGTGAATGTGGAGGAAAAAGATGACAGATGCAAAAGTATTGTCATTCCATATGTACAAAGGTTATCTGAGAACCTCAAACCAACCAACCAACACAAAATCCCAGTACACATCAAAGTAGGCAACAAGCTGAGACAGAGACTAGTCACCAAATTGACAAAAACAATCTGGTGTATGCTATCCAGTGTAATGACAAATGCACTGATATATATATATATATATATATATATATATATATATATATATATATATATATATATACATATATATATATATATATATATATATATATATATATATATACATATATATATATATATATATATATATATATATATAATATATATATATATATATATATATATATATTGTGGAAACAAAACAACCACTAAGCTGAGGTATGGCACAACATAGATCGGCAAACTTTTCAGGTCAAGACTCAGCTGTCTCCCTGCACCTCAGGGAGAAACAGCACTCCTTGGAGGACAGAACTGTACAGATTTTGGACATGGAGGACAAATTGTTCGACAGGGAAGCCATTTATGTCAAGACCATCCCTAAACAGAGGATGTGGTCTGCAACACCATTTATCACCCACATTCAACACAGTCTTTTCAACCATTCCTAAAAGACTCTGCAAAAGCCTCAAAGCATTAACAGTTTTGTGCCATTTTTTACAACTGAATGGAATGCTAACTGATTTGAGGCTGGTAGTGGTTATTCCACACCAATCGTTTTCCCAACCAGTACCTCAATTCCAACAAGCGGAAAATTAAACTTTCACGGATGTCGTTGCCATTGACAGAGGGGTCTTATGCATCTCAACAGTTGTATCATAACAGTTGTTTTTTTCACTGCAATAGGGCGGAACCAGCCTTGCCTAGGCACACCTTCCTTGTTTTGGAGTATAAATAGTTGGGGTTTTATCACCAGCTGCTAGACTAGATCTTATCAGTCTATGTCAATGAGTATGAAATGATGAAGCCTACTTGGATGAGAGGCAAAACGTCTTCTGAGACAAACCAAACAGTCCAGTTGTGAATTTAGTCCAGTGTTTGAATGCCCTGAAAATACAATGATCTGGATGAATGAGAACATCGGTAGACATGTTTTCTTCAATCACTTCATCATCGTTCCAAAATGTTGGTGCTGTGTGTGAATGTTAAAAAGTGAACATTGATGACGTTAGCTAGGTTTGTTGCTATCCAGGTGGAACAAACCATTTTTGTATTTCTGATAGGGGGTGTTCTTTGACTTTCTTAATTTGATTCAGACTAACAAATTTAATTTTCAAGTATTTGTTAATGTCATTTGTTCATGTTATTTTTACAACTTACACATTTAAATGACATAAAAAAACATGAACATTGTTTCTATATGTGTGTTACGGTGTTTAAATTACTGATTTCTAATGGCATCATGATTTGGTAGTGTAACAAACAGTTCAGGGTGTCCCAAGTTTACAGAGAGTGAGGAGGAGTTTTGTCCTTTCAGAATTGCCGTAGGGGTGGTGACGTAGTGTGTGTGTTGTTGTGGAGAGAGAGTTAACAAGGAGTACACATTAAAGAAGCTGTGACTACCGGACCTGATCTAATGTCTCCCGTTTATTATTTTATTATATAAGTACACTGTATAGGCGAACTCAGGACACTCGGCTACATTGGTGGCAGCGGTGGGATCCTTTTAACCGCTGTGTTGAAAAAAAAGAAAGTTTTACACAGGACACGTGAGTTCACAGTTAGCTGCACCAGTATAGTTAGCTGCTAAGCTTCCCGGCTATTTTTTTTTTCGGACATGTGGTGTGGCGACGAGGATCCTTTTAAGCCCGGCAGCTTGTTTGATAGACACTCACAAGCCATGAATGTCAAAGTGGATTTACCCGCCCCTTTCAGCGGCGACGGGAGCCAGAGTTTTCTCAGCTGGGCAAGGCAGTTGGAAGTAGCCGTTAGCGCGACGGCGGGAGCCGGCCGCGGCTGCGATGAGGAGCTAGTGAGGATTCTCCCGACTCGTCTCAGTAAGTCAGCTTTTCTGCTGTGGGACAGTCTCCCGGATGGGACTAAATCAGACTATGCTGCAGTGAAAGAGAGACTCGGGGCAGCTTTTGGGCAAAGACAATTAATGGAACGCTTCCGGGCCAGCCTATCTGCCCGGGTGCGTGCTCCAGGGGAGAGCTTGGAGGTCTTTGCTGCAGACGTGAGCCGGCTGGTCACAGAGGCGTTCCCGGATTATGGAGCCATCGCGCAGAGAGAGGAGAAGTTTCGGCGCTTTCTGGCCGGTCTCGACCCGGCGTTGAAGGCCAAGTGTCTTGAGCTGGGAGCGACTGACCTGGAGGAGGCTCTGCAAGTGGCGGAGCGATGTGAGAATGCCAGAGTGGCTCTACAGAGAGACTGTTTGAGTACCTACACTGCAGTGGGCCCCTCTGTGCAGTCTGTGTCAACGTCTGACAGCCTGCAGAGAGCCGTGGAGAAATTAACAGAGGAAATGTATGCCATGAAAAGTGAAATAAAAGAGATGTATGAGGAAAACCAAAGACTGAAAGCGCGCAGCATGGACACAAGGGGACAGAGGCCCCGTTCGTCTTCGGGGGGGCACTGTAGCTGTAACTGCGGAGAAAGAGGATGCCAGCTGAGATTCAACTGAGAGGGACACCGTGGCCGCTCCCCCGATCGGGACCAGTTCCCGTCCCAAGGGGGCTTCCCGTCACGGGGTTATCGCTCGGACCCCACTAGGCTGCCGGGAGGCAGGAGCCCTAGTCCGGGCTGGCGCGCCCGGCGTGAAGAAGAGCCCAGGAGACGTGGCGTGCATTTTCTGCCACAGGAGCGTAATACAGACGTCAACCATCAGGGAAACGGTCAGTAGCTGGTGTTGTGCCCCAAACACCAGCCACTCGGACTGAGGGCCCCGTATGTCAAGACTTTTTCAATGACACTACTAGCATGAAAGGTAATAACCATCCAACTTCTTTTGTAAGGGGTGTGGTTGAAGGTACAGAAGCCTTCATGTTAGTCGATTCAGGGGCCACTGTGTCACTAATTAGTGCTGATTTCCGCAAGTCAGTCCCGGCACTGAGAAACAGACCCCTGAAAAGGAACTATGTTGATACACGTGCAGTGAATGGACAGATGCTGGACACACTGGGTAGTATTGAGGTCACCTTCCGTCTGGGCCCTACATGCTGGCAGCACACCTTTTATGTACTGAGAGAATCCACCCAGTGTGTCTTGCTCGGACTGGATTTTCTAAGCAGGAATCATGCATTACTGGACTTAAGAAGGGGTGTTTTACAATTATGGGACATTACTGTCCCCCTGCTCTGGGATCAGGAATTAGTCCCACAATGTTGTAACGTGTCACTAGCTGATGTCCGAATCATTCCCCCGTTAAGCGAGACTTTAGTGCCGGTAGACATTCTCTCGTCTGCGGGGACGGGCCGACTTATCACAAACTTTGAGGGTTATCTGGAGCCTAACATTCCAGAAACAACAGGACTAATAGTGGCCCATTCAGTGAACACTGTGAGGGGCGGGGTGACTCTGGTCCGCATCCTCAACCCTACAGGGGAAGCGGTGGAACTTAAACGGGGGCTGCACCTGGGGGAATTTTACCCGGTGGCAGAAAGTGACATTTTAATACCCCCATGTGCCCCTATCTGTAGTACAGCCACCCCGACAGCTCCTGCAGGTCTTATCTCCTTGGAGGAGTCTCCTATTTCCACAGAGCAAAGAGCTGAGCTGGTGGGACTGCTACAGGAGTTCATGGATGTGTTCAACGTGTCAGGGAAAAACACAGGCAAGTGCACCCAAGTCAAACACCAAATCCGAACTGGAGACCACAACCCCATCAAGCAACGCGCTTACCGTGCATCTCCTGAAAAACGTGCAGAGATTGAACGTCAGGTGGATGAGTTGCTGGCGGACGGAGTGGTGGAAGAGAGCTGCAGTCCCTGGGCATCCCCTGTGGTGCTAGTGAGGAAAAAAGGGGGACAATGGAGGTTCTGCATCGACTATCGTCGGCTCAACGCAGTGACCATTAAAGACTCACACCCCCTCCCCCGAGTGGATGATAGCCTGGACGCGCTGGCTGGTTCCGTCTGGTTCAGCACACTTGACTTTTCAAATGGCTACTGGCAGGTTGAAGTAGCTGAGGAGGACCGAGAGAAAACAGCGTTCACTACCGGCAGAGGCTTGTATCAGTGGCGGGCCATGCC
This sequence comes from Nerophis ophidion, assembly GCF_033978795.1. Classification (NCBI taxonomy): domain Eukaryota; kingdom Metazoa; phylum Chordata; class Actinopteri; order Syngnathiformes; family Syngnathidae; genus Nerophis; species Nerophis ophidion. Next base: position 36,983,732 of record NC_084612.1, read on the forward strand.
TATGGGTCTGACGAACTCTCCGGCCACCTTTCAGCGCATGATGGAGCTCATCTTGAGGGGTCTGCCTTGGCACATTTGTTTGGTGTACTTGGACGATATATTGATTTATAGCCGTACCTTCGAGGACCACCTCGTACACCTGGAGGAAGTCCTGTCCAGAATTCAGTTAGCGGGTCTAAAGCTAAATCCCAGAAAGTGCCACTTTGCCCGGGACCACGTGGTATTTCTCGGCCATGTGGTCTCTAGATGTGGTCTCCTGCCCGACCCAAGAAACACTGATAAGGTGAGAACATGGCCAACCCCCCGTACCCCCTCAGAGGTCAGGGCCTTTGTGGGCCTGTGCTCCTATTATAGGAGATTTGTGAGTAATTGTTCACAACATGCTGCACCACTGAATCACCTGGCAGGGAAAAATGTACCCTTTGAATGGTCAGCTGACTGCGATGCTGCTTTCACTCACCTCAAGCAAGTACTCACCTCCTCACCAGTGGTTACACTGCCTAACTTTTCCCTTCCTTTTAAAGTGTACACGGACGCTTCTAAGGATGCTGTTGGAGCAGTGCTGGCCCAGGAGGATGGTGGTCGAGAGAGAGTAGTAGCCTACGCCAGCCAGGCCCTCACACACACGAAGAAAAGATGGTCTACGTTTGACAGAGAACTATGGGCTGTCGTGTGGGCGGTGCGTGAGTTTAAACACTATGTGGGGATGTCGACGTTCTCCATCATCACTGACCATCGCCCTCTTTTGGGTCTCAGACACATGGCTATTGATAATGACCCCACCGGACGAAGAAGCAGGTGGGTGCTGGAGCTGGATCCGTTCGACTGGACCATGGTGCACAAAGATGGCTCCCGCCATAAAAACACTGACGCACTGTCCCGTCGGCCGGCAACCCCTGATCCCGTGGAGCTAGACGCTACAGCAGCAGGACTTCCGTGGGGGCATCGGATGGCTGCCCGTCCGCGGACGGAGAGCAGGCAGACCTGGCTTCTCGATATTCTCTTTGTGGTGCTGAGGGAGAATTGCAGTCACTACAGCGTCAGGACACAGACATTTTTACGGTGCTGGCTTGGCTGGAACAGGGCGTTCCCCGTCGGCCTCGCGTGCTCCCCCGCGGGTCTTCCGCCGGGGTAAGGAATTTATGGACTGAGTTTCACCGGCTGTCAGTTAAGGAGGGATTGTTGTGTCGTACGTCACCGCCTGCAACCGTGGGAGAGCCGCAAATTCAAGTTGTGGTTCCCGCCTCCATAGTGCCGGAGCTTCTACAACAGTTACATGGGGGGCCGGCCGCTGCCCATTTTTCCGCGGAACGTGTGTGGGAAAAGGCCCGGCAATCTTACTACTGGCCCTTCATGCTGAGAGACATCCGGCGGTGGTGTGAGCAGTGCAGAGCGTGTCAGACCCGCCGGTGCCCGGTCCCCGGGCCAAGGGCTCCCATGGGGGGATCCCAAGTTTGTCGCCCCCTCCAGAGGGTGGCCATGGACATTTTGGAGTTGCCCTTAACGTCACAGGGGAACAGATATGTTCTAGTGGTGGAGGACTACTTCACTAAGTTTGTTACACTGTATGCACTGCCCAACCAAACAGCTCACACTGTCGCTCGCTGCCTGTTTGAGGACTATGTTTTGGTGCAGGGTGTCCCCGAAATCCTGCATAGCGATCAGGGTCGCCAGTTCGAAGCAGAAGTCACCCAGAGGCTGTGCCAGTTGCTTGGAATAAAAAAGACACGCACCACTGCCTATAATCCCAAATCTGATGGCATGGTGGAGCGTCATAATCGGACTTTGATCGACCAGTTAGCTAAAATGTTGATTTCTCACGGGGGTGAGTGGGACACATATATGAAGCAGGTCGCCTTTGCATACAACACGTCTAAGCACGCCAGCACCCGGTTCACCCCCTTTTACCTCATGCACGGGCGTGAGGCCCGGGTTCCTGCAGAGACATTGCTGCCCTCTAGTGTCCTGGATTCTCGGGGCTCGGGGATCCTGACGGACTATGTGTCAGTTATGGCTGAACGGCTGGAGTCAGCCTTCAGTGCAGCCAGGCTTAATTCAGTGGAGGCTCATGAGAGACAGAGACTGTATTATAACGAAAAGAGCTGTCATCGGGCACACAAAGAGGGCGCGTTGGTGTGGCTGAATAACCCTACTGAAAGCCGTACTAAACTGGCGCCACACTGGAAGGGCCCGTATCGAGTGATGCAGGTGCTGGTCTCTGGAGGGGAAGCGGGCTTGACATACCGCATCATCAACCCTCTGGACCTGATGGAGCGAGCCCAAGTAGTGCATCATGACAGACTGAAGCCGTACACGTTGCCTTTGCCTGCACAGGAGGTGCCTTCCTCTCCATTAGCACTTGGAAGCTTGCCTACTGTGGAGGCTTCACCGCTTCCCCAGGTCCCACAGTGCGGGGAGTTGGACAATGGACTGTGGGGGAATTCTTTAGGGTTTAGGCCCGGACTATCTCGCAGGGGGCGAGTGGTGCGACCTCCTTTGCATCTGCAAGATTTTTGCACGTTTTGAGGGGCCAGTGTTCTATCCTATGCAATACTGTTGATCAGTTAAAAAAAAAAAAAAAAAAAAAAAAATATTGTTACTTTATGTGTGCATTAAGATGGTGAATTTTTTTCTTCTCTGTTCTATTTCCCCTTGTTTGTTACCTATTTTGTTTGTAATGAAACGGGGACGTTTCTAATTGAGGGGGGGGACGTATGTAACAAACAGTTCAGGGTGTCCCAAGTTTACAGAGAGTGAGGAGGAGTTTTGTCCTTTCAGAGTTGCCGTAGGGGTGGTGACGTAGTGTGTGTGTTGTTGTGGAGAGAGAGTTAACAAGGAGTACACATTAAAGAAGCTGTGACTACCGGACCTGATCTAATGTCTCCCGTTTATTATTTTATCATATAAGTACACTGTATAGGCGAACCCAGGACACTCGGCTACAGTAGTGTTGACAAGACTTACCTTTCTGCTTTTCTACTGCTTATTGTCATATGATTGCTATCTGCATCAAACATTCTACGATCATGCATCACTATGGCTGTTTAGAGTAGTTTTAAAGTTATAAGTCTAAATTTACTACTGAATGATAATTGTTTTTTCCCCTCTCTTCTACAAATACAGCTTTGTTCTCAGGTTCTTTAGGAAACTTACGTGGGTCCATCTGCAATCATTGCCAGAACGTGGCTGAGATCTATTGCAAACGTCTCTAGGTCTGGATAAGGAAGATCAAGTGGACGATTTGCTCTGAGAGCATCAGCGCTGTCGTACACATGTATTATTCCATCCTTCATCTGCAGTTCATAGGTCAGGTTCTCTGGGATATTTTCCATACTGTAAGGATCCTCACCTTGTATTGGACAAGGGCACATATCTGGAGAGCCATAACATGGTTAATACTTAGAGCAAAAGACACCATCAGGCACGTTGAACTGTGGACTGTTTTCGACCTGGTTGAACTTCATCCTTTTCACACCAACTCAGATTTTCTGCCAGCCGAAGGAACTGGGCTGTGGTTCTGCAGAATCTATGATATGCTAACCTAGAATATTTCTCACGGATGAGCAATGCCTTGAGTAGACTTTTGGCTGCCAGCTCATAGTCTTCCACTGTGATCTGAATGAAGTGTAAAAGCAACACATTAGTTAGAAAGCACAATCACCAGTATTATCATCATGATAAATTAACCCCTCATCCTGTTACTGCACTCACTCCTGCGCAGTAATCACCGCTGATTGTGACCCTTTGGTAGTCAGGGCAGTATTCTTGTAACGATGAACACAGTGAGCTGCAGCTGGGTGACTGGAATTGGGAAAGAGCCCCTGGCCAATTCCAATCTGAATTGATTGGGACCTGCAAGGACATCGACTTGGAGCGAATAATCTTTAGGCTTTTTCTCCTGTAAAATAAGCACATTTGGTTAACTTGAATTCTTGTAAACATCCTAGTTTGAGTCTCAGGACATTACATCGATTGCAACTGGACTATTCAGTTTGTCTTGAAAGATGTTATGCCTCTCATCCAAGGCGGCATTATCAGTTCATGCCTGTAGGCTTAGATTGGTCAGATCTAGTCTTGGACTCAGATGGGCCGGATCAACACCAGACCCTCACAAACCAACCTAGATCTGACCCATCCAAGCCTATGAGCATTAACTGATAAAGCCTACTTGGATGAAAAGCAAAATGTTTTCCAAGACAAACCACACTGTCCAGTTGCAATCGATTGAATGCCCTGAGAATACAATGACCTGGATGAATGAGAACATTTGCAAACATCCCGACTGGATGTAAGGAATCTCTAAAGTCACTGTCCACATTTCAGAACTCTACAGAATTCTGATCCAAAGAGTGGGTCAGGGCACGACTTGATCATGTGCATAGTCATGTGTTTACCAAGACATAAGATGACTGGCATGCGATCGATCCTTGCTAGTTCTTAATGACGACCGACACATTTCATAATACAAATAAATGGAAAGAGTCAAAGTAATCCAAAACCAAAACCTACGGCACAAATGCTCATCGATGAGTGCAACTACATTTGTACAACAATAATAGATAATAAAAATGACTCAAACTGACGGGAAAATATCCACAAAGTCTGGGAAATTTCAAAAGGTTGATTGCTCTATGAGGGAAGGCCAGCAAGGGCCATGAGGTGTGGAAGAATTGTTCCAAAGCCCGACAAGGTACGAATGGGGTAGTATGAGTAACATGGATGTTCACCAGAGGGCTAACTGTGCGACGCATCTGCTTTTTACTTGGCTTGCTGTGTCTTACTTAGAATCTGAGAGAAGTCAAATTATCTACACTAGAAGTTAAATAAAGTAAGCTCATCAAAAGAATTAGGACTCAAGCTTCACCAAGCACGTTGTCACTTGTCAAAGTTAAAGGAGCCATATGTAAGAATGGCATGTGAAGTGATCATTAAATGGCCCTGATATGTCAAAAGGCAATAATAAATCATATTCTTTTCGAATACCTCTATAACTGATCACAGTAGTTCAACAGGGATATGCTCATTTCAAAATTGGATCTACAGCCCCAAAATCTTGTTATTGTTTTTCGATATCCCACCTTCCACCGTTTTAACCAATTAGAAAGTCTGTGAGTGTGTTACATCCAGGTTGCCAGTTACGCACCGCCATCTTCACCTAGCTACTACCACTGGTAAAGTTACTAAACATGTCAGACCTTAATAAATCTAAAACGCTTCGTTACAATTCTCAACTTATTCATGACAAAGCCAAGAACAAAATGAGGATTTGTATAGGGGATGCCTTTTCTAAGATGGAGATGATTGAAGGCAGATAATATTTTTTTCAACTGATGCCAAACTTGGTGATTTCCTCCTTGGTAGGTAAGTAAGACATTTATGTTTTCTTATTACTTATAATAAATGGAAATGGACATTAGCACGGCTGTCATTGCAATGTGAAACGTATGGAGACAGCTAAATCACATGATCAAATAATTCCTCATTTGTGTTTGCATATTGTGAACTACATGTACCAAGTTAAATGGCAATCTAAATCGTTTGAAACAGTAGCCTACAGGCATACCTTGGTAAAATGTCTCCTCTTTAATTTTGGGCGTACATTAGGCTGCTAATCATGTTCTACTTAGTTTCACAAGTATAACCATTGCTAATGTTGGTTGTAGTTTGTTTTTGTCTTTGTTTTCTGATAGTCCTGACAACAACTATATGATTGCCATTTGTTGTGATGTTGTACGCAGGCATGATGTACTTCTTTCTAAAAAAAACCCCAATTTTTGTGTAACATATGTTGGTTAGAGATTTGTTATTGGCTAAATGCTTGTCTATTCACCTATTGTCGTCCCAGCACCTCAACCCCTAGTAAGAGGCAGTGGAAGTTTGAAAATCCTTGAAGTAGCCCAGATGATCGAGCTGGATTTGGCTGCGTATCTGAAAACCTCAGTCAGCGAGACAGCAATGGCGCTGTCTTTTTCATCAAAGTTTAACGGATAATCAAACTTCACATTGGCTCATCATGTTGACATAACAGTCCCGTGTAAAATGTTGTGGATGAATAAATGTTTGTATTAAGTAATAATTTTTTTGACATCTGAGCAGGCTGCAGGCAAAAGTCTTGACTCAGCAGAGGCTAGTCAACAACATATGAGAGGAAGCTGCCCATATAAGTGCTTATGCCCCACTGTGACATCAAACTGTGCCCACTGTTAAAATAAGACTGCAAACAAAGCGTTCAGAGGCATACAAAACTGCCTGGAAGTTCACACCTAAATACTTGAACCATAGGATTGTAACAATATTTATAAGTCTGAAAATAATAAGATCACAAGTCCCCTTTAAGGATCAGAACAAAATTATTTGTTACGCTAAACATTGCTGCTACAGTTATAAGTGTTCTGATTGATAATTATCAAAGGGGAAAATAGTTAATCAAAGTCCCACACTGAGTCCCACCTTGGAGTTTTAGAGTTGGAAACCAGGCCTACCTCTTGCTGCTCTCCTCAGACTGCTGCTCTGCCAGCTCCTTAAGCAGTTCATGCTCTTTGGCTTGTTGGAGGCCGATGGGACAGTCCTCAGGCACCGTGAACAAGGACAAAGCCTCCTTATTGTCTTCTTCTTTTAGAGCTGATGCAAACACCTTCTCTGCCAGGAGTTGGGTCTCCTCCTCGGACTCACTCAGAGTGACCTTGGGGAATTGGCGAGGCATGTCTGCAAGTTGGCGGAGGACAGGGTAGAGTCAGTGATGGCAGCAGAATAAAATAGTGAGTGAACTCGCTCCTCTGGTTAGGACAGTCTGCTCTAACAAGGTTGTAATGTACTATTTTGTCAACAAACAGACCATGACATGGGACATTTCCTGCAAGCATGCAATGTAAGTCATACTGTAGCTGCTGCACAACATCACCACCTGGACAGCCAAGGGTATGCAACAGAATTGGAATATTAACGGTTGTTGATGGTTATTACTGTAGTTGTATGTTTGTAATTTGTTGATTGCAATTGCTGTCAGCCATAGATGAAAATGTTGAATATGTTTATTTTTATATAGTTCAAATAAATATATATGATAAATACATTTTTATTTTAACATGTTTTTTTATGTCGAACCAATTTTAATTTAACATTGAAAACTATTTTTTTGCACCACATCATGTTTATAATCCAGTCAAATATCTTCAGGTCAGGTTGTACTTCAAGTCCAGATCAAATCAGAATCAGGATTTAACTTAACCTGCTCTTCGCCACTTAGTTAACCCACATCAAAACATGACCAAATTTACAGTACATGCTGGAATTTGTGTTTACCAGTAGTACTCATGCAGCCCCAGACCATGATGCTTACCAATGTCTGCCAGCTGTGTAGATGGCTGTGCAATGTCACAGTAAAGCTATACTGCTATACAAAATGTACACTGACTACTAGTATGTCCACATTCCATTAGTATTTTCCCTTGAGAAGATATTCTGTAATAAATTGCATTTGATTTAGAGCTTGGCACAATTTTATATATGTGTAAGGCATTTGATACTGTCAATTGTAAAAGTATTCTAACAAAACAGAATAAATAAGGCATCGAAAATGCAATTGTGTTTTGTAATGGCTGTATAGCTATCTTCATGAGATGCATAGTCAAAAACCGAACTGAGCTTAATTAGTTTCTGGTGTTCCTCAGGGTTCCAAATTGGGATCTCTTGCATTTCTATTCTATTTCAATGATCTAACAAAGGTTTTGGAAGAATATACTGCTTCTTAGATATGACACTTGTGTTTCAATATCACCTTCTACTTTTGATTACTTGACAAGAGAAGAAAACGAAAAACGGTTTACAAACCCCGCTTCCATATGAGTTGGGAAATTGTGTTAGATGTAAATATAAACGGAAATCCTTTTCAACCCATATTCAATTGAATGCACTACAAAGACAAGATATTTGATGTTCAAACTCATAAACTTAATTTTTTTTTTTTTGCAAATAATAATTAACTTAAAATGTCATGGCTACAACACGTGCCAAAGTAGTTGGGAAAGGGCATGTTCACCACTGTGTTACATCCCCTTTTCTTTTAACAACACTCAATAAACGTTTGGGAACTGAGGAAACTAATTGTTGAAGCTTTGAAAGTAGAATTCTTTCCCATTCTTGTTTTATGTAGAGCTTCAGTCGTTCAACAGTCCGGGGTCTCCGCTGTCATATTTTTCGCTTCATAATGCGCCACACATTTTCAATGGGAGACAGGTCTGGACTGCAGGCGGGCCAGGAAAGTACCCCCACTCTTTTTTTACGAAGCCACGCTGTTGTAACACGTGCTGAATGTGGCTTGGCATTGTTTTGCTGAAATAAGCAGGGGACTCCATGAAAAAGATGGCGCTTAGATGGCAGCATATATTGTTCCAAATCCTGTATGTACCTTTCAGCATTAATGGTGCCTTCACAGATGTGTAAGTTACCCATGCCTTGGGCACTAATGCACCCCCATACCATCACAGACGCTGGCTTTTGAACTTTGCATCGATAACAGTCTGGATGGTTCACTTCCCCTTTGGTCTGGATGACACGATGTCGAATATTTCCAAAAACAATTTGAAATGTGGAATCGTCAGACCACAGAACACTTTTCCACTTTGCATCAATCCATCTTAGATTATCTCGGGCCCAGAAAAGCCGGCGGCGTTTCTGGATGTTGTTGATAAATGGCTTTCGCTTTGCATAGCAGAGCTTTAACTTGCACTTACAGATGTAGCAACAAACTGTATTTAGTGACAGTGGTTTTCTGAAGTGTTCCTGAGCCCATGTGGTGAAATCCTTTAAAGATTGATGTTGGCTTTTGATACGGTGCCGTCTGAGGGATCGAAGGTCACGGTCATTAAATGTTGGTTTCCGGCCTTGCCGCTTATGTGGAGTGATTTCTCCAGATTCTCTGAACCTTTTGATGATATTTTGGACCGTAGATAGATAGATAGATGGATAATACTTTATTGATTCCTTCAGGAGAGTTCTGTTAAAATCCCTAAATTTCTTGCAATTTCACTTCGAGAAACGTTGTTTTTAAACTGTTTGATTATTTGCTCACGCATCCTTTCTTGTGAAAGACAAGCATTATTTTGGGAAACTGTTTTTAGACACAATCATGGCACCCACCTATTCCCAATTAGCCTGCACATCTGTGGGATGTTCCAAATAAGTGTTTGATGAGCATTCCTCAACTTTATCAGTATTTATTGCCACCTTTTTTCAACTTCTTTGTTATGTGTTGCTGGCATCAAATACTAAAGTTAATGATTATTTGCAAAAAAAAAAAAGTGGATTAGTTTGAACATCAAATATGTTGTCTTTGTAGCATATTCAACTGAATATGAGTTGAAAAGGATTTGCAAATCATTGTATTCCGTTTATATTTACATCTAACTCAATTTCCCAACTCATATGGAAACGGGGTTTGTAATTGTTCTGAATAAAAGTTGTTATTAAAGTTAATAAATTGTCACTTAATATTAAAAAAAACAAATGTATGATTTTTAGTACAAAAAACAAACACAAAATGAAGAAGACATTAAATTGATGGCAACAAAATTAGCTTGGTGCCTTTAACCCAGGGGTCACCAACGCGTGCCCGCGGGCACCAGGTAGCCCGTAAGGACCAGATGAGTAGCCCGCTGGCCTGTTCTAAAAAGAGCTCAAACAGCAGCACTTACCAGTGAGCTGCCTCTATTTTTTAAATTGTTTTTATTTACTAGCATGCTGGTCTCGCTTTGCTCAACATTTTTCATTCTAAGAGAGACAAAACTCAAATAGAATTTGAAAATCCCAGAAAATATTTTAAAGACTTGGTCTTCATTTGTTGAAATAAAATCATTTATTTTTTTACTTCGCTTCTTATAACTTTCAGAAAGACAATTTTAGAGAAAAAATACAACGTTAAAAATGATTTTAGGATTTTTAAACACATATACCTTTTTACCTTTTAAATTCCTTCTTCTTTCCTGACAATATAAATCAATTTTGGGTTTTTTTTTTTTTATTGTAAAGAATAATAGATAAATTTTAATTTAATTCTTTATTATAGCTTCTGTTTTTTCGACGAAGAATATTTGCGAAATATTTCGTCAAACTTACTATGATTAAAATTCAAAAAAATATATATTCTGGCAAATCTAAAAAATCTGTAGAATCAAATTTAAATCTAATTTCAAAGTCTTTTGAATTCATTTTAAAATGTTTGTTCTGGAAAATCTAGAAGAAATAATGATTCGTCTTTGTTAGAAATATCGCTCGGTCCAATTTCTTATATATTCTAACAAGGTGCAGATTGGCTTTTAACCTATTTAAAACATTTTATCAACATTTTTAAATTAATTTTAATAAGGAAAAATGACTAATTATGTTCCATAAATTATTATTTGTTTTTTTTTCAAAAAGATTCGAATTAGCTAGTTTTTTCTTCATTTTTTTCGGTTGAATTTTAAAGAGTCGAAATTGAAGATTTGTTTCAAAATTAAATTTTTCGTGTTTTCTCCTCTTTTAAACCATTCAATTAAGTGTTTTTTTTAATCATTTGTTCTCTACACAAAACCTTCCGTAAAAGGAAAAAAAATGTAAGACAGAATGACAGACAGAAATACCCATTTTTTTTATACATGTAGATTTATTTATTAAAGGTAAATTGAGCAAATTGGCTATTTCTGGCAATGTATTTAAGTGTGTATCAAACTGGTTGGTAGCCCTTCGCATTAATCAGTACCCAAGAAGTAGCTCTTGGTTTCAAACAGGTTGGTGACCCCTGCTCTAACCAAATGGTAGGAGTTATTGATGATGAAAAATTTACTTGGAAACTGAACATACTGAACTTGTCTGTAGCAATATGATGAATTTTGAGTAAAGTTTATTTTTTATTTATATTATTGTATGTTAAAACGATATTATAGTTTAATATGTTCACATATAGTGTATTACAATAGTATTTAGTGTGTTACTTGTCAATCATACCTTTACAAAATCTTAACAATTATTGGGAATAATGATTTTTTTTTTCCAATAGACTGTCTTTATCTGCTCCTCCTATTGTATGCAAAAAAATGTATACATATGTACATTTATCTACTGATTTAGCAATAGTTTTCCCTTTTTTTTTTACATATTCTTCTAATGTACATACATACTGAACAAGAGACTATGGTTACTTTTATATAACATTATGTAAAACATCTATAGAAAGCAGGTACCCTCCCTTTTAGAATCAAGCATCACCAGCTCTTCAATTCACAGCTGCATTTTATTCTTCTAAAAAAAATTTGAGTCCATATTGGAACTACGATGAGTATGTTTGTCATATATGGTATGTGTTGCATTTGACTTGTCTATTCTTGCTGCTGTGATAATTGTGCTGGGGAGGTGGCTATACAAGAGTCTGCCTCACCTTTCCCGCACATCTTTATTGATTTACATTGCATTTTTTTTTATTTTTTTTTTTGCGTGCATGTGTGTCCGTGTGTGTGTAAATGTGTGTACAAACAAATAAACACAGGTATACAATGATTGCTGAAATGTGTCCGTACACCTGGGCTACTCAATTCCCGCCTGACAATGACAGTTCAGTTCAAAACTTGGGAGACAAACAGTTTTGCAGCAAATTCCAAAAAATTTTAGAGTGCTCTTATATAGATGAACTTGGACCACTGTAAACAAATTGGCAGATGCTAGTATTGATATTTTAACCTTGCTAGAAAACATAGAACACTGGGGTCCAAACTTGTAAGTTACCTAACTGAGGCTCTCCGAGGCATCGCTTTAAGTCCCCTCCTTTAGGTCAGTTAAAAAAATGTTTTATGTAGCTAAGGTGTTGCTGTAACTCAATTACTTCAGACAAAGTCGGCACTATTAGTGTTCGTCATGGTTGTATTTCAGGTTCTCTCCTTTTCATCATGTGGGCTTTTCAACTGGTGACTTGTGAGTTCTCTTCCAGAAACTTGTGAGAGACTCATATTTTTGCAGAAAATCCTTAAAAACAGCAAAGCCCTGCTGTAACCGACAAAATGAATGTAGTATAGCCCAAAGTAAAATGTGTGCCATAGAGGACACTTGTTTTCCAGAATGAAAAAATAAGCTGCTGTGTCTTTATGTAAATGTGGCCCCCAAAACTATCTGGTTGAATATCCCTGCTGTACACCTCTCACAATGCTGCAGATGCATAAAACTATACTTTATCCGTCAACTCATTGTGTTGTGATGATACAGTAGAAGACATTTTTAAGTCGTAAATCAGCAACAGAGACAAGGGGCTGATGGTTGCTACTTAACCCGGTGTTCCGCTCTCTGAGAGTGCTTCCAGGAAGCTTGTCATTCTGCATACACAACACTATCCAGACAACAGGTGTGTGAATTTCCTTTGCACCGCTGTGTACCATTATGGTGAAGTGATAGTACTGCAATGATTCATGAATAATGAAGGAGATATTATTTACTTTATCTGTGTCTTTCTCCTCACAACTTGTGATAATAATCATCTTGCTAGTTCGACTATAATACTTACAAACTCAATCCTTCACATGACTCAATCAGACTATTCTTTGTAAAAGTTATAACAAAAAATGCAGTAATTTAAGAAAAATGATCCCTTGAGTTCATAGATATTAAAACATGTGTTTCCATAGTAAAGCTGTGCTTCCACCTTCAATGTTGATCATAGCTATTTTTATGATTCTGATGTCCTCGCTTCAAAGCAACATAATCAACATTGTCTTCATGTATGAGGGTCAGACCCTCTCCATCAAGCTGGTGGCAGACTACTCTTTTGTTTTTTGACTGCCCACTGCTCTATTTAAGAAGTGAGTGGCATTAGGCAGTTAATCTTAAAGGTATGTCTGTTACGATTTAAACAGCTTTTTGGGATTGCTTATTAAATATTTATACTAAATAATGGTTAGCTTAGAATGTAGTTCAGTGTTGTTTATATATTGATGATGAATATTCATGCATAATAGGTCAGCATATAAGATATTATGCTTACAATTGCATGTGGAATAAATATCTGCTGAACCTGTTGAGATGTTGCAGATGTTGGAAACTTACGCTAACCTTCAAGACAGACCGTGATGTCCTGTTATTAAACAATTAAACAAGCAATAAAGGTGAAAAGGGGGTAAAGCAAGGCCAGGGCTTTTTGGAGATCAGTAATAGACTGAGTGTCATGGCAACTGTGATGATAGATCAACTCACCTGCCTGCCATCAATTCATCACCTGCAGCCTATATATGTTTGGACTTCACTCGGCGCGATCGCCAGATCGTTACACTACCTACAGTATGTGCCTGCCTCACCCTGCTAGCCTCAGCCTGCTCTCCTGGACCACAAAAGCCAAAATCTACAAGCTCCCTCCTTTCCCTCTTTGTTTTTCAATAAAAACCCTTGGACTTTGATTCTGTCTGTCATTTCTGCATTTGGGTCCACCAGTTATACCATTCGTGACAGAACGATCTGGTCCTCAATGGACCAAGCAGGTTTTGACCGTGTGAAGGAGTGTTACGTTGTCAGGTGTCTTTGAGTCTAGGGATCGTAGGAGAACGCAACATAAAAGTGTATAAACTAAATGAGGTGTAAATTAAAGACACCGAAGCCAATAATTAAAAAACTAAACTGTGTTATTGAAAGGTAAACATGGGGGACAGGGGTTACAACAAGACACAACACTACCCTAGCTTGGGAATCTAGGAGCAGTCAAAGGAATGAACAAAACATACCGAAAAACACCTCTGAAAAACAAAGGTAAGTTTACTAACCAAAGTTATTTAATTAGCATAAACCAAAAACCTACCTATCTACTCTAACCAGAGAGGGGGTCCAAAACCTGCAAGGGTTGGCACCAGTTAAGCGAAGAGCTTAACAAAAATGGGTACAAAACAAAGTCAAAGGCAAAGTAGATTCTATCAAGGCTACACACAACATGGCAGAAAAAGAATCCACCTCAGCCAGTGATGAGCAAGTGGTTCTAAGCAGGATAGGAGGATGAATGGTGGACAGGCTGAAAAACAGGTGAAATGAGGAGCATCTGGGAACAGGAACCGGTTGATTGGCAGCAGAGGCAGTGAATGAGTGTGACCTGTAGAAACAATAGAAGAAGAAATACAAAACAAACAAACCACCTCTATGTGGAATGTTATAAGGAGGCCCTTGCCAATCAAGGACAGCACTTGGGAAAGCATAATCAACTGCTACAGAAACGTATTGACCAGATGTCACACATTTCCACCCAGCTTACCACTCTCATTAATCAACAAGCTCAACCACCACCTGAACCACCTGCACGAACTGCACCACCTGCCGTCCCCCTTGCTGCGGAGCCTCCCATCCCCCCGCCTGATAAGTACTCTGGCAATCCTAGCACCTGTCGTGAATTTTTAACTCAGATCCAGCTAGCTTTTGATGCTCAGCCCTCTCGCTTTGGCCACGAGGCAGCAAAGATCGCTTATGTAACCAGAAGCTCCATCCTTGTGCCTTCTTCTCCTAACGGCTAGAACCTGCTGAGCACAATTATGATGTGGGCAGTAGGGAGCTGCTGGCTGTCAAACTCGCCCTGGGAAAATGGAGGCACTGGCTTGCAGGAGTAGAACACCCCTTCATCATCTGGACAGACCATAAAAACCTGACCTACATTCAGTCTGCCAAGCGCCTCAATTCCGCTTCACACTGACCTACCGTCCAGGAGCCCCAACATCAAACCGGATGCCCTGTCACATCAGTTCACTTTAGAGGGTCCCACCAGTCCTGAGCCTATTCTTCCTGTGTCTTATGTGGTGGCCGCAGTGACTTGGGACATTGAGTTGGTGGTCTGAAGGGCTGAGCAAGACCAACCGGACCCGGGTAATGGTCCTTATAACCGCCTCTTTGTACATGAAGCTGTACATACCGGCATAGCTCGGTTGGTAGAGTGGCCGTGCCAGCAACTTGAGGGTTGCAGGTTCGATTCCCGCTTGTGCCATCCTAGTTACTGCCGTTGTGTCCTTGGGCAAGACACTTTACCCACTTGCTCCCAGTGCCACCCACACTGGTTTGAATGTAACTTAGATATTGGGTGTCACTATGTAAAGCGCTTTGAGTCACTTGAGAAAAGCGCTATATAAATATAATTCACTTCACTTCACTTCACTACATTCTCAGGTTCTTCTGTGGGCACACATGTCCCTGTTTGCCTGCCACCCAGGAGTTGGCCGCACCAAGACTCTTCTAAAGCGACACTTTTTGTGGCCCACCATGGATGTTGATACCCGTGCCTTTGTGTCTGCCTGTGCTGTGTGTAATCCTCCAATCTACCACCTGCTTTTGTTCTCCATCCCTTGCCAGTGCCAAGCCGCCTCTGGTCCCTAATGTCATTAGACTTTGTCACTGGCCTCCCACCTTCTCAGTGAAATTCTGTTTTCCTTACTATAGTGGAAGGATTCTCCAAATCAGTTAATTTTGTGGCTCTACCCAAACTCCCACATCCCTGAAAACAGCCAACCTCATGGTCCAGCATGCGTTCCGTCTTCATGGAATTCCTTCGGATGTGGTCTCGGATGTAGGGCCTCAGTTCACATCGGAGGTCTGGAAGGCTTCCTGTCAGGCCCTTGGAGCTACTGTGAGTCTGACTGCGGGTTATCGTTCTCAGTCTTATAGGCAAATGGAACGAGCTAATCAAGACCTAGAAGCCGCCCTCGGATGTGTCATTGCCAAGAACCCCTCCTCCTGGAGCACCCACCTTGTATGGGTTGAGTATGCCCACAACTTCTTACTCTGTAAGATTTGAGGTATCCTTAAGTTACCTACCTCCATTGTTTCCTGCTGAGGAGGATGACATCTCCGTACCCTCAGTTCAGGCTCAGATGCGGTAAGTGCTGCAAGGTGTGGAAAGATGCTCGTGCTACCCTCCCCAGCTCTGTGTACCGAAATCATTGATATGCTGACTGACACTGGAGTCTTACCCCTGTGTACCAGCCAGGTCAGCAGGTGTGGCCTTCCTCTAGAGACCTTTCCCTGAGGGTGGACTCAAAAACAGCCCTACACCCCGGTATGTTGGCCCTTATGAAATTGTTTCCATTATCAATCCAACAGTAGTTAAACTCAAATTACCTTCACACTGGAGGATCCAACCCAGCCTCCATGTCTCCCAACTGAAGCCTGTTTCGACCAGCCCACTGTTCCCCCCCCCCCCCCCCACCCCCGCACCCCTCCCACCCCCCCACCTCCCCATGTCATCAACGACCACCCAGCCTACACTGAGTAGCCGGCAGCTGGATGTGCGCCGTAGGGGTAGAGATCTGTAGTACGTAGTGGACTGGGAGTGGTATGGACCTGAGGAGCGTAGCTGGACCCTTCCCTAATCTCGGCCTTTCACTGATTCACCCGGACAAGCCTGGTGGATCGCCTTGAGGCGTTCCTTGAGGGGGAGGGGGGGCACTGTCTCAGTCTCTGTCTATATGTTTGTCTCTGTGTGTGTCCTTGTGAGAGTGGGAATGTTTTGGGCGAAGGCTTGGCTCCAGCTCTCAGCCTGGCATGGCTGATCCCAGTTCCCTAATCAACTCACTTTCCTGCCATCAACTCATTGCCTGCAGCCTATATACATGTGGACTTCACTAGACGCAATCGCCGGATCGTTACTCTACCTACAGTGTGCGCCTGCCTCAGCCTGCTAGCCACAGCCTGCTAGCCACAGCCTGCTAGCCCCAGCCTGCTCTCATGGACCACAAAAGCAAAGATCTACAAGCTCCCTCCTTTCTCTCTTGGTTTTTCAATAAAACCTCTTGGACTTTGATTCTGTCTGTCATTTCTGCATTTGGTTCCACCAGTTATACCAATCTGTCAAGAGTGGTATAACTGTTTGTTTACTTTAAGACTCCCTTAGTTCGGTTTCAGCCCCCCCAGGATTTGTGCCTCTTGGTTGCCATGGGTGCTGATTATTTTCACCTGCCTCTGATTAGTGTTCGGGATGCTCACCTGCTCCCTGGCACTAATCAGAGAGCTATTTTTTCCTGCCTTTTGCCACACTCTGTCTGGCTGTTTTGTTTGCGTTATGGAACAAGTTACGTCTGTACACCTTTTGATTCCTATTCCTGTTCTAAGCTTCGCCATAGCTTCCCACACTATCGACACGCTTTTCTGTTTATTCTTGTGTTTGTGTTCGTGACTGATATGGAAAATAGATAATTTTCCTACCTGCGAGCTGCCTCCGGAGTTCCATGTGCATCTTGGGGAAACGATCCGTGCATCAACATGCGACCCCACCATAACAAATTCCTTAGTATTACCTGCCATATGTCTGTTTTTACCTGCCTGCAAGTGTTAGGATGACATTTGTGTACGCACTGTGAGTTAAGTTAATGTTCTATGTAATGATCCATTATTTTTGTTTTACTACGTTGTGTAATAATTCTTTAATGCATCATATTATATTGAATTATATTATACTATTGGCTCGACTGAAAAAAACAAGGTAAATGTTAAATAGAAATGAAGATTAGCCGTTTATTCTCCAAATGGAGTAGATACAAACAATAGCATAACCAGAGCTGGACAGAAGACCCTGACGTACAAAGTTTGGTGCGCTCTCTCTAGATCGCCCCTCTGCTCATGTGCCTTTGTCCTTCTTGTTGCTCCTCCCTGGTTGAGTTTTTTTTTTTTTTCAGATGTTATGGTGCAGCCTTTTAGAAAGCATAGACACAACAACAAGGGTAGCAAGCTAATGGTGCTCTCGCTCTCTCTCTAATGTGTGGCTTATGTGGACAATGTGTGCTCTTCCTTTGCATGCACTGTAAATGTGGAATTATGGGCAACCATTTATTATCTCTGTTATTGTCAGTCATGATTTCCCACTGCATGTGTTAATCCCATAAGAGTTTTTTTTTATTGCATTACTGGGGCACTTCACCGCAGCAACGGAACATTGAGCAAAAAGAGACCTCATCCATCAATCTATCCATTTTCCATCACTCTTTCTTAAACCAGAATGTGATGCTCTCTACTCGTCTTCTTTTTATAAAATCAATACAAATACAGTAAAGCCACTCATGACTTCTGCCATGAATGCATCACAGCCTGCCAAACTTGTATTTATAATACAGTGCATACAGTATATAAATATGCGTAACCTTATGAGATCTAATACGGTTGTTTGTATTTGTTTAATCTATGTTTTTATTCAAATTCTACCTTTACAAAGATATACTTGTTTTTTTCATTATTTTTTATTTGATCCTGTGTCCTTGCAAGTGACCTGATGCATTCTGTCATCAAGTCAACAGATGGCAGCACAACACTGTAGCATACATTTAATTACTTCCCTATTAAATAAGTATAAAAACAAGATTATGAAAAGGACTTTGCTCTCACAAAGATAATAGTGATTTATATTGACAGTGTTTTTGGTTGTAGTTTGCAATAATGTACAACTACATAGCACCATGAGAGATTTCAGTAATATGTTGGTTACTATATGAAAAAGTCTAAATATTTGACTATACCAACAGACATAGACATCAAAGTACAGTATGTTGTTTATGTTTTGGTAGGTATACACAGTATGTTTCAAGGTGTACTGCGCTTACAGTGATTATTGCACCATCAGATCAAAAACTCGTAAGGTAAAAATACCCATTTACTGTAGGAAGTAAAAAAGACACAATATGACCACATTAAATTAGTTTAAGACTTTAATATTACGCATTGTAACTGCAATATGTTTTCATTCATAATGCTCACCATATTATTATGCAGTTTTAAACATTTAACAAGTCATTATTAGTCATCCAGAGGACATATATCAGTGTGATTGTCAGATTGATGTCCACTCACCCTTTCAGATTCTGATGTGTTTCTAAATAGTAGACGTCCCCTTCAAAGAAACACCCATTCATGCCGTGCTCAACTATTTGATATCTGGCTACCACAGTGTAGTTTACGTCAGTC
Organism: Nerophis ophidion; assembly: GCF_033978795.1. Taxonomy (NCBI): domain Eukaryota; kingdom Metazoa; phylum Chordata; class Actinopteri; order Syngnathiformes; family Syngnathidae; genus Nerophis; species Nerophis ophidion. Next base: position 37,002,662 of record NC_084612.1, read on the forward strand.
CATCCTTAACTCTTTCATTGCCACAGCTTGCTTCATGAACAACATCACCCTGATTAAACTGCACCTAAATGTAGAATATATGTAGAGTATATTTATATTATTCATATATTATATATTGTATATATAATATATAATATATAATATATATAATATATATAATATATAATATTATATATTGTATATATAATATATGATACATATTATATTATTTATTATTATTATTATTGTCTATTGTGAGCGAACTGTGGTGCTGATTTTCCCCTAGGGATCAAGTATTTTCTATTCTATTCTACTCTAATTTATTCTATTCTATTCTATTCTATTCTATTCTATTCTATTCTATTCTATTCTAGAGAATAGACATAAGCCACAAGCCTTTTTTGTTGAAATGCAGGATGTGTGAATAAAAAAACCTAAAGCTTGATTCATTTATGTAGGGTGAGTCATAATCAGTTTCTGGTTGCCTTGTGTTTTCTTCCCATGTGCTTGTTTGTGTCTTGACCTGTTTCTTTCCCTGGATCCAGTCAGGTTTCATGTGTGTAGTCCAAGTGTATTAAGTTGCGTATGTACTTTGTGTATTTAGTTCTCGGTATGATTTCCAATCATTAAATTTTGTTGGTGGTGAGCCCTGTGCCAAGCTAGTCATTATATCCATGCCTGTTTTTGCATTTTAGGAATGTATGTTACTTTATATGTGATACTTACAAATCCTGGGTTCCCCCAGGGATTTTTGAAATAAACCATTTTTGAGCAGCACTCCATTGTTGCTTTTTCTTTTCTTGCAATTGAAACCACTACAGGGGCTTCGAAATGGGGGTTAAGTTCGGATGTTGTACGGGGGCCCCAGTCACAAAAGGGCAAATGGATATATACTGTAAATCCAATACAGTTGAATAATAAGGTTGCTTGAATGAAATTACAAATGTCTAGGACTACCTGCACGCCTGCACCCCTATCAAAATGTAGAACATTTGTTTCACCTGGATAGCAACAAACCCAACTTGGGACACTTCACTCAACACAGACGTCATAACGTCATTAAAGCTCACCTTTAAGCTTTCACACAGAGCCCTAGCCTTTTGGATTGAGTGAAGTGAAGTGAAGTGAATTATATTTATATAGCGCTTTTCTCTAGTGACTCAAAGTGCTTTACATAGTGAAACCCAATATCTAAATTACATTTAAACCAGCTTGGGTGGCACTGGGAGCAGGTGGGTAAAGTGTCTTGCCCAAGGACACAACGGCAGTGACTAGGATGGCGGAAGCGGGAATCGAACCTGCAACCCTCAAATTGCTGGCACGGCCACTCTACCAACCGAGCTAAACCGGATGAGGTAAGAGAAAAAATATATAGTAAATCTCTCTTTGGCAGGTAGAAAAAAGTTATGTAAAATTTTCACATTTGCGCCACATTGCACGTAACTGTGTTGTGCACAAGGACCCTAAATTAGAGTTAGCAACAGTGGAGTCCCAAGTGGGATGGGGTAGGGAGGGGTGGCCTTCAGCAGTATTTTGTATGGGGGCCCGGAATTTGGTGCTACTCCCGACGCCACATCTTGACCGTGACAGGGCAGACAATAGTCAGTGCCCTTGCGTAGTCCCTTTTACTCACCACCAACAATATGGTTAATAAAGGTTGAAGAACAGACAGGTGGTGCAGTTATGGTTGAATTCAGTTTCACCACAGCAATGTAAACCACTAAACGACCACTGACTCTGTGGAAATTCATTCAACCCCCCATTTTCAATACTGCTTGTCTTCATCAATCAATCAAGTTTATTCACAATACCATATTACAAATTACAACAGTTGTGAATATCCATTTAAGGATGGTGGTAAGTGAAAGGGTCCCACACAGATAAGCTATAAGAAGCTTTTGGCAGGGGGTCCAGAGTTTAGTATATCCATGGAATGCTGACACATGGTGGCAAGCACAAATATGCGATATGACAAAGACAAAATAGGAGCACAAAAGCAAGAATACACATACATACATACATTCAATCAAGCACAACCCAACAGTAGTCTACCATGTGACAGTGTTAATCCTCTAAAGCAGTGGTTCTCAAATGGGGGTACGTGTACCCTTGGGGGTACTTGAAGGTATGCCAAGGGGTACGTGAGCTTTGTAAAAAAATATTCTAAAAAGAGCAACAATTCAAAAATCCTTTCTAACTATATTTATAAGGGGTGTGGTGAAAAATCGATTCGATTTTGAATCGCGATTCTCACATTGTGTGATTCAGAATCGATTCTCATTTTTAAATAAATCGATTTTTATTTTTTTGTTTTATTTATTTTTTTTTTTTTTATTAATCCAACAAAACAAAACAATAAATCCAATTCCAAAACCAGACCTGACCCAGCAACACTCAGAATTGCAATAAACAGAGCAATTGAGAGGAGACACAAACACGACACAGAACAAACCAAAAGTAGTGAGAAAAAAAAATGAATATTATCAACAACAGTATCAATATTAGATAGAATTTCAGCATAGAAGTGATTAAAAATCCCTCATTGACATTTTCATTAAATATTTATTAATTAAAAAAAAAGGAACAATAGTGTCACAGTGGCTTACACTTGCATCGCATCTCATAAGCTTGACAACACACTGTGTCCAATGTTTTCACAAAGATAAAATACTGGTTAGCCATATTTTTGGTTCGTTTAATAGTTAAAACAAATTTACATTATTGCAATCAGTTGATAAAACATTGTCCTTTACAATTATAAAAGCGTTTTACAAAAATCTACTAATGTGCCAGTATGTCAGCAGACTGGGGTAGATCCTGCTGAAATCCTATGTATTGAATGAATAGAGAATCCTTTTAAATCGGGAAAAAATCGTTTTTGAATCAAGAATCGTGTTGAATTGAAAAAAAAATCGATTTTGAATCGAATCGTGACCCCAAGAATCGATATTGAATCGAATCGTGGGACACCCAAAGATTCGCAGCCCTAATATTTATTGAATAATACTTCAACAAAATATGAATGTAAGTTCATAAACTGTGAAAAGAAATGCAACAATGCAATATTCCGTGTTGACAGCTAGATTTTTTGTGGACATGTTCCATAAATATTGATGTTAATGATTTCTTTTTTTTTGTGAAGAAATGTTTGGAATTAAGTTCATGAATCCAGATGGATCTCTATTACAATCCCCAAAGAAGGCACTTTAAGTTGATGATTACTTCTATGCGTAGAAATCTTTATTCATAATTGAATCACTTCTTTATTTTTCAACAAGTTTTTAGCTATTTTTATATATTTTTTTCCAAATAGTTCAAGAAAGACCACTACAAATGAGCAATATTTTGCACTGTTATACAATTTAATAAATCAGAAACTGATGACATAGTGCTGTATTTGACTTCTTTGTCTCTTTTTTTCAACCAAAAATGCTTTGCTCTGATTAGGGGGTACTTGAATTAAAAAAATTTTCACAAGGGTTAAATCACTGCAAAAAGGTTGAGAACCACTGCTCTAAAGAAACACTAGCCATTCACATGAGGCTTTAGAGATGGGTGGTTAATAGGTATGATATCAGTTTCTTTTTGAAGTTGGAGAATGAATACAGCATCCTCTCATCAAGCCGATTCCAGATCTTTGGTCCCCTGCCTACAACACTTCGAGCAGTACATGCCAGTAGACGATGTTTACCTGATATCAGGCCAAAGTTACGAGTGTTCTGGGCATGCTGGGGACGATAGATAGGAACCAAGCTACAGAGCCTGAGATACAGCCTGTGGATGACTCGATAGGTTAGACAAGCATTGTGATAAATATTGAACTCTATCACTCTTAGGAGATGATAATAATGGAATAGTCAAGTGGGGGCATTAAACTTGGACCATGACAGGTCCTTCTTTTGCATGGATTCTAATTTGTGAAGGTAGCTAAGGAAGGTGTAACACCAAATGACATTACATTAGTTTAGATGTGGTTCAAAGAGAGTTTTGCTTTGAGTGAGTAAAGCATAAAGAGGAAGATACTGATTAGGGTCACAGTGAGCTGGACCTATCCCAGCTGACTTTGAGGCAGAGACGGGGTACACCCTGGACTGGGCACCAGTCAATCACATGACACATACATAACAGCACACATACATAATACATAATAACACTCACGTTCACACTTATGGACAATTTACAGTTTTAATATTAGCCCTTTTGCATTTTTTTTTGCAAGCACATATAATAAACATGCAAATGCCATAATGAGAGGTTTGAACTTAGAACCTTGGCGAGACAAACTTTATGTGCCCATCCATCAATTTTCTTCCGCTTGTCACTTGTTTGCGGAAATTACTTTTGTATTTTGAGGGTTTTAGTGATACTTTGAAGCATTGCTGCCAGCAACAAAAAGATAATCCAGATTGTAGGCGGTTGCTCTACTTCTTTTCCCAACGATCTCAACTCAATCTACACAAGATTTGAGGACAACGCCACCCAGCTGGAAGTAACAGTGTCTATGCCCAATGCTAATTACATTGCAGCTCTCACCTTCAGCACAGAGGATTTGGGGACTGGTGAGAGCCCTCAGGAAACAAGGGAGTACAGGGGCCTCATGCAACTAGAGTTGCATGGCGTTCCTACTAAAATGCACGTACGTTGAATTCCAGAAAATTATGTATGCCAGTAAAAATTTATGAATAATAGCAACAATTACCTCCATTATCAACAATACATTTGTTCCAAATGCAACAATAAATATATGTAATAATAACTTAAAAAGGAAAGCAGATCAAAGGAGGAGAACAAAGACAAGCAAACTGTATTAACTTTGTAGATTGTTATAGCAACAATAGATTTAGCTTTGTCAGTGTGCCGTGTGTTACCCAGTTTTTCCCAAGGTAAGATCGTTGATATATGTTTGATGAAACGTGATTATATGCATGAGTGTACTGTATGTATGCATATGTGCTTGCATATGTACAGTATGTGTATATGTAAGTTTGTACAGTGAATTATATGTACAGTATGTGTTTATTTATGTTTGTACAGAGAATATGCGTGTGGATGTATGTACCGTGAGTGTGTATGTATGTACTGTATTTGTGTATGTATGCGGGAGCGTAGGTACCTATGTATGTGGGTAAGTACCAATGTGTGCGCATATGTAAGTATATACACTATATTTCCAAAATTTGGTCGCCTGCTTTGACTCACATATGGCAATTCAAGTTCATCAACACCAGACTGTCATCCATGTCTTTATGGACTTTGCTTTGTGCACAGCTGCACAGTCATGTTGGAAGAGTAAGGGGCCAGCTCCAAACTGTTCCCACAAGGTTGGGAGCATGGAATTTTCCAAAATGTTTTGGTATCCCTGCGGTGAGGTGGCGACTTGTCCAGGGTGTACACCACCTTCCGCCCGATTGTCCCTAAGATAGGCACCAGCGCCCCCCGCGACCCCAAGGGGAATAAGCGGTAGAAAATGGATGGATGGATGGGTTTTGGTATCCTGGAGTAATCAAAGTTCCCTTCACTGGAACTACGGGGCCAAGCCCAATTCCTGAAGACAACCCCAAACCATAATTCATCCTCCACCAAATTTCACACTCGGCTCAATGTGCTGTTCTCCTATCAACCCCCAAAGCCAGACTCGTCCATCAGATTGCTAGATGGAAAAGCGTGATTCATCACTCCAGAGAACGCATCTCCACTGCTCTAGAGTCCAGTGGCGACATGCTTTACACCACTGCATCTCACGCGTTGCATTGGACTTGGTGATGTATGGTTTAGATGCAGCTGGTCGGCCATGGAAACCCATTCCATGAAGCTCTCTGCTTACAGTATGTGGGCCCTTAAGCATCCGCTCATCCCTCTGTCAGTTTACATGGCCTACCACTTTGTTGCTGAGTTGCTGTTGTTCCCAAACTCTTCCATTTTCTTCTAATAAAGCTGACAGTTGACTTTGGAATATTTAGGAGCGAGGACATTTCATGACTGGATTAGTTGCACAGGTGGCATCCTATGACAGTTCCACACTGGAAATAACTGATCTCCTGAGACCGGCCCATTCTTTCACGAGTGCTGATTCTGATCATTTGGATGGGTGGCCAAATACTTTTGGAAATATAGTGTATATGTATGAATAATTGTGTGTATGTGAGTACGTACTGTATGTGAATATATTTGTACAATATATTTGTCTCCCAGTGTGTGCGGGAGACAAGGTACGGCCCCCAGCCACCCAGAGAGCCCAACCCAAAACAGCAGGAGCAGTGCCCAGGGAACAAGGGACCACCGGCGACAGGAATCCCAGAGCGGCAGGCCATACACAGACATGCCCAGTAGACGAACAGGTACAGGAGAAGCAGGGGACAGCAAGCCCCCAAGCCAGCGAGAGACCAAACCCCACGCGGGCAGAAGGGCGGGGGGCTCAGTCCGAAGGGGCGGGAGACCACCCCGCCCCACCAGCAACCAAACACGTATATATGCATACATATACACACATACACTTATTCATACCTACATCCATCCACACATACACATTTATATACCACCATCTATCTATACATACACATATACATGTCTACATCTATCAGTACATACACATATACTGTTCATGCTTTTACAAACCCCGTTTCCATATGAGTTGGGGAATTAAGTTAGATGTAAATATAAACGGAATACAATGATTTGCAAATCCTTTTGAACCCATATTCAATTGAATGCCCTACAAAGACAAGATATTTGATGTTCAAACTTATAAACTTTTTTTTTTTTTGCAAATAATAATTAACTTAGAATTTCTTGGCTGCAACACGTGCCAAAGTAGTTGGGAAAGGGCATGTTCACCACTGTGTTACATCACATTTTCTTTTACAACACTCAATAAACTTTTGGGAACTGAGGAAACTAATTGTTGAAGTTTTGAAAGTGGAATTCTTTACCATTCTTGCTTGATGTACAGCTTAAGTTGTTCAACAGTCCAGGGTCTTGTTGTCGTATTTTAGGCTTCATAATGCGCCACACATTTTTGATGGGAGACATGTCTGGACTGCAGGCAGGCCAGGAAAGTACCCGCACTCTTTTACTACGAAGCCACCCTGTTGTAACATTGTTTTGCTGAAATAAGCAGGGGCGTCCATGATAACGTTGCTTGGATGACAACATATGTTGCTCCAAAACCTGTATGGACCATTCAGCATTAATGGTGTCTTCACAGATGTGTAAGTTACCCTTGCCTTGGGCGCTAATACACCCCCATACCATCACAGATGCTGACTTTTGAACTTTGCGCCTACAACAATCCGGATGGTTATTTTCCTCTTTGTTCCGGAAGACACCAAGTCCACAGTTTCAAAGTATAATTTGAAATGTGGACTCATCTGACCACAGAACACTTTTCCACTTTGCATCAGTCCATCTTAGATGAGCTCGGGCCCAGCGAAGCCGGTGGCGTTCCTCAGTGTTGTTGATAAATGGCATTCACTTTGCGTAGTAGAGTTTTAACTTGCACTTACAGATGTAGCGACCAACTGTAGTTACTGACAGTGGTTTTCTTAAGTGTTCCTGAGTCCATGTGGTGATATCCTTTACACACTGATGTCAGTTTTTGATGCAGTACCGCCTGAGGGATCAAAGGTCTGTAATATCATCGGTTACGTGCAGTGAGTTCTCCAGATTCTCTGAACCTTTTGACGATTTTACGGACCGTAGAGGGTAAAATATTGCATAGCGCATATTGCCCTTCCGCTTAAAAGGGGTGGGGGGGTCGCACTAATATACAACGAAAACTTTAACCTTAGTCCTAACATAAATAATAAATATAAATCGTTTGAGGTGCTTACTATGAAGTCTGTCACACCGCTGCCTCTACACCTGGCTGTTATCTACCGCCCCCCAGGGCCCTATTCGGACTTTATCAATGAATTCTCAGAGTTCGTTGCTGATCTAGTGACACACGCCGATAATATAATCATAATGGGGGACTTTAATATCCATATGAATACCCCATCAGACCCACCGTGCGTAGCGCTCCAGACTTTAATTGATAGCTGTGGTCTCACACAAATAATAAATGAACCCACGCATCGCAACGGTAATACGATAGACCTAGTGCTTGTCAGGGGTATCACCGTTTCCAAAGTTACGATACTCCCGTACACTAAAGTATTGTCCGATCATTACCTTATAAAATTCGAGGTTCAGACGCATGTTCGTCAAACTAATAATAATAACAACTGCTATAGCAGCCGCAACATTAATACGGCCACAACGACAACTCTTGCTGACCTACTGCCCTCGGTAATGGCACCATTCCCAAAGTATGTGGGCTATATTGATAACCTCACTAACAACTTTAACGACGCCCTGCGCGAAACCATTGATAACATAGCACCGCTAAAGTTAAAAAAGGCTCCAAAAAAGCGCACCCCGTGGTTTACAGAAAAAACTAGAGCTCAGAAATTATTATGCAGAAAGCTGGAACGCAAATGGCGCACGACTAAACTTGAGGTGCACCATCAAGCATGGAGTGATGGTTTAATAACTTATAAACGCATGCTTACCTTAGCTAAAGCTAAATATGACTCAAATCTCATCCACCGTAATAAAAACGATCCTAAATTTTTGTTTAGTACGGTAGCATCGCTAACCCAACAAGGGACTCCTTCCAGTAGCTCCACCCACTCAGCTGATGACTTTATGCAATTCTTAGGAAGAAAATTGAAGTCTTTAGAAAGGAGATTAAAGACAATGCGTCCCAGCTACAACGGGGTTCTATTAACACTGACACGATTGTATATACGGCGGATACTGCCCTCCAAAATAGTTTCTCTCGTTTTGAGGAAATAACATTAGAGGAATTGTTACAACGTGTAAATGGAATAAAACAAACAACATGTTTACTTGACCCACTTCCTGGGAAACTGATCAAGGAGCTCTTTGTATTATTAGGTCCATCAGTGCTAAATATTATAAACTTATCACTTTCCTCGGGCACTGTTCCCCTAGCATTCAAAAAAGCGGTTATTCATCCTCTTCTTAAAAGACCTAACCTCGATCCTGACCTCATGGTAAACTACCGACCGGTGTCTCACCTTCCCTTTATTTAAAAAATCCTCGAAAAAATTGTTGCGGAGCAGTTAAATGAACACTTAGCGTCTAACAATCTATGTGAAACCTTTCAATCCGGTTTCAGGGCATATCACTCCACGGAGACAGCCCTCGCAAAAATGACTAATGATCTATTGCTAACGATGGATTCTGATGCGTCATCTATGTTGCTGCTCCTCGATCTTAGCGCTGCTTTCGATACTGTCGATCATAATATTTTATTAGAACGTATCAAAACACGAATTGGTATGTCCGACTTAGCCCTGTCTTGGTTTAACTCTTATCTTACTGATAGGATGCAGTGTGTCTCCCATAACAATGTGACCTCGGACTACGTTAAGGTAACGTGTGGAGTTCCCCAGGGTTCGGTCCTAGGCCCTGCACTCTTCAGCATCTACATGCTGCCGCTAGGTGACATCATACGCAAATACGGTGTTAGCTTTCACTGTTATGCTGATGACACCCAACTCTACATGCCCCTAAAGCTGACCAACACGCCGGATTGTAGTCAGCTGGAGGCGTGTCTTAATGAAATTAAACAATGGATGTCCGCTAACTTTTTGCAACTCAACGCCAAAAAAACGGAAATGCTGATTATCGGTCCTGCTAGACACCGAACTCTATTTAATAATACAACTCTAACATTTGACAACCAAACAATTAAACAAGTCGACACGGTAAAGAATCTGGGTATTATCTTCGACCCAACTCTCTCCTTTGAGGCACACATTAAAAGCGTTACTAAAACGGCCTTCTTTCATCTCCGCAATATCGCTAAAATTCGCTCCATTCTGTCCACTAAAGACGCTGAGATCATTATCCATGCGTTTGTTACGTCTCGCCTCGATTACTGTAACGTATTATTTTCGGGTCTCCCCATGTCTAGCATTAAAAGATTACAGTTGGTACAAAATGCTGCTGCTAGACTTTTGACAAGAACAAGAAAGTTTGATCGCATTACGCCTATACTGGCTCACCTGCACTGGCTTCCTGTGCACTTAAGATGTGACTTTAAGGTTTTACTACTTACGTATAAAATACTACATGGTCTAGCTCCATCCTATCTTGCCGAATGTATTGTACCATATGTCCCGGCAAGAAATCTGCGTTCAAAGGACTCCGGCTTGTTAGTGATTCCCAAACCCCAAAAAACGTCTGCGGGCTGTAGAGCGTTTTCATTTCGGGCTCCAGTACTCTGGAATGTCCTCCCGGTAACAGTTCGAGATGCCACCTCAGTAGAAGCATTTAAGTCTCACCTTAAAACTCATTTGTATACTCTAGCCTTTAAATAGACTCCCTTTTTAGACCAGTTGATCTGCCGTTTCTTTTGTTTTTCTTCTATGTCCCACTCTCCTTTGTGGAGGGAGTCCGGTCCGATCCGGTGGCCATGTACTGCTCGCCTGTGTGTCGGCTGGGGACATCTCTGCGCTGCTGATCCGCCTCCGCTTGGGATGGTTTCCTGCTGGCTCCGCTGTGAACGGGACTCTCGCAGCTGTGTTGGATCCGCTTTGGACTGGACTCTCGCGACTGTGTTGGATCCATTATGGATTGAACTTTCACAGTATCATGTTAGACCCGCTCGACATCCATTGCTTTCCTCCTCTCCAAGGTTCTCATAGTCATCATTGTCACCGACGTCCCACTGGGTCATTATTGTCACCGATGTCCCACTGGGTGTGAGTTTTCCTTGCCCTTATGTGGGCCTACCGAGGATGTCGTGTTGTGCAGCCCTTTGAGACACTAGTGATTTAGGGCTATATAAGTAAACATTGATTGATTGATTGATTGATAAAATCCCTAAATTCCTCGCAATAGCTCATTGAGAAATGTTGTTCTAAAACTTTTCGACAATTGGCTTACAAATTGGTGACCCTCGCCCCATCCTTGTTTGTCAATTATACCCTGCTTTTATACCCAATCATGGCACCCACCTGATCCCAATTAGCCTGCACACCTGTGGGATGTTCCAAATAGGTGTTTGATGAGCATTCCTCAACTTTATCAGTATTTATTGCAACCTTATCCAACTTCTTTGTCACGTGTTGCTGGCATCAAATCCTAAAGTTAATGATTATTTGCAAAAAAAAAGTGTTTGACAATTTCAACATCAAATCATTGTATTCCGTTTATATTTACATTTAACACAATTTCCCAACTCATATGGAAACGGGTTTTGTACATCCATTCACACATACACATACTCTATACATAATAACAGTGGTGGGATGCTGTTCGTTTCCCACCGAGGCCTTTAGTGACCTCCGACTTCAACGATTATCCCTCAAAATACCGTAATTGATGTCACCACATGATCGTTGCTGGAGAAATACTTTACAGGAACACTTTTACACCCTACTGTGTATTGAATCACATCAACAGTATACAAAACGGGCTATTTTCTGGTGCATTTAAAAATCAATTAAAACGCATCAGCAATCAAACCATATATCGTACATTTCTCTGCTTGGCTTATGCAACTTCCGGTCAATAAAGTGTGATTCAAAGTACACACTTATCAAAGATATATTAACTGCCTTGACCACGTGATGGCGACAAATACACATGTAACAATGTTAAATAAATGACAAGCATGACACACTTTAGCATAAAGAGTTTTAAAATTTGTTTTGTAACAGAACATCTACTGTCAAAAACTTGACTATGTGTTCTCAAATTGATCCGCTAACAGTTCCGGTGAGTATCCAATCACAGGATGCCTAAATGTCATGTTTAACGTGAGGCCATCTAGGAGGCCTTACTGACAACAACTCGTGATCTGATTGGCTATCGTAACCGTCTATCAACTGTATGTGCCCGTTTACTTACAGCAGTGGTTCTCAACCTTTTTTCAGTAATGTACCCCCTGTGAACATTTTTGTAATTCAAGTACCCCCTAATCAGAGCAAAGCATTTTTGGTTGAAAAAAAGAGATGAAGAAGTAAAATACAGCGCTATGTCATCAGTTTCTGATTTATTAAATTGTATAACAGTGCAAAATATTGCTCATTTTTAGTGGTCTTTCTTGAACTATTTGGAAAAAAGATATAAAAATAACTAAAAACTTGTTGAAAAATAAACAAGTGATTCAATTATAAATAAAGATTTCTACACATAGAAGTAATCATCAACTTAAAGTGCCCTCTTTGGGGACTTAATAGAGATCCATCTGGATTCATCAACTTAATTCTAAACAGTTCTTCACAAAAAACAAATCTTTAACATCAATATTTATGGAACATGTCCACAAAACATCTAGCTGTCAACACTGAATATTGCATTGTTGCATTTCTTTTCACAGTTTATGAATGTGGCAGGGGGCGTGGTCCGCGCGTTCCCTGCGGTCGGGGTGTGTGCAGAAATCGGTCATGAAGCAGCTGACAGGTGAGTGGATAATCTCAGCTGGAACGAGTTATCTAATCACCTGTTCCTTTATTAGCAGCGCGGGATACCGTGATGGGGAAGGACGGACGACACGGAGGGGAGCGTGCTGAAAAGCCAGATCCAAGAAGGATTCGAAAAGAGAATTGCAAGAGGGGCTGCAAAGCCTAATTGATTGTGTGGAAATATTAAAAATTGTAAAACCGCTGAGTGAAGTGTGCGGAAGTCACTGATCCAGAAGACGCAGGTACGAGACCTGCTACAGTGGCGCCCAACGTCAAAGAAACAAGGAAAAGATGTCGGCACCAACCCCCCTGGAGGCGTTAGGTCAAGTCCTGTCAGAGGTCTCAGCGGCGAGCCGGCAGCAGACCAAGGTGCTGCAAGTGTTGATGGGCCGGGCGGACGCAGCAGGAGGCTCGACATCCATGAAGCGGATGGTGAAAGGGGAAGACCCGCAAACATTCCTGGAGGTGTTCGAGACGACGGCGGCAGCGTGCAAGTGGCCGGATGAAGAATGGTGAGCGAGGCTGCTGCCTTTCCTGGCGGGGGAGGCGCAGCGGGCGGCGTTGAGTCTCCCAGCGTCGGCCCGCACGCAATACACCAATCAACGGCACGCCATCCTCGACCGGGTAGGCAGCAGCCCGGAGGATCATCGCCAGCAATTCCGGGCCATGAAGCTGGTGTCGGAGGGCCGGCCCTTCATCTTCTCTCACCGGCTGAGGGATGCCGCTACCAGATGGCTCCAGCCCAACGGCCAAGACCCCAAGATGCTGGAAGCAGTGGTACTGGAGCAGTTCCTGGACGGCATCCTAGCGAGAACATCCGCGTGGGTCAGGTACCACAGTACGCCGGATGTCCAAACCGCGGTGAGGCTGGCGGAGGAGCACCTGGTGGTGCACCGGGAGGCAACGCCGGCGACCGCCAGGAAAACCCCCCCGACATATCGACGACAACTCGCCCCACGGTGGGGGGGGAGCAAGACAGGAGAGACGGGGAGGGCCCAACAGGGGGCCAGCGAGCAGGTTTCCCACACAGACATCCAGCAACACAACACACACACACATACACAGACATATACATCATTGGGGGACTCACAGAGAAATAATAATAATAATAATAATATGTACTCTTGTGTGTTCCAGGGTCCCGGCGCTGCTGAAGGGGGGCTTGCCTCGCGGAGTGCACCTCAAACACCAGGGCCGGTGTGCTGGGGGTGCGGACAGATGGGGCACCTGCGCCGGGAGTGCACCGTGATGGAGGTGGGGCAGGTGTTGCGGGTTGTCGGACCTCCAGGACCCGCCCCCGATATGGGAGAAACGTAATGCATACCGGTAAGGATACAGGGGAGTACATACCGGGCGATGGAGGATTCGGGTTGCAGGCAGTCAATGATCCACCCAAACCTGTTTCGACCCGGGGCTTTAGGGCAGGCAACACGGATAAAAATACGGTGTGTGCATGGGGATATACACGAATATCCGATGGTGCCAGTGGAAATTTTATATCAAACCCAAAAGCATAGAGATAAGGTTGCCGTAAGCGCGCAACTTACGCACCCTATAATTTTAGGAACGAATTGGCCGGGATTTAATCATTTGGTGACACAATGTGGAGGGGTGCGTTCACGGACAATAGGCAAGGGGAGTATCCGCGCCGTTTTCAGCGGGAACCGGTGGGGGCTTCGCGGGAGGCCCCCCCGGACCCCCGATGGCAACCTACGGAGGATTTTCCTCCGTAGATTTTTCTCTCTGCCAAGAGTGTAGCGCAAGCACTCTTCACGGTCATTTCCCGTGTCGGAATCCCGAAAGAGATTTTGACGGACCAGGGCACGTGCTTTATGTCACACACGATAAAGGAACTGGTTACTGGGGATTAAGTCCATCCGCACCAGCGTATACCATCCACAAACGGACGGGATGGTGGAGAGATTTAATAAAACGCTTAAATCCATGATCCGTAATTTTATGCACGAGGACAAACAAAATTGGGATAAATGGTTGGACCCACTGATGTTTGCGATGCGGGAGGTACCTCAGGACTCCCTCGGTTTTGCACCGTTCGAGTTGCTGTACGGCCGAAGGCCCCGCGGAGTATTGGACGTCATTAAGGAAAGCTGGGAGGACGGTCCAAGCTCCAGCAAAAATGAGATTCAATACGTCTTGGACATGCGGGCAAAACTCCACAAGGTGGGGCACTTGTCACGGGAGAATTTGCGCCTTGCCCAAGAGCGTCAACAGCGCACGTATAATAAGCGTGCCCAACTGCGTAAATTTTCACCGGGAGAAAAAGTGCTTGTGTTGCTTCCAACTTCAAGCTCCAAATTACTTGCGAAGTGGCAAGGACCTTTTGAGGTCACACGGCAAGTGGGGATGTCGATTATGAGGTCCGGCGCTCGGACCGACGCGGAAACACCCAAATTTATCATTTGAACCTGCTGAAGGCATGGAGAGAGGCCGAGCCTGTCGCCATGGTAACAGTAGAAGGGGGGGGGGGGGGGAGTTTGGGCCAGAGAGCCCTGTGATGACCAGCTCACATTGGCTCAAAGAGCAGAGGTGGCTGAATTACAGCGGCGCTACTCAGATGTGTTCTCCTCTCGGCCTGGGCGCACGGATCTTATCCAACATCACATAGAGACCAGCCCATGGGTTACGGTGCGGTCTCGGCCATATCGGCTGCCCGAACACAAGCGTAAAGTGGTTCGGGAGGATTTAAAAAATATGCTTGAGTTGGGGGTCATAGAAGAATCCCACAGCGCATGGTGCAGTCCCATTGTCTTAGTGGGGAAGAAGGATGGAACTGTGCGGTTCTGTGTGGATTACCGCAGGGTGAATGACATTTCACGTTTTGACGCGTACCCACTGCCTCGGGTCGACGAGCTCCTAGATCGGCTGGGCACGGCTCGTTTTTTTACGACACTGGATTTGACGAAGGGCTACTGGCAGATTCCCTTGTCTCCAGAGTCCCGATGAAAAACGGCATTTGCCACTCCGCAAGGTTTGTACCAATTTGTGACACTTCCGTTTGGCTTGTTCGGTGCGCCTGCCACGTTCCAGCGCCTCATGGACCGGGTGCTGCGACCCCATGCTGCATACGCGGCTGCCTACCTGGATGACGTAATCATCCAGAGTAGCAGCTGGGAACAGCACATGCGGCGGGTGGGGCTCACCGCCAACCCGGCGAAGTGCGCTGTTGGCCGGAGGGAGGTGCAGTATCTGGGGTACCACTTGGGGGGGGGGAGGCAGATGCGGCCCCAAGTGGACAAAACGGCGGCTATTGCGGCCTGTCTACCTCCGAAGACAAAAAAGGAGGTGAGGCAGTTTTTGGGGTTGGCAGGCTATTACCGCCGGTTCATTCCCCAATTCGCGGACTGGACCACCCCAATGACTGACCTTACCCGAAAGGGTGCCCCAGAACTGGTCCAGTGGACGGAGCTGTGCCAGCGGGCGTTTGAGAAGGTGAAAACAGCACTCTGTGAGGAACCGGTACTGCACATGCCAAAATTTGACATCCCTTTTTGTCTGCAGGCGGACGCGTCGAGCCGGGGACTGGGGGCGGTGCTGTCCCAGCAGGTGGAGGGCGTCGACCGCCCCGTACTCTACATCAGCTGAAAGCTGTCGGACCGGCAGGCGAGGTACAGCACAGTGGAGAGGGAGTGCCTCGCCATCCGGTGGGCAGTGGGAGCCCTCCGCTACTACCTGCTTGGGCGCGCCTTCAGTCTCTACTCAGACCACAAACCGCTACAATGGCTCCACCGCATGAAGGACGCCAATGCGCGGATCACCCGGTGGTACCTGCCTTTACAACCCTACAATTTCCGGGTGGTCCACAGGCCGGGCGCGCAGATGGCCGTGGCCGACTTCCTCTCTCGCCCAGGGGAGGGGGGGAGTGGAAGCGGCCGGACGGGTGCCCGGCCTGAGTCCGGCGGGGGAGGCATGTGGCAGGGGGCGTGGTCCGCGCGTTCCCTGCGGACGGGGTGTGTGCAGAAATCGGTCTTGAAGCAGCTGACAGGTGAGTGGATAATCTCAGCTGGAACGAGTTATCTAATCACCTGTTCCTTTATTAGCAGCGCGGGAGGCCGGGATGGGGAAGGACGGACGACACGGAGGGGAGCGTGCTGAAAAGCCAGATCCAAGAAGGACTCGAAAAGAGAATTGCAAGAGGGGCTGCAAAGCCTAATTGATTGTGTAGAAATATTAAAAATTGTAAAACCGCTGAGTGAAGTGTGCGGAAGTCACTGATCCAGAAGACGCAGGTACGAGACCTGCTACAATGAACTTACATTCATATTTTGTTGAAGTATTTATTCAATAAATTTATTTATAAAGGATTTTTGAATTGTTGATGTTTTTAAAATATTTTTTGAAAATCTCACGTACCCCTTGGCATACCTTCAAGTACCCCCAGGGGTACGCGTACCCCCATTTCATAATCACTGACTTACAGTGCACGGACGCCTGCATTGCTGAATCTGAAGGTGTCTGGCAGATTTTGTACAGCATGGCAACATAAGCTAGCTGAATTCTGATTGGATAAAAACTAAAACTAAAAACAGCATCACTGGAAGAGCATAATATGACATAAAGACAATATGAAGGCCACCAGAATGCCTCCCTAGTGTTTAGGGCACGTCCAACCGGTAGGAGGCCACGGGGAAGACCCAGGACACGTTGGGAAGACTATGTCTCCCGGCTGGCCTGGGAACGCCTCGGGATCCCACGGGAAGAGCTGGACGAAGTGGCTGGGGAGAGGAAAGTCTGGGCTTCCCTACTTAGGCTGCTGCCCCCGCGACCCGACCTCGGATAAGCGGAAGAAGATGGATGGATGGATGGATGGTTGGATGGACAAAATGAATACTTTTGGATATTCAGGGAAAGTAAATAAAAACTGATTTTTATCTTTAATTATGATCATGATTTCTGGTCATGGTAGGCCAACAGAGATGGCCTTGCAGGCCCTGATGGAACACTTCTGCATAACAATAATAATTACGAATTATAAACAAACAAACATTTTGTAAATGGTAATTGGTATTTGTATCACATGTCAACATCACATATACGTTATATTTTATATTGCTACAATGGTACATTTTTAGTCTACTTTTTACCTTTTGTTTTCGCCCTCTTTTTGCACCTTTGTGTGCATTATCATTTTCATCCCTTGTAACTGAGCTACTGTATGGAACAATTTCCCTTGTGGATCATTAAAGTGTCTCTAAGTCTAAGTCTAAATCCATATACAGGCTGGCAGGGCAGTGATCCATCTCTAGAACCCACTATTCAGCAAGAACCAGCCAAACACTACATCCAGAAAACCCCCCAACCTCAACCCCCCCGATAAGTCCGCACCCAGACAACGGCACGAAACTGGGTGTGAAGGACGGCGTGGCAAAGCGCGAGGGTAGGCCCAGGCCGACACTCGGCCAGCCAATCAACACGACAACAAACAAGAACGAAGCTGACAAGTTCGCCAGCCCCGACAACCACCACATGCACACGCTGCCACAAACGGGAAGTGAAGACAACTGATCAACAAAACCACCACCATTAAAAAAAATAATAAATTTAATGTAATTTTTTTTTTTAATCAAAAACCTTACAGGCTTACTTACATACTCAGCGAGGTCTCTGCACAGAAATGGCAGGCCACCAGACCGCAGTCCCCACACCTTTGAGACCTAACCCATCTGTCAAGATTTAAAGAACAAAATACATTTAGTAAGAGAGATTAAGTACTTTATTGACGCACATTATTTATAATTAAGATGTGGCGGCCAAGATCAGGCCCGTTGGCCTTGAGTTTGACACGTGATGAAAATGCTCTGGAAGACATGCTACCATACTCTACATGTATTAAATATATCCTCAAAATCTTATTGTTAGACATATGAACATGCTCATTTATACTACATACATCAATATCATTGTATTCTCGTGGCATTCAAAGGATCACACTGAGTTGAATTGTACAGACTTGTCAGTCCCAGAAAGCTGTGTACCAACTTGTGTGATGATTTGGCAAAATATCCCAAAGTTACAGACAATTACTGTTTTTTGCAGAGCGTAATGACCTGTGAGAGAAATATTACGTCAATCAAGTATATGGGGTCAAATTTTGGGGGTTAATAAGTGTACCACCGGGTGGTGTATTCGTCATAAAAACAGCAACACGGGTAACACGGGGTGAATGTTTTGACAAATGTTCACCCTTCATTGTGCATTGTTTCAAGAGGAGTTGGAAAATGACCAATGGGAAAAAGAGAATTGAGAAGCTAGCGGTGACTTTGCACAGTAGTGTTTGTTTAGTCATGGTTGCACGCATCCGACACCTGAATAAAGACACAGACCTCCTGCTGAGGTAATAAGCAGCAGAGCGACTGCAGTCCCTGATTTAGCCAGGCAGTGTTTAGATTATGAGGCTAATCCTATCAGCCTAGGTTATCAGTATACTTTTAGAGTTGGCTTTAAGAGGACTGACTTTGAGTCCAGAGCCTGTATCGCCTTAATGGACAGCAGAGTTGGCAAAAGCATTGTGGAGTTGTCCTACCCTCTCCTCTTCTTACTGCATTGGACAATCATTTTAACATTGCAATCTAAATAAAACGACGCTCTGCACAATTCCTGAAAATTGGCTTTTGTCGTTTACATGTTGACATACTCTGATCAGTTTGTCAATGCTGTGACGTCATCAGCTCATTGGCTTAAAAAGCTGTGACTCCTTCACATAATTACAGCGTAGTTACTAGGTCACTTTCAGTGACATTTGGGGACATTTGGTCTAACTAGTGCAGAATGTATTGTTTTTTATTTTCAACGTGTCAAACATGTTTGCCTCTAAGTTGCTAGTTAAAAATCTGTGCTTGCAAATTAAGTATTTCCATAGTTTTGAAACTGCGAGGAAGGCTCCATTTCAATAACATTGTTTTTGGCTGATATTATTTAGTTTTTTTGTAGAAGTGTGTTTTAATATTTTAATATTTTATGTACCAAAATAGTAGAAATACCTTCAATAAAACTATGGTTCGAATACCATGTCAGTGAAAAAGGATTATCTTTCTAAAAGCAATTATTTGTATGCAGCTCTTGTGATGGAAAATAAAATTGACTATTCACTCCTAAAACATATATATATATATATATATATATATATATATATATATATATATATATATATATATATATATATATATATATATATATATATATATATATATGTATATATATATTTTATTTTTTATTTTTTTTATAATGTGAAGTCAATCAAATCACATTTGTAACTATTAAATAACCCATACCAAAAAATTACACATTTCAAAGTTGTACCTATTTTTTCTCACTAGATGGCAATAAAGAACTTATAATTGTAGTTGTAACTGGGTCACACGGCACAGGTCTAAACGTGCATTATTGGCTTTTGTATACTCCCAAATCCCTGGCGGCACCATAGCTTGCTGGGTTAAATTGGGGCCGTTCTGCGTGGGGTTTGCATTGTTACTTTAGTTTCCTCTAAAAGCATAACAACATATTAGTAAGGTTAATGTATTGGTAGGCTAATTGAATAATTAAATGCTGTGATAGACAGGTGACCTATACACAAGTCATGTGGGTCTGATGGACGGTTGAAGTTCTCAGCTTATCTGTCATTTACAAACAAAATTAATGTCATGGTTGCAAACTCTTAACCAGACAAAAGGCCAGGGCTTAAGCACTTCATGCTGTTGTTGACAGTGACAACCACTAGATGGAGCACATGATCTAAAAGGCTCTGACCGCATTCAAGTCAAATGAGATGTATACTGTTTATATTTTCAACTATCAACATTCAAAGCCTTTGAAGGTTCAATTTAACATGATTATTATAATCTAATTTTGGAATGTGCATAACACCGACATACAGTGATTTAAATGGTGTTAAAAGCAGCTTTTTTATACACTTTCTGAATCCATCAGGGAGTGTGTACCTAATGTTGGGACCAGGCGAATCTATACAAAGTTGATGAAGTTTATTTTTGACTGTGACGACTTTGAGATAGATATCCATACAGTGTACAATATGTAAAAAATAAACCATGATACTTTTAGAGAGGGTGGTGCGTGGTTTCATTTGCAATCCGAGAATGCCTCCAAAATTTAACATCTTAGTCAAAAAACAGGTTATAAAAGTGACGATGAAGCAAGATTTTGCGAAATTTCGCAAAATTTACACCAAAGCGTATGTTTTTAATGTAGATTAAACTCATCATAGGTCTGCTTCAAAGATTGATATTAGGCCACAAACTAAACTGTGTTTAGGGCCACAAAAAATGAGTGCATTAAACGCCTTTTCTCCAATGCAAAAGGCAGTCTGGAAATCAATATATTATCAATTAAATATTTATTCGATATATTGTTGATTTGATTTCAAAGCATTTAATAATTATTTTATTTTTTATACCACATTCTTACATGATTGGAAGGGTTATCAGGGCTGTCAATCTATTTCGCTTTGAAATTACATTATTCACACTTCAAAACATTTATTAATTGTGATTAATCGCAGTAGGTTACTTGCATGCATAATTTAAATTAACTTTTAAAAAGACCAGTTCGACACAAATACAATTATTTTGTCAGCAGGTCGTACAAACATTTTTTTATTTTTACTTGAAATGCATGTCCATTTTTTAATTCAGATCAATCACATTTTTGAATTTGGATTAATCATAATTAATTACAAGATATCACTCACTTGAATAGTTTAACTTGACTTAAAAAAAACACCTCAGTATTTGGACACCAATGCAATTTTATAGTCGGAACGTCATACAGAAACATTTTAAAATGTTTTACTCTAATGTATGTAATTTACTTACTCACAACTTGGTTACAGTTTTATCTAAAGTCCCGTTTGGTTGTATTTTGAAGTGAAATTTGCCAGCGATCACACAACACAGTCTTCTCACTCATCTTTGCACTTACGTATGCATTCACCATACAACGACCCGTGCTGCATTTCTGTTAACCATCCGTTGTTAAGGTAGAGGAGCGTATGCGATCAAAATACATTATCTGATTAATCTATGTGTATTAATTCCAGCATTTGTTCGTGATTAATCACACGCATTAACTATCCATTCATCAGAAAATGTTCTACCGCTTGTCCCTATGACAGACTTAATATTCCAAATATTCCTTGCAAAGTGGTATCTCTACAAAACTTAAAGTGCCCACAATTTTCTCACAATAATGCAAGAACTGATTATTTAATCCAGTCTCCAGCCATTTGGTGCTCTGTGGCCTGCCTCTGGCTGTTGAAATATGAAATAATGGTTGGCTGTAGTTTGCATAATGCTCCTGCAGGAATGTTTTGTCCAATTACTCAAACCAGCGCATGATTATCCTTCCATTCTAGTCATCTCTTTACCAATGAATAGAGAGCCTCAGCAGCTCTAAAATGGGCTTAGATATGCGTTGAATCAAGCAGGAATGTGCGTGGCACCCTGTCTGCCCTTTCTTAAAAAAGAGGTAGAGGGGGGTCATAACCAGGGGAATGTAGCAAGAGGACGGGAAACTAATGAGACCCTGTAATCACTTAACAGAGACCAGGTGCTGTGTGTCTTGCTATTTTCCAGACAATAGACTGTGCCACTTGCTGGAATTTATGACAGCCAGGAGCAAAAGGAAGTCTGGACAATGTCAACGATTTCTTTGCAAAATGTTTATTAAATGACAATATCTTTGCTTCAACACAAATAGAATAGAGCACATTCACAAATATATAATAGACCCATATGACAGACCGATATCCTATTACCACAGTCTGTAATAGAATAATAACAAATACAATGCCCGTATACTTTATTTCTGTACAAAAATAGTTCTATGAGTACTTAAATGTAACACATAATATATAAATAAAATAATTCTTATATACATACATCTGCAATAAAAAAAAACAAGTATAGATTGCACGTGTTTTTGTACAAATAACAAGTTCAAGTATAATTCAATTCATTGAGGACTGGCACATATCCTGCGGAATTTAAGGCATTTCTTTTCCTTTATACAGTGCCCAAAACATACATACAAACTTAAAAGTACATCTCCTTGTTTGGCATTGTGGTGCACATGATATTCTCCTGATCATTCACTTGAGTCTAAATGGAAAAGCGCTCACAGTTTTTTTTTTTTTTATCCTTGCATGATGGCACTTATTAAATTAAAGGAGGAATTGTGTCCAAGAAGTTGATGAATGTTGGAAGAGAGTTCCCTCTTATACAGTAGAGGATTAGTCCACTCACTTTGGTAGAAATCAGCACTCTATACAGTAGGTGCCCCCCAGCCAAGAAGAGAGCAGCACCTTGTAGTTGTGCCACAATGTGCGTTCCAGTGTTTGCAGTTGTGTTGCTCGCTCCACATCACTGAGCAGCAAGGCTCAGCTCTTTGAGAAACTCAGTGCGGCCGGTCCAGCTCCGACTCATCCCCCAGGCCTGGGAAAATGTGCTGGAGAGTACTTGGCAAATCTGAGGCCCAGAGATTTTCAGAACAGAGCAAATGGTTTCCTGACTCTTAAGACTCCCCCATGCAGCTTTTGTTCCGAGGCCTTCTTTTTTGTAAATTCTCGTTCATGTCTGTCTGAGCAGAGCCTCTAGCTTATGGACATGTGAATTGGTTGTGCTCCACACGGGCCTGAGCCTGCCCTGCTCCAGCCTCAGTGTCACTCCGCCATCTGGAAAGGAGCGGCGCCTCCTGCCGTAACCCTGTGGGCTGATCTTGTCCACGGGGGCGCTGCCGATTTTTAGTTTGTTATTGAGTTGATGCAAACGGTGTGCCAGGTCGTGCACCGTGCAGGTTCCAAGGGAACAACCTTGTCTTCTCGACTGGTTGGCAGAATTTTTGGACCTCTTGGTTCGGACGTTGATGTCAGTGCTGCAAAAGGGAAAGAAGATGCTTATTTCTGCTTTTAGATGATGACAAGATGATGGTCTGAGTTGATGCTACATACCTGGAATATGGCAGAATTGTATCCCTGATGTCCTCCTGCCTGACAAATTTCTCAGTGTTTACAGTCCTACTGTCCAGATCCCGTCTGAGTCGGTTCCCCAGCCATATGCTGAGTCTAGTTGAAGGAGGGGAAAAATCCATTAGTCTTAAGTTGGGTAATTTAGTAGACTGGACAACTGTCGTCTCCCCAGGTATTATGAGCACATGTAAAAGAACTCACCTTTTTTTTAACTTAGGGTCGACTTCAAGTTCTGCACAGTCCGCTACTGTGGCCGCCACGCAGCAATAGAGGAAGGACTGGAGGATCAGTTTCATGTTTTCTCTATGTCCTGTGGAAACAAGAAAACATTTAGTTAGCTATTCATAATACAATTAAAATTTAACTTTTTCAATCCCCTACTCATGTTACACTTTCTGTGTTTGCTACAGTATGCTTGAAAAGGGCTTTTGCTTACACAAAAGTCCAAAAGCCAAGTTATTTGCGCTTATCATTCATTTATTTGAGAAGTTAAGCTTAGGGTCACATTTTGCTCAGTTAAGTAAACCTACAACCGCGCTTTGGGCCACTGGCCAATAACATGAAGGACACTCTCTACCAATGGAACCTACCAAAATAGACTAGGTCAATAGCAGTTAAAGTAAAATGCAATTAAACCTGTGATGTTCATGCTTTGTAGGCGATTGAAACCCTAAGGGCTTTTCTTAGATGTGCTGCACCATAAGGGCATTTCCACCAAAGACACTTACACATATTAAGAGCTGAACTGCTTATATAATCAGACAGATAACCTGTCCTTGCCTATGCACTGTTGCCCTGACCTAAAAAAAAATAGCAAGGATAAAGCCATCAGCTGAGCGAACACAGTCAATCACAGTAACATCCTCATACAAAATAAAGCAAAGCATACCTGATATTCTCTAGTAATTCACTTGGATGATAACTCTCTTCTTGTCAGGTAAATGTTCCAGAAGAGTACTCCACAGGTTTTTGGCAATATTGCCAGTAGTTCTCTAAGGCAGCTGTGTCACTCTGCTAATAGCTCCTACACACCAGACTTGGAGCCTTTATACAGGAGGTGGGAGGGGCTCATTCACTGACTCTCATCCTTCACCCTCTCCAACTCCCCCCCCCCCCCACCCCCCCCCCCCACCCCCAACCAACCCTTCACTCTAGCCAGTCATGAAAAAAAAACATTTGTGAACATTTATGAAGCATGTACTTATTAAAAAAATACACCAGTATTCGTAAATATTCTATAATGGAACTCTAGAAAACTATTGCAGCTCATTGTAGAGCTGTTTTACTTTGATTACTTTTTCTAAAATGCCATACACTTTTCTATTAATATATTTAAGTACAACTTTTTCAACATGTATTTTGCCTGTTTGTGTTGACTATGAGAATTTTTATCCCACAGGTGTTGGCATGGATTGGGTATTTGAAGTTTGATGTCACTCCCTTGAGGCAGAGATATTCAATTGCACTGCATTGGAGGGCACATTGCCAGAAAGCTAAGGACCAGAGCGCCAGAATTCTCCCTTCAGTGTTAATCTTATTTTGTATGTTACGGATAACCAGCGTCCTCTACGGTAGTCATTTGATTTTGGTCTATCTATTTTGTCTGAGTTACAGAAGCACTCTGTTGTTTTCAAGGATCAAAAATGTGAGTTTCTTACAAGTTTTTTGAACAAAACTCGAAGGCCATCAGTTGATGCCAAATGATGAGAAAAGGGGACCGAACATGAAATATTGAGGAACACTACTAGTATAACTGAATAAGTTGAACAAATAATAACAGACTGCATCTGAAATAAATAATCTACAGCAACACCTTGGTTACAAAACCCCATTCCAAAAGAAAAGGTAACTGCCAAAAGTGGGAGGACCTAAAGGGGTGCCTCGATAAACCCCTAAGTTATGTAGGTTATAAGTTTGGACCCCAGTGTTATGTTTGCTGACAAAATTACATCTTCAATTCAAGGATCTGCCAATGTGTTTACAGAGGTCCACATCCCTCTACACCAGTGGTTCTCAAATGGGGGTACACGCACCCCTGGGGGTACTTGAAGGTATGCCCAGGGGTACGTGAGATTTTAATAAAATATTCTAAAAATAGCAACAATTCAAAAATCCTTCATAAATATATTTATTGAATAATACTTCAACAAAATTTGAATGTAAATTCATAAACTGTGAAAAGAAATGCAACAATGCAATATTCAGTGTTGACAGCAAGATTTTTTGTGGACATGTTCCATAAATATTGATGTTAAAGATTTCTTTTTTTGTGAAGAACTGTTTAGAATTGCGTGGCGCAGTGGGAGAGTGGCCGTGTGCAACCCGAGGGTCCGTGGTTCAATCCCCACCTAGTACCAACCTCATCACGTCCGTTGTGTCCTGAGCAAGACACTTCACCCTTGCTCCTGATGGCTGCTGGTTAGTGCCTTGCATGGCAGCTCCCTCCATCAGTGTGTGAATGTGTGTGTGAATGGGTAAATGTGGAAGTACTGTCAAAGCGCTTTGAGTACCTTGATGGTAGAAAAGCGCTATACAAGTACAACCCATTTAATTAAGTTCATGAATCCAGATGGATCTCTATCACAATCCCCAAAGAGGGCACTTTAAGTTGATGATTACTTCTATGTGTAGAAATCTTTATTTATAATCGAATCACTTGTTTATTTTTCAAGAAGTTTTTAGTTATTTTTATATCTTTTTTCCAAATAGTTCAAGAAAGACCACTACATATGAGCAATATTTTGCACTGTTATACAATTTAATAAATCAGAAACTGATGACATAGTGCTGTATTTTACTTCTTTATCTCTTTTTTTCAATCAAAAATGCTTTGCTCTGATTAGGGAGTACTTGAATTAAAAAAAATTTCACAGGGGGTACATCACTTAAAAAAGGTTGAGAACCACGGCTCTACACAACACGAGCACTCTACTGTTTTTACGATGTCGATGCAAAATGTTCGTCTCGCAAATTTGGAACTGACCTTAGGGGCCAGTCTGGTGTTATTCCTCGGCCGGATTTGGTCTCGGGCCGCCAGTTGAAAAGCCATGCCATAAAGGATTAAGCATGTATTTTTTTTGCCATATTTCAACAGGTTGATTATGTATGACATTTAAGGAATGTTGTCCATTATCCATTTTCCAAGCCACTCCCTGACACAGTGAAGTTCCATGCCAACCTGTAAGAATACTGCATGATGAATATGAGAAAAGCATTGGCTAAGTCATTAAATATAGTAAACATAACTGACCGTAAATCCAATATACTTAAGGTATTTGTTTGTGCAAGGTAAATAATTTCTCCTTGCCTTACGCCTTGATTTATTTTACTGTGTGGACTAATGTATGAGGTGGAATTTTACAATTAATCTAAGAATAACTTTGGGATCAGTAAATCAATTAAAACAAATTTGGTCTAGACATGTGTGAAATAATTCGGCAGATTTGGTTACAGTTACCTGTTTTTTTTTGGCCGTAGAGGAATTTGTCAGGAGATAAAAAAGTAATTGATTTACTGAGATTTTTATAGCACAGGAATAGAGCAGTGCCAGTGTGATCGATCATTGTAAATGATCAAGTGTACAGGATTGACAGGCTGGGGTGTTGCAGGCCCGTTGTGGGCATTCGTCCCTTAAGTAAAGGCTGTCAACAGAAAGTCTAAAAATAATAGTGTGAAAAGACATCAAGACCGTGTTTTGCCAGAACTACACTATGAATTACACATTTTTTGGAATTACTACACAATACAATTAACGGCGTGGCGCAGTGGCCGTGCGCAACCTGAGGGTCCCTTGTTCAATCCCCACCTAGTACCAACCTCGTCACGTCCGTTGTGTCCTTGAGCAAGACACTTCACCCTTGCTTCTGATGGGTGCTGGTTAGCGCCTTGCATGGCAGCTCCCTCCATCCGTGTGTGAATGTGTGTGTGAATGGTTAAATGTGGAAGCAGTGTCAACAGTGCTTTGAGTACCTTGAAGGTAGAAAAGCGCTGTACAAGTACAACCCATTTATTTATTTATCATAACTTAATGGACAGTTTGTGCATAGTGATATAAAATACTTTGAAATGATCCAGACATGAAATTTCCCATATTCAAGGTGAAATTATTTTTTTAGAAAGCAACAGAATAAACAATTTCACTTTTAATGTTCTTTTTCTGTTTTATGATAATAGAATAGAAGAAAGAGGAAAACATGTTGTGACTTGTGACATGTTTTCTCAATTTAATTCAAGTCTAAAACTCCACATTCCATCCACATCCCATAATTCACATCTTATTTGTTTTAGTATCTTACAAAAAGATTCATGTGAGTACAGTATTAGCTATTTGGAGCTTTGTATCTACAACTGGATATTTCAACTCAAGAAAACACATAAATACCAAACACATGTGTTGTAAATGAGCAAGCGCTTTTGTGATGACAATTAACTCAAGTAAACCACTTACAGGAAGACAACAATGGAAATTGTGAAATCACGACAGCAAAGTCGTAGCTTCGTGTTTGAGTCCTTATAAAGAGGTCTTTTGGCAGTAGTAGGATGATTGACAGAATGTGTCCCACCTCTTACGGCCAGGTACGTGTGGCAGGAAATGTGTGTATGTCAGGAAAAAGAGGAGCCCAAGGGCACACATTTTACTGTTGATACATGATCACAATGAGTTGACAAATGCGAGTTATTTAAGGTGTTTTCCACATGTTTTTTGTATTGATGCAGAGTACATGAAAGTACCTAATGTGTATATCCTCACATTTTGACTTCTTCATCCTTCTTATTTCCTTTCCTATTTTTTATAACATTGTACAATACTTTACAGAAAGAGTCTTCATAGGCATCTGAAATAATGCATTTACCACTTTCATCTGACCATGTCCATAGTTGCCCTCCAATAACATTCATACTGTATGTCTCAATATGGGGTATCCAAAATGCAGCCTGGGGGCCATTTTCGGCTCGCAGCTCGTTTTTTTATTTGCCCTTGACATCTTCTGAAAATCAAAACAACTATTTCCTTTTTTGCCTATAAGACAACCTAAGGTAATGTTTTTTTTTATTCAAATATTATTCTGATGGTATATTGAAATTGTTTTTGCATCTGTAATGTTCAAAATGTACCAAACTGGCCCTTCGCATTATTACATTTTTTATTATGCGGCCTTCCCTAGAAAACATTTGGACACACCCTGGTTTTTAATTAATGATATCTGCGTGCAACCCAGATGTAGAAAGTAACAACTTACTCATGTTACAGTTGTAAAATCTGTACTTGTCCATGTACTTTTACAACTTTTGTACTTTTCTTTATTTCAAATCTGTTTCTGGGTGAAACAAATATAAATAAAACATATTAAAAACAAGAAAAAAATAAAACAACGGTGAGTGATGGGCAGGACAACCAGCATGATGGTACATTCCGTAACATTAAGATGGCTGTCTTATTTTTGCACTTTAAATCATACAGATGTTGAATTGATAAAGAACACCCGGTTTGAGACTTTTACATTAGAAAACCCTCGCAAAACGAAATTTGTACTCAATCAATCAATCAATCAATCAATCAATCAATCAATCAATCAATCAATCAATCAATCAAACAACGTTTATTTACATAGCTCTTAAATACAAGTGTCTCAAAGGGCTTTAAGTACTTTTTAAAAATGTTTTACTTTAACTGTAGAATATTATAAAACCTTTCCTTTCAATGTCAACAAATTAACAATATGATTACGTGAGTACAATATTTTAGAATACATTGTCCACATCTGGTGCCACCTGTTGTGGAATAAATTTTAAAAAATTATGTATGCTATTGAAAAATATCAGTAAAGGTATTTTTTTAAGAACATAAATATGTCAATGTAAAGTGACATTTGTGCCATCCTATCCTGGCTGCACTCGGGGCGGAAGGCAGGGTGCGCCCTAAACAAGTCACCACATCATTGCAGGGCCATCACAGATTTTGATTGATTGATACTTTTATCAGTAGATTGCACAGTTCAGTACATATTCCGTACAATTGACCACTAAATGGTAACACCCGAATAGGTTTTTCAACTTGTATAAGTCGGGGTCAATTCATGGTATAAACACAAACCCTGTTTCCATATGAGTTGGGAAATTGTGTTGGATGTAAATATAAACGGAATATAATGATTTGCAAATAATTTTCAACCCATATTCAATTGAATGAACAACAAAGACAAGATATTTGATGTTCAAACTCATAAACTTTATTTTTTTTTTGCATATAATAATTCACTTAGAATTTCATGGCTGCAACACGTGCCAAAGTAGTTGGGAAAGGGCATGTTCACCACTGTGTTACATCACCTTTTCTTTTAATAACACTCAATAAACGTTTGGGAACTGAGGAAACTAATTTTTGAAGCTTTGAAAGGGGAATTCTTTCCCTTTCTTGTTTTATGTAGAGCTTTAGTCGTTCAACTGTCAAGGGTCTCCGCTGTCGTATTTTACGCTTCATAATGCGCCACACATTTTCGATGGGAGACAGGTCTGGACTGCAGGCGGGCCAGGAAAGTACCCGCATTCTTTTACTACAAAACCACGCCGTTGTAACACGTGGCTTGGCATTGTCTTGCTGAAATAAGCAGGGGCATCCATGATAACGTGGCTTGGATGACATTATATGTTGCTCCAAAACCTGTAAGGACCTTTCAGCATTAATGGTGTCTTCACAGATGTGTAAGTTACCCATGCTTTGGGCACTAATACACCCCCATACCATCACAGATGCTGGCTTTTGAACTTTGCACCTATAACAATCCGGATGGTTATTTTACTCTTTGTTCTGGAGGACACCAAGTCCACAGTTTCCAAATACAATTTGAAATGTTGACTTGTCAGACCACACAATACTTTTCTACTATGCATCAGTCCATTTTAGATGAGCTCGGACCCAGAAAAGCCAGCGGCGTTCCTTGGTGTTGTTGATAAATGGGTTTCGCTTTGCATAGCAGGGTTTTAACTTGCACTTACAGATGTAGCAACCAACTGTAGTTCCTGACAGTGGTTTTATGAGCACATCTGGTGATATCCTTCACACACTGATGTCGGTTTTTGATGCAGTACCGCCTGAGGGATCAAAGGTCCGTAATATCATCGCTTACGTGCAGTGATTTCTCCAGATTCTCTGAACCTTTTGATGATTTTACGGACCGTAGCTGGTAAAATCCCTAAATTCCTTGCAATAACTCGTTAAGAAATGTTGTTCTAAAACTGTTCGACAATTTGCTTACAAAGTGGTGACCCTCGCCCCATCCTTGTTTGTGAATTACTTAGCATTTCATGGAAGCTGCTTTTATACCCAATCATGGCACGCGCCTGTTCCCAATTAGCCTGCACACCTGTAGGATGTTCCAAATAAGTGTTTGATGAGTATTTCTCAACTTTATCATTTATTGCCACCTTTCCCAACTTCTTTGTCACGTGTTGCTGGCATCAAATTCTAAAGTTAGTGATTATTTGCAAAAAAAAAAAGGTTTATCAGTTTGAACATCAAATATGTTGTCTTTGTAGCATATTCAACTGAATATGGTTTGAAAATTATTTGCAAATCATAGTATTCCGTTTATATTTACATCCAACACAATTTCCCAAAACATATGGAAAAGGGGTTTGTATATACTATCAGCATGATACAGTCATCACACAGGTTAATCATCATAGTATATACATTGAATTATTTACATTATTTACAATCTGGGGGGTGGGATGAGGAGCTTTGGTTGATATCAGTACTTCAGTCATCAACAGAGAAATGGACATTGAAACAGGATAGTAGGATATGTACAGTGACCAGAGAACATAGTGAGTTCAGATAGCATAAGAACAAGTATATACATTAGAAGTATATTTGATTATTTACATTAGGTTATTTATAATCCGGGGAAATGGGATGTGAATGGAGGAGGGTATTCGTAAAGGGTTGAAGTTGAAGTTGCAGGTTGAAGTTAGACAGAAACTCATCAAAATATTTTAACATTTCTTGTAAAATGACTAAATAATAAAAATACAAATGTTGTGAGCAAAGATGCACAGTATGTATGTTGATGACATTAAGTGCCAAAGTGTATGTTTTACATTCGTAAAGGGGGCCTACGCCCATGTATGGTTTAGGTCGATTTGCACGCATGCGCACTGACGGCCCTTCTGTCAAAAATGGCTGTGCTCTGGAAGAAGGAAAAATGCTGAATAGTGTTGGGACAGTTCGGGAAAAGTGGCAGACATGGCTAGATTGGCTGACTACTTTATCGTCGTGGGATATGATCAGGAAAAATCCGGTAAGTGCGTCGGAGGAGCTTTGTGGCTAGGCTGCTTACTGTGACATGATGTTGTTGATGCTAATACAGTAGCTTGGCGACTAGCTTCGTGTTAGCCGCAATGCTAACAGGCGAAAGTGGGGACACTTTCCTTTTTCCTCATTAACCCGCTGAATGCCGAGTATACTCTTCCTTTCACTCATATAACTACTGGGCTAATTTATTTAAGTCAACTGAAACTTCATGAATTCAAAATGAGTCACATCCTGTCTGCGTTGTACTTGTTGGGTGTCAATCTAAAGTAGGGGGATTTATTTCACCAACAGCTGGTTGGTTGGATAAAAGCAATAGTTTTGCTTTATGACCGAGGTCCTCGTTCTATAGTACTCAAGTTGTACATGCGGTTTTTTTTTACAAGTATTGGCTGCTTCTTCTGCCCACTTGCTGTGGTCTATTTATGATTTGCTGTGAATACACTTGTGTGTGATTTGTTGTCTTGTCTTGTGTTTGTGTTTGTGTGTGCCAGAAGTGCTGAACTTATTTTATTTTATTTTTTATTAAGATTTACCATGAATTGATTAACCTGGACCCCGACTTAAACAAGTTGAACAACTTATTCGGGTGTTACCATTTAGTGGTCAATTGTACGGAATATGTACTGTACTGTGCAATCTACTAATAAAAGTTTCAATCAATCAATCAATCTATCAAGATGGACGCAGCATGCAGCTGTGAGGAAAGGCAATCCTCTTCCCTTCTTTTACCCTCTGCACCGTGTATCTGTGCTGGGAAAGGAAGTTGCCCTTGTTTCCATTTGTTGTGCCTCTCACTCAGCTCCACCAGTTTCTGGCGGGTCATAAGAATGACACAATCACTTAAAAACATCTGCAGTATTCATTCTGTTTTGTATGTTATTTTCTGTAAGACATTCACACAATCATGACCTCTTGATTGCAAGGGCAAACATACTTTTTGTTTTTGAACCATGGCAGTACTTGCGTTTACTGTTGAAAGACTCATTAGCCATTACAGCAAAGACAGGGGCTCTTCGTCGAACTACATCTTTAACCCTTTTTTGATTGAGACTATCCTGGCTGCACTCGGGCGGAAGGCAGGGTGCGCCCTAAACAAGTCACCACATCATTGCAGGGCCAACACAGATTTTGATTGATTGATACTTTTATGAGTAGATTGCACAGTACAGTACATATTCCATACAATTGACCACTAAATGGTAACACCCAAATAGGTTTTTCAACTTGTTTAAGTCGGGGTCCATCCATCCATCCATTTTCTACCGCTTATTCCCTTTTGGGGTCGCGGGGGGCGCTGGCGCCTATCTCAGCTACAATCGGGCGGAAGGCGGGGTACACCCTGGACAAGTCGCCACCTCATCGCAGGGCCAACACAGATAGACAGACAACATTCACACTCACATTCACACACTAGGGCCAATTTAGTGTTGCCAATCAACCTATCCCCAGGTGCATGTCTTTGGAAGTGGGAGGAAGCCGGAGTACCCGGAGGGAACCCACGCATTCACGGGGAGAACATGCAAACTCCACACAGAAAGATCCCGAGCCTGGATTTGAACCCAGGACTGCAGGACCTTCGTATTGTGAGGCAGACGCACTAACCCCTCTGCCACCGTGAATCCCTAAGTCGGGGTCAACATTAATCAATTCATGGTACAAATATATACTATCAGCATAATACAGTCATCATACAACTTAATCATCAGAGTATATACATTGAATAATTAACATTATTTACAATTTGGGGGGTGGGATATGGAGGGGGGGGGTTGGGTCTGGTTATATCAGCACTTCAGTCATCAACAATTGCATCGTCAGAGAAATGTAGGTCTGACTTAGTAGGATATGTACAGCGAGCAGTGAACATAGTTAGTTCAGAAAGCATAAGAACAAGTATATACATTTGATTATTTACATCTGATAATTTACAATCCGGGGAGGGTGTTAGTCAAGGGTTGAAGTTGCCTGGAGTTGTTCTTTTAGTGCGGTTTTGAAGGAGGCTAGAGATGCACTTTCTTTAACACCCCTCCTCCCTACATGTCGTCTTATGCCTGTTGGGCTGTGCATCAGCATCAGTAGGTGCCTTCATTTTGGTGGTTTAGCACAGATTACATTTTTGGGTGGTCTGCCATTTGATGTTTGTGTCCCTTACCTTCAAGGACATTATCAGAAATGTAAAATCACTGTTTTAGGCTGAATCGCCCTTGGGGAGGTCCAGGCTTTTGCTGGATTCAAAAGGGATCATCCTTCCATCCATCCATTTTCTACCGCTTGTCCCTTTCGGGGTTGCAGGGGTAGCTGGAGCCTATCTCCGCTGCATTCGTGCGGAAGGCGGGCTACACCCTGGACAAGTCGCCATCTCATCACAGGGCCAACACAGATAGACAGACAACATTCACATTCACACACTAGGAACCAATTAGGGCCAAAATATTTAAAATATAAAATATTTTTAGGCCATATCGCGATACATGATATATATCTTGATATTTTGCCTTAGACTTGAGTTAACAATTGATGCATATAATCACAGCAGTATGATAATTCTATGTGTCTACATTAAAACATTCTTGTTCATACTGCATTAATATATGCTGATTTTAAACTTTCATGCAGAGAAGGAAATCACAAATGAGTCAATTGACCAAAACTGTATTTATTAAACAGTTATTAAGCAGTGGCACAAACATTCATGTAATTTCAAAACAGAAAGTGCAAGATTGTCAGAGACATTTTAAAACAGGCTATGAGTGCACGTTTGTGCATGATGTCACTAAGATGACATATCAAAACAACACTAAATTAAAGTGCACTTTTTGTACATTGTAACAGCCAAACCACCGGCAGACGATGAACCCTCTGCTGTTTTTTTCGGAATTAATTATTCCTTCATTTGTTACCAGATTGGCACCTTCTCTCCCTTGTATTACCACTTGTAACACAGCTAACGTTACCCATGCTGCTACCTCTCTGCTTCGCGTATGTGACGTATGACGTGACAGTATGTGATGTATTTAAGAAGGTGCGCTTGCTGTCTGTGAGAGGGAGACACAAGAAGGAGTGGGAAGAGCCTGTAGTGTAATGCTAGCAGCTAAAAGCAACTGCGTGAGAACGTATACTCGAATATCACGATATCGTCATTTTCTATATTGCACATAGACAAACCCGCGATATATCGGTATATCAATATATCCCCCAGCCCTGGGGCCAATTTAGTGTTGTCAATCAACCTATCCCCATCTTTTGAGGTGGGAGGAACCCGGAGTACCCAGAGGGAACCCGCGCAGTCACAGGGAGGACATGCAAACTCCACACTGAAAGACTCCGAGCCAAGACCTTCGTATTTTGAGGCACATGCACTAATTCTGTTCCCACCGTGCTGCTCTCAAAGGGATCATAGTGTATTTTATTTTTATAACCAAAGCACTTCCTTGTGGTCTACATTTCATGTACTGGTGGTGCTTTGGTCAAAATGTTGCATAGATTTTGTTTAACAAACCATCTTCAGGACGCTTTCTGACTGTCCCTTCAGAATGTGCTGTTTTGTGGGGAGTCTTATTTACGTGCTGAAGGCCTCCTCCAGGCCAAGCCCCCTTAGACTGCGTCAGCCATATTGTAATTCTTAGCACTTCCATATTGAGTCTACTTACAGATATACGTTGGAAGTATATGCTACTTTTTTTTTTAGAAATGGGAACAGCGGAGGATTTTTTTGCATGCATATGCTTGTACGAGCCAGTCTGACCCACAAGAGGATAGAGAAAATGAATTTATTGAGTACAACTTTTGACTACAACTGAATAAAAATGGTGGAGTCACACAAAGCTCTTTGGGTAAACCTCTACCATATATGGAGATATCTGCTGCCATAACTAAGGCAAATTACATTCCTAAAGTCTCAAATTACAAATTGTTAGCAGGGCTTCATGGTGGGAGAGGTGTTAGTGCTTCTGCTTCACAATAGGAAGGTCCTGAGTGGTCAGGGTTCAATCCCGGGCTCGGGATCTTTCTGTGTGGAGTTTGCATGTCCTCCCCGTGATTGCGTGGGTTCCCTCCGGGTACTCTGGCTTCCTCCCACTTCCAAAGACATGCACCTGGGGATAGGTTGATTGGCAACACTAAATTGGCCCTAGTGTGTGAATGTGAGTGTGAATGTTGTCTGTCTATCTTTGTTGGCCCTGCGATGAGGTGGCAACTTGTCCAGGGTGTAGCCTGCCTTCCTCCCGATTGTAGCTGAGATAGGCACCACCGCCCCCCGCGACCCCAAAGGGAATAAGCGGTAGAAAATGAATGGATGGATGGATTGTTTCAAGCAAGATTGTTTTATAAATATCTCTGCCATGCCACCATGGTTTGATATCGCATTTTAGGGACTTTTGGGGATCCCAAATAACACTAAAACAGGCAACAACGGATAAGAAAAGTAGATTTTGTGTAATGAATGAATGAATGGTTTATCTTGAGCCATGCAAACAAAACAAAAGAATGACATAAATTACATAATAGGAACTCTTTACAAACATTTGCTATGGTCTGTCCTGCAGAAAGGTCGTAATGCATAAAACTAGATGAGGCAATTCTTGGAGGAATTGTGTGTGAATGCTCCAATGCTAAAGTTGAACAGAAATGCTGATTGAATGTAAGAATAGTTTGAATGTTGAAAAGCTGAAGCTGAACATCAAGATGTTCAGTATCATTTATCATGATAAAATGGAAGAGTAGGAAGAATGTAATAATGGTTTCAACGTTAAAATGATTTGAATGTTGAAGAGTTGACGCTGAACTGAAATACTAGTGTAATGAGAAATGGTTTGAAAGTTGAAATAGATTAAAGGACGAGATGATTTAAGAGATTAAAAGCAAACGCTGCACTGAAATGTGGTATGATTCTTGAAATGCTAATGTTGGTATAGTCAGAAGAGTAAGCATACTTCAAGAAGTTGCGAAGTAACCAAATCTATACATTTTAGCAGAAAATGTATTACATCAACTGAAATGCTGGCATAAAAACAGCATTCTAACAAAAGAACAGCTAGCATACTTGTAACATGGTGCCAAGTAACAAAATCCATGATTATTAGGTTTGTAGAAAATTAGCTAAAATGCTGAAAAAATGTTAGATTGCTAACATTACCATGCTAACAGGTAAAGAACTAATGTACTTCAAGTAAGAAAATACATGTTTATCAGGTTAAAAAACATGAAACCAGCAAGCATAAAACATTATGTTAAAAGTGAAACAGGTAGTATACTTTTAAGATAGCACCAATTAACGGAATCCATGGTTATTAGGTAAAAAAGTGCAACATTAACTAAAATTGTACCGTGAAATGTTAGCCTCCTAACATTAGCATGGTAACAGGAGAACAGCTAGCATACTTTAAAGATGGCACCAGGTAACAAAATCCATGAGTATTAGGTTTAAAATGTATAAAATTAGCTAAAATGCTAGCATAAAACATAAGCGTCCTAATATTAGCATGTTTACATTAGCATGCCAACAGGTGAAAGGCTAGCATACTTTTGAGATGGCGCCAAGTAACAAAATCCACGACAATTTGGTAGAAAAATACAAAATTAGATCAAATGCTAGCATAAGTTATAAGCATGCTAACATTAGTATGATATCGGGAACAGCTAGCATACATCTAAGATGGCACCAAGTAACAAAATCCTTGATTATTAGGTTCTTTTTAAAGGGGAACTGCACTTTTTTGGGGGAATTTTGCCCATTTTTCACAATCATTATGAGAGATAAGAACACACATTACTTTTTTTTTTTAGGATTTTAAAGATGATAAACGCTTGAAAGATGCCGCTAATGGGAGTCTCCGTTGTAGCCTTCAAAGCCCTCTAAATCAACTTAAAAATCATCCAGCAATGCTTTATATACACACTGCAAGTCTATATATAATGTCATAATAGACACCTTCATAACAATATATAATGTATTCAATATAGGGCTGGGCGATATGGCCTTTTTTCAATATCTCGATATTTTTAGGCCATATCGCGATACACGATATATATCGCGATACACAATATATATCTCGATATTTTTGCCTTGGTCTTGAATTAACACTTGATGCATATAATCACAGCAGTATGATGATTATATGTGTCTACATTAAAACATTCTTGTTCATATTGCATTAATATACGCTATTTTAAACTTTCATGCAGAGAAGGAAATCACAATTGAGTCAATTGACCAAAATTGTATTTATTAAACAGTTATTAAGCAATGGCACAAACGTTCATGTCATTTCCAAAACAGAAAGTGCAAGATTGTCAGAGACATTTAACTGTCAAATAAAAATGAGCTGCATAATAGGAAATCAAATAGTGTTAGTACTTCGCTATGTGGTAGATTACTAGGGACATTATTAAATTCTGTTGTTGACTATTTTTTTCATACAGTTTTGATCTGGAAATGGTTGCCTCGGCATTTTGATGGTGTGGCGTGTGGCACCGAATGGAGATGTTGAAATGCGGAATAAGCACTCTACATTCTTTAGCAGGTGAATTTTCAGATTATACTACGTAATAGCAGTGATGCTACTTTTAATAGCAACGCTTTTGCCGAATACTTGACTTATTACGGTTGTCTGTTCGACATTTTCCCACTTAAAGCCACACCACCCCCAGACGATGGACTCCTTGCTGTTTTTCCATCTCCATCTCCATCTCCATCTCCATCCATCCATCCATCTTCTTCCGCTTATCCGAGGTCAGGTCGCGGGGGCAACAGCCTAAGCAGGGAAGCCCAGACTTCCCTCTCCCCAGCCACTTTGTGTAGCTCTTCCCGGGGGATCCCGAGGCGTTCCCAGGCCAGCCCGAAGACATAGTCTTCTCAACGTGTCCTGGGTCTTCCCCGTGGCCTCCTACCGGTTGGACATGCCCTAAACACCTCCCTAGGGAGGCGTTCGGGTGGCATCCTGACCAGATGCCCGAACCACCTCATCTGGCTCCTCTCGATGTGAAGGAGCAGCAGCTTTACTTTGAGTTTCTCCCGGATGGCAGAGCTTCTCACCCTATCTCTAAGGAGAGCCCCGCCACACGGAGGAGGAAACTCATTTTGGCCGCTTGTACCCGTGATCTTGTCCTTTCGGTCATGACCATAGGTGAGGTTGGGAACGTAGATCGACCGATAAATTGAGAGCTTTGCCTTCCGGCTCAGCTCCTTCTTCACCACAACGGATCTGTAGAACGTCCGCATTACTGAAGACGCCGCACCGATCCGCCTGTCGATCTCACGATCCAATCTTCCCTCACTCGTGAACAAGACTCCTAGGTACTTGAACTCCTCCACGTGTGTGTGTGTGTGTGTGTGTGTGTATATATATATATGTATATATATATATATATATATATATATGTGTGTGTGTATACAGTGAGAGTAAAAAGTATTTGATCCCTTGCTGAATTTGTTGGTTTGCCCACTAATAAAGACATAATCATTCTATACTTTTAATGGTAGCTGTATTATAACATGGAGAGACAGAATATCAAAACGAAAATCCAGAAAATAACTTTCAAGAATATATTTTAACTCATTTGTATTTCATTGAGGGAAATAAGTATTTGATCCCTCTAGACTAAAGCAGTTAATACTTGGTGGCAAAGCCTTTGTTTGCAAGCACAGCGTTCAGACGTTTGTGGTAGTTAACCACAAGGTTAGCACACATATCAGGGGGAATTTTGGCCCACTCTTCTTTGCAGATCCTCTCGAGATCATTCAGGTTGGGGGGCTGTCGCTTGGCAACTCGGACCTTCAGCTCCCTCCATAGATTTTCAATAGGATTGAGGTCCGGAGACTGGCTGGGCCACTCCATGACCTCAATATGGTTCTTCTTGAGCCACTCCTTTGTTGCCTTTGCTGTATGCTTTGGATCGTTGTCATGTTGGAAGACTCAACCACGGCCCATTTTCAGCTTCCTGGCAGAGGGGAGGAGGTTGTCCCTCAAGACTGCACGGTACATGGCTCCATCCATCTTCTCACTGATGCGGTGTAGTAGCCCTGTGCCCCTTGGCAGAGAAACACCCCCAAAACATAATGCTTCCACCTCCATGCTTGATGGTGGGCACAGTGTTCTTTGGGTCATAGGCAGCATTTTTCTTTCTCCACACACGACGTGTAGAGTTTAGGCCAAATAGTTCAATTTTGGTCTCGTCTGACCATAGAACCTTCTCTCAATCACTTTGTGCATCTTTGAGGTGATCATTGGCATACTTTAGGCGGGCCTCCACATGTGCCTTCTTAAGCAGGGGTACCTTTCGGGCACTGCAGGATTTTAACCCATTCCGTCGCAAAGTGTTGCCAACTGTTTTCCTGGTGACTGTGGTCCCAGCTGCCTTGAGGTCATTCACTAACTCCTGCTGAGTGGTTGCAGGACGATTTCTCACAGTTCTCATGATCATTGCAACCCCACGAGGTGAAATCTTCTGTGGAGCACCAGATCGAGGTCTGTTGATGGTCATGTTATACTTTTTAAATGTTCTAACAGTTGCCCCAATGGTTGTTACTTTGAATCCCAGCATCTTGCTAATGTTTTTGTAACCCATTCCAGATGTGTGCAGGTCAACAATCCTGTCTCTGAGGTCCTGAGAGAGTTCTTTTGTCTTACCCATGTTGGAGAGCTTGGAATATGTCTGAGTCTCTGATCAGGTGTCTTTTATACAGGTGATTAGTTAGAACAGGTGTCTTCAATTCAGTCTTCAATTACCAAGTTGATTGGGAGTGTCTTAACTGCTCTGTGAAAGCCAGAAATCCTAATGCACACTAGGGGA
This sequence comes from Nerophis ophidion, assembly GCF_033978795.1. Taxonomy (NCBI): domain Eukaryota; kingdom Metazoa; phylum Chordata; class Actinopteri; order Syngnathiformes; family Syngnathidae; genus Nerophis; species Nerophis ophidion. Next base: position 37,043,220 of record NC_084612.1, read on the forward strand.
TAAAATACTCTTTTCCCTCAATGAAATACAAATGAATTAAAATACATTCCTTAAAGTTATTTTCTGGATTTTCTTTTTGATATTCTATCTCACCATATTTAAATACATCTACCATTAATAGTATAGAATGATCATGTCTTTATTAGTGGGCAAACCAACAAAATCAGCAAGGGATCAAATACTTTTTACTCTCACTCTATATATGTATATGTATATATATATATATATCCATCCATCCATCCATCCATCCATCCATCATCTTCCGCTTATCCGAGGTCGGGTCGCGGGGGCAACAGCCTAAGCAGGGAAACCCAGACTTCCCTCTCCCCAGCCACTTCGTCTAGCTCTTCCCGGGGGATCCCGAGGCGTTCCCAGGCCAGCCGGGAGACATAGTCTTCCCAACGTGTCCTGGGTCTTCCCCGTGGCCTCCTACCGGTTGGACGTGCCCTAAACACCTCCCTAGGGAGGCGTTCGGGTGGCATCCTGACCAGATGCCCGAACCACCTCATCTGGCTCCTCTCGATGTGGAGGAGCAGCGGCTGGCAGAGCTTCTCACCCCATCTCTAAGGGAGAGCCCCGCCACACGGCGGAGGAAACTCATTTCGGCCGCTTGTACCCGTGATCTTATCCTTTCGGTCATGACCCAAAGCTCATGACCATAGGTGAGGATGGGAACGTAGATCGACCGGTAAATTGAGAGCTTTGCCTTCCGGCTCAGCTCCTTCTTCACCACAACGGATCGGTACAACGTCCGCATTACTGAAGACGCCGCACCGATCCGCCTGTCGATCTCACGATCCACTCTTCCCTCACTCGTGAACAAGACTCCTAGGTACTTCAACTCCTCCACTTGGGGCAGGGTCTCCTCCCCAACCCGGAGATGGCACTCCACCCTTTTCCGGGCAAGAACCATGGACTCGGACTTGGAGGTGCTGATTCTCATTCCGGTCGCTTCACACTCTGCTGCGAACCGATCCAGCGAGAGCTGAAGATCCCGGTCAGATGAAGCCATCAGGACCACATCATCTGCAAAAAGCAGAGACCTAATCCTGCGGATACCAAACCGGAACCCCTCACCGCCTTGACTGCGCCTAGAAATTCTGTCCATAAAAGTTATGAACAGAATCGGTGACAAAGGACAGCCTTGGCGGAGTCCAACCCTCACTGGAAATGTGTTCGACTTACTGCCGGCAATGCGAACCAAGCTCTGGCACTGATCGTACAGGGAACGGACCGCCACAATAAGACAGTCCGACACCCCATACTCTCTGAGCACTCCCCACAGGACTTCCCGAGGGACACGGTCGAATGCCTTCTCCAAGTCCACAAAGCACATGTAGACTGGTTGGGCAAACTCCCATGCACCCTCAAGAACCCTGCCGAGAGTATACAGCTGGTCCACAGTTCCACGACCAGGACGAAAACCACACTGTTCCTCCTGAATCCGAGGTTCGACTATCCGACGTAGCCTCCTCTCCAGTACACCTGAATAAACCTTACCGGGAAGGCTGAGGAGTGTGATCCCACGATAGTTGGAACACACCCTCCGGTCCCCCTTCTTAAAGAGAGGAACCACCACCCCGGTCTGCCAATCCAGAGGTACCGCCCCCGATGTCCACGCGATGCTGCAAAGTCTTGTCAACCAAGACAGCCCCACAGCATCCAGAGCCTTAAGGAACTCCGGGCGGATCTCGTCCACCCCTGGGGCCTTGCCACCGAGGAGCTTTTTAACTACCTCAGCGACCTCAGCCCCAGAAATAGGAGAGTACACCACAGATTCCCCAGGCACTGCTTCCTCACAGGAAGACGTGTTGGTGGGATTGAGGAGGTCTTCGAAGTATTCCTTCCACCTATCCACAACATCCGCAGTCGAGGTCAGCAGAACACCATCCGCACCATACACGGTGTTGATAGTGCACTGCTTCCCCTTCCTGAGGCGGCGGACGGTGGTCCAGAATCGCTTCGAAGCCGTCCGGAAGTCGTTTTCCATGGCTTCCCCGAACTCTTCCCATGTCCGAGTTTTTGCCTCATATATCTGCGATGAGGTGGCGACTTGTCCAGGGTGTACCCTGCCTTCCGCCCGATTGTAGCTGAGATAGGCGCCAGCGCCCCCCGCGACCCCGAAAGGGAATAAGCGGCAGAAAATGGATGGATATATATATGTATATGTGTATATATATGTATATGTATATATTAGGACTGGGCAACGATTAAAAATTTTAATCGAAGTTAATCGCACTATTTTTCCGATTAATCGCGATTAACTGCATTGTATACGCGAAGCCCAATAATGAATTTAAAAGTAGTGTGTAGTGCACCTTTATTGGAATATTCTCCCACATGAACAAAAGCGCCAAAACATTTGTTGTGCAAACACAATTTAAAACAGTCCTTGTTAAACAGTAGCAGTTAAATAGCATATTTTATGAAAATAAACTCAAAAAATGTAAATACAAACATTTAAGCTTATTGCCACTGCCAACGTATTTAAGTTATCCTGTTTGTTATGGAAAATAAATATAATCTACATACAAATCTCTGAGCCACAATCATAACATCTGAACAGGCAATTTCTGAGGTAACATCCATCCATTTTTCTACCGCTTTCTCCCTGCAGAAACATTTTTTTTATCAGGGATCTTATGTTTAAAAAACCTATTTTATAGGTAGTGGGCTGTTTTAGGGAATTTTTGATCAAATTATCCGTAGTAGCAATATTAATAATGTTGTGTTTATTCTGCGTAGTGCACTTAAATTAATTATGACCGTATCTAGGAATTGATATGATGGGAATTTTCCGATTGTTTGCTTGGTGCTTTGATAAACTGAACGCATATACATGGTACTATATTGTGATGTTATGAGCCAGGGAAAAAAATAACTACCCTACCCAGCATGCAACAGGAGTGACGAGCATGCGCGGTAGCCCGGTATAGGTTGTGTCGCCATGACTGCATCTTGTATGTTGTGATATGCACGCTCTGAAAGCAAACGTTAAGAACTCAGCCAACACGCCTCGTCTGCATTATTCATAACTAGACAGAAACCACATATACTCCGCTGCTTCACAAGCCGCTGGATGTAGCCGGCAAAGTATTCCCATGCTAGCTAGCCGGTCTAGCAAGCACGCGTCATTCAGTCCAAAACGGCCCGATCTATCCACATTCAGAATTGTCTGGTGGTCTTAAGTGATCCCGGAGTGACCACGCTGTAAGCCAGCCATGAAATTTGCAGAATTGTCCGGTATTTTTGCCAAATGTTCCATCTTTACCAAGAGCCCCTCGACGCCGAAGCCCATCTGGGCGACGCTATCTTGTTAAGAAAAGGCGTTAACAAAATAAAAGCATGTAACAAACATACGCAAATGTGCGATAAATTAATTGTCGGCGTTAATAGATTGATGAGTTAACTCGTAATTAACGCATTAATTTGCCCACCCCTAGTATATATATATGTATATGTGTATTTGTATGTATATGTATATATATATATATATATATATATATATATATAATATATATATATATATATATATATATATATATATATATATATATATATATGTTTTTGCATTCTGTTTTAGTTACTTTGAATTTACAACCCCCTGGCGCTGTTTTGTACGGTTTTAATCAATCAATGTATTTTATTTCGGCAATCTTCACATAAAACAAAGAACAACAACAAGAAAAGAAAACAAAAAACAAAAAAAACACTCATTTGTGCAATGATTGTTTTTATACTCTTGCACTGTTTTTGTACTTACTTTTATTATCATTTTCAACTGTTTGTAGATGTTGAAATTTATAAATAAAGGTTTATAAAAAAATAAAAATTTTCAGTTAATCATGTGACCGCCTGGCTCTGTTTGATTGGTGAAACGGAGTCAAACGTCACCAGTGACTGCATTTGATTGGTGAAACGGAGTCAAACGTCACCAGTGACTGCATTTGATTGTTGAACCGCAGGCATGTGATAGATCCTACTTTGAAGGTCTGTCTGACAAACCCAAAAAAAAAAAAAGATCGACAAAAATCATTAGCGAGTAGTGAGCTGAATGTAGATAAATGGAGCGGAGTAAAAGTAGCGTTTCTTCTCTATGAATATACTCAAGTTAAAGTAAAAGTATGTTGCATTAAAGCTACTATTAGAAGTACAATTTATCCCAAAAGTTACTCAAGTAGATGTAACGGAGTAAATATAGCGCGTTACTACCCACCTCTGAACGTTACCCATGCTGCTACCTCTCCGCTCCGCGAGGGCGTACATGTATGTGACGTATGACGTGACAGTATGTGACGTGTGTAAGAAGGTGCGCTTGTCTGTGGGGAGACACAGAGAAGAGCCTGTAATGTAATGGCCGCAGCTAAAAGCAACTGCGTGAGAATGTATACTCGAATATCACGATATAGTAGGGCTGGGCGATATATCGATATAAACGATATATCGCAGGTTTGTTACTGTGCGATATAGAAAATGACTATATTGTAATATTCAATTATATGTTCTCTCACACTTGCTTTCAGCTGCGTGCGTTATATTACTGGCGTTTCTCACTCCTTGTGTCACCTTCTCACACAGACGTAAAACAATTCCGCCTTGTTACATACGTCACATACTGTCGCGCATGTAGCGTCACACGCTCTCGCCGAGAGCTAACGTATTATGGCTAACGTTAGCTGAGGCAGGTCGAGTTGCTTTTAGCTGCGTGCATTACACAACCGGTGTGTTTCTCACTCCTCCTCGTCTCTCATTCTCACAGAGACGGAAAACAAGCCTGCCTTCTAACATACGTCACATACTCTCGCGAGTGTAGCGTCAAACGCTCTCGCTGAGCAGAGAGGTAAGAGCATGGCTAATGTTAGCTGAGGCAGGTCAAGCGGAGCGCAGCTTTTGACAATACAAGAGAGAGATGGTGCACAACTTATCACAAACGGAGGAAGAACAAAAAAATACCCAAAATAAAGAGCAGGTGGTCCATCATCTGGTGGTGGTTTGGCTTCAAGTGGGAAGATATTCAGCAGACAACAGAAATGTACAAAGTATGCAGCAGAAGTGTTACTACAAAAAAGGTAGCAACACTATTAATTTGTTCTTTCATTTAAAAAGTTACCCACGAGAGAATGAAGAGTATTTAATAAATATAATTTTGGTCAATTGACTTAGTTGTGATTTCCCTCTCTGCATGAAAGTTTAAAAGTAGCATATATTAATGCAGTATGAAGAAGAATGTTTTAATGTAGACACATGGAATCATCACTAGGGTTGGGTATCGTTTGAATTCGAACAATTACGATTCTTTGTTTCGATTCCGATTCCTGACGATTCTCAATTCCGATTCTTTCTTTTAAATAAAAAAAAAAAAGAAGAAAAAAAAAAAGGCAGGGTCAAAAAAAAAGTTTAGGATATTTTAAATGAGCCAGCTAACCTACAGTCTTTCTGAATGAAATAGTTTGACATTCTCCATCAATTTTAATTCTGTTAACTTTTTATGAACTTTACTATAAATTCCTCACAGGGCTGTTTTCAACTAGAATATAAAAATCAAATCTATGAACTTGAATATATCCATCCATCCATTTTCTACCGCTTATTCCCTTTCGGGGTGGCGGGGGGCGCTGGCGCCTATCTCAGCTACAATAAAATTATGAATACATTTTCACAGGGGTACACTTTCCTCAAGAGAGATTTATTTTTGATCCATGAACTTGAATATAAATATTATAAATTATGAATACATTTTCACAGGGGTACACTTTCCTCAAGAGAGCTTTATTTTTGAAAACCTCATGAAAACACATTTACACATAAGTGTATGATGCTGCAGGAAACCTCATGAAAACAAATTTACACAAGTGTATGATGCTGCAGGAAACTTCATGAAAACACATTTACACTTAAGTGTATGATGCTGCAGGAAACCTCATGAAAACACATTTACACACACAAGTGTATGATGCTGCAGGTACATGTTACCGTGCTCCCACTGATGGGTTAACCTGGTGCAGATAAGCAAATAAACAATAAGAAACAACTTGCAAAACCCAGTCCAGATTAGCAGCAGGTACAGTATAAAATCAGAGACAGTTTTTGTTTAGGAAAATGACCATATCCGCCTTCTCAGGCAGGATGCGTGAGCGTTCTGGACAGATAGTGTCTCCTGTGGAAGACGGGACACGCATTTATTTGTACTCCATGAACTCGGAGGTGCTTCTTCATGTTCGATGTGCACCCTCCTAAGCAAGAAACAGTCCTGTCGCACGTGTTACATTTCGCCGATATTTCATTTTTTTTTTTTTAGTAAAATGAAACCACACTTTCGACCGTCGACGGCCGCTAACCTTGCTTGTCTGACTCGCTCGGCTACATAGGCTCGGCTATGCTAACAATTTCGGCGGTGGGCGCTTCTTCGTTGGTGTTCAGCGGCTTCTTCTTCCGGGTCAGCGGACTTGTTATATTTTTCCGGTCGGCGGACTAGGTATCGAAACTAGGAATCGAAATTTAAACTTTTGAACGATTCCGGGAGAATCGGAACGTTAGTCCCGGTTCCAATCGATACTCGATACACAACCCTAATCATCATACTGCTGTGATCATATGCATCAAGTGTTCTTTTAAGGGCAAGACAAAATATCGTAATATATATCATATATCGCAATATGGCATAAAAAATTGCGATATTAATAAAAGGCTATATCGCCCAGCCCTACGATACAGTCATTTTTTATATCGCACAGAGACAAAATGGTGATATATCGATATATCGCTCAGCCCTAATTCAATATTTACCGTATTTTGACTATTTTAATCATTTCCCAGACTGATTTCTTCCGCGCATTGATTTCTGTTTCCATAGCGGCACACGTCTTGACTTCTGGCAACCACTTGTGTTCCTATTTCCGGAATCAAACACGAGTGTGTGTTGTAATCATGGCAGACTTGATAACAGACAACAAAGACGACTATTTTTGGACAAATGAGAATTCACAACCTTTTGAAGCTAAATATACTGCTGCTTAGCGTGAGGTGAAAGTGATTTTGACGCTATAAATATGGAACTTGGAGCCAAGCTTTTTGACATAAATGGTGTGCTTACTCAAAATCAACAGAATACGTTCCCGGCCAGCTGGACCAGAAGAACAACTGTCCATTGAGTGAGTCACTTTAATATCGATCATGATACACGCAGCATGCCATGTGTGTTTGTACAACTTCAGTACATACTAGAGATGCGCGGTTTGCGGTCTCATCCGCGGAGTACGCGGATAAACCGCGAGTCGGGCGGGTGACATGACGAAAAAATAGATTTTAATTAGATTCGGGCGGGTGGCGGTTGAACCATCCGGAAATATTTGATATACATGGTTCTGGGATCGGTATCCTTTACCATTCAAAGAGCCATTTAAGACCTGTGTCACAAAGCGAAGACGACAATAGGAGACACTAATATTCTCTAGAATGACTGCCGGCAGTCACCCAGATAATAAGTATTAGGGCGTGCTATGAAGCCATTGGCTTTGTCGCCTTCTACAGCATGTACGATCTGCTTGTCAGTCCAGCAACATGTTGTGTGTGTGGCTTCCGCAGCAACACCCACACGACTGCAAGGCATACTGGGTGACACAGAGTACACTAATGGTTGTGATATAAACTATTTTAACACTATTAGTGATATGCGCCACGCTGTGAAGCCACACCAAACAAGATTGACAAACACATTTCGGGCGAACATCCTCCCAGTAACACAGCATAAACGCAACACAACAGATACCTAGAATCCTTTGTATCCATGACACTTCCTGACTATATAATACACCCCGCTAGCAGTTGTTCGTGTTTTTCAGTGCAGATTGGTGTCTAATCGCAGTGTTGTGCATTACAAGGTTTCATGCTGATGTAGAAGCTAACCTATCTCTTGCCGTAGCTAGCTTTTACGGCTAATACGGTAGCCTGACAATGCGATACTACGCTAAAAAAAGAGTTCCTCAGTGTTCGCTCTTGCAAAAACCATGTCGCTACAGCTTAGTTATTATACAGGTTACGGAACGCAAATTAAGTATGGTTGACGGGTTTTGAATGCATTTTTTAAGTTAATTATAGGTAGAATTGATTGATCCCATTATCTGCATTGCTAGCTACCTAGAATGAGCCATTTTTATGTTAAGAAGGGAAAAAAATGCCTTTTGTCTTCTTGTCTCATAATAATTGTGAACAATTTGTGGCAAAGTTCCCAAAAAAGTACAGTTCCCCCCTTAACACCTTTAAATGCAGTAGTTCACATTAATCCACCATTTATATTTGTCAGCTGAGGTTCTCCAAAAAATATCTTATGAAATAAAACTTAAAAATGCCTTGGAAAGCGCTGACCTTTGAATTACTGTAAACTAAGAAAATTGTGCTGTCAAACAATTATTTGCTTGCAGAATTATAATACACTTTTAAAATATCCCATATTTTGACAAAAATTAGTTTATCTCAGTGTCATACACAAACATTTTAAAATTGTTTTGCTTAACTGCAAGTCATTGATTAGCTCAAAGCATGGTGACTGAGTTTTAAGAATTAGCGCACATATACAATAATATTGCAAACAACAAGGTACTGATGTACACTAATAGATTATGTAATAAACACACCCTATACCAGACTTAACATGGTGCACCACATGTCTGCATTTACTCTCCCTTCAACAAGTTGCTTAGGCAACTGGTTAAGATGACAGTGCAGATCTCATTTTTTGTACAACGTGACCTGGCAACAAAACAAGTATTTGTCAAGGTACAGTGGAAGAAGTGGCATCTAAGTATCCATCCATCCATTTTCTACCGCTTATTCCCTTTGGGGTCGTGGGGGGCGCTGGCGCCTATCTCAGCTACAATCGGGCGGAAGGCAGGTTACACCCTGGACAAGTCGCCGCCTCATCGCAGGGCCAACACAGATAGACAGACAACATTCACACTCACATTCACACACTAGGGCCAATTTAGTGTTGCCAATCAACCTATCCCCAGGTGCATGTCTTTGGAAGTGGGAGGAAGCCGGAGTACCCGGAGGGAACCCACGCAGTCACGGGGAGGACATGCAAACTCCACACAGAAAGATCCCGAGCCTGGGATTGAACCCAGGATTACTCAGGACCTTCGTATTGTGAGTTTTGTACAAAATGTGCCAGTTTACTATTGGCACCACTAGGTGCTGACCTTCTCTCCAAGGAAGATGTGGGTTTTTAAAGCAGTTGCTACCTTTTAAACAGGCCAGGTTCAAGTTTTTTCTTTTTTCGAGATCTGATGTAAATACAACCTTGAAGCACAGTGTGTAACCTGGATCAACATCTGGCACAGAGCACAACAGAACTGGACACATACTTTCTCCCACCCAGGAGCTTGGTGATGTACCTAAAGTGCAAAAACAAAAACATACCACATGAATCAACATTTTAAATACTAAAAATTTGATTACCAAAAAAGACAATAACATTTCACCTGCAAGGCTTCAACAACATCTCTAGCTTGTCCAACTTGGCATGTTTTGCTGATGTTAACAGAGCTAATTTGTGCTCCTGTTGAGCCAGTGTTGCTTTCAGTGTGGCTCCTTGTTGTGCTGGATCCGTTTGATCATTCCCAGCGTCGAATTCCAGCATGTAGGCACTTCCTGGATTAGTGTCTCTTCCTTTATGCCACGGCTACTAGTTGTGCTTCAAACTCTGATGTATTATTGGGGCTGTGGTTGAAATGTCTCACAATATGTTTGTCATTTAGGTTAAGTCCACGTCACATAAATAGGCCACAACAGACAGATGTTAAAATGGTATAACCTCTTGTAGCAGCAACCGTGTTGTGAGGGCTGTCTGTCCCTAATTTACTTACATTCTCAGTAATATTATAGTCCTCAGCAACTTAGAGAAACGGACATGGTCACTTGTAAACATACATTTTGTCTTTGGCACATTGAGGAGCAGCTGATCAGAGTGAGCAGGAAGGAAGGAAGTAAGCTCAGAGAGGTTAGGCGGAGCCAAGCCATTAAGGGATTTAAGAACAAGTAATATAATTTTACATTGATCCTAAAATGTACACACAGCCAGTGGAGAGAAGTTAAAATGGGGAAAATGTGCTCATATTTTTGAGTGGCTCTTAAAGATGCGCAGAAGCACTTTGCACAAGCTGAAGACGTTCCGCTTAACCTCAACATTAAGTGCATTACAGTAATCCAGCCAAGAAGTGACAAAGGCATGGATTACACTTTTAAAGTGCTTGTGTGCTTGTAAGGATTGGCTTCTTTTTGGCCAGCTGCCGCAATTGCAAAAAGGTTGATTTTATAACAGCCTTTATGAGGGACTACGTTTACTTTTAGTAATGGAAAAACCTCTCAAATTTGGCTAAAACATGTTTACACTCTCATGATGTGTTTTTTTTAGACGTTACGATACTGGAAGTTTTTTTTTGCAAAATCATGACTTTTTTCGCATTTAGAGGGCACCCAAACACCAAACCGGCAGGCCGTTAGTGCAGGACAACTTGGGCAGGCGGGTCGTCTTGGTCTAGCTCGTGGCCGGTCAACCGAGGGCGACCGAGGTGGCACCGCCACACCGTGCCGTTTCATGGGTTGTTTTAACCGCAGGCTTGGAGAGACCCACATGCCCGAACAAGTGTCAAGGGGGCCGTAAGGGCGTTGCCTTTGAGCGATCGATCACACGCTGCCCTTGTCTTCTATTGATGTCACTGCAACAGCAATTGGGTGCTATAACTTCCTCAAAGTGGAGTCTCGCGAGATGAGATTTTACGAGAATTACGGCTCATGAGGGAAAACACCCTTTAATGGAAACACCTACAAGTCGCAAATGTACTTAATCAAAATTTTTGAAACATCGCTATAATTTTGCGAAAAAAACTGCAATGGAAATGCAGCTAATAACTGTGTATTCCGCACAACTGGCAAGCTTGTCCAGAAAAATAGATACCCTCATTTGGAACAGTATCGGCTGCGGCATGAATGGTCTTTTCCATTTGGATTTGAAACTTCATCAATCCACAGTCTGTTATGAATGAACTTTGAGACATTCTAACGTTTTGTTTCCATGATTATTCATCCAAAAATTCCCATTGAAACAACACTCTCCTGCCAGTCTTTCTTTGCTTCGGAACTGCATGTGTAATGTTTGTGGCACAATCTAAGATAATCTCTTGATGCTGTCTGCTATTTATCATCATATTTCTAATTAGTGCAATTTTTCATTAGACATCAGGTACAACAACTTGTAAGGAGCTGCAGATGTTTTGTTTTGGTGTGACGTCACAGATTAACAGGAACAGCCAATCAATCAATCAATCAATCAATCAATCAATCAATCAATCAATCAATGTTTATTTATTTAGCCCTAAATCTCAAGTGTCTCAAAGGGCTGCACAAGCCACAACGACATCCGCGGTACAGAGCCCACATAAGGGCAAGGAAAAACTCACCCCAGGGGGACGGCGATGACAATGACTATGAGAAACCTTGAAGAGGACCGCAAGCAATATGTTAATCTGCGCTAAAAGGAAATAAGTGCACCCACAGTGTACTGTCGGCACATGGCGTATACCAATAGTCACATTAGAGAGTGTGCATAGACACTGGGACTTCACATGTACAGTAGGTGGTAAAAATACAAACAAACTAACTTATTTGAGAAATCGTACTAATTAAGTTCATGAAAATGTACTCACTGTCTGGCTTCAAATCTGACTGCTTTTTTATTCCCATGTTTATAGTTGTTGGTTTTATTTACTGCGTCAGAGGACCTTAGATCTACAAGAGGGTACCAGTGGCGCCACCAAAAAACGTCACTTCTGGTCTTGTTCATTCATTTTCCTTTATTTAACCAGCTCAAAACTCATTTGAGATTAAAATCTATTTTACAAAAGTGACATGACAGAGAAGGCAGGAAAAACAGGTTTCATAAATACATACAATAAAACAACCAAAATAAACAGTAGTTGTCACACTATATAGTTAAAAGCACAATTTACAACATAAACATAAAAATGTAATGCCATACATCCATCTATTTTCTACTGCTTGTCTCTCCCTCTCGAGGTTGCGGGGGTGGCTGGATCCTATCCTAATACAGAAGGTGGGTCAGCCTGGACAAGTTTCATCACTGGGCCAAATGATTCAGTAAAAACAATTGAAAAACAAATAGAGTGCTCAATAGAAACGGCTTCTCGATCTTGTGAGGAGAGCTAGAGGTGACAGTAATTTAGAGAGGCACTTCTGTACTGTGAATGTACATGCAAAGTTAGCTGCTGACCACTAGTGGCTTCTTTTTTTCAGTGTGCGGTAGAGATACGCGGATAGGCAATAATATCAACCGCAACCGCAGAACCAAAGTCGTCATCCACCCGCCGTCCACCCGAACCAACATTTTATCAGAACCGTACCCGCCCGCCAACCGCCCGCTGAAATACATCAGAGGTTGGCCGTCTTTACCACTCACAGAGCTATTTAAACCTGTTTCACAGAGTAATGAAGACAATTGGAGCCGCTAACGTTCTCGCGAATTTCCAATGGCGTTCATCCTGATGACAAGAATATGGCCGTGCTGTGAAGCCATTGCCTTTGTCACCTTCAACAACATGTACAAACCGATTGTTAGTCCGGCAACATGTTGTGTGCAGCTTCCGCAATCACACGTACAAGATTGAGAGGCATACTGGGTGATACAGAGTACACTAATGGTTGTGATATAAACAACTTTAACACTTACTAATATGCGCCACGCTGTGAAGCCACACCAAACAAGATTGACACACACATTTCGGGAGAACATCCTCACAGTAACACAGCATAAACGCAACACAACAAATACCCAGAATCCTTTGTATCCGTAACGCATACTGAATATATTTTACACCCCCGCGCCCCCAACCCCGCCCACCTTACCGACGCACGTGGGGGTGGGGGGGTTTGCTGCTAGCGGGATGTATAAAATAGTCTGGAAGTTTCACGGATACAAAGGATTCTGGGTATTTGTTGTGTTGCGTTTATGTTGTATTACTGTGAGGATGTTCACCCGAAATGTGTTTGTCAATCTTGTATTGTGTGGCTTCACAGCATAGCGCATATTATTAAGAGCGTTAAAATGGTTTATATCACAACCATTAGTGTACTCTGTGTCACCTAGTATGTCTTGCAGTCGTGTGCGTGTTGCCGCGGAAGCCACACACAACATGATGCTGGACTGACAAGCAGAGCGTACATGTTGTAGAAGGCGACAAAGCCAATGGCTTCATAGCACGCCCTAATACTTGTCTGGGTGACTGCCGGCAGTCATTCAAGAGAATAATAGTGTCTCCTATTGTCTTCTTCGTTTTATGACACGGGTCTTAAATGGCTCTTCGATACCGATCCCAGAACCATGTATATCAAATATTTCCGGATGATTCAACTGCCACCCGCCCGAATCTAAATTAAACTCTATTTTTTCGTCATGTCACCCGCCCGACCTGCGGTTTATCCGCGGACTCCGCGGATGAGACCGCAAACCGCGCATCCCTAGTGTGCGGCCAACTTTCCTCACCACCTTGATGAAAAGCACATTCATTTATTTACCCCATCAACAACGTTGAATAAGTCAAAGATTAGCCCCAGCTTTACTTTTGTTTGTGTTCATGTGAAGTTATGTTTTTACTGAAAGGAAAACTGCACTTTTTTGGAAATGTGCCCATAAACCACAATCAAGAGACAAAAACGCTCACATTTTTCGCTTTTCTTTGTATTCTAGGTGGTAAAAAAAAACAGCTAGCACAAGGTTTATAATGCAAGTAATTTGGGATTCACCGTTTACGCCTTTAAAGCCTTCTAAAAACCATCCAACAATGTTTTTTATATATTAAGCACATTCATGATAACATTTGATACCAAACTTTCACAATAGTCGATTCATGATAAAATTTAATACTAAACTTTCAATTGTCGATACCTGTGAATATCTATGATTTTTTTAATACTTAACACCATGATGAAAGTAAAAATTAGACCCATCTACTTTTTATATTCACTGCTTTTATTGAAAATGATTATAAACTGCGAAGTATTTAAGATCACTATGCTTTAACATATTTTGCACGTAGTTTGAATTGCATTAGTGCCTCCCAAGAAGTTCCTATACATTTAAAAAAAGAACAGCAGTGTTCTATAACCTCCCAGTATACCAAAACAAATACTACGGTGCTTATACTGTAAATATGCTCATAAATACAAGTACTATTTTTCATTAAAAAAAGAACAGCAGTAGTGTGGAGCCTTCAGGTCTGTAAACAATATTTTTCTTAATTTTCTTTCAATATGGTCATTGTGCAATTGCATCATGTAATTTTTAATGAAATAGGCTAATCTAAAGGCTAAACATATATTTTAAGTCAAATCTTTGTGATTTTATTTTTTACTACCGGAATATTATTATTTTAGATTTTTTCATTGCATTATGTGCTTTTGCTCAAAATTTTCTGAATTTACTCTTTTTTTGGTTCATTTTATTTCTACATGTGCCATAAAGAGGCCATATTTTTTTCCATTACAAAAAGGCGTGTTCCGCAAATGACACTTTGAACACCACTGGTTTACTGTTTTCACTATGAAGGCTAACTGGTGCCGAACACAGAAGACTGTTTCTCAGCTGTCTTCTTAGAACTTTTAGAGGTGATAAAGGTTTGGTAGCAACTTTGTGGAGGTTTTCTGCACACATACACACACCTTTCATGACCACTTGTAATTGATTGGCAAATAAATGCATGACTACTCTGTTACTTCCTTCTTTCGTGTCACGTTTGTTGCGTACTTCAATGAAGTGGCAACACAGATCTCTTCTGCTATGTCTTTCTATGGCATTCCAACAAATTATATATTAGATGTGTACAATGCAAAGTGCAGGCTATGGCTGACAAAAATAAAGTTTGTCACTCTGTTTTTTGTACAAACCCTGTTTGTATATGAGTTGGGAAATTGTGTTAGATGTAAATATAAATAGAATACAATGATTTGCAAATCATTTTCAACCCATATTCAGTTGAATATGCTACAAAGACAACATGTTTGATGTTAAAACTGATTAACTTTTTTTTTTTGCAAATAATCATTAACTTTTGAATTTGATGCCAGCAACATGTGACAAAGAAGTTGGGAAAGGTGACAATAAATACTGATAAAGTTGAGGAATGCTCATCAAACACTTATTTGGAACATCCCATAGGTGTGCAAGCTAATTGGGAACAGGTGGGTGCCATGTTTGGGTATAAAAGCAGCTTCCATGAAATGCTAAGTAATTCACAAACAAGGATGGGGCGAGGGTTACCAATTTGTAAGCAACTTGACGAACAGTCTTAGAACAACATTTCTCAACGAGCTATTGCAAGGAATTTGGGGATTTTACCTTCTACGGTCTGTAAAGTCATCAAAAGGTTCAGAGAATCTGTAGAAATCACTGCACGTAAGCGATGATATTACGGGCTTTTGATCCCTCAGGCATTACTGCATCAAAAACCGACATCAGCGTATAAAGGATATCACCACATGGGCTCAGGAACACTTCATAAAGCCACTGTCAGTATTTACAGTTGGTCGCTACATCTGTAAATGCAAGTTAAAACTCTACTATGCAAAGCGAAAGCCATTTATCAACAACACCCAGGAACGGCGCCAGCTTCGCTGGGTCCGAGCTCATCTAAGATGGACTGATGCAAAGTGGAAAAGTATTCTGTGGTCTGACGAGTCCACATTTCAAATTATATTTGGAAACTGTGGACGTGGTGTCCTCCAGAACAAAGAGGAAAATAACAATCCGGATTGTTATAGGCGCAAAGTTCAAAAACCAGCATCTGTGATGGTATGGGGGGGTATTAGTGCCCAAAGCATGGGTAACTTATACATCTGTGAAGGCACCATTAATGCTGATTGGTCCATACAGGTTTTGAGGCAACGTATGTTGTCATCCAAGCAACATTATCTTGGATGCCTCTGTTTATTTCAGCAAAACAATGCCAAGCCACGTGTTACAACAGCGTGGCTTCGTAGTAAAAGAGTGCAAGTACTTTCCTGGCCCGCCTGCAGTCCAGACATGTCTCCCATCGAAAATGTGTGTCGCATAATGAAGCGTGAAATACGACAACGGAGACCCCGGACTGTTGAACGACTGAAGCTCTACATAAAACAAGAATGGGAAAGAATTCCACTTTCAAAGCTCAACAATTAGTTTCCTCAGTTTCCAAACGTTTGAGTGTTGTTATAAAAAAAGTGATGTATCACAGTGGTGAACATGCCCTTTCCCAACTACTTTGGCACATGTTGCAGCCATGAAATTCTAAATTAATTTTTATTTGCAAAAAAAAAAAGTTTGTGAGTTTGAACATCAAATATATTGTCTTTGTAGTGCATTCAATTGACTATGGGTTGAAAAGGATTTGCAAATCATTGTATTCCGTTTATATTTACGTCTAACACAATTTCCCAACTCATATGGAAACGGGGTTTGTACGTTGCCATAGTCCAGAAGTAGTCTACTGCATTAAGTTAAATGTGCCAGTCTTTTGTTTTGATTACCAAATTTGGAGATGTTAAACATGTCCTGTACATTATTTACTAATGCTAATCAGTAAAATTAGTTTTGAGCTAGCCCTAATTTCAAAAGTGGAGCAGTGTGAGCGCCGTTTATCTTGCTTTGTTGGCACTAGACGTGATATCATGTGCAACAAAGGTATCGTGTTATAGTGCCTGGGGATACAGCTATCGGTTATTTTAGTAATCGACTAATTATTCAGTTTGTTTGACTAATTGAGTAATGAAATAAAACACACCTTCATATAGGGCTGGGTGATATATCGATATACACGATATATTTCGGGTTTGTCTCTGTGCGATATAGAAAATGACTTGTGATATTCGAGTATACGTTCTCACGCAGTTGCTTTTAGCTTCTAACATTACACTGCAGGCTCTTGATGCTCTTTCCTGTCTCTCCTTCTCACAGACAGCAAGCGCACCTTCTTACATACGTCACATACAACGTCATACGCCCTCGTGGAGCAGAAAGGTAGCAGCATGGGTAACGTTAGCTGCACTTAAGCGATGATAATACGGACTTTCGATCCCTCAGGCGGAGCTGTGCGAGTAGTAATGCAAGAGAAAGAAGGTGCCAATGAAGGAAGAATTATTCCCAAGAAAAACAGCAGGGGGTACATCGTCTGGCGATGGTTTGGCTTCAAGTACAAATATGTGGAACAGACAACCGTAATTTTTCAAGCGTGGGCCAAAAGCGTTGCTACAAAAAGTAGCATTATTGCTAATATGTAGCATCATTTGAAAAGTCACCTGCTAGAGAATGAAGAGTCCGCATGTCTGATTTTTGATTGATTGATTGAAACTTTTATTAGTAGATTGCACAGTACAGTACATATTCCGTACAATTGACCATTAAATGGTAACACCCGAATAAGCTTTCAACTTGTTTAAGTCGGGGTCCATGTAAATCAATTCATGGTAATATGTCAACAACTCCATTGGGTGCTCGATGCCCACACCATCAAAATGCCGAGGCAAACATTTCCAGATCAACACTGTATGAAAAAACTAGTCAACAACAGCGTTTAATAACGTCCGTAGTAACCTACCACATAGCAAGGGACAAACAATATTTGAGTTCCTATTATGCAGTTAATTTTTATTTGACAGTTATTGAAATATCTTGTGTGACATCTGGCACAAAAGTGCACTTTATTTGTTTTAAACTATTGTAGTGGCGTTCTGTACTATAAGTGCACTTTCATTTAGTGTTGTTTTGATATGTCATCTTAGTGACATCATGCACAAAAGGGCACTAATAGCTTGTTTTAAAACGTATCTTACAACCTTGCACCTCCTGTTTTGAAATGACATGAATGTTTGTGCCACTGTTTAATTGTTTAAGAAATACACTTTTGGTCAATTGACTTAGTTGTGATTTCCTTCTCTGCATGAAAGTTTAAAATGAGCTAGGGCTGCAACAACTAATCGATTAAATCGATCTCAAATCGATTATAAAAATAGTTGCCGATTAATTTAGTCATCGATTCGTTGGATGTATGCAATGCGCATTCGCTGAGGCTCTTTGTTTTATTTTTTTTAATTTAATTTAATTTTTTCCCCCTAAACCTTTATTTATAAACTGCAACATTTACAAACAGCTGAGAAACAATAATCAAAATAAGTACAAAAACAGTACAAAACAGCGCCAGTGTGACGCTGAGGCTACGTCTCATGAAGTGGCAGTAAGCCAGCCAATGATGTGTCATGTGCAGCTCACGGGACCACGCAGTCTCATTTCCTTGGAAACATTGGAAAAATGGCAGAAAACAGTACCGATAGTTCGGCGCAGAAACATCTGGAGGTTAATGCTGTATTGGAGAAAATGGTATGACCTAAGTCGTCAAAAGTGTGGGAATACTTCACTTTAAAAACTGCAAAGAAGACAGTTTCCTGCAAAATGTGCAGCATGGACCTCGCGTGGCACGGAAGTACTACATCGCTTCGGGAGCACCTGAAAAGGAATCATGTTGGATCCATGGATGAAGAGAAGAACTCACGGTACGTAACTTTTTCTGTCCATAGTCCGAGTACATTGATCCGTTGTGTCTGTCTTTGTGTGTTTTTAATATTTTGTCAACGAGGAGATTTTTTTTAGGAAGCGCAGCAGCAACTGTTGTGTATTAACTTTCAGAGTGTTAGGAGCGTTTTGGAGAGTATGGCGTCTTCATTTTCTGTGTTGTTATGAGTGGCAACAGGCATTCATATGTTCAGCTTTTTTGTGAGTAACGTTAACGTTATGTCTTTGTTGCAACGCGGGGCTGATAATGTGTCTCCGGCACATTTGACTCCGTTTTGAGAGCGAAAATGCACGGTTACCAATTTGGAAATAAACGTAACGGACAGAAATATCTCAGGTTGGTTTCATATTGGATCAATATAGCTGTACCCGATAAAGCTATATAAATATATTTAGATTTGAGTGACACTTAAGTATAACTAAACGTTATGAAGGTGCTAGAATATGTCATGATATTATTCACAGGCAGCCTAAAGTGAATCCTTTATTATTCACAACAGAAACGTGTACAATATCTGACCGAGTTCTGATCTGATGAGTTACATGTCTGTGTTATTATTGTTGCATGTGACAACCCTAATGTCCATCTATTTAATTTAGCGTTTTTTTTTTAATGTGGTGGCGTATTTATCTTTTACGTCAGAAATTATTAACAAAATCAACTGGGTATGTATTGAGTTACATGTAAATGATGCTACTATGTAGGTTCATAGTATGGTTTCTCTCATTTCAGAAAGAAACAAGCCAGCATTAGAGACTTGGTACAAAGGAAGGTCTGTACACCATTGCAAGCGGCTGCATTGACTGATGCTATCCTGAATATGTTGCAAACTGACATGAGGCCACTATCAATGGTGGAGGATGAAGGATTTAAACAAATGATTCACGTCCTCAACCCTGGTTACACTCTTCCCTTGAGGACCCATTTTACCAAACTGATGGAGAAGAAGTACGAGCAGACATTCCATGCAGTGTAGACTGACATAAAAGCCACCCATAGCAAAATTGCTCTCACTACTGATGTGTGGACAAGTGTAGCCACGGAAGCCTACCTTAGCAATACATGCCACTACATTGGAGATGAATGGAACATGAAGTCAATCTGCCTTAAGACCACGCCACTAGAGGAAAGACATTCAGCATCCAACATTGCAGAATGGTTGGAATACCTACCTCATTGCCTTCCTCATGGAACAGAAGCTACTGGCGGCGAATACAGTCTTCCGGAAGAGAACAGGAAAGAGGTGGACCTTCCGAGACCGAGCCTCAGGAACACTACGGCAACTAGATGACATCCTAGTGAGGAAGAAATGAACGAACCATGCTGAGCCATACAGCACTTTTAGTTCTGTGGGCTCAGACCACCGTGTGGTCTCAATGAGAGTTTGCCTGAGCCTCAGGGTCCCCAAACCAAGTCCCAAGATCCGGTATAATTGGAAAGCCTTCTCAAGTGACCCTGGCCTTCAAACCAGATACGCAGAGGAGATGAGGAGACTATTCCAGCAGCTGGACAGGGCAGCGGAGACCAGTGGAGAATACAGGAGATTCGTCACTGCTAATGATGAAGAGAGTCAGTAGTTCCAGACGATCCAAACACCCAGAGGTCGTAGCAGCACGAGGGATGGTGGAGGAAGCCTACCTCAACTTTGAGCGGGAACCAACTGTGGAGAGGCGTGGTGAGCTGAGTGAAGCCAAACAGTTTCTTTTCAGATGCTATGATAACATAAAAGGGGAAAAACTGATGGAGAGAGTGCGGAGGGTGCAGGCGGTGCAAGCTGAACAACAGTATGGGGAGTCCTGGGGAGTCATCAATGAGATGACGGGGCGGAAGAGGACCAAGGAGGGACAAGTGGAGGGACACAGCCTGGAGGAGAGGGTGACAACCTGGTCCAGTCACTTCAAAAGGCTGCTGGGAGAAACAGCAGACGCAGTTGAGGAAGTAGAAATACCATCAGTCCTCCCAAACCTGAACATCAACGATGGTCCCTTCACACTCGGAGAGCTCGCCAGGGCAAAAGCCACAGTAAGAGTGGGAAAAAGCGCTGGCCCGGACGGCATACCCCCAGAAGTCGTCAAGAACTAAGATCTCGATGACATCATTCTAGAGTTCTGCAACCTTGCTCTGCTGTTCAATCGGCTGCCCAATATGTAGTCTCTATCAAACATCGTGCCAGTGCCCAAATCCGGAGACCTCTCAAAGCCAGACAACTACTGAGGCATCAGCCTGACCTGTATCACTGCGAAAGTCTACAACCGCATGATCCTAAACAGGGTCCGGCATGCAATTGACCCTCACCTGAGAGTAAATCAGAACGGCTTGCGAGAAGGACGAACAACTACAGCCCAGATCTTGGCACTTAGGAGATTGATTGAGGAGGTGAGGAAGGATAACCTGACTGCAGTCCTATGCTTCATAGACTTCGGAAAATGGTGAAGGTCTTGAAGGCATACAGTATTCCTCAGAGCAATAGAGGCCATGTACGCAGGAAGAAGGGCCAGGGTGGTGCTCCCATATGGCAACAGGGAGGAGTTTGACATCCTGGCTGGAGTTATACAAGGGGATACACTAGCCCCCTTCCCCTTCATTATAGTCCTTGATCATGCGCTCAGGAAGGCAATAAATGGGCGAGAGCAAGAGTTTGGCTTTACGCTGACACCAAGGAAGTCGAGTTGACAACCGGCAGTGGTCCTGACAGACCTTGACTATGCAGATGACATCAGTCTGCTCTCCAACAACATGGAACAAGCACAAGAACTACTACACAGGGTAGAGCTAGAGTGTGCCAAGGTTGGCCTTAGGTTAAATGCCAAGAAAACTGAGGTCATGACCTCCAACCTTCCACCAGAACTTCAACCTCTGGTAACAGCAGGAGGCACTGTGCTGAAAGAAGTTGAGGACTTCAAATACCTGGGCGCATGGGTCAACTCAACTGAGCAAGATCTAAAACTGAGGAAGACACTTGCATGCAGGGCCCTGAACGGCATGACCAGTGTATGGAACTCCAACCTCCCCCGCCAAATCAAACTCAGCTTCTTCTACGTGACAGTTGAGTCCGTTCTCCTCTATGGCAGCGAATGCTGGACCCTGAAGCCAACCCTGGAGAAGTTTCTGGTTGGTTGCTACACCAGGATACTGCAGGCAGTGCATAACATCAACAAGAGTGCGCACGTAACCAACAGAATCCTCTACAAGGGATTACCAAGGGTGAGCGAGAAGATTGCTGTAAGGAGAATGAAACTAGCAGGACAGTGCCAAAGGCATCAGGAGCTGCCAGCCAGCAAATTGGTGTTGTGGGAACCAACACATGGGCATCGGTCAAGACGACGTCCCACACTAACATACGTGGACATTGGGGGTGTGGGAAAAAATTGATTCGAATACGAATCGAATCGAATACAATGCAGTTCAGAATCGATTCTTATTTTTTTTTAATAATATTTTTTAAATTTTTTAAATTTAAAAAAAAAAATTTTTTATAAATTTTTTTTTCTTATCAATCCAACAAACCACTACACAGCAATACCATAATAATGCAATCCAATTCCAAAATCAAACCTGACCCAGCAACACTCAGAACTGCAATAAACAGAGCAATTGAGAAGACACAAACGCGACACTGAACAAACCAAAAGTAGTGAAACAAAAATGTATGTTATCAACAACAGTATCAATATTAGTTAGAATTTCTGCATAGCAGTGATTAAAAATCCCTCATTGATATTATCATTAGACATTTATAAAAATAAAAAAAAGAACAATAGTGTCAAATTGGCTTACTCTTGCATCACATCTCATAAGCTTGACAACACACTGTGTCCAATATTTTCACAATGATAAAATATGTCCTAATCAAAATGTTATTAGTTGTGCTGCCCTACGTGTGTTCTTGTCTCTCTTAGTGAACAATAGGCGAAATTCCAAAAAAGTGCAGTTCCGCTTTTTGTTTGCCTTAAGTGTTTTACGGCTAGATAACCGGTGTATAGAGCAATCAGATTATTTTTGTTGTAAGTAGAAACATAATGTGGTGTTTATTCTTTAAAAAGTAATAAGTTAGCCGGTTACTGTCAAATTTCCGTTCGTTTTGTTTATATCCTCATGCTGGTGTACGCGATAGATGGAGTTTATGCTTGCTTACTGCGGTGAAAGCTGCTGGCTGTTAAGTTTAAAACTACTTTCAAGCCACCCAGCCGCTACACTGTATTACTTTAGTCCGCACAGGCTATTGGGAGAGGCACTTTTAATATACCGGTTTTAACTACAGTACCCTAATGCGTAAGTGTGACATCATTATTCTTGCTAATCTAACCATAAAATACAGAGAATTTATACAAAAAAAAGCACAGTATCCTTTCTTCTCTATAAAACGATGGTGGCGTACGTGAGCCGACAAGTGCTTGTCGCTAGATAGAGACTCGCTAAGGGAATAGAATACATTTTCTAGTCCCATTCAGTGATGTTGCTTCAGAGCCCTGTGTGTGAAAGCATGGCCAGATCAGCTGAATCCGCTTAGCTACAATAGCTTGCATGCTAAGCACAATAGGTAAACAATGACTTTCATCATCTCTGTGCATCCCAGCTTCAACTGACAAATGAAATATTTTTTTGTTCTCGAGGGACAAAATGTTCCTGGCATCACCAGCGGAGTCTAAATATAGAGAAGAGAATTTAGACTGTCTTAACAAGACACATATTTTAATCTATCTTTATCTACTTGACTGTTGATCCATGTGATGTCAAGCAGATGCAGTTGTTTCCAAACAGGTGTGTTATAATTTAACCATTTTAAAATATTTATCCTTTACGGAATGCTAAAGTTTGCCTAGTTAACATGTTTTTGTTACAGTTATGTAGAATAGAATAGAATGGACTTTATTTTCATTATATTTGCATATAACGAGATTAAAGACTCCAACTTAAGGTGCGGTAGTGGGAACAAATATGGGGTAAAATAAATAACACAAGAGGTAATAAAGGAAAAAGGCTAACAATTGAAATAAACAGACTACTATCCAATAAAACTAATTAGCAATCCTGTACAATATACAAAACACTAGAGAAATACGAAATACTGTACAATATACAGAACAATACAAGAGTACCGATGTAATAAAATACAATCAGTGTCGGACGTATTGCACTCGAAGGGTAGTATTGCACAGTAGGGTATTAGGGCAGTATATTGTATAGGGGTGAATTATTACTATTATAAGTTAGAGTTCAACATAGTGACAGCTGTGGGAAAGAAGCTGTCTCTGAGCCTGTTTGTTCTGGCTCTGATGCACCTGTAGCGCCTGCCTGATTGTAGCAGGTCGAACAGGTGGAAGCCAGGGTGTGTGCTGTCTTTGGTGATTTTTTTTGCCTTATTGAGGCAACAGGAGTTGTGTAAATCCTAAAGGGAGGGCAGGGGACAGCCGATGATTTTTTGTACAGATTTTATGACCCTCTGAGTCGCCTATTTGTCTGCTTCAGTACAGCTGGCGTACCACACTGATATGCAGTACGTCAGCAGGCTCTCGACAGCCGAGCGATAGAAGGTCACCATCAGCTGTCTCTCCAGTCTGTTCTTCCTCAGCACTCTCAGGAAGTGGAGTCTCCGCTTAGCCTTCCGGATGACCGCAGTTGTATTTTGGGTCCAGGACAGGTCAGCAGATATGAGGGTGCCGAGGAACTAGAAGGAGTTGACTCTCTCCACCTCCTCGCCGTTGATGTGAGGGGGGCGGTGTCTGCAGTGTTTTTCCTGAAGTCAAAGATGAATTCCTTGGTTTTTGTGGTGTTCAGTGCCAGATTATTCACTGAACACCACGCTGATAGTTTCAGGACTTCATCTCTGTATGCAGACTCATCCCCCCTCGTAATGGGACCCACCACCGTTGTGTAATCGGCGAACTTGATTATGTTGTTCTCCGAGTGGGCTGGAGTACAGTCATGAGTGTAGAGGGAATACAGCAAAGGGCTCAGCACACAACCCTGTGGAGAGCCGATGCTGAGTGTGCAGGGGGAGGAGAGATGGGGGCCAAGTTTTACTGTCTTGAGGTCAGTTGGTCAGGAAGTCCTTAATCCAAAGACAGGTGGGTGAGGGGAGGCCTAGGTCCAGCAGTTTGGTGACACGGATGTCTGGAATGATGGTATTGAAGGCAGAGCTATAGTTAATGAAAAGCATTCTGACATAGCTCCCCCGGTGTTGCAGGTTGCTCGGTGTAGAGTGGAGAGCCATGGTTATGGCGTTATCCGTGGATCTGTTTTCCCGGTAGGCAAACTGCTTTGGGTCTAGGGTGGGGGAGAGGACAAGCCTCTCGAAACACTTCATGATGACAGGTGTGAGTGGTACTGGGCGATAGTCATTGAGGTTGTTTGTGGCAGCTTTCTTGGGTACCGGGATAATATTGGCAGATTTAAGGCAGGGTGGGATGAGTGGCTGTGCCAAGGAGAGTTTGAAGAGGACAGTGATAATGTAGGAGAGCTGGTCAGCGCATGCTTTGAGCATCTTCCCGGGTACACCGTCAGGACCAGTCGCCTTCCTGGGGTTCACTGCCTTGAGCACCCGCCTGACCTTGTGCTCCTCAAAAGTGAGTGTGGGAGTGCTGGGGTAAGGGGGGGCTGGGGGTGGTGTGGCTGTGATGTCTCAAAGCGAGCAAAACAGCAGTTCAGCTCCTCTGCTAGCGATGCATTTCAGTCCCCGGTTACTGCGTCACAGCCTTTGTAGTTGGTGATGTGCTGTATTCCCTACCACATCTTGCTGTTGTTGCTCTAGAGGTGGTCTTCGATCCTCTCTTTATAGTCCATCTTGGCTTCCCTGAGTCCTCTCTTCAGGGCAGCACGCCCGGCGCTGTATAGAGCACTGTCACCTGACCTGAAGGCGGTGTCCCTGGCCTGAGGAGCATGCGGACCTGGCTTGTCATCCAGGGTTTTTGGTTTGGGTAAACCCGGATGTTTTTTTCCACAGTGACATTGCTGATACAATACTTTATGTACGATAGTACCGGCTCTGTGTGTGTGGGCAGGTCTTGGGCTTTGAAAACATCCCATGCAGTGTGTGCAAAGCAGTCTTGTAGCTGGGGGAGTGCATCCTTAGGCAAAGTTGTAACAGTCTTTATTACTGCTGTTGTCCTTGAACTGAGGGGGGTTTAGGCAGGGATGAGCATCAAGGAGAGGTGGTCTGACTGGCCTAGGTAGGGGAGCGGGATTGCTCTATATGCCTCTTTGATATTACAGTAAACATGGTCCAAAGTGTTTCCCCCTCTAGTAGGGCATTTAACATACAGGTAAAATTTTGGTAGTACTGTTTTCAGAGACCACCTCCCCTGCTCTTACCTGAGTCCTCGTTTTGGTTCCGGCGTAGCAGCGTGCGGTCTGCTAGCTGCACCGCAGCGTCTGGGATCAGGGGTTGAAGCCAGGTTTTGGAAATGACCAAAAATCAACAGTCCTGGATGTAGCTATTTCCAGCTAGCACAAGTTTTAGCTTGTCCATTTTGTGAGCCATGTATCTGGAATTGGTGAGGTAAATGCTCGGCAGCGGAGGCTTGTGGGGCTGTTTCTTGATTCTCTTCAGGAGACCAGACCGGCAGCCCCGCTTTTGTTTCCTCTCCCGCCACTGCCTGTGTTGCCTGCCGGATCCGATAACAATCCACGGAGATTCCGGCGGTCTCGCTATCTCGTCGGGTATGTTGTGTGAGCGGTGGAACTCGCTTGAAACAGCCATCTTGTGTCAAAAACCAATGTCCAGTAGGTTTTGGCGACTGTGTTGTGTTGCGAAGGTAGACGGACATAACCAAAGCAATATAAAACATAAAAAGAAGCGCCGAAAGTGTGAGCTATAAGCCGCTGCGTCCGTGCGCGCCACCATCCTGCCGCTATTATGTAGTGCAGGGGTCAACAACGCGGTGCCCGCGAGCACCAGGTAGCCCGTAAGGACCAGATGAGTAGCCCGCTGGCCTGTTCCAAAAATAGCTCAAATTGCAGCACTTACCAATGAACTGCATCTATTTTTTACATTTTTTTATTTACTAGCAAGTTGGTCTCGCTTTGCTTGACATTTTTAATTCTAAGAGAGACAAAACTCAAATAGAATTGAAAAAAAAACAAGAAAATATTTTAAAGACTTGGTCTACACTTGTTTAACTTAATTCATTAATTTTTTTATCTTTGCTTCTTATAACTTTCAGAAAGACAATTTTATAGAAAAAATACAACCTTAAAAATGATTTAGGATTTTTAAACACATATAGCTTTTTACCTTTTAAATTCCTTCTTCTTCTTCGTTCCTGAAAATTTAAATCAATGTTCAAGTATTTTTTTTTTTTTTTTGTAAAGAATAATAAATACATTTTAATTTAATTCTACAGTTTCGCTTCTGTTTTTTCGACGAAGAATATTTGTGAAATATTTCGTCAAACTTACTCTGATTAAAATTAAAAAAATATATTCTGGCAATTCTAGAAAATCTGTAGAATCAAATTTAAATCTTATTTCAAAGTCTTTTGAATTTCTTTTAAAATTTTTGTTCTGGAAAATGTAGAAGAAATAATGATTCGTCTTTGTTAGAAATATAGCTTGGTCCAATTTGTTATATATTCTAACAAAGTGCAGATTGGATTTTGACCTATTTAAAACATGTCATCAAAATTTTAAAATTATTCTTAATCAGGAAAAAATACTAATGATGTTTCATAAATTACCATTTTTTTTTCAAAAAGATTCAAATTAGCTGGTTTTTCTCTTCATTTTTTTCGGTTGAATTTTAAAGAGTCGTTATTGAAGATAAACTATGTTTCAAAATTAAATTTTTTTGTGTTTTCTCCTCTTTTAAACCGTTCTATTAAGTGTTTTTTCATCATTTGTTCTCTACAAAAAACCTTCCTTAAAAGGAAAAAAAATGTACGACAGAATGACAGAAATACCCATTTTTTTAAATATATATATAGATTTATTTATTAAAGGTAAATTGAGCAAATTGGCTATTTCTGGCAATTTATTTAAGTGATAGCCCTTCGCATTAATCAGTACCCAAAAAGTAGCTCTTGGTTTCAAAAAGGTTGGTGACCCCTGATGTAGTGTATGCGTGTGAAGTTTGTGTGCTTTACTTCGGATGGTTATCGATTTTGGCACTGTTATCTATACCGACCAAATTCCGTTGGTACTACAGAGTATCAGTTTACGCTAAATCTAATTAAATTTTTGATATCTTTTTGTTGCACGTGACACTTCTGTTTAATGCCCGGCACCAGCTCAAGCACTTGGCGGGAAAAAGGGCGTATTTATAAAGGACTGCCTTTAGTTAAAGTTGCAATTTTCCATTCCAACAAAGAAAGCTTGCCTGATAGAAAGTGCTCAAAAGTAAGGTTTTACTTGTCAACCCAGCTAATTGCTCATTCACATTGAATATGCTATATACAAGCTACTGATTTGCACAGTTAAGGGCGGCATGGCGTAGTAGGTAGAGCGGCCGTGCCAGAAACCTGAGGGTTGCAGGTTTGCTTCCCACCTATTGATATCCAAATCGCTGCTATTGTGTCCTTGGGCAGGACACTTCACCTTTGCCCCCGGTGCCGCTAACACTGCTGAATGAATGATTGGTGGTGGTCGGAGGGGCCGTAGGCGCAAACTGGCAGCCACACTTCCGTCAGTCTACCCCAGGGCAGCTGTGGCTACAGATGTAGCTTACCACCACCAGGTGTGAATGAATGATGGGTTCCCACTTCTCTGTAAGCGCTTTGAGTATCTAACAATAGAAAAGCGCGATATAAATCTAATCCATTATTATTATAACAGCGATTTGAACTCCTCTCTTAGCTGCCACCTTAACGTGGTAGAGGAGTTTGCGTAGCCGAATGATCCTAGGAGCTATGTTGTCCAGGGGTTTCTATGCCCCCTGATAGGGTCTCCCAAGGCAAACTGGTCCTAGGTGAGGGACCAGACAAAGAACAGCTCTAAGACCTCTATGAATAACACAAGAAAAGGACTCAGATTTCCCTCGCCCGGACACGGGTCACCGGGGCCCCCCTCTGGAGCCAGGCCCGGAGGTGGGGCATAATGGCGAGTGCCTGGTGGCCGGGCCTGTCCCCATGGGGCCCGGCCGGGCTCAGCCCGAAGAGGCAACATGGGTCCCCCCTCCAATGGGCTCATCACGCATAGCAGGGGCCATAGAGGTCGGGTGCAGTGTGAGCTGGGCAGCAGCCGAAGGCAGGGCACTTTGCAGTCCGATCCTCGGCTACATAAGCTAGCTCTTGGGACATGGAACGTCACCTCACGGGGGAGTAAGGAGCCTGAGCTAGTGGGCGAAGTAGAGAAGTTCCGGCCGGATATAGTCGGACTCAGCTCGACGCACAGTAAGGGCTCTGGCACCACTTCTCTCGAGAGGGACTGGACTCTCTTCAACTCTGGGGTTGCCCGCAGTGAGAGGCGACGAGCTGGGGTAGCAATTCTTGTTGCCCCCCAGCTCAAAGCCTGCACGTTGGAGTTCAACCCAGTAGACGAGACGGTAGCCTCCGCCTTTGGGTGGGGGGGACGGGTCCTGACTGTTGTTTGTACCTATGCACCAAACAGCAATTCAGAGTACCCACCCTTTTTGGATACACTCGAGGGAGTACTGGAAAGTTCTCCCCCGGGTGATTCCCCTGTCCTACTTGGGGTCTTCAACGCTCATGTTGGCAACGACAGTGAAACCTGGAGAGGCGTGATTGGGAAGAATGGCCGCCTGGATCTGAACCTGAGTGGTGTTTTTTTATTGAACTTTTTTGCTTGTCACAGTCTGTCCATAACGAACACCATGTTCAAACATAAGGGTGTCAATATCTGCACTTGGCACCAGGACACCCTAGGCCGCAGTTCCATGATCGACTTTGTAGTTGTGTCATCGGATTTGTGGCCTTATGTTTTGGACACTCAGGTGAAGAGAGGGGCGGAGCTTTCAACCGATCACCACCTGGTGGTGAGCTGGCTTCAATGGTGGGGGAGGATGGCGGACAGACCTGGCAGGCCCAAACGCATTGTGAGGGTTTGCTGGGAATGTCTGGCAGAGTCTCCTGTCAGAGAGTTTCAATTCCCATCTCCGGAAAAACTTTGAACATGTCACGAGGGAGGTGCTGGACATTGAGTCAGAGTGGACCATGTTCCGCACCTCTATTGTCGAGGCGGCTGACTGGAGCTGTGGCCGCAATGTAGTTGATGTATGTCGGGGCGGTAATCCTCGAACCTGTTGGTAGACACCGGCGGTGAGGGATACCGTCAAGCTGAAGAAAGAGTCCTATCGGGTTCTTTTGGCTCATAGGACTCCGGAGGCAGTCGACAGATACCGACAGGTCAAGCGGTGTGCAGCTTCAGCGGTCACGGAGGCAAAAACTCGGACATGTGAGGAGTTTGGGGAAGCCATGGAAAACAATTTCCGACGGCTTCAAAGCGATTCTGGACCACCATCAGCCGCCTCAGGAAGGGGAAGCAGTGCACTGTCAACACCGTGTATGGTGCGGATGGTTTTCTGCTTACCTTGACTGCGGATGTTGTGGATTGGTAGAAGGAATACTTCGAAAACCTCCTCAATCCCACCAACACGTCTTCCTAAGAGGAAGCAGTGCCTGGGGAATCTGTGGTGGGCTCTCCTATTTCTGGTGATGAGGTTGCTGAGGTAGTTAAAAACCTTCTTGGTGGCAAGGCCCCGGGGGTGGATGAGACCCGCCCGGAGTTCCTTAAGGCTCTGGATGCTGTGGGGCTGTCTTGGTTGACAAGACTCTGCAGCATCGCGTGGACATCGAAGAAGGGGGGACCGGAGGGTGTGTTCCAATTATCGTGGGATCACCCTCCTCAGCCTTCCCGTTAAGGTCTATTCAGGTGTACTGGAGAGGAGGCTACGCCGGATAGTCGAACCTCGGATTCAGGAGTAACAGTGTGGTTTTCCTCCTGGTCGTTGAACTGTGGACTAACTTTATACTCTCGGCAGGGTCCTTGAGGGTCCATGGGAGTTTGCCCAACCAGTCTACATGTGTTTTGTGGACTTGGAGAAGGCATTCGACCGTGTCCCCCGGGAAGGCCTGTGGGGAGTGCTCAGAGAGTATAGAGTATTGGACTGTCTGGTTGTGGCGGTTCGCTCCCTGTACGATTAGTGTCAGAGCTTGGTCCGCATTGCCGGCTGTAAGTCGGACACGTTTACAGTGAGGGTTGGACACCGCCAAGGCTGCCCTTTGTCATGGATTCTGTTCATAACTTTTATGGACAGAATTTCAAGGCGCAGTCAAGGCGTTGAGTGGTTCCGGTTTGGTGGCCGTGGGATTAGGTGTCTGCTTTTTTCAGATGATTTGGTCCTGATGGCTTCATCTGGCCGGGATTTTCAGCTCTCACTGGATCGGTTTGCAGCCAAGTGTGAAGTGACCGGAATGAGAATCAGCACCTCCAAGTCCGAGTCCATAGTTCTCGCCCGGAAAAGGGTGGAGTGCCATCTCCAGGTTGGGGAGAAGACCCCGCCCCAAGTGGACGAGTTCAAGTACCTTTGAGTCTTGTTCACGAGTGAGGGAAGCGTGGATCGTGAGATCGACAGGCGGATTGGTGCAGCGTCTTCAGTAATGCGGATGTTGTATCGATCCGTTGTGGGGAAGAAGGGGCTGAGCCGGAAGGCAAAGCTCTTAATTTTCCCGTCGATCTACGTTCCCATCCTCACCTGTGGTCATGAGCTTTGGGTCATGACCGAAAGGACAAGATCACGAGTACAAGCGGCCGAAATGAGTTTCCTCCGCCGGGTGGCGGGACTCTCCCTTAGAGATAGGGTGAGAAGCTCTGCCATCCGGGAGGTGCTCAAAGTAAAGCCGCTGCTCCTCCACATCGAGAGGAGCCAGATGAGGTGGTTCGGGCATCTGGTCAGGATGCCACCTGAACGCCTCCCTAGGGAGGTTTTCAAAGCACGTCTAACACCGAGGAGGCCACAGGGAAGACCCAGGACACGTTGGGAAGACTTTTTCTCCCGGCTGGCCTGGGAAAGCCTCGGGATTGGTAAGAGCTGGACGAAGTGGCTGGGGAGAAGAAAGTCTTGGCTTCCCTTCTTAGGCTGCTGCCCCCGCGACCCGACCTCGGATAAGCGGAAGTAGATGGATGGATGGATAGATGGATTTGAACACCTCCAGATTTAGCAACCAAGATTACAACAAAGATTTAACAGCTAGTGTGTAATGTGTGTGACAATCAATGGTACTTTAACTTTAATAAGTACAGTATTTACAGGCAAACACTTGTTTTAGTTTTCAACAAAAGACAAGACTGGGACATTCAGCTTCATGCAATGCAGACTACGTCCTGGTTATGACAACACACCTAGGAAAAATGGAAATAAATGCATACTTGTAAATGAGACTCAAAAGTCATCAGTATTAGCACATGGTTAAATGTGGAAAAAAAACAGTCAGAAAGAGTGAGTTTATTTTAAAGGTAAAGTCACTGTTGTCGTGCAAAAATATGTCATGTCAACATGCTCTGAGTGCAGACTGGCCCGTGGTCTCATTTACAGTATTTTCCGGACTATAGAGCGCACCGGTATATAATTTTTGATAAAAAATGTTTTTTCATTTATTAGCTGCACCAGACTATAAGCCGCATATATAAACATTGTTTAAATGAGTTATTTACACAAATATATTGTAAATGTTTTTTTACATACCTTAATTGTTTCTAAACTGTTTGTAAAACAGCAGTAAAAGAGGTGATCAAGCAACCCGACATATTAAGGATAGGAATCGAAAATCTGTTCTCTTTTCAGGACTGGTTCCCAGTGTATCAATTCCTTGGAATCGCTTGCCATTTATTCAAACAATTCTCTTACCGATCCTTCTGGGTATGGATGACGTCGCGTCGTGAGGTCAGAACTCAAAATGGTGGAGTCGGGGCGCAACAAACGCTTTACAGTTGACTACATTTTACAAGAAAGGATTGCAACAGCATTACTTGTAATACTTACGTATAACGCTGCTAGTTCATCAAAAGGAGGACATACGAGCAATACGCTGAAACATTTGAACATACAGCATGCAATAGTTATAAGTGAATGTCGTGTTTTGAACCGCTCATATTCAATCCTAGCAGCAGTAACGCCAGCACGCCATTTGAATACAACAGGTACCAACTAACACCTCCTATCATTTTAGTGCTATTTGTTAAATTTAAATTAATGCCTTCTCATTTATATGAGCATGATCAGAGACACATTCTGACTGGCTCCGAGGCAGGCCTCCCCAGTTCTCGTCTGCTGCTAGACAAATGTTATCAAGCAACGACTAAGTTTACAAACTATCTTGGCTAACATTAGCAACACACAAGTCGCAGGCACCACAGGTGACCTATGGGGGCCGAGAATGGACAAATAATAAAAATTATTTCTCACAACGGACCACAACTCTTTTATTCTCTCACATTCCCACAGTAAATGAATAAGAGTTCCTTCAGCTGCCTGACTTTATACATAACTTGCTATCTGATGTACCCCTTTTAAACAACTGAGAGGGTGTAATGTACGATCATTTAATATGTTTAATTGACTCAGTTTATTTTTTAATGCATCTAAGGGGCTTATTGGTATTTTTCCAAATATCATTCCATGACATGTCTTTTTCTCATGTTTAAATCAATCATCTATTTCCGAACACATGCATTGTTAGCATTCCTAGTATGATGTTCATTTATAATTATGTACTGTAAAATGTTTAAACTCTTAAAAAAAATAAATGCCTCCTGATTAAAAAAACATATCCTCCAATTTGTGGCTATTATAAGTTATACTTTCAGAGAATATACATTTTTACAGCATGTTTTAAAGAGATGTAATTAAAAAAATACTTCTGGTTCTGGGTATACTTTATTATTATTATTATTATTATTATTATTATTATTAATATCATCATTTTATTGATCAAATAATTCAGAATTGGATGTTTATTTAGAGGGCTCCAGTGCAGTTCCCCTTTAAGAAATTTGATTGAAGGTATCGTATGATGATTGACAGGCAGAACCTTTTATTTGGCTATTGTCTATTGACATGCACAAAGTCAGAACACAGAGGGTACTACAGAAAAAGTAATTAACTAATAACTTCACTGGCAAAACAATCTTGCAAGCCAATTTTAATTCACTAGATAGTAACAGTTAATGTAAACTTTTCAACTATTCAACATTACTATTGTGAAATGCTAATAATTGTGTGCATACAGACAATTGTAAGCTTTTGACTATATTTAATAACCATGGCATTAAACTTTTTTTAATGGCATTAAAAGGCAATGGACCTACTGAAAACCACTACTACCGACCACGCAGTTTGATAGTTTATATATCAGTGATGAAATCTTAACATTGCAACGCATGCAAATACGGCCAGTTTCCATCCATCCATCCATTTCCTACCGCTTATTCCCTTTCGAGGTCGCGGGGGGCGCTGGCGCCTATCTCAGCTACAATCGGGCGGAAGGCGGGGTACACCCTGGACAAGTCGCCACCTCATCGCAGGGCTACGGCCAGTTTAGTTTACTAAATTTAAATTTTAAATTTCCCGCGAGGTATCCTGTTGAAAACGTCGCAGAATGATGAGGCGTATGATGACGTGTGTTTGTGACGTCTTGGGTTGTAGCGGACATTTTAGCCCAGCACCACTTACGGCTAAAGGTCGTCTTTTTTCCTCGCATTAATACACTGTAATTTGGACATCTGTGTTGCTGAATCTTTTGCAATTTATTCAGTTAATAATGGAGACCATAAAAAAGAATGCTGTTGGTGGAAAGTGGTGGATTGCAGCTGCCTTTAGCACCGAAACACAGCCGGTGTTTTTTTTTTGTTGTGAAACTTTACCACTGAGGGCTCAAGCGAACATGTTTCTCTACGTCAACCAGCAAGTTTTTGGATCGGAAAATTGTGATATTAAGTCGGGTCTTACCGGAGACAGCTCAAAAAGGCAGCTGTGATCTTGGCTCCACGGCTTCTTTCAGAGACACTGGCGTTCACCGCAGCTATCCGACTTTCAGGTATGACTTTATAATCTCACTAAAATACTATTAACACAATAAGCAGATCAGAAATTTTGCAGAAATATCCTAGTAAATGTGTCTAATTACATATGAAACGCTTCCACTGCCGCCGCCTGGAGCCGTCGCCCTTTCTTTTTTTTTTGTTTTTTTTTGTGCTTCACTCTAACTTTCCTCATCCACGCATCTTTCATCCTCGTTCAAATTAATAGGGAAAAGGCTATGATTATAAACAATGTGAGGAGCCCCACAACCTGTGACATCACTCGCACATCGTTTGCTACTTCCGGTAAAGGCAAGGCTTTTTTTATTAGCGACCAAAAGTTGCGAACTTTATAGTCGATGTTCTGTACTAAATCCTTTCAGTAAAAATATGGCAATGTTGCGAAATGATCAAGTATGACACATAAAATGGACCTGCTATCCCCGTTTAAATAAGAAAATCTAATTTCAGTAGGCCTTTGAATTAGATTTGCTAAAACCTGTAGAAACCCTGATTGTATTATACTGGTGAAACTCATACAATTAGAAATTGGTATAAAAGTCCATCCATGTCAGCAATTAACTTCAAATTTGAAACTAATCTGTGATATTTACTTACTACATGCAAAGTGAGATATGTCGAGCCTTTGTTATAATTTTGATCACCATTTCTTACCGTTTTTTGAAACCTTACCTTTTCTGATATTTTCAATTCAAAGTTTTCATAAACTGTAAGCAATAATCATCAATTATATAACCAATAAAAGCTTGACATAGCTCACTTTGCATGTAATAAGTTGACGTATGTTACATACGTGTGTAATTTGCACATGTATAAATTCTACAGAAGAATAGTAATTCCTCATATTTATAAAAAGTATTTTTTTTCTTCTATGCTACCAATGTGCCTCACTGTAGGCTTTGTAAGGTCATGTTACATCAAAACTAAACAAAATTAATACTAATCCCCCGTTTTTTTATTGTTTTTTTCCCCAAATAAGAATTTAAAAGAGAACCGTTAGGGAAACTCAATCATTAAGCAGAATTAAAAGTGGAATTAGAACTAGAAAAATCTTATCAATTCCCATCCCTAAACGTCATCCTCCTGGACCCTCTAGCTTTTTAATCCATTAAACATACTCAATAACTCCACAGTGACATCTTGGTGAATTTATTGAGGAATTTACAAAATTAAATACAAAAAGAATGCCATTTTAAGTTAATAATACTAACACAGACACTTGTAAATGTGTTAGCATATTAGCTTACGCTAATGATGCTATCTTCATTAGATTACGATTGCCTGTACAAATATGCAGGAAAATGCTCAGCCATCACACACGGTACATTTAAGTAATTAAGAATTGTTTTAGTTGTATTGTAAAACTTACAAACGTAGCTTTTGAATGATGAATAAAGATTCCATACAAGTAAAAACGCTATGGACGATTAGAAGACTGAACGGCACTTGTCCTTCTGGTTCAAAGTTTTAAACAGCAGGAAACACTGCAGCCGTTCACTCAGCACCACCTGCAGTGACCAAACTCGTCCAAAAGATGGCGCCATAGCACAAACAATAACGCACAATTTCAATGTATTTATATGTGTTTTATGCAAACGATTTCCTTTATGGCCGTCAGTGAAGAAAAATATTCATAAATTAGCCGTACCGTTTTATAAGCCGTAGTGTCCAAAGCCTAGGAAAAAAGTAGCAGTTTATGGTCTGGAATTTACGGTATCTTTAACAGCTAATTTAAATTGTATGTTTGTATGATTAATGCTGAGCTGTTAATATTAACTTATGTTTATGTGTACACATTTTTGGACATATAGGACTACAAAAGGAGGATGTAGAGGTAATATATTTTATGCAAAAAAGAGGCAGGAAGTTGGTGTGAAAAAAAGGTGTAACTTTTGTTCATATTACATGGAAGTAGGGCTGAGCGATATGGCCTTTTATTAATATCTCCATATTTTTAGGCCATGTCACAATACACAATATATATCTCGATATTTTGCCTTAGCGTTGAATTAAAACTTAATGCACATAGTCACACCAGTATGATGATTCTGCGTCTACATTAAAACATTTTTTGTTCTTACTGCATTAAGATATGCTCATTTTAAACCGTCATGCAGTGATGGAAATCACAACTTAGTTAATTAATGCACTTTTGTGCATGACGTCACTAAGATGACATATCGAAACAAGACTAAATTAAAGTGCACTTTTTGTACAGAATGCCACTACAAAATTTTAAAACAAAGTGCATTTTTGTTCATGATGTCACACAAGATATTTCAATAACTAATACAATAATTAGCTGCATAGTAGCAAATCAAATAGTGTATGTCCTTTGCTATGTGGTAGGTTACTGCGGACGTTGTCTCCCTCTGTTGTTGACTATTTTTTATTGATGTGGAAATGGTGAATTCAGGCTGAATTGGTCAGTGCTGGTTGCTTCGGCATTTTGTTGGGTGTGGCACCGGCCGAGATGTTGACATGCAGAGTTTCAAGCACTCTTCATGCTCTAGCGGGTTACTTTTCTAATGATAATACAGATTAGTAGTGCTGCTACATGTAGCAACGCTGTTGCCGCATACTTGACATTATGGCTGTCTGCTCAACATCTTCCCGCTTGAAGCCAAACCACCGCCAGACGATGGACCCCGTGCTGTTTTTCTAAGGAATTAGTTCTTCTTCCTCCATTTGTTAACAGATTCGCACCTCTCTCTCTCTCTCTCTCTCTCTCTCTCTCTCTCTCTCTCTCTCTCTCTCTCTCTCTCTCTCTCTCTCTCTCGTATTACCACTCGTAGGGCTCTGCATGCACCATAGCTAACTTTACCCATTCCGCTACCTCTCTGCTCGGCGAGGGTGTATGACCTTGCACGCGTGACAGTATGTGGCTTATGTAAGAAGGTGTTCTTGTTTTATGTGTCTGTGAGAAGGAGAGACAAGAAAGAGTGAGAAAAGCCTGTAGTGTAATGCCCACAGCTAAAAGCAACTACGTCAGAACTAGGGGTGTAACGGTACGTGTATTTGTATTGAACCGTTTCGGTACGGGGGGTTTCGGCTCAGCACGCGGGCGTACCGAACGAGTTTGTAAGCAGAAGTCTTCACAAGCTGCTCTGCTTTCTGCCTCTGTCTCAGCAGCAAGCATTGTACCGCCCACACAACCATTTGATTGGTTACATACAAAGCCAATCAGCAGTGCGTATTCAGAGCGATGTAGTCAATGCTTCAGCGTCGAGCAGATATTTCGTTTAGCAGGGGAGCAGCGGACAGGGTACGATCCCCAAATTATAAAAAAACACTTCCCAGTCACAACTATTACAACGATCACTATGAGCCCGTTGACCTTCTAGAAACGTAAACTGCAGCTCAGCTAGCTCACAGTATAGGCTTGAGGTGAAGGCTAATTAGCTTTTAGCGTAACGTTAGCTCATTTTGGTGTGTGTGTGTGTGTGTGCGCGCGTGAGCGTGTGTGTTAGGGGTTACATTAATCATTAGTAATGTAGCAGCCTAGTTTTGAATGGCAGGGTCCCTGCTATCGCATGTTGATAAAAATATAACATTTACATAATAAAAATCAACTACAGGCTTCCCAAATGCTGTAATAAATTAAGCATGATGAGTTGACTTGAAATTGTTTAATGTTGCACGTTTTATGTGTAGAAGAAAGGTTTTTTCATTTTATTTAATCAAAGCAACAACTTGAGGCAGTTTAATGTGGATTAACGTGGGCAGAATTATTATAGTTTTCCCAATGTTAAAAGGATAAAGCCATTGTTTACAAACTTGGTAACTAAATAACCAAAACATTTATATTTTGTGGTTTTCTTACTGGACCAAAAATGAACCGAACCCTGACCTCTAAACCGAGGTACGTACCGAACCGAAATTTTTGTATACCGTTACACCCCTAGTAAGAACATATACTTGAATACTCACAATTTAGTCATTTTCTACATCGCACAAACCCGCAATATATCGAGTATATTCCATATATCGCCCAGCCCTACATGGAAGCCGTTGTATGTTACAAGATCTTGTTCAACTAGCCATCCATCCATTTTCTATCAATCAATCAATCAATGTTTATTTATATAGCCCCAAATCACAAATGTCTCAAAGGACTGCACAAATCAT
Source organism: Nerophis ophidion (assembly GCF_033978795.1). NCBI lineage: Eukaryota > Metazoa > Chordata > Actinopteri > Syngnathiformes > Syngnathidae > Nerophis > Nerophis ophidion. The sequence continues at coordinate 37,081,949 of NC_084612.1, forward strand.
TACGACTACAACATCCTCGGAAGAACCCACAAAAGGGCAAGGAAAACTCACACCCAGTGGGCAGGGAGAATTCACATTCAGTGGGACGCCAGCGACAATGCTGACTATGAGAAACCTTGGAGAGGACCTCAGATGTGGGCAACCCCCCCCCCTCTAGGGGACCGAAAGCAATGGATGTCGAGCGGGTCCGACATGATACTGTGAAAGTTCAATCCATAGTGGCTCCAAGACAGCAGCGAGAGTCCCGTCCACAGGAAACCATCTGAAGCGGATCAGCAGCGTAGAGATGTCCCCAACCGATACAGGCGAGCGGTCCATCCTGGGTCCCGACGAGCGGTCCATCCTGGGTCTCGACTCTGGACAGTCAGTACTTCATCCATGGTCATCGGACCGGACCCCCTCCACAAGGGAGGAGGGGACATAGGAGAAAGAAAAGAAGCGGCAGATCAACTGGTCTAAAAAGGAGGTCTATTTAAAGGCTAGAGTATACAAATGAGTTTTAAGATGAGACTTAAATGCTTCTACTGAGGTAGCATCTCGAACTGTTACCGGGAGGGCATTCCAGAGTACTGGAGCCCGAACGGAAAACGCTCTATAGCCCGCAGACTTTTTTTGAGCTCTAGGAATCACTAATAAGCCGGAGTCTTTTGAACGCAGATTTCTTGCCGGGACATACGGTACAATACAATCGGCAAGATAGGCTGGAGCTAGACCGTGTAGTATTTTATACGTAAGTAGTAAAACCTTAAAGTCACATCTTAAGTGCACAGGAAGCCAGTGCAGGTGAGCCAGTACAGGCGTAATATGATCAAACTTTCTTGTTCTTGTCAAAAGTCTAGCAGCCGCATTTTGTACCAACTGTAATCTTTTAATGCTAGACATGGGGAGACCCGAAAATAATACGTTACAGTAATCGAGACGAGACGTAACAAACGCATGGATAATGATCTCGGCGTCTTTAGTGGACAAAATGGAGCGAATTTTAGCGATATTACGGAGATGAAAGAAGGCCGTTTTAGTAGCGCTTTTAATGTGTGACTCAAAGGAGAGAGTTGGGTCGAAGATAATTCCCAGATTTTTTACAGAGTCACCTTGTTTTATTATTTGGTTGTCAAATGTTAAAGTTGTATTATTAAATAGAGGTCGGTGTCTAGCAGGACCGATAATCAGCATTTCCGTTTTTTGGGCATTAAGTTGCAAAAAGTTAGCTGACATCCATTGTTTAATTTCATTAAGACACGCTTACAACTGACTACAGTCCGGCATGTTGGTCAGCTTTAGGGGCATGTAGAGTTGGGTGTCATCAGCATAACAGTGAAAGCTAATACCGTATTTGCGTATGACGTCACCTAGCGGCAGCATGTAGATGCTGAAGAGTACAGGGCCAAGGACCGAACCCTGGGGAACTCCACACGTTACCTTAACATAGTCCGAGGTCACACTGTTATAGGAGACGCACTGCATCCTATCAGTAAGATAAGAGTTAAACCATGACAGGGCTGAGTCTGACATACCAATTCGTATTTTGATACGCTCTAATAAAATATTATGATCGACGGTATCGAAAGCAGCGCTAAGATCGAGGAGCAGCAACATAGATGACGCATCAGAGTCCATCGTTAGCAATAGATCATTAGTCAATTTTGCGAGGGCTGTCTCAGTCGAGTGATTTGCCCTGAAACCGGATTGAAAGGTTTCACACAGATTGTTAAACGCTAAGTGCTCATTTAGCTGCTCTGCAACAATTTTTTCGAGGATTTTCGAAATTAAGGGAAGGTGAGACACCGGTCGGTAGTTTACCATGAGGTCAGGATCGAGGTTAGGTCTTTTAAGGAGAGGATGAATAACCGCTTTTTTGAATGCAACGGGAACAGTGCCCGAGGAAAGTGATAAGTTTATAATATTTAGCACTGATGGACCTAATAATACAAAAAGCTCCTTGATAAGTTTCCCAGGAAGTGGGTCAAGTAAACATGTTGTTTGTTTTATTCCATTTACACGTTGTAACAATCCTTCTAATGTTATTTCATCAAAACGAGAGAAACTATTTTGGATATTTGCAGTATCCGCCGTATATACAATCGTATCTGTGTTACTATAACCCCGTTGTAGCTGGGACGCATTGTCTTTAATCTCCTTTCTAATAAGTTCAATTTTCTTATTAAAGAACTTCATAAAGTCATCTGCCGAATGGGTGGAGCTACTGGAAGGAGTCCCTTGTTGGGTTAGCGATGCTACTGTACTAAACAAAAATTTTGGATCGTTTTTATTAATGCGGATGAGATTTGAGTAATAATTAGTTTTAGCTAAGGTAAGCATGCGTTTATAAGTTATTAAACTATCACTCCATGCTTGATGGTGCACCTCAAGTTTAGTCGTGCGCCATTTGCGTTCCAGCTTTCTACATAATAATTTCTGAGCTCTAGTTTCTTCAGTAAACCATGGCGTACGCCTTTTTGGAGCCTTTTTTAACTTCAGCGGTGCTATACTATCAATGGTTTCGCGCAGGGCGTTGTTAAAGTTGTTAGTGAGGTTATCAATAGAGCCCACATACTTTGGGAACGGTGCCATTACCGAGGGCAGTAGGTCCGCAAGAGTCGTCGTTGTGGCAGCATTAATGTTGCGGCTGCTATAGCAGTTATTATTCTTATTAGCTTGCCGAACATGAGTCTGAACTTCGAATTTTATAAGGTAATGATCGGACATTACTTTAGTATACGGGAGTATCATAACTTTGGAGACGGTGATACCTCTGACAAGCACTAGGTCTATCGTATTGCCGCTGCGATGCGTCGGTTCATTTATTATTTGTGTAAGACCACAGCTATCAATTATAGTCTGGAGCGCCACGCACGGTGGGTCCAATGGGGTATTCATATGGATATTAAAGTCCCCCATTATAATTATATTATCGGCGTGCGTCACTAGATCAGCAACAAACTCTGAGAATTCACTAATAAAGTCCGAATAGGGCCCTGGGGGGCGGTAGATAACGGCCAGGCACAGAGGCAGAGGTGTGGCAGACTTCATAGAAAGCACCTCAAATGATTTATATTTATTATTTAAGTTAGGACTAAAGTTAAAGTTTTCGTTGTATATTAGTGCGACACCCCCTCCCCTTTTGAGATGACGGGCAATATGCGCATTCGTATAGTTAGGAGGGGATGCCTCATTTATCGCAAAAAAGTCGTCTGGTTTAAGCCAGGTTTCGCTAAGACCGATGACGTTAAGGTTGTTGTCTCTAATGACCTCATTGACTAATAACGTTTTGGGAGACAAAGATCTGATGTTTAGAAAGCCCATATTATAGGTAGTGGGCTGTTTTAAGGAGTTGTTGATGAAATTATCCGTCGTAGCAATATTAATAATGTTGCGTTTATTATGCGCAGTGTACTTAAAATAATTACGACCATATCTAGGAATTGATATGACGGGAATTTTCAGATTGTCTACTTGGCGCTGCGATAAACTGAACGCATCATAATTTGCCACCTCAGTAGAACGCATGTCTAACTCTGACGTAGTCATAGACACAGTAGAAAAAACATTTTGTGAGTTGTGTATTATTCTACGAAAATTGCTATGTGTACAGGGATCATCCAGCCTGGCGCTGGCTAGTTCTAACTTAACTGACTCCATACCCAGGCTAGCAGGCTCTGTAATTGCCTGTGACCGGGCTTGCTCTAGTGCAGTTAGTCAAATGTGGCTCAATGCGAAGTCTATGTTCCGAGACAAGAGGATAGCGCCTTCCTGGTTAGGGTGAAGGCCGTCTCTCCTCAGCAAGCCAGGTTTTCCCCAGAAAGAGGGCCAATTATCAATAAACGTAAATCCCTGTTGTCTGCAGAAGCTATCCAGCCACCTGTTAAGAGAGACTAATCTGCTATATCTCTCATCATTGCCTCTCCCAGGCAGGGGGCCAGAGACAATTACTCGATGCCTGGACATCTTTCTGGCGAGATTACAAGCCCTGGCTATGTTTCTCTTTGTAATCTCTGATTGTCTCATCCTAACGTCATTGGAGCCAACGTGTATTACTATATTCGCATAACTAGTGGTGCGGTTAGCCTTCCGTACGTGTTTACTAGACCTGTTGCGAGTTAGCTCCCTAAGATTAGCTTCAATGTCAGGTGCTCTGCCCCCGGGAATACACTTAATTGTGGCTGGTTTGCTAAGCTTTATGTTTCGGGTGATGGAGTCCCCTATGACTAAAGTGTGGTGCCCGGTAGACTGGGGTGTAGGACTAGCTAAAGGGCTAAATCTATTATGCGTCTCAACCGGTACACCGTAGCTTGTAGGCCGATTAGGGCTGCTACAAGCTGGGCTAGTTAGCTCGCTACAGCTAACGCTAGCAGATGTGTCCGCAACATCTAAAGTTACGAAATTACACTGCTCTAACTGGCGGACACGGCTCTCTAGCAAAGCCAACCTATCCATGAGTAAAGTGCACGAAGCGCAGGAAGCCATACTCACAGAAACTTTCCGTCGCCGAGTGGGGTGCCAGCTGTCTTCGGGAAGTGATGGTCACGGTGGCGGGGGAGAAGCTTCCTTCAGACCGGCGCTGCCTTTCTCCGCTAGCCCTCGTTAGCTTAGCAGCTAGCTAGCTGAGGGCGGAGTGGTGAGACAGAGATCGGGTGATTTGCAAGTTAAATGGAACTATTAAATATGTTCGATAAGTTGTAAATAAAGCTGCAAAACAGTTAAAATCACACAGATAGAACGATACTTAGCTTTTTTGCAACAAGAGCAGTCAGCGAGCAGTCATTCACGTTGACCCGGAACCGGAAAGTAGTCTACCACTTATCCCTTTCGGGGTCGGGCTGTAGCCTATCAACTAACAACTTGGAATTGCAAAGAACTGGTAAAGCGACATACTGTATCCTTATTGAAGTTCTTCTGAAGGGGCTGTTTGCAAACTTTGCACAGATGCCTGGATGGCGCTAACTCTCCATTGTGTTATAAGCATTATTTCCCGCCGTCTTACAGATTCTAGGACATATTCACGTTAGGGCTGGGCGGTATGGCCTTTTTTTAATATCGCGATATTTTTAGGCCATATCGCGATATACGATATATATTACGATATTTTGCCTTGGCCTTGAATGAACACTTGATGCATATAATCACAGCAGTATGATGATTTTATGTGTCTACATTAAAACATTCTTCTTCATACTGCATTAATATATGCTACTTTTAAACTTTCATGCAGAGAAGGAAATCACAAATAAGTCAATTGACCAAAAGTGTATTTATTAAAGTTGGCACAAATATTCAAGTCATTTCCAAAACATAAAGTGCAAGATTTTCAGAGACATTTTAAGTGTCAAATAAAAATGAGCTGCATAATAGAAAATCAATTAGTATTCATCCTTCACTATGTGGTGTGTTACTAAGGTTATGAAATTCTCTTCATTCTCTAGCGCAGTGGTTCTCAACCTTGTTGGAGGTACTGAACCCCACCAGTTTCATATGCACAGCCACCGAACCCTTCTTTAGTGAAAAATAAAATGTTTTTCAAATTCAAGAAAAAGTCAAATGATCTTTTACTGGTGCAACCGTGCACGATCATCACCTTGTTTAAAGAACACAAACAACACAGTGCATGAACTCGTAACAAATTACACACCTGCAAATCAGTTAGGGTTCTGCTGTTGCCGTATCCCTAATATGCCGATAGGGAGAAGTTTTCATGTACACGATGGAGGCTCCACCGAAACCCTAGGGTTCGGTCGAACCCTGGTCAAGAAACACTGCTCTAGCGAGTGACTTTACAAACGATGCTACATATTAGCAGTAATGCTGCTTTTTATAGCAACGCTCCCCGCCCCCCCAAACTTGACAAATTACGGTTGTCTGTTTGACATATTCCCACTTGAAGCCGAACCACCGCCAGACGATGGAAACCCTGCTGTTTTTATTGGCAATTAAGTCTTCCTTCGTTTGTTACCAGATCCGCAGCATCTTCCTCTCGTACGGCTACGTTAGCAGCCAACATTAGCCACTCCGCTAGCTCTCTGCCCTGCGAGGGTGTGTATGTGACGTATGACGTGACAGTTTGTGACGAATGTGCGCCTGCTTGTCTGTGAGGAGAGACACAGGAAAGAGCGAGGAGAGCCTGAGGTGTACGCCCGCAGCTAAAAGTCCTGCGTGAGAACGTATACTCGAATATTAAGATATAGTCATTTTCTATATCGCACAGAGACAAACCCGCGATATATCGTACATATCGATATATTAGCTTTGGGTGGCGTTGGCTAATAATAATAATTGAAATAGTTGGCGTTAGTACGGAGCCCTTAAAGGGACATGGGGAAAAACATTTTTTTGGGGGGGAAATGTTTTTTAAAAATTTTTTTGGGGTATGTATCTCGCACGAGATATGTATCACGTACGCACAAGAAATGTATCATGTGCGCACGAGAAATGTATCACGTCCGCACCAGATATGTATCACGTGAACACGAGAAAAGCATTGGATGCGTCCGCGTGGTTGGAGATAGGTGTGAAAATGCAAGTTTAGGAGTTAATTCGGCTGTATTTCCAACTAAGACGTTCCCCCATAATCTCCCGTGTTTCAGCAGTGTTTTCCTTCCGTTGCCCTTGATCTCGACTGCCTCCCTCGTTCCTCGACTCCTCGCTCGCTCCTGGACTCTGACGCCTCTCTCTCGCCCCAGATGACCTGCCTGCCCAATGGACTGTCTCGTTTCTTGTATCTCGTTCAACACTTTAGTAACACACACTTCAGTTAAATTCGACACATAGTCTTACACTATACACACTCTTGAGTTTTGTCACACTTCATTTCCTTAGTTTATTAGTTAGTATTGTTTATTATTCTTATTATACATATTGACTCTATATATATATATATATATATATATATATATATATATATATATATATATATATATATATATATATATATATATATGTCTTGATTGGATTATCCAGAGAATAGTGCTCGATACCGTGGTAGAGCGCAATATGTAGGTGTGGGAAAAAATCACAAGACTACTTCATCTCTACAGATCTGTTTCATGAGGGGTTCCCTCAATCATCAGGAGATTTTAATGGAAACATTCACATACAATGGTTTATATAGAGCACAGAGTGGGTGGGTACAAGCAGGCGTAGGGTGTGGTGATTGGCTCATGTGTTACCTAGGAGGTGTTTCCGTCTATGGCGGCATGTTGAAATGATTTCACTGCGCTTGTTGAGGGATGATAGATCTGGATGATATATAATAAACAGTTTCTCTTTTAAGCATAGGTTGCATCTTTTATTACCACTGTTGTAAGGTGTGCTGGATGCAAGAATTTGCCATGTTATTGAATATTCAACATTATTGTCTTTGAGGTTCCAAATGTGTGATCGACAAACACTTCCCCAAAGGCAACACCTTAAGAAAAATATTCAACAAGAACAACATTAAATTGAGCTACAGCTGTATGAATAACATGCAACAAATCATTTCAAACCACAACAAAGCAATTGCAAAAGGACTGCCTACCCCCAGACTAAACGACTCTGAAACCAATAATGAATGTAACTGTCGCAAGAAACCTGATTGCCCTCTCAACGGAAGGTGCTTACAGACATCAGTCGTTTACCAAGCAAAGGTAATACGCAAGGACATTAACACATCCGACACGTACGTAGGATTAACCGAAGGAGCGTTCAAAACAAGATGGAATAATCACAACGCCTCCTTTAGAAACCAGACTTTGCAGAATTCTACAGAACTCAGCAAACACATTTGGAACCTCAAAGACAATAATGTTGAATATTCAATAACATGGCAAATTCTTGCATCCAGCACACCTTACAACAGTGGTAATAAAAGATGCAACCTATGCTTAAAAGAGAAACTGTTTATTATATATCATCCAGATCTATCATCCCTCAACAAGCGCAGTGAAATCATTTCAACATGCCGCCATAGACGGAAACACCTCCTAGGTAACACATGAGCCAATCACCACACCCTACGCCTGCTTGTACCCACCCACTCTGTGCTCTATATAAACCATTGTATGTGAATGCTTCCATTAAAATCTCCTGATGATTGAGGGAACCCCTCATGAAACAGATCTGTAGAGATGAAGTAGTCTTGTGATTTTTTTCCCACACCTACATATATATATATATATAATAGATTATTGAACATTACTGCTCTCTGGCATCTGTTTGCCGTTACCTCCCCTTAGTCAAGACACAACACTTTTGTAAAATAGTTTCGACGATGGATTGATTGATTGAAATTTTTATTAGTAGATTGCACAGTACAGTACATATTCCGTACAATTGACCACTAAATGGTAACACCCGAATAAGTTTTTCAACTTGTTTAAGTTGGGGTTCACGTAAATCAATTCGTGGAGCCGTCTCCTTCCTCTGAGTTCAACACCCCTTGGGTCAAGTTCTTTAAGAATTAAGCGTACCTCTTCTTTCTTGACGTGTAATACATCCTCCTTGCATTTAGTATACATCCATCTATATCCACACAGCAGGCCACTTGTTTGTAACTGCTGGTGAATGAAATCTACCCCGTGATTCAAAGAGGTGTATCCTTTGCCCCGAAACAGACTACATGCCTTCATAATTCGTTTTAAATGTCTTTCGGACACAATATACCGATGACGACTTACAAGCAAAGCAGCAATGTTCTTACAGTGAAGTCCGAGTTGGAAATACATCCGAAATAACTCCTGAACTGCCATTTTAACACACACCTCAAACCATGTGCACGCATGAAATGCTTTCTCGTGCGCGCGAGATACATATCTAAAAAAATAAAAAATGTTCCCACCCCAAAAATGTTTTCCTCATGTCCCTTTAGGGGCTCCGTACGTTAGCTATCATTGAATGTATATTCTATTATAAAAACAATATGACTGCAAATTGTTTGTCACTTCTCTTTTTTTGTATGGGTCCGCGCGCTCCTGCGCGTACTTGTTGACGAGAAAGAGTGAGTTGAATGACTTAAAGTATTGAAGCAGGTAAAATATTTTAACCCTGAATTGTCGCCAAGTTGCAACGAGCCCCTTTAAATGTTGAAGTGCAAAAATAAACAGCGTCCGATGTCAAAAGAGACTTTTACCTAGTTTCTGGTTGTTAGCTCTGTAAATAAAGGTTTCCTTCTGGTGACATGTTGCATCATCAGTGTAGTACTAATGCAAATACCAGCTCTGTTTGAAAGTGCAAGCATGTTATCACATTGTCCGTCTTTTTCACTTCAAAATGATTGTCTTGTTCCATCGCTACTGTGCTGTTCCCTGCACACACACACGCACACACAAACACACACCTCTATTGTAAGTAGTCGTGTGGAAAAGATGTCCACGTATTTCAATTTAATTGATAAATCTGTTTTTTATGTTTTTTTATTAAACAAATTGTCGAAGCAAAAAATATTTTTTTTTTCTAATGAAATGTATTATCATATGTTTTTCTATTTATTCCATTATATTTATAATATATGTATATTAATCTACACAAGGCAAGGCATGTTTATTTATAGAGCACAATTGGTACACGAGGCAATTCAAACTGCTTTACATAAAATTACAAGAGGACATAGTTAAGAATGAAATGATCATAAAAACTATCCTTTCAAATTAAAATCATATAATAAAATCATCATGAAAACAATCATAATTCAAATGCCTACCAAAGAGTGTGAATAAAATACTTTTAGTTGTCATATGCATGATTAAATAAAAGTGTTTTCAGATTGCAGATGCATAAAATTGAAACTGAAAGTCTCTCTTTGTTTTGTCTTGACTTTGGGCAACAGCAGGAGACAACTCCCTGAGGTTCTCAGATTCCGAGTTGGTTCCTATGTTTCTAACATGTCAGAGATGTACTTTGGTACAAAACAATGAAAAGACTTGCGTACAAGCAAAGCTGTTGTAAAGTCTATTCTCTACGCATAGGGAATTGACCTTAACACTGGATTAATATGGTTATGTTTTATTGTTCCAGTCAGGACACAACCATAGGGTTGAGCCGATAAAACAATATCAACATTTATCGTGATAGACCTATAATCGATATAAACATAAAACGTGTTCGATAAATTATTCCATATATATTTATATTTTTTGGTCGGAAGAAACCAGGAACTATGAAGCAAGATTTGTTTCATGATATCACTCGCGCATTCGGAACCCAGTAAACAGGAAGTGTCACTGAACAATGGGAGGGACACGCTAACAGCCAATCAGTTAACAGTATAATGGGAGAGACACACTAACAGCCAATCATCTTACTGTCTTGCTGTGGATGGCGTGAGAAGAGAAACTGTAATATCTTAAAATATTAACGCAATATCAGAAACTTGTCTTTGGCTTTGTTGGTTTTAATGCAGACGGTGCAGCAACATTCTGGCACTTCCAATGTGCTGGTTTAATGAGCAGCTTCCAGAACTACTCTGTAGTGTTTAATAGCTTATATATTACCACCATTACTGCCACCTCATGTCTCAAATTTGCAACTACCTTCAAATCTACTTTAATTACTTTATTTCCATAGCCGCTCATTTTACATGGCACCAGACACCCTCTCCACTGATAAATAGCACCCTTGGTAAGTTGGAAATTGTTTTACTGTATTTATTGGCAGGCTTAAATATGTCAGAAAAAGTATCAATACTTATCAATACCGATCAATATAAAAAAATGTATGTCATGATATAGTTTTCAGCTATATCGCCCAGCCCTACTCAAACAGCAGAATTCTGGATGTCCAGCAGATGTTTACAGAGCCCAGTTAGAAGACCATTACAGCAGTCTAACCTGATGGAGTGGATTAGTTTTTCAAAGTCTACTTTGCATGTTATTTCTCTGATTTTGGCAATTTTTTAGGCAGTAAAAAGCTACTGATGTTATTGACTTCTTGTGGCTGTTAAAGTTCATGTCTCACTCCATTATTAACTTGAGATTTCTAACCTGATTATTATGCTATTTGTAACACACTCTATTTATGTCTTATTATTCTGTTTACATTATTATGTGCATAATCTTATTGGGATAAATCTGGAAACTCGGGTTCTACATTTTGTACCATCTCATGTGTTTAATGTGTACTAGTATGACAATAAAGTTTCTTGAATCCTTGAAGTATTGATACTTTTGAGAATTCTACTTGTATGCTCACCTGTGACCCAAATCCAGACAAGCAGTATAGAGGATAGATGAATGGCATCACCTTTTAAGAACTTGTATTCACAAATGATGTATTAATAAGACATTAATTAAAATATGTGTGAGCAATGGTCACGGAAGTGTCAGCAGATTTTATGGAAACAAAAGTGCTGTAAATAAAAAGTTATGTAACTTGTTCATTAATTATGACTGAGATTTATATTACAAATCAAACAAAGCACAAATATGATTCAGTTTAAGAGACTGTTCAAACTATAAGTGTTCACAAATTACAAAAGAGAACAATTATGGTAAACAACTTGAACATTTTTGTTTTTGTTATGAGATAATGACTATTTATGTATTTAATATATGTTTACTTACTAGTACTATTATTCATTTATTATTTATTCATTCACAGTTCTGGTACTAACAGAACAAGGAAACGGGATAAATTTGTTATGATATTAAAAAGGGGTCGGATTAAATCTCTGCTTCTTCCTACTCCTTTTTTGATGTGCTGTAAAAAAACAACTGGAAATATGTGATGCATTACATTGTATCGTATGCATGTTCGAAATAACTGAAACTGAACTGAAATAAATACAAGTATTTGTTTAAAATAGGGATGTACCGATTTTCGTGAATAGTATGTGATCGGCAATTGCCGATTCATGCCTTTTAAGGCTGATCACAAACACTGATCTTTTATATCCTTTATAGCTGATAAGCGGATAGCAGCTAATTATGTGTCTCCATACACAGTGTGGACTTTCACCAAAACTAATACAAATCTCCTACATTACGGCAATTAAACTGCACTTCTTAGTATTTTAAAGGTGCCATATGTAATCAGAATCGGAAATACTTTAATAATTCCGGAGGGGAAATTAAGATTTTCAACACAATCCCATTCAAGAGCAGACAAATATTACAGGTAGACAGAAAAGGATCGCTGACGGGTCTGCCAACTTCCGGCGCGCCTTACAAAAAAGGTGAGAAACAGGTAAACGCTGGGTAAGGGGGTGAGAAAAAATATCTGTCTAAGCCTGGGACCCTGGAAAGTGTGTCCAGATTTAGGCGAAGGAAAAAGAAATACTAAAAAAAACCCATAGCACACATAAGCATGTGTGTAAGTGGGAACCATCAAATGACATTAAAGTCATTAAAAGAGCAGAGCTGATGCAACCAGCCATTCCTACAAACAGCTACAAAAGTAAAACAACAAAAATCAAAACAAAAAAACATATACACTGTGGTGGCCTCTGCGGTGTTCAATCAATCAATATGTATTTATATAGCCCTAAATCACAAGTGTCTCAAAGGGCTGCACAAGCCACAACGACATCCGCGGTACAGAGCCCACCCCACGCCATCGTCTGCTGGGGTGGGGTGAACATGGCCAGAGACAGGAACATACACAACAAAAAAACAAGAGATCTGACTCTGGATGCACACTCAAACCTTACATGGCAAAGTTTGCAAAAGTCACATGTAAGTAGACAGCCTATCGTTCTTCTTTCTGATTAGGTACAGACAGACAACTTAGAAGACACCTACAAGGATCTAACATACATGTACGTGGATCTGAATACACACGCTCAGATTGATATACACACAAATTAGTACACGCCATGCAAATTGGATTACATGCGCACTGATTGAGATACACGTTTGCAAATAGATTTGCTACAATAATACTTCAATAGATTTGATCCTCTTCTATCTTTTGTACTGAATGTGACAATGCTGACATAGCAACAGTTGTTATATTATCCAGTCTCGACTCTTATCCACCTGTTAATATCTGCTTATTTTCTGGTGTAACGTTTTTCTATTTACACTTCCTAGACTTTACTAAGCACTTTTTTTTAATTGAGTTTAAGCTAAGCCTAGCTTAGCTTATCTAATAGCATGCCTGTTTCTGGCTTTCGCTTGGTGCCTAACATGTTGAGCCTTGCCCTCTAGTTATAATATCCATCCATCCATTTTCTACCGCTTATTCCCTTTCGGGGTCGCGGGGGGCGCTGGTGCCTATAATCATTGATAATGATACTTAAAAGGTGCCATATGTAGTAATGTGGCCAGAAATGGTACTGCAATCACGGTCAAAATTCTGTAGTCCCCTCCCACTCTCCATGACTGATGTTGCCAGATACGCAGCCGAATCTGAATCCTCCGCCAAGGAACTTCAAGTGGCAATCGACGAGTCCTACGCTGTAGGTTTCTCTGTCATTGACCGGACTAGCATGCTAAGCATTACAGTAGTATGATGGTGCTTCAGAGTCAATCAATCAAAGTTTATTTATATAGCCCTAAGCATTCGTTGCACATTGTTAGACAAGACCATAGAATGTATTGGACAATATAGTTTACATTCGAAATGTCAATTTCCATTTATTACAAGTAATAAGAAAACGTAAATGCGTTACTTGCCTATCAAGGAGGAATTTAGCAAGTTTGGAGTCAGATGAAAAAATCTTCTCCGCCTTCAATCTTCTCCATCTTTCAAAGGCACCTCTGATACAAATCCTCACTTTGTTTCTGGCTTTGTCATGAATAAGTTCACATTTGTAACAACGCCTTTTAGATTTACTAAGGTCTGACATGTTTAGCAACTTTACCAGTGGCAGGAGTTTAGGTTCTTTATTTCTTTTTTCTTATTTTAAGTCTACATTGGACGGCTCTATTTAAAATCAAACATGGGTGCCGAGTGGTATCCTGACCACAATTAAGGCGTTCCTTCCATTTGAATTGTAAAGTTTTTAACTGTTATTGAGGGCAAACTCTTTTGGCTACTGTTGCAAATGTGCACTGCATTCAACCTGTTGATAAGTTTGAACACAGTTAGTTTTTTCTTTGACTATGAAAATTAGGCTGAAGGCCATTGCAGGAAATATTTAGTTACATCATTTTAATTTAAATATGACATTCAGTTGGTTGATTATATAGTAAGATATGAGGTCAGCTAATATTGAAGCGTCATTTGAGACTGGAGATATAACGATATGAAAATTTCATATCAAGGTTATTGTGACCAAAATGATCACGGTTGTCAGTATTATCTCGGAATTGTTGGATGTGGTCAAAAAGTACCGGTATGTATTCTAAATACTTTAACCAAGTTGTATTTAAGAGTAAAAAACAGACACACAATACATTTTCCTGATTGTAATTCTTTTCTTTAGATGTTTGGAGGCCCCTATCAATCTCAATCTCGGCACCCCAGGCAACATGTATGAAATCTGTTTTATTTCCTTTCCCAAATTGTGTTTTTTACTTTGTACACCTTTTTAACACATGTATGTGTGATAAATACAATTTAATTAATACAATCTCAGTTAATTAAATGTAAAATCATTGTATTTATTGGTGTCCTTGGGCAAGCACTTCACTCTTGCTCCTGATGGGTCCTGGTTAGCGCCTTGCATGGCAGCTCCCGCCATCAGTGTGTGAATGTGTGAATGTGGAAATACTCTCACAGCACTTTGGGCTCCTTAAAAAGGGGTAGAAAAGCGCTATACAAGTACAACCCATTTACATTTACCTTTAAACAATTTTGACCAGTACTACAGGTCAAAGCATAATAATTTTGTCACATATATGTACCATTGAGTGCTTTAACTACAACGTGCCTATGTAAGCTACTTTTTTGAAACCTTTTTTGAAACCATTTTATTTCATGTTTGTGCTTTATATGGTTTTATATTTTGATAATTTCTTTCTAAACAGAAAAAGTGTCTCTTTTATCGTGTTTGGTTTTGTTCATGCGCAATTTTTGCTAATGTAGATTGAGAGCCCATTTTATTTGTAGTTGTGATATTTTTTAAATCCAATTTTGCTAACAGAGATTGGAAGTCCATTTTTTTTTTGATTGGTTATTTAGGAAATTTTAAAATCTTTTGCATTCCAATTATATGGATGAAAATAACTAACGAGAAATAGTTTATTGCATTTGATAAGGTGTACTTGCATTACTCTGTTATCATTATATTATTGCTTAATTCGTTCTCAAGATAATGTTGATAATTACATTGTTCATCTGCAATAATTTGTGAGACAATATATTGTCCAGCAAAATATTTTGTCAGCCTGGGCCTAAAAAGAACAAGATGGTTTGACAGTGCATGGAGAGAGAGAGGGAAAGAAATGAGAGAGACACCAAGAAAGAGTGCCAAAAGTAGAATAATGAAACAAGATAGAAGAACGACAACATAGATATCAAAATATAAAACAATGGAAAAAAATGCAGACTCAAACTTATATGACATTGTATATTTGAGAGGACACCCGATAGTAACTAGTACACGTGTGTGCAAGGCTTTTTTAAGATTTGTTTTTGTTCAGATAACTCCTGTCAAAGGATATAAATAGCCTTCCATTTCTCTTCTGCCTTGCATCCTGCGGGTGTTGTTAAAATTAGCACATTTCTTTTCAGGCCTGAGTTTCATTA
The DNA here is from genome assembly GCF_033978795.1 of Nerophis ophidion. Classification (NCBI taxonomy): domain Eukaryota; kingdom Metazoa; phylum Chordata; class Actinopteri; order Syngnathiformes; family Syngnathidae; genus Nerophis; species Nerophis ophidion. The sequence continues at coordinate 37,097,546 of NC_084612.1, forward strand.
TTTTGTGTTCTTTGATATGAGGGAGGTAGCACTGGCAAGCACAGCTTGTTTTAATACGAGAGAGTACCCTCATGGAATGTGAGGAATTCTGTAATTTATTTTCATTCTCTGTTAAAAATTTGAACTCTGAGCATTCTATTTCAATTAGAGGAGCTGTAAAAACCAGAAGATACTTCTGTTCTACTAGCATACTATTCCAGGCACATTCATAGGTATAACCATGCCGCAGCTCACATGTGTTAAACATACTATACTCAATCTAGCAATGAACCACACATACCACAGACCATAAAGCTGAATGGTGAATAATAAGTCACCTTCTTTGACAACAGACCGAGATCTCAGCCAGTTGTTGACAGCCAGACTGAGGCTCTTAGAGTGGAAGCAGCCAGCAATATGTCATTTTGATGATCTGTCGTGCCTTGTCCACACTATTGTGAAGCTTGATGTCTGACCTCTCACCAAACATGAAGGCAGCATTGCTGAGCATATTGCACAGGTTGCAGGCACATCTCATTAGTTTCCGATTCATTAAATTGTATAACAGTGCAAAATATTGCTCATTTGTAGTGGTCTTTCTTGAACTATTTGGAAAAAAATATATAAAAATGACTAAAAACTTGTTGAAAAATAAACAAGTGATTCAATTATAAATAAAGATTTCTACACATAGAAGTAATCATCAAGTTAAAGTGCCCTCTTTGGGGATTGTAATAGAGATCCATCTGGATTCATGAACTTCATTCTAAACATTTCTTTACAAAAAAATAAATCTTTAACATCAATATTTATGGAACATGTCCACACAAAAATCTTGCTGTCAACGCTGAATATTGCATTGTGGCATTTTTTTTTCACAGTTTATGAACTTTCATTCATATTTTGTTGAATTATTAGTCAATAAATATATTTATGAATGATTTTTGAATTGTTGCTATTTTTAGAATATAAAAAAAAAAAAATCTCACATACCCCTTAGCATACCTTCAAGTACCCCCAGGGGTACGCGTACCCACATCTGAGAACTGCTATAGACAATTGATTTAAATTGACATTTTGCTGGATGATATGTTGTCCTAAAAATTATTGTGGATAAATGATATTGTTGCCAGCATTATTTTGAGACCAAATCAAGCACTAATGTAATTATAATGTATAGTACTAATTCATGTAACACTTTCAAACACAAAAAACATAATTTGCATTATTATTTTTACTATTGTAATTTGAAGATTAAGAACTTTGATTATCCTAAATAAGTAAACAATATAAAATGAACTCTTGGAAACATTCAGGGAATGAGTTTGATTCTGCTTGTTTTGTCACTGACAAAACAAACATTAATCTGTGTGGGAATGTGTTTTTGTGTTGCAAGTGATGACACATTTACAAGCCAGTTGTGCTTTATTAATGCTGCCCTTATTTTTAAAGCTATAATAAAGCAACACTCGGGCTTCTTATTGATTGAAGTTTTGTGGCACTATGGTTTAAATTAGTTGAGTGTGTGTAGTTGTTTGTAAATACATTCCATTGGTGTTCTAAATCAGGCATTAAAGTGCCAAAAATGTTAACTATAAATAGTGTCATCCCGAAATGTAGAGAGACAATCTTAATTTGGTACAGCACACCTGCAGCAAAGGCTGGGACGTTTACTTTTTGTCTGGCTGTATGACTTATGGGGGTGATTATCATGCATCTCTGTAAAGACATGCAGCATGGGCCAAAGAGAAAGCCAATGAAGTTTAGGGCAATACTACTTAACCTAGAAAAAATGTAAAAAAGTGAAATGACATTTTAATGTTAAGAAAGTTTCTAATTAGGGCAATTCCTAAACAGTAATAAAAAAGTAACATTAGTCCTCTGTACTTGTGTTCATGGTAGTGCGACTCGGAAATGTCTAGTTTATTTCAAACATGCACACAGTTTCTACATTGAAGCACATCGAATTGTTACGCTCATTAATTAGGCGGACACAAAAAATGTTTGTTGTGTAATGCGTTTACTCTGCAACCAAACATAAACTTTTGACTAAAGGTGACACATTTCCTGCTGGAGCTAAATACAAGGCATGCATGACACGCGCCATAAAAAGATGACTAACGGAAGCGTACAGAGCACATCCTCCAGCATGCAGACCAGTGTTTGACGAGCAGGAGTCATGGCTAGCAATAGAGTTTAACAGAGCATGCAGACAGCTTCTGTCGTTTATTACCACTTTGTCTTTCTCGTAAAATATGCAAACCAGGGTTGTCCAATGTGCGGCTTGGGCGCCATTTGAGTCAAATGACTTATCTTTATTGGCCCCGGGCACATTGAACAAATAAAAATAAAAAAAACAATTACAAAATTTTTAAACAAATAACTAATCTAACAAGAGAATGCTGATATGTTCATACTAATTACAAATAAGAGCGCAAAAATGTTCAGATCAGCCTCAACTTCAAATTATTGTACACAACACCAATGTGATATTTGTGTATGCTAGTAGGCTAATTTGATTATTTTGAAATCAATAAACTATGTTGCATTATTTAACACTCTTACTGGTATTTCTGTCTGCAGGTTCAGGAGAGGGATGTGGGAAGATCATTCAGCGATTCCCCAAGAATGACTGGGAGCGAACAGCCTTCCCTCAGGGGGTGGAGATGGTGAGTGATACCAATTTACTAAACACAAAAATAACTAAAAAATAATAATACGTTTTTATATTTAGCTTTGAATTTTTACATTAAAGGCGAACAACACACCTTTTCAATCAGGCTTTTACTGCTCATTTTAAACTCTTTGTTTTTTTATTATTTTATTGTTTTTTTTCTATCTTAATTTGTAATATTACTAGTAGTATTATGTCAATGTTAAGTTTTTTATGATCGTAAAATGTGTTGTAAGTGTATCTATTGTGTGTTCATGTTCGAAATAAACTAAACTAAATGTAATATTTTATTTTTACATATATCGTATTATATTTTTTATACAGTTTTTTTAGATGGCGTTAATTTTAGTTATTCTCCAGTGTGGATGCCTCAAAAGTTGTTTTTCCTCAAATCCTCAGTGCCATGCCATGTTTGCGTGTGTGCGTGTGTAGGGCTGGGCGATATACTATAGTTAATACTGGTATATTTTAGAAATATATTTGAGACAATACTGCCATACTGGTATCTTTTAATGTGCCTTTGTTACGGCCAGTTGCTCTTCTGTGCGCCTGACGGGGTGAAGCACAGAGCATCCTCTTTGACTCACCACCACCCATTGCATGTTTATGGCGGCTTCTCTGACGCACTATGAAACTTCCGTCCATCCATTTTCCACCTCTTGTCCCGTTCGAGGTCGCGTGGAGTGCCTGGAGCCTATCTTAGCTGTATTCAGACGGAAGGCGGGGTACACCCTGGACAAGTTTCTATCTCATCACAGGGCCAACACTGATAGACAGACAACATTCACACACCATTGACAATGTAGTGTTGCCAATCAACCTATCCCCAGGTGCATGTTTTTGGAGGTGGGAAGACAACCTAAAAAAATTAAAAAATGGCGCGCGCTACTGACTTCTCGACTCCCGAATTTCAGCGATATTACGGAGATGAAAGAAGGCTGTTTTAGTAACATTATTCACAGTGGGGCCCTAAGCAAAATTAGATTTTGGGGCCCTCTATTTCTGCCAATAATATTGATTGTTGATCATTCACACACCTACTATAAACTCATTGCGGCTCTGGCAGTGTTGTTTACATTATCCTATTGTCAGCCTGGCATGTCTTTACAAATGACATGTCATTTATAAAGATATAGGGGTGGCCCAGTTAAGAACATAAATAATACCAATGAATAAACGAGTGATGTCCAGAGTGCCCCATATGGTTCCTATTCTTAAAATGTAGAAAACATTCAGCTACAAGAGTGGCCTGGGGTTGAACAGTCCAAGTGATAAAGCTTTGTATTTACAGTAAAAGTTTTGAGTTCATTTTTGACATGCAAGCATACAACATGATGCATCACAATTTCCAGTTTCTCTTTTCAACATTTTCGAAAAGGAGTAGGAAGAAGCAGAGCTTATTAAATCCTACCCCTTTTCTTTTACATCACAGTTGCTAAAACTTTTGTTCACTTCCTGTTCTCAATGTATTCACAATATACTCCATAAGTATCACAATAAAAATAAATAAATAAATAACTGGTGAAGTAAGTAATATTCCATACGATGAGATGAGTAAGATTATTTTTAGAATGAAAGAATGGATGGATGAATAAATTCAGAATGTTTATCATGATTCTTCTTTTTTGTTCTTTGTAAACACTTTAAGTTTGAAGAGTTTGTTAGAGTGGATTATATTAGTACATTGTTTGATTTCTATGCTTAATCCATTCCATAATTTAATTCCACATACTGATATACTGACGGTCTTAAGTGTTGTACGTGTGTACAAATGTTTTAAATTACATTTTTCTCCAAGATTATATTTTTCCTCTTTTGTTGAGAAGAATTGTTGTATATTCTTGGGTAGCAGGTTATAGTTTGCTTTGTGTATAATTTTAACTGTTTGCCATTTCACTATGTCATGGAATTTCAGTATCTTTGATTCAGTAAATAAAGGGTTTGTATGTTCTCTATATCCAACATTATGTATTATTCTAACTGATCTTTTTTGTAACACTGTTAGTGAATGAAGTGTACTTTTGTAATTATTTCCCCATATTTCTACACAGTAACTCAGATATGGTAACACTAGTGAGCAGTAGAGAATATGAAGTGATTTTTGGTCTAGAACATATTTAGCTTTATTCATTATTGACGTGTTTCTTGCTTTCATATCATTGTTCCATCCGCCCATCATTTCTTTAATTTCTTCTTTCAATTCTTCTTTCAATTCTTCTTTAAATTAATGGAGTATTTTTTGTAGTACCCCTGCTTGATTCCCATCATGTCCCGTGTCCAGTCTCAAATCTTGTTCCCAGTTGTGTCCTGTGTCGGCTGACACCGAGCGTTTCGGGATTTCAGTCTTTCCTTTAACTTTTGGCATCGCAGCAGGTCGATGACGTCAGTGCCTCTTGTGTCTCAACGGCAGTTGCTTTAGCGACTTGCGGCACTTATAACTTGTTTGTTTAAACAAATTCGTACCTTTAGCCGTTCAGAGATCAATTTGAAGTATCAACCAGTCAACTTGTATCACTCTGCGACGTTGGAAGCACTTTAAAACAGCAGTAAACTCGCCGTAGCTTTTGGTTGCTAGGCAACCGCTTTGAATAGCGGTAAAACGCTGATGGCTTGCGTCTAACGGCTCTTCCAACTTGTCTTATTTCAGCGTATCAGTGCCTCTACACTGACCAAAATCAGGTCGAAGATGTAGGCCTGTAGTTTACCATGAGGTCAGGATCGAGGTTAGGTCTTTTGAGCAGGGGATGAATAACCACTTTTTTGAATGGTAGGGGAACAGTGCCAGAGGAAAGTGATAAGTTTATGATATTTAGGACTGATGGTCCTAATATTACAAACAACTCCTTGATAAGTTTCCCAGGAAGTGGGTCAAGTAACCGTCTTATTTGTTTTGTCCCATTTACGTGTCGTAGTAGTTACTCTAATGTTATTTCATCAAAAAGAGAGACTGTTTTGGAGTGCAATATCCGTTGTGATAGATTCGTATCTGTGTTAATAGAATTCTGTTGTAGCTGGGACGCATTGTCTTTAATCTCCTTTCTCCATCCATCCATCCATTTTCTTCCGCTTATCCGAGGTCGGGTCTCGGAGGCAGCAGCCTAAGCAGAGAAGCCCAGACTTTCCTCTCCCCAGCCACTTCATCCAGCTCCTCCCAGGGGATCCCGAGTCGTTCCCAGGCCATCCAGGAGACATAGTCTTCCCAACGTGTCCTGGGTCCTCCCCTTGGCCTCTTGTCGGTTGGACATGCCCCAAACACCTCCCTAGGGAGGCGTTCGGGTGGCATCCTGAGCAGATGCCTGAACCACCTCATCTGTCTCCTCTCAATGTGGAGGAGCAGTGGCTTTAGTCTTGAGTTCCTCCCGGATGACAGAGCTTCTCACCCTACCTCTATAAGAGAGACCCGCCACCCGGCGGGGGAAACTCATTTCGGCCGCTTCTACCCGTGATCTTGTCGTTTCGGTCATAACCCAAAGCTCATGACCATAGGTGAGGATGGGAACGTAGATCTACCAGTACATTGAGAGCTTTGCCTCCCGGCTCAGCTCCTTCTTCACCACAACAGATCGATACAGCGTCCACATTACTGAAGACGCCGCACCGATCCGCCTGTCAATCTCACGATCCACTCTTCCCCCACTCGTGAGCAAGACTCCTTGGTATTTGAACTCCTCCACTTGGGGCAATATCTCCTTCCCAACTTGGAGATGGCACTCCACCTTTCCCGGGCGAGATCCATGGATTTGGACTTGGAGCTTCTGATTCTCATCCCAGAAGCTTCACACTCTGCTGCGAACCGATCCAGTGAGAACTGAAGATCCTGGCCAGTTGAAACCATCAGGACCACATCATCTGCAAAAAGCAGAGACCTAATCCTGCAGCCACCAAACCAGATCCCCTCAACGCCCTGACTGCGCCTAGAAATTATGTCCATAAAAGTTATGAACAGAATCGGTGACAAAGAGCAGCCTTGGCGGAGTCCAACCCTCACTGTAAACGGGTCTGACTTACTTCCGGCAATGCGGATCAAGCTCTAACACTGATCATACAGGTAGCGGAGCGCCACAATCAAACAGTCCGATACCCCATACTCTATGTGCCCCCATTCACAGGACTTCCCGGGGGACACAGTCAAATGCCTTCTCCAAGTCCACACATGTAGACTGGTTGGGCAAAGTCCCTCAAGGACCCTGCAGAGAGTATAGAGCTGGGCTACCGTTCCACGACCAGGACGAAAACCACACTATTCTTCCTGGATCCGAGGTTCTTTCTAATGTGTTAATTTTTTTTAATAAAGAAATTCATAGTCATCTGCCAAGTGGGTGGGTCTACTGGAAGGAGTTCCTTGTTCGGTTAGCGATGCTATTGCTTGATGGAAAACCTCAAGTTTAGTCGCACGCCATTTGCGTTGCAGCTTTCTACATGATAGTTTAAGAGCTCTAGTTTCTTCTGTAAACCAGGAGGTACACCTTTTAGGGACCTTTTTTAGCTTTAGCGGTGCTATACTATCAACGCGCATGGCATCGTTGAAGTTGTTTGTTAGGTTATCGAGAGAGCCCACATAATTTGGGAATGGCGCCATTACCGAAGGCAGTAGGCCAGCAACAGTCACAGTTGTGACAGCATTAATGTTGTAGCTGCTATAGCAGTGGTTATTAGAAGCTTGTTGACAATGAGTCAGAACTTCAAATTTTATAAGGTAATGATCGGGCATTACTTTAGTTCACGGGTGTATCATAACTTTGGAGGTGGTGACATCCCGGATGAGCACTATATCTATTGTATTTACCATAGCAATGTGTGGGTTCATTTAATATTTGTGTAAGTATAGTCTGGAGCGCCACACACGGAGGGTCTGATGGGGTATTCATATGGATATTAAAATCCTCCATTATATTTATATTGTCGGCGTGCGTCACTAGATCAGCGACAAACTCTGAAAATTCACTGATAAGGTCCGAATAGGGTCCAGGGGGGCAATAGGTGACAGCCAGGTAGAGAGGCAGCGGTGTGTCAGATCTCATAGTAAGCACCTCAAATGATTTATATTTATTACTTAGGTGAGGGGTAAGGTTAAGTTTTAATTTTATTTCATTTTATATTTTAAGGGGACGGGCATTGGTATAGTTAGGAGGAGAAGCTTCATTAAGCGGGAAGAAATTGTCTGGTCTGAGCCAGGTTTCGCTGAGACCATTGAAATTAAAATTGTTGTCTCTAATGACCTCATTAACTAAACGTTTTGGGAGACAATGATCTTATGTTTAAAAATCCCATATTGGTATTGGGCTGTTTTGAGGAATTTTTGTTCATGTTATCCTTAGTAGTGATATTAATTACGTTACATTTATTTCGTGTAGTGCGCCTTAAATGATTTTGACCATATCTAAAAGTGATATGATGGGAATCTTCAGATTGCTTGCTTGGTGCCGAGATAAACTGAACGCGTCGTAATTTGCCACCTCAGCAAAAATGCATGTTCACCTCTGGCACAGTCACTACGGAAAAAACATGTGAGTTGTGTAATATTCTAGAAGAAATGCTGTATTTGCAGGACATTTCCAGCCTGGTGCTGGTTAGTTCTAGCTTAACTGACTCCTCACTCCCGACACTGTAATTGCCTGAGACTAGAGTAGGGATCCCAAACCTTTTGCCTCAGGGGGCTTCATTGGGTTTAAAGAATTTGGCCGGGGGCCACACTATTTGCATACATACATACATACATACATACTATTAATGTCTCTTGCCAGCAACACCAAAACTATTAAACTGATTAGCCCAAAACCTAGTTAAGTGTTGTGCCACTGACTTAAGAAAGAAACGATGACATTTATTCTGCAGGTCAGGATATGTATTGACACAATTTTCTTATCATTTTAATTAGTCTTTTCCACGTTGGGGACAACACCCAGCCCAAGTGAATTCCAATGACATGGATAGTGACATTTCCTGATACGGACCCATTCATCATTAAATGTTTACTTAAATACTTTTCCTGTGCTCACTAATTGGGGACGTTTTCTCAATAATGCAATATATTCACCCTCTCTGTCTTGGCCTTGTTAATAATAAGCTTTTCTTAGTTGTGCTTTCCTCACTGAAAGGCCACTGGGGGTCTTTGACAGGAGGTCTGCTACCCCTATCGGGACACAGTGGAAGGACAAATATTTGCTTATCTTTAGGGCATGACCAAGTAAACTGTATCTTACTGCAAATAATATCAATGTCTGTATTATATCAATTGTGTTCATTTGTCTTGGCTGCAGCACATAAGCACTGTGGTCTTGGCAGTAAAGGAGTGTAAACCACATAATTCTAAATCCCAGTGCAGCTCTTGAAAGTACCGGTCATGATATACTACTGTAGCATTTTATTTGGTAGTTATTTATATTATAGCTCACATTGTGGTTATGGTAAATTTACTGTTGTCACTCTGGATGTCATTTAGACACTGTGGTATGTATTGCATGCTTGTAGTTAAAGAACAATTAGGTAACAGTTTATAAGACCGTAAATGTCGACGCAAACACCCATAGTTTGGTTAGAGGAGTGACTTAACTGTTTGACAGCTTTCCTCTGTTAAGGGCTTCAGAGACAACTCTCAAACTTTTTTTTGCAACCCAGTCAGCTTCTGTGAGTATGTTTAGAAGCAACTCTAATCTTTTTTAAGTCAAGCATTGTTTTTGTTTTTTTTCATTGCTTATTATACTCATCAACCACTGACACCTGAAACTTGATTGTAATCTCAATTATTCTAATTTCAATTGAATTGGTGGACGTTTTCACAACATGCAACAATAACTACTGTACTTAAACAGAAACATACCGGTTATCCAGAGTACAACAGTGAAATGCAAGCCTTCTAACACGTCTAAAGTCATTAAAAAAATTCTGGATAATTTCACACACTTTGACACAGAAATTAGAAATTGGGCATCTGTTTACACTATGATTACACTCTTCCGGTTACCATGTAAAATGTCTACCAATGCAGTGATGGTGTTTCAAATAGATTGTCATGAAGTTTGCTCGGTACATGAGACAGACCACCCCACCTTCTCTGTCTCATAAGCTGTGTGTTTTGAGTTTGGGGAATGTCACGTAGGGGTCATAGATCACAACCTGAGGTATTATCTTCATGAGCTGAGTGATATAGTGAAGAACAGCAGGTGTGCAGGCCAGCAGGTTGCATAATTTGGGTCAGCCTTCTATGCCAAGAGTGCAAACCATCCGGCATTCTTTAGAATCTCACTAGATGAGACTAATTCTATTTCTGCACAAATGTTTTGACGGAATAGCGCTTTCAATCATTGATGAAAGATTACTCACTATTACTGCCGCGGAACTGCCGCGTCTATTTGGTTGTGATCGAAGAGGTACCAGTATTCTTGTTTATGGAACATAACTTACAAGGCAATTGAGGTCAAGTGAGGCTGTTTTTTCTACAAATACATACAAGTTGTGCATAGAAGTCAAGTTTACAATTAGGATTTTTTAAAAATACTTTAGAAGATGTAAGGGTGTCTGTAAAATAATGTGCAGTATTTTTAAAATAAATATTTATTGGTGGATTGATTAATATTTAATCAGTACATCTTTATTTTGATGGACATCTTTCATTCCTATAGATTAGCCAGGCACCTTGTTATTTAGGTCCTTTTTTATGACCATTTTAAACATCTTGTTGTATATTAGTGATAGGTGTGTAGAGTTGAGTGTTTTATTTTCGAGGAAAGTAAGAGCTTCTTTTCCTTGACTGAGCAAGGGCTTCATGTAACTAGAGATTCGTGGATTTCCTACTAAAAATGTGTGTATATTCAAGTTAAAGAAAACTATGGACCCAAGTTAAAATTTGTATATTTTTATGTGTACACACTCACAAATCCAAGCAAATTTATTTTCAACTTAGAAATGGACTGTGATTGGCCTAGTACACCTGAACCACGTCCAGGCCACGGCCCCTACCTATTATTTATGTGTTTTTGTTTGTACATACGTTACGTACGTGCGTGTGTACGTGAGTGCGTATGTGACAATGGGAGTTCCGGGGTCTCAGGGTATTGTTTTTTAGTTTGTCAAAAGCACTTTGTGTTGCATTTCTTTTATGTTTGAAAAGCGCTCCAGAAATAAAGTTTGATTGATAAAGTTTGATTGATGATGGCATATGTGACGTGTACATTGTCTGCCAAAAGTCATGTGTCCAAATAGTGCTGTGTAATATAGAAGAAAAAAAAAATATTCCGATGCAGGTAACTTTATATCCTAATAAATACATAATCACAATATAGTATTTTTCTTAAAATGATATACAAACACACATGAAGCTAATGCCAAGTTTGTGTATTTACTATATCCATCCATCCATCCATTTTGTACCGCTTGTCACTTTTGGGGCCGCAGGGGGTGCTAAAGCCTATCTCAGCTCCATTCGGGTTGAAGGCGGGGTTTACCCTGGACTATATATTTTTCTTATTTTATTTGTAAAACATATGAATGTATATATATAAAACAAGTACAATACTAAGACTAAATCACTATCAGTGAAATATAAGAAACACAAAACATTCTAAATAGTGGGGGGTTGTAAGTGTCTCTATTAAGTTATTTAAAATAAATAACTTTGTCAAAATATTTCACAGTGTGTATAAGTGCATTTTGAGTAAATTCAACAATACCGCGATGATAATAACCGTGATCATTTTGGTCATATGAAATGTTCATATCGTTACATCCCCAAAAAGTACTAACAACACCTCACAACCACAACATGATGAAAAAGAAAAAAAAAAGAGCCTGACAAAGTTGTCCAAAGGCATCGTATATGGCAGACACCGAGAAATTACTGATGCAATCTCTAGATTCATGTGTTGACTTGGCCCAAGTATGCACTGTCAAGAAAAGGCGGATCTTAACAATATTTTTTATTGTTTTATTTATTGTCTTGTCCTTTATATATATATGTATATTTATATATGTATATTTATATATATACACTTTCACTGAAAACCCCCCACTATTTTGAATGTTTTGTGTTTCTTATACTTCACTAATAGTGATTTAGTCTTAGTATTGTACTTGTTTTAATGGCTAAAAATGTATTTTATTGTTTTTTACCGTAGCACTTTAAAGTACCAGTAGAGTGGAAAAAAGTTGACTTTATATGCTTAATTGTGTTTCATTGTATCCATTAAAACCATCTCCAATTGTATTCACAAGCCCCAAAGTATGTGAAAATACCATCTAAACATTAAAAAATGCCACAAATTCAGTCAGCCATTTTGAATATTCCGCTCCAAATACCTTTGCCTTTTTCCTGAGATTGACGTCACCGGAGGAACACTGCTGCACTCTGACCATGTAATCAGATCAATCATACTGGAAATACGCAACAATTACAAAGACATTAAGAAATAGATATGCTGTCTATCATTCAAAATCCCTGCATTCTAAGTCGTAAATAAATAAATAAAAAGTCTGCTAACATAACAATGGACTAAATGGAGGCTCTCTATTTGGCCCACAAAACCCTTTAAATAGCCATCCAAAACCTGCAAACAATGCATTTACATATTGGGACCTGAATATTGACCAAATATTATTAATGTTGTTGTTATAAGCGCTATTGCAGACAAAGTATTTTTAGGATTTACAACTGAGAGCTAACTATAGTTTATGCTGCACTTGACTCAAGGAGAGATTTTAATTTATTTATAAACTTAAACTGAAGATGACAGTAATGCAACATACATGGATGCAAACTGCCGTAAAACTGTAAAAAGAAGTTTCTGCAGCATTGAGCCGCTGTTTGCTGTCGCTTGTGCTACTGCTGCATCGCGTCTCGGCTCGTCAAAGTTATGATAGACTATAGAGCAGAGGTAGGGAACCTATGGCTCGCGAGCCAGATGTGGCTCTTTTGATGACTGCATCTGGCTCTCGGATAAATCTGAGCTGACATTGCTTAACACGGTAAGTAATGAATAATTCCACTTGTAATCACAGTGTTAAAAATAACGTTCAAAATATAAAACATTCTCATGCATTTTAATCGATCCATCTGTTTTCTACCGCACCTGTTCAAGAAGTTGCGTTAATGGTAAGAAGTGATTTATTTATTATTGATTAGTGTGGGGCTTGCCCTCCTGGGGGTTCTTCAGACCACCAAGCACCGACATGAGAGCCTGTTTCAGGGTTACGATTTCAATAAATCTCTCAGTTGCTTTTATAGCAATTGTCTTTTTCTCCTTATTTCTCGCTCCCGCTCTGGCTCCAGCCGCAACCCCGTCTCTCATCCTGGCTGCTGCTTATAACAGAGCGACAGGTGATTAGATAACAAGGCCCAGGTGGGCCATCTACGCACTTGTCGCTGATTTCGAGGCTGATCCTGGCAACACCCCGCTTTGCTGCAGGCCTGTGGGCCACGCCCCCTCCACAGTTAGCTTCAGAATAACAATGTTATTACAAAGAATAAGAGACCTATTATACTCTAGAAAGGTTGGTCTTACTTAAAAATGCACACATTTAATTGTGTTCAGTGTTAAAAAAAAGTTATATGTCTCTTACGGAAATATATTTTAAAATATTTGGCTTCTTGGCTCTCTCAGCAAAAAAGGTTCCCGACCCCTGCTATAGAGCAGGCCTCTCATCTGGAGAATAGGAGGATTTAGCTATTAATTTAGAATGATTTCATCTGTGACATTCAATTTATTCCCGGAGATGGAGACAAACACACTAAAACAGGATACAGTGTCAGCAGCAACTTTTTTTAAACCCTTCATCGTGTGGTTTAAAATTCCTTATTTATCTGAACGGGAAGCTATGGACATCCTATCACTCGTCATCACAATGAGAGCAGACATTGTACAGTAAGCGATTGTTTTATTTTGTTTGTAGTTTGTATTTCTTTGTAAGCACTTAGCTTTACTGCAACATGATGCTTAGTGTTTAACTAAAGTTGGATCTGTTTAGCAGAGCTTTTAAAACTTGTAGCTCATCTTCCTTATGTTCAGACTCAAAAATATAAGGTTCTGGACAAAACATTTGTCCCGGAGTAGTTGTCGTTGGCCTCTACAAAGTTGGCATGATTGCCATCGTTTGTTGATGTGAAAAGGATCTGCGATTCCTACCTCTACGTCACGTGAGTGGCTCGCTCATTATCTCTCAAAATGGCTTGGGAATCTCCATGAGATTTATATTATTTTGATCATATCTATTTACTCACAAACTTTGGAAGTCTTTGGTGTCAGACATCAGATATATATGATAATAGCTACAATATAGAGGCAACTTATTTTTCCACTCTAGTGGTAAGATTTATTTAACTAAAAAGTGCGTAACAAAATATATGATTACTTCTGGCTGGCGTTGTGGTGTTTTACTCTGTTCAGTGGTGCCTGAGACACATAATAGCGTCGTATTCCTCTGAGGATAGAATAATCACTTTGGTCTAAGAGACCACAGGTTGTTGGTTCAGTGTGCACAATTTAATAACTTGGAAGGATGGGTTGCTCAGATTGTTTTTTATGTTCAGGGAAAGATGTAAATGCCTCTTGTTTGTTAGCATGTAACCTAGGAAGCTAGCATCAGTCAGTGTGTGAGTTTATCAAAGTGCAGTTGTCAATTATGTTTTTTTTTAATCATTTTCATTTAAAGCAGTAAAACTAACTGTTGGGAGTTTTACCAGGGTTATCATTAATACTGTTTATCATTACATTCCTAGTACTTTGTCACAATTTAACAGTCTCTCTACTGTTTTTTCATGTTGGTTTTCATCCATCCATCCATCCATCCATCCATTTTGTACCGCTTATTCCCTTTTGGGGTCGCGGGGGGCGCTGGCGCCTATCTCAGCTACAATCGGGCGGAAGGCGGGGTAAACCCTGGACAAGTCGCCACCTCATCGCAGGGCCAACACAGATAGACAGACAACATTCACACTCACATTCACACACTAGGGCCAATTTAGTGTTGCCAATCAACCTATCCCCAGGTGCATGTCTTTGGAGATGGGAGGAAGCCGAAGTACCCGGAGGGAACCCACGCATTCACGGGGAGAACATGCAAACTCCACACAGAAAGATCCCGAGCCTGGATTGTTGGTTTTCAAGTGATAGAAATTAAAAAACGTGTTTAAGTTGCTAAATGATTCGTTGGCAGCCTGTTTTGCATATAAGCATACAGTTTTTTGGTTGGTTTCTGTTTTTTTTCCATTCAAATAAAGAGTTCTTCTTCCCTCTTTTCGGGGCCAATTTACTCTCACGGTAAACTTATTTCAAGGGATGTAAAAATGATACCACAAAGTAGCATTGTTGCTGCAATTACATTCGCTGCAGCCAGATCTAAACATACAATATAAACAACAGAATCATATTGTATAATAAACATTTTAATGTCATCATCTAATTTCCAATATATATCGTATGACAGATCATACGACATCCTGAGCAGATGCCCGAACCGCCTCATCTGGCTCCTCTGAATGTGGAGGAGCAGTGGCCTTACTCTGAGTTAATTCGTGCAGCACTATGGCCAAAACATTGTCTACTGTGTTACAGGATTATGGGACTTTTTTCTATGGTGGAAATTTTACGACCTGACATTTCATTATGATATACAATGAGAAGGACAGGAATTGCATTAAGATGCCAAAAAGGTTCTGCAATGAGAAACCGTTGTGACATCTTCACCAAACCGCAATTAACACGACCCATTTGTTTAAAAACCCAAGATGGCATGCTTTTGCTGTGATTTGGTGACAACATATTTGATTTTATATTATGAGGCTTGGTGTGGTCTGCACTCTACATTAACACTTTCCTCACTACATTTGCAAACAGACTGAATTTCATCCCTTAGGTGGTCTTAGTCTACATGTTTGGTGCAGGCCTAAAATAAGTAGACTGCATTCATACTTGACCAAACACTCTGTAGTGACCTAGGAAATGGTCTACATTGTTGTAAAAGGACCCAAAACTAAACTACGGATGCACAATATATATTTTCTTAAGCTGATACTTCGCGATGTTATTTCTTTTATCTGAGCTATTTATCGGTATGTCGTCATAATGCCTCATATCGACTCAATAATTATCTCTCCGGTATATATCATGCGCTCTTGGAATGCACCCTTATGATGGCTTTTCACATTAACTATAGTAAATACTTTTACAGGAAATGTATTCTTTACTTGACAGTTAACATAAGAACTAAGGAAATTGTTTTTAATGAGTGATTCAGATCAAACTCCTTGTCTGGTATTTTTACTGACTCTGGGTGATAAAGCAGATTGGCTACCCTGTCTGAGCATCCATACTCTCTCAAGTGTTGTGCGAGGTTTCATCATGTTTAAATATAGAAACACAACCACGTGTTAAGCTAAATCTATTAGTTTAGTGTTTCCAGATGTCATTAAGGACCTGCACGTTGTTATTGTATTCTAGGGAATTTTTTCATCCGCAGTGCTTTATCATTATATAATGTGTCATCCTCCACTGCAAATCGCAATGTTCAGTGTAGTTGAGATTTTTTAAAAGTTTCTTGCTCTTTCCTTCAATTACTGTACTGTCATCTCTTAATGTTTTCGCACATACCCACTTTTTGAAATAAAATGACATATATGACTACATGGATAACAGGCTGAGGCGAATTCATGTGGTTTCATCATAATTTCCCAGTTCAAGGATCAAGGACAGAAAAGTATTTTCCGGAAAATCTGCAATCCAACTATTTTGTCCTGTGTGACAATGTTTGGTCGAGCGCCAAATGACAGGAATGCTATCTTTGTAGCTTTGTGAAGATACATCATAGCGCTTAACCCACTCCGCAATTTGCATTTTGGCTCTGCTTCGTGCTGGTATGTAGACCATTATTAGTTGCAGATTTTCTCTGCCCTATGAAAAAAAGAAAATGAGTCATTTACAAACAAAGAGCATATCTGGTGAAAACAGCGCATTGAGTTGAGCACAAAAAGCATTTTGTGGTCACACCCGGCCCCCAGCAAACTAAATAACCACAGATGAGGAATGCAACAAAAAAAGCGTTTACAACTCGTGCACACAAAAATGTGTTTCTAATCTTTTCAGGCGAGTGATGATAGGAACCAGTTCAAATCCTCATCTGTTTATGGACAAGCCAGGTTTGTAGATGGAGGTCAGTACATTTCCACCACACCATCCTGTGATATACAAATACAAATCTTGTAGGGCTATAAAAATAGGTTTGAGATGCTGTTAGAGGCACCTATTCAAAAATCATGCAAATAATGAACCACAAAAAAAATGGTGGGTATTTTTTTTAAAGACATACGATTTTGATTTGCTTTCATTAAAAGAATATAGAGCAGCCAATTAAATAGGGCAATATACTGTACTCATGCCATAAATTTTGCATTGGAAATGGGTTGCTATTTATGCTTGGTCTGTCCTTCAAATGGTGTGTTTGTGTGTATATGTTGAGGGTTCCCCTGGAAACAACACCTGCAAGGTCAGAGTGTGACAGAGGTCAGTGTTAAGCATTAGGGTAAGACTATTTTATGTGTAGCCTGCAGACAATGTTCTATCAACAGACTCATTCCTGCTGTCTCCGAGGGCCATGATTCCCTGTAGAAAACCACAATAAATACACACACTTAACAGACAAATACAGTAAATTGCAGCAGTTGATGGGAAGATTTTTTTTTTCCGCCATCAAGCTTTTCTGTGTTCAAGGTAACGTTTAATTGGTGCATTTTACATGCGGTTTTACAGATGACAAATGGTAGTTTGCAATTTGACATTGACTTTTCACAACTACAACTCAAGATACTTGCTGATTCAAAAACCTTGATCTTCCATTTGTTGTGCACTATTCCGCCATGACTCATTCTCAAGTTTATTTTCAGTATTTGACGGTGACCTCTCACCTTTTTAAAAGTGTACAGCTTGTTTGAAACGGCAAGTTTCAGCCTCGCATTGTCAAGCCCTCATGTTGCGCCTGTGGGCGAGATGCTGCAGCTCTGGACAATAGCTAACTTGTAACAGCTTAATCAAACATGCTTTATGTAGTGCCAATTGTCTATTTCACCCGGTTGTTTCTCCAATTACATACCAAAACAGCATACTTCTTTTTTGTCACACAGGCGGCTCAGATATACGCTTGTTGCCTTATCTATTACTGAACACAAGACCAATTTTGTAGTCGTCTACCACAGTGATTTATAACAAATATCTTTATTGGCATTTAAAACCAATGGAGCTTGTTATAACAAAGTGCAAAAGAAAGTGTGTCTTTGAGCTAATTTAATTGTAAGAGGTATCATTTTCTTGATCATATATTGGTCGTTTTGTCAGTTAAAAAAGGCAAAACATAAAATCTGCATAATTATTTTTTTTCTTTTCTGCTTGATACATTTGTTTCTTTTGTCGTTGTGTAAGTCCCTTCCTTTTATACCAGTGGTCCCCAACCACCGGGCCGTGGCCCGATTGGTACCGGGCCGCAGAAGAATTTTTAATAAATTTTTATTTAAAAAAAAAAAAAAGGATCTCTCTTAAAATTTTTTGCGTCGTGTGATGTGGAACTCCCAAAAAATACTAATCTCACAGTGCGGTAAGGCAGACCATAAAGGCTGTGATTGATCGACTTGTAAAAAGGGTTGCAAATCACAGTGTAGCTGCTGACAGAAGTATTAGTTCATATTGTACACATACTGTGATTAAAAAGTATTTCCTTTGGTTAATTCATGCAAGTTTATGTTAACTTTATTTTTGTTACAAAATCCATGTAAATTAGAGGGGAATGTATTTTTTGTTCCAGTTTGGTCATTGTTGAGGGGACAATTAACATGTAACGGAATAAGGGAATCAGCATGAGACGACAAGTGTTTGATGGAAGATGATAATGGAGTCTCGGATCAAACATAAACTTTATTCCCTTGGAGTTTGTGAGGCCAATGAGGTATGACCCGCTCGACATCCATTGCTTTCCTCCTCTCCAAGGTTCTCATAGTCATCATTGTCACCGACGTCCCACTGGGTGTGAGTTTTCCTTGCCCTTATGTGGGCCTACCGAGGATGTCGTAGTGGTTTGTGCAGCCCTTTGAGACACTAGTGATTTAGGGCTATATAAGTAAACATTGATTCATTGATTGATGGATGTATATGAAATCAATGTGTTTTCTTATTTGATGTCAGACTAATTGTAAGTTCTGTTTTTCTTATTTAATTAGTTGTGGTGGCATTTTATTTGGCATCATTGTTAACAAGAAGAAGGCGTGGCTGAAATAAATGTCTTTTAGTAAAAACGAACGACTTGAGCCTTGATTAGGACATCGGAGGGAGTAACAGTCAGAACTCAGCCTATATTGCGCTGGAGAGAAGGAGAGAGAGAGGAGCCTGTCGCAGCAGCGGAGCCTTTATGGAGCAGCTCGTTGAGTGTTGTCGCTCTCAATCTTAAAAGGAAATAAGGCGCGTGCACGGACATTCCAGAAGCAATCAGGTCCAACGGTGCAGCGTGTTTAACTCAACACCAAGTAACACGTTTGCAACCAGTTAAATGTGAATGTTGGTTTAATCTGCTAAATTTAAAGGGACTTCCTAAATGCTAGAATGGATATCCTGCTGTGGTCTGAACTAAATATTTAAGTTAAGAAAGTGGTTGTATGATACAAGGTTATTATCATTCCATAGCTAATCTTATGTTAATTACTTGTTTTGTTTTTGCAATTTAAAAGAGCACATCAAGGTATTTAAAAGGCAAATTTATAATACATTTTTGACATTGAAATTTGTGTGTGTTTCATACCAAGTGGAAGAAGATAAACTTAAGCTAAAAATAGTGTCATAATACACAAACTTTTTTTTTGAAAGAAAAAGCAAACCTAAACATGTCTAAGTTGATAGGTAGCCTACATTCAAATTTGTATTCAACTACAGTTAAACATTTCCATCCAAACTTTTAAGTTGGCTAATCCATCCATCCATCTTCTTCCGCTTATCCGAGGTCGGGTCGCGGGGGCAGCAGCCTAAGCAGGCAAGCCCAGACTTCCCTCTCCCAAGCCACTTCGTCTAGCTCCTCCCGGGGGATCCCGAGGCGTTCCCAGGCTAGCTGGGAGACATAGTCTTTCCAACGTGTCCTGGGTCTTCCTCGTGGCCTCCTACCGGTTGGACGTGCCCGAAACACCTCCCTAGGGAGGTGTTCGTGTGGCATCCTGACCAGATGCCCAAACTACCTCATCTGGCTCCTCTCGATGTGGAGGAGCAGCGGCTTTACTTTGAGTTCCTTCCGGATGGCAGAGCTTCTCACCCTATCTCTAAGGGAGAGCCTCGCCAACCGGCGGGGGAAACTCATTCCGGCCGCTTGAACCCATGATCTTATCCTTTCTGTCATGACCCAAAGCTCATGACCATCATCTGCAAAAAGCAGAGACCGGATCCCACGGCATCCGAAACGGAACACCTCAACGCCTTGGCGGAGTCCAACCCTTACTGGAAACGTGTCCGACTTACTGCCAACAATGCGGACCAAGCTCTGACACTGATCGTACAGGGAGCGGACCGTCACAATAAGACAGTCCGATACCCCATACTCTCTGAGCACTCCCCACAGGACTTCCTGAGGGACACGGTCGAATGCCTTCTCCATGTCCACAAAGGACATGTAGACTGGTTGGGCAAACTCCCATGCACCCTCAAGAACCCTGCCGAGAGTATAGAGCTGGTCCACAGTTCCACGACCAGGACGAAAACCACACTGTTCCTCCTGAATCCGAAGTTCGACTATCCGGCGTAGCCTCCTCTCCAGTACACCTGAATAAACCTTACCGGGAAAGCTGAGGAGTGTGATCCCACGATAGTTGGAACACACCCTTCGGTCCCCCTTCTTAAAGAGAGGAACCACCACCCCGGTCTGCCAATCCAGAGGTACTGCCCCCGATGTCCACGCGATGCTGCAGAGTTTTGTCAACCAAGACAGCCCCACAGCATCCAGAGCCTTAAGGAACTCCGGGCGGATCTCATCCACCCCTGGGGCCTTACCACCTCGGCAACCTCAGCCCCAGAAATAGGAGAGCCCACCACAGACTCCCCAGGCACTGCTTCCTCAAAGACGTGTTGGTGGTATTAAGGAGGTCTTCAAAGTATTCCTTCCACCTGTCCACAACATCCGCAGTTGAGGTTAGCCGAACACCATCCGCACCATACAGGGTGTTGACAGTGTACTGCTTCCCCTTCCTGAGGCGGCAGATGGTGGTCCAGAATCGCTTCGAAACCATCCGGAAGTCGTTTTCCATGGCTTTCCCGAACTCCTCCCATGTCCGGGTTTTTGCCTCCGCGACCGCTGAAGCTGCACTGCGCTTGGCCCGTCGGTACCTTTCCACTGCCTCCGGAGTACTTTGAGCCAAAACAACCCGATAGGACTCCTTCTTCAGCTTGACGGCATCCCTCACCACTGGTGTCCACCATTGGGTTCTAGGATTACCGCCCCGACAGGCACCAACTACCTTGCGGCCACAGCTCCAATCGGCCGCCTCGACAACATGGTCCACTTGGACTCAATGTCCAGCACCTCCCTCGTGACATGTTCAAAGTTCTTCCGTAGGTGGGAATTTAAACTCTCTCTGACAGGAGACTCTGCCAAACGTTCCCAGCAGACCCTCACAATGGGATTAGGCCTGCCAGGTCTGTCCGGCATCCTCCCACACCATCGCAGCCAACTCGCCACCAGGTGGTGATCGATAGAAAGCTCCGCCCCTCTCTTCACTCGAGTGTCCAAAACATAAGGCCGCAAATCCAATGACACAACTAAAAAGTTGATCATGGAACTGCGGCCCAGGGTGTCCTGGTGCCAATTGCACATATGGACACCCTTATGTTTGAACATGGTGTTTGTTATGGACAAACTGTGACGAGCACAAAAGTCCAATAACAAAACACCACTCGGGTTCAGATCCGGGCGGCCATTCTTCCTAATCACGCCTCTCCAGGTTTCACTGTCGTTGCCAACATGTGCGTTGAGGTCTATATTCAAACCAAATTAAGCTAAAACACAAAATCAACAACCTGGCAAAATGTCTGACCAAGAACACACTGACAATCGACATGCTGTGGTGTTTCTGCAAGAAGATCCTGAAAAAGTTCGACCCCCAATTCCCCGCGAGCCAAGCACAAGTCAAGCAGTGAAAGAAGAGTGCTTAAGGAAAAGTACAAGACCCAGAAAATTTACTGTGAAAGGCCGAGCGTTTATTGAGGAAATGGTGAGTAAGCTTCTAGCTCGCTTCAATGCCAGTTATGAAAAATGGACATCTACTGCCAAACAAGCAAAAAGAGCGCTTGACGCATCTGATATTGCAAACTTGCACGATCACATTGTTCGAATACAACAAACTTCTGGTAAAGTCATGCTAGCGCATGAAGAACTACGTAGTCACGTGATGCAGTTTCTCAGAAGGTTTTCCAACAATCACAAGACAATATTGCGGCAGAAGAATATGAGCAAGATCACAAGAGGTCATTTCACTGGAGTTAAGCTTGTTCGGTTTTTATTTTAGCAGCCTCGCAAAGATCCAAAAACGTAAGTAGTTGACGTTCAAGTCAGCTGTCTGGCACCAAATAATAATATAAATAAATTTAAAGGCCTACTGAAACCCACTACTACCCACCACGCAGTCTAATAGTTTATATATCAATGATGAAATATTAACATTGCAACACATGCCAATACGGCCTTTTTTGTTTACTAAATTGCAATTTTAAATTTTTCGCCAAGTGTCCTGTTGAAAACGTCGCCGTATGATGACGCGTGTGTTTGACGTCTCGGGTTGTAGCGGACCTTATTTTCCAGCCCGATCCAAGCTATAAGTAGTCTGCTTTAATCGCATAATTACACAGTATTCTGGACATCTGTGTTGCTGAATCTTTTGCAATTTGTTTAATTAATAATGGAGAAGTCAAAGTAGAAAGATGTAGGTGGGAAGCTTTAGCCACACAAACACAGCCGATGTTTCCTTGTTTAAAATTCCCGGAGGTGAAACTTTACTATGGATCAGAGCGGTCAAGCGAACATGGATCCCGACTACATGTCTACCGGCAGTTTTCGGTGAGAAAATTGTGTTACAAAGTCGCCTCTTACCGGAGATCAGCAGAGCTTGCGCCATCCATGCAGCTGCGTGACTTCCCTCAGAGACTCTGGCGTCAAGACACCCATGGCCACACCCCTCCGACTTCAGGTACTATTTAATCTCACTAAATCACTAGTAACACAATAAGCAGATAAGGGATTTTCCAGGATTTTTCCTAGTAAATGTGTCTAAAAACATCTGAATCGCTCTCACATGCCCTCGCCGTTTTTTTCTCTCTAGTCCTTCACTATCAATATCCTCATCCACAAATCTTTCATCCTCGCTCAATTTAATGGGGAAATTGTCGCTTTCTCGGTCAGAATTGCTCTTACTGCTGGTGGCTCACATTGTTAACAATGTGAGGATGTGAGGAGACCTACAACCAGTGACGTCACGCGCACATTGTCTGCGACTTCCGGTAAAGGCATGTTTTTTTTATTAGCGACCAAAAGTTGCGAACTTTATCGTCAATGTTCTGTACTAAATCCTCTCAGCAAAAATATGGCAATATCGCGAAATGATCAAGTATGACACATAGAATAGACCTGCTATCCCCGTTTAAATAAGAAAATCTCGTTTCAGTAGGCCTTTAATAAAGTCAAATTCAAATAAGGCAACAAGAGTAAAGTAAATCTGAACAGCCGATATGGGCATCTACATCAACTATATGATTTGCCTGAGAAGCTGGACAGGACCAAAAAAAAAAGTCAGCTGTCTGCGAAAAGGCAAGACGCAGCAGCAAAGGAAAGCTGCAACTGAAGCCACTCTGTTGGTCTTGGAAGAAATGGAACGCGGCCAAAATGAACTCAAAATGCTTGAGTAAGAAATGCAACGAAAGAAGAAAGCTTCAACGCTTGTGAAGCAAATGAATCCTGCAAAAGCGCGACTGGAATTGAATGAACAAAAAGGCAACTCAAAAGAGGAATTGTCAGATCTTCTGCATGGAAGGAGCACACCAAGAAAGCAACCATCTTAGCCAGTAAGATAGTCTGAAGTGAAAAAATAATATTCAGGTTTCAATCCATATGCACAACCGTTCATCCCAAAATACACCACAAGAGGGCAGCCTACTAGCAATGAAACTCCACAAGGTAGCGGAGTCCTTGGTAAAGTCCATCAACATTAGCCGACTATCAGTTCCAGAGCCCTCAGTTTTCAATGGCGAGCCCATTAAGGAAAAGGATTGGAAAATGTATTTTCAATTGCTGATTGAAAGAAAGAACATCCCAGTGGCTGAAAAGATCTACTACCTCCGAAAGTATGTTGGCGGTCCTACAAGAAAGGCAGTTGAAGGCTACTTTCTGCTCGGACCACAAATGGCATACTGTGCAGCTTGGAACAATCTGTAAGAAAGATATGGTAGTCAATTTGTAATCCCCAAAGCTTTCAGAGATAAGCTCTCAGCCTGGCCAAGGATTGGAACCAAGAATAATGTGGAGCTAAGAGAGTTCTCAGACTTTCTCAAAGGTTGGAAAACAGCAATGCTACAGATAGTCTTCAAATTCTAAATGACTGCTATGAGAACCAGAGAAGGCTCAACAAGCTTCCTGATTGGCTTATGGCAAGATAGAATCATGAAATAGTTGAGATTGAAGATAAGTGTGGTTCATTTCCTACATGCAGCCACTTTGTCAACTTTGTAGAAAAGAAAGCCAGGATTGCGTGATACCCAGTGACGTCTCTAAGTGCTCTCAAGGCAAATGACTCAGAGAAAGAGAAGGCAAAAATGAAAAAACTTGGAATTTTGGGGCAAGGACGTTGACAAGCAGTACGGAAGACAAAACAGATACAGTGTGAATTCTGTGAAAGGTCAAATCACAACATTCTGACATGTCGAAAGTATGTGGAGAATGAGAACGCTGAAAGAGTGAAATTTGTAAGACAAGGGATTGTGTTTTGGTTGTCCTAACTCTGGACACATCTCAAAGAAATGCGAGAAGAGAAGTATCTGCAACACATGCAGGGGGAAGCACCCAACATGTTTACATGAAGAACAAGACAAAGAGTCAAGAAAGAATAGGGAAAGCTAAAGGGAAACATAAGTGACAAGTGAGTTAAAGAAAACCAAACAAACTAAGAAACCAGATTGGTTGAATTTCAGACAATTAAGAAATTACTTTACCTTTCTCCTTTGGAAAGTCAAATCAGAATTGTATTCGTCCACAACAACTGAAAACCTCAAACACCCAAAGAAGTATTGGAAAATCATCAAATCTTTGTCCGCCTGTTGTAATTAAGTACATCTCCCACCTAGTATACTTGTTGATGGTGTCAGAGTAAATGACAGAAGAGAAATGGGTAATTATTTTAATAACCATTTTATTTGCTCTGGTTTTCTCTACAATTCTGACAACTCTAATGAAGTTCCGCTAACTCTGGAAAGAACCATTGAAAATACCCAGGTTTTTAACCTTACGCCCTTTACCACTACAGAGGTCATGAGGGCTCTAAAACAACTTAAACCTAGAAAGCCAGCTGGCTCAGATAAGTTGGAGCCGCTCTTTTTAAAGTTGGCAGCTGAAATTATAGCTGAACCACTGACTCACATTTTTAACCTTAGTCTAATTTCAAATGAAATCCCCTTGGATTGGAAATCTGCCCTTGTAATCCCCCTATTAAAAGGAGGTGACCCTAGTAATCTAAATAATTACAGACCGATTTCTAAACTCTCTGTTCTGTCAAAAGAGCTTGAATCCCTTATCAGTTAACAGATAAGACTTTTTGGACACCAACTTTGTTCTGTCACCATTTCAGTCAGGTTTTCGCAAAAATCACAGTACTGTTACTGCTGCTATGAAGTTTATAAATGATGTAACTGAAGCTCTTGACAAGAAGCAGTGCTGTATGTCCCTCTTTATTGACTTTTCAAAGGCATTTGATACTGTTGATCATGTCATTTTAATCAAACGTCTTTTAGCTATTGTTTTTTCTCAGCAAGCAGTTTGCAAATTACCTCACAAGTAGAACTTAGGCTGTTCAGACAGAAGGTTCCTCCTCAAACGTACTACAAGTGAAAAAGGGTGTCCCTCAAGGTTTTCTGTTGGACCCCTTATTATTTATTTTCCATTTCTATGCTGATGATACTGTCATATACTGCACATCACCAACTCCTGCTGAGGCCTTTAAATTACTACAATATGCATTTGACAGAGTACAAGAACAACTTTGCTATCTTTAACTGGTTTTAAATGCAGAGAAAACAAAGTGTATGTTCTTTACCACATCAAAAACTGTAAGATCAGCACTGTGTGAAAACATGTTAACAAGAAATGGGCAACAAGATATGTTTGGATCTTCTTTTAAATATTTGGTATTTTTAATTGATGACCACTTGAGTTTTAAGGAGCACATTCAGTATGTTGTAAAAAAAAAAAAAACCTGAAACTTTTATTGGGATTTTATTATAGAACCAAGTCTTGCTTTTCTTTTACTGTGAAACAGAAATTGGTGGAAACAACATTTTTACCTATTATTGACTGTGGAGATGTGTTGTACATGAATGCTACTGCTGGTTGTCTCCACAAGCTGGATAGCTTGATTCATCACCAACCGCGCTCCCCTTACTTACCATTGTGTCACCATTGTGTCTTTTACTCAGTGGTTAACTGGACATCTTTATGTGCTCGACGCCTCAATCATTGGTATGTTTTCATCTTCAAAACCACTCTGGGTTTCAACCCATCTTATCTATCTTGTCATTTAACAAAAAAATAAGGAAGTCACAATCTTCGTTCAGTGAATGTTCTGCAATTTGTCATCCCCAAATTAAGAACTGAACTGGGCAAGAAAGCATTTAGGTTTTCAGCACCGAAGGCTTGGAATAACCTTCAATCGAATATTCAACTTCAAACCCTTGTTACATTGAATGAGTTTAAAGCTTCTGTGAAAGGATTGAAGTTTATTTTGTCTGTATGCACATGTGTCATGTGAACAAGTTTTAATGTTGTAAATGTGGTGTTTCATGTGTTGTTTCTGTTTTTAATTTAACCTTGCTGCTGCCCCCTTGGCCAGGTCTCCCTTGGAAAAGAGATCTTTGATCTCCATGGGGATTTTACCTGGTTAAATAAAGGCTATATAAAAATAAAATAACCAAGGCAAGAAACACCAAATGAGGCTATCTCAAACCGTGTTATCTAAAGTGACAATACTGACCTCGCATCCACAATTGCTCCAGTGTGGTTGTCCACAACAAGTAATCCAGAACAAGATATACTGGTTTACGCTTTTTGGACAGTCAGAGTCACACAACGTTCTGGACACAGACAAGAAAGATGTGCAGTTAAAGCTCTCAACAATGTCATCCAAAGACACAGTCATTCCTAGTCAAAACCTGACAGGTCTACAAGTCAGAGGCTTCTACTCGTCAAAGAAAATCCCTCTTCCCATGACGTATACAAGAGAGTTAATCCCTGCCAATCTAACTCATATTCCCACTCCGAACGCAGCAAGACCGTGGCCTCACTTAGAGCACCTTGCTGATGAGATCGCCCCTCCAATTGATTGCGATGTTGGTCTGCTAATAGGTTACAACTGTTCACAAGTTCTTGTACCCAGAGAAGTTGTGTCAGGAAGAGAAAATGAGCCCTGTACTCAGAAACCAGATCTTGGCTGGACCATAGTTGGAGGACTTGATCCATGTATTGACTACGGAGATGTAATTGGATGCAGCCACATAATTGTTGTCAAAGAAGTGACACCCATCTCACCATCTGATAAGTTGTTGAAGGAAGTGCACTACATTTGTCGTACCCAAGTCAAAGATGTAATCACACCTTTGGATGTGATTAAAGTGCTTGAGTCTTATTTCAACGAAACAAAAGTGAAATACTTATTTCTCCCAAGAAGACTTGCGGTTGATTTCAATAATGAAAAGGGGAGTAAAAATGCAAGAAGATGGTAATTGTGAACTGCCTTTGCCCGATCAAATAAGACATACCAAACTTACCAAACAATAAGAAATGTGCAGAACATCAACTCAAGTGTCTGAAGAAAATATTTGAAAAAGACAAACAATATTACAAGGACTACACAAGGTTCATGAATAAAACAATAGAGTGCGAAGATGCAGAAAAGGTGCCTCCTGAAGAACTGGACAAGGGTCCTGCCTGGTACAATCCACATCATGAGGTGTACCATCCCCAAAAGCCCGGAAAAATAAGAGTAGTCTTCGATCGTTCGGCGAAGTATGAAGGAGTCTCATTGAATGATTACCTTTTGACCGGACCAGAGTTGACGAACAGGCTGTTTTGAGTCTTGTGCAGATTTTGGAAGGGCCCAATAGCAATCAAGTGCGACATCGAACAGATGTTTCATCAGTTTAGAGTCAGCATCGAAGATCAAGACTAGTTACGCTTTCTCTCGTAGGCTGATGCAGAATACCAGTGTACTTCATCCGTCTACCGCATGTGTGTTCATCTGTTCGGAGCTGCTTCGTCCTCGCTGCACAGGGTCAAGGACAGTTCAGTAAATCAATCCTCAGGTTCATCAAGAAAAACTTTTACGAGGATGATGGCCTGATCAGTTTCCCTTCAGAAGAAGAGGCAATCCACCTATTGAACGAAGCAAAGCAACTCTGCAGTACTGGAGGTTTGCGACTCCTCAAATTCCTCTCCAATAGTCCAAAGGTGATTGACAGTCTCCCGAAAGAAGATTGTGCAGAGACAGTAGGAAACCAAGACCTCACAGTTGGTGAGCAACAGCTTGAGAGAGCTCTTGGCATCAAGTGGTCTTTATCGCCTCAGACCACTTTCAGTTTTGTGTAGAGGTCAATGAGCGTCCTCTTTCCAGAAGAGGATTGTTGTCGACTGTGGCCTCCATCTACAACCCACTCAGATTTGTGGCACCATTCGTCCTACAGGGCAAGAGAATATTACAGCAGCTGTGCCATGAAAAAATGGACTGGGACGGACCGCTCTAAAGTGAACTCAAGTCTCAGTGGCAGTCTTGGCTGATCGATTTGAAGAATCTAGCAGATGTCAAGATTGATCGCTGTTACATTCCAAAAGATTTTCAAGCAGTTTAAGTATGAACTCCATTATTTCTCAGATGCAAGTGTTAAAGGATATGTCGTCTGTACCTACCTAAGAGCCTGCTCGAGATTAGTCAAAGCTATTACAAGGCCCACCAAATTCGTAAAGGAATTCAAGAAGATGTAAGAGAGAACCAACAAAGCCACAAATCTTGAAGAAAGACAGGAAGCTGAGTTTGCAACCATAGCCACTGTACAACAATCATTTTTCTTCAAATAAATTCAGGAGCTTCAGTCTCTAAGTGAGTTGACTAAGGACAAAACAAGCAGGCTCTATCGAATTAATTTCTTCCTGGACCACAAGGGCATCGTCAGAGTGGGAGACAGATTAGAGTTTGCTTCATTGCATCCATACATCAAACACCCAGGTATCTTACCAAAGACTATCCACATCACAAGGCTACTGATTGATCACTATCATCAGCGAGTGCAACATTCAAGGTGTGGCTTGATGACAAATTAAGTCATGGCAAACGGCATTTGGATACTTTGATGCAGTCAGGCAGTAAAATCCTTTATGCACAACTATATCAAATGCAGGAAATACAGACGTGGAACAGAGGAGCAGAAGTTATCAAACTTGCCGAGGGAGAGAATGGAAACAACTCTTCCGTTCATGTATTGCGGAATGTATTGTTTTGACTCCTTTTATGTTAAAGGGAAGAAAAGAGCTGAAACACTATGGACTGCTGTTCACATGCTTGTGTTCACGCACAGTACATATAGGACTACTCGACAATCTGTCAACTGACGCCTTCCTCAACTCACTATGTGCTTTTATAGCCCTACACGGAAATGTGCGTCAGCTTCAGTCAGACCAGGGCACCAACTTTGTTGTAGAAAGACGAGATTTCCAAGAAGCAATCAAAGAGATGGATCAAGAAGGTACTGTACTGTGCAATCTACTAATAAAAGTATCAATCAATCAATCAAAAGGTCTGAAGCAACTTGGCTGTGAGTTTGTCATGAACCCTCCCTCTGCCAGCCATATGGGTGGAGTTTGGGAGAGGCAAATCCGTACGATCAGAAGCGTCTTAACTTCTATTCTAGACCAGTCTGCTCGAACACTAGACACTTACTCCCTAAGGACCTACCTTTACAAAGTAATGGCCATCGTTGACAGTAGACCCATTACCTCACACCTTCTTAACGAACCTACTAGACCTCAGCCACTCATGCCCAACCTCCTCTTGACCATGAAGTCATCAATAATAGCACCACCACCAGAAGACTTTTTGAAAGAAGATATATACCTACGCAAGAGATGGCGTAGAGTGCAATATCTCGCCAATGAGTTCTTGCGGATATGGAGAAAGGAATAGTTGTTGAGCATACAGCAAAGACAGAAATGACAGAAGACACGAAGGAATGCCAAAGTCAATGATATAGTGCTTATACAAGATGACACAGCACTGGAAACTTGCTAAGTTCACTGCAGTGTATCCAAGTGAAGATGTATGTGTGCACAAAATGCAGCCTCTGATCAGTGACTCTACATTAGATGACCATGTGTTTTCTTTTATTTGATGTCAGACAAATTGTAAGTTCTGTTTTCCTCATTTTTTTTTAGTTCTGACGGCATTATATTTGGCATCGTTGTTAACAAGAAGAAGGCGTGACTGAAATAAATGTCTGTGAGCAAAAACGAACAACTTGAGGGAATAACACACAGAGCACCTCATGATACGATACAATATGCGGTACATGTATCCTAGGGGAGAGAACACTCTGGATCATGTTTACACCAATATCAGGCAAGCATACAACGCCACGCCCCTCCCCCGTCTCAGCCAATCAGACCATCTTTCCCTCCTCAGACGCAGAGTCAGACCCACCATTAAGACAGTGACAACCTGGCCTGAAAATAATTTGCTCAGTCAGACCTACAGGACTTTTTCAGCCAAACCGACTGACACTTATTTGAACACCAGGATCTGGAGACTTACACAGGAACGGTACTGGACTGGATCAAGTTCTGCATTGGGAATGTGACTGTCGATAAAAACAGCCGGGTTTTCCCTAACCAGAAACCCTGGATGACCAGCCAGGTCTGCTTACTCCTCAGGGACTGCGACCCCGCTTTCAGGTCAGATGACAGAGCTCTGTACAGGGCTGCTCGAGCTGGCCTGTAGAATTGAATTAAAAAAGCTAAAGCGGACCACAGAATGAGTATAGAGTCCCACCTGTCCAGCAACAACTCACGAGAGGTGTGGCAGGGCATACACCACATCACCAACTTCGGAGGCTGTGATGTATCAACAGCAGACCTGAGAGCGCCGCTAGCATAGTAGCTAAACAGCTTCTTTGCTCGCTTCGAGACAACACAGCAGCACTCATCTGTTCCAACCCTGCCCCCACCCCCTCCAGGCTCCTCCACCACCCCGCTGACTGTACAGGAGCATGATGTCAGAGGGGTGTTCCTGGCAGTAAACCCTAGGAAAGCTGCAGGCCCAGACGGAGTTCTTGGCAGGGTGCTCAGAGCGTGCGCCCACCAACTCACATCCACCTTTACTAGGATCTTCTATCTTTCCCTGCCCCAGGCAGTCATCCCGTCCTGCCTGAAATCAGCTATAATAATCCCGGTGCCGAAGAAGTCTCCCGTCAACACCCTGAATGATTACCGCTCGGTAGCCCTCATGAAGTGCTTTGAGAGACTGGTTCTACAGCACATTTAGGACTATCTCCCCAAGATTTCGCCCCCTACCAGTTTACATATGGGGTGAACAGATCCATTGAGGATGCCATCACTGTGGCTCTCCACTTTGCTGGACACCACCTGGAGCAACAGCAGAGCTACGTCCAGATGCTCTTAATGGATTACAGTTCTGCCTTTAATGCAATAACACCGGACATCCTCATTACAAAACTGGACACTCTCAGCCTCCCCGCTCTCACTTGTGCCTGGATTAAGGACTGTCTCCCCAACCAGCCCAGTCTGTGCGACTCGGCCCCACACCTCTCCTCCACCCGCACGTTGAATACCGGCTCCCCACTGGGCTGTGTGCTGAGCCCTCTTCTGTCCTGCCTCTACACCTACGACTGCAGTCCAACCCACAACAACAACCTCATAGAGAAATTCGCGGACGACACTTTGGTGGTCGGACTCTTCTCAAAGGAGGATGAGGCAGCCTACAGCGAGGAGGTCCAGAAGTTGGCAGACTGGTGCTCAGAGAACAACCTTGCTCTGAACACCAAGAAAACCAAGGAGATTGTCGTCGACTTCAGGAAACACAGCACTGACCTAGCCCCCCTCTACATCAAGGGTGAGTGTGTGGAGAGGGTCCACACCTTCCGGTTTCTTGAGGTCCTTATCTCTGACAACATCTCCCGATCAGTCAGATAACACTACTGCTATCACTAAGAAGGCTCAGCGGCGGCTACACTTCCTGAGAGTCCTCAAGAAGTACAACCTGGACTCCAACCAACTGCTGACCTTCTACCGCTCATCCACTGAGAGCCTGCTGACATACTGCATCACAGCACGGTGTGGCAGCTGCACCGCTGCAGACAGGGAGAGGCTCCAGAGAGTGGTAAACGCAGCACAGTGGATTATTGGCTGCCCTCTCCCCTCCCTGACATATATTTACACCTCCCGCTGCCTCAGCAGAGCTACCAACATTATCAAGGACAGCTCCCACCCTGGCTTTGACCTGTTGACCTGCCACCCTCAGGAAGGCGCTACAGGGTCATCAGGTCTAAGACAAACAGACTCAAGAACAGTTGTTTTCCCTGAAGCCATAACCATGGTTAACTGATTTTATAGTTTAGCAACTCTCCGTGTGTAACTGTTGCTTTCCACCTACAGTCTGAATTATTCTGTATATATGTATATAGTATAATATTTTCATAACATTCGTTCTCAGTACTGGACTGTGCACCTTACCTCCTTTTGCACTATTCCTATTTATCTTTCCTTTCTATGTTTTGCATATTTTAGACAGTCGCACTGATACTGAAGTTTCTTTCAATCTCATTGTACTGTACCTGTGTATAGTGTCAATAAAAGGCATTCTATTCTACCTCTTAGCATTAGCAGCAGTACAGTGTTTTTTCCTTTTTTCTCAGGGTTTTTGGACAAGTACATCAAAGCATTCCAACTGACAAAACATGTAGAAGTAAGTAATTTGTTTACTGTTTGGCTCTGTATTTTTGAGTAAGACATGTTATGAGAACACTGGTTTCCACCAGTAAGGCAAAGACAGAAGTATGTCGTCTTAGCACGTGTAGATGTAAAATAGATTGGTAGAAACCTTGTGGAGGATTTCTGCATACATTGCACACGTAGAGCACACTCCCTGGGCTTGTGCTGGCAGATGTTCTTACTCACGAGGAAAATACTCCGCTTTTCATGAGTGCTTTAAATTTGATAAGCCAACAAACACACACGTAAAACACACTGTCACTTCATTTCTGCGTTTCGTCTTCAATGCGTATCTTCAATAAAGTGCCAATGCGGATCTCTTCCGCATCCCACCCGTGCATGTGATTTGGGAGTGTATAAGGCTCCCAGAGTGTCTACTGCGTTGTTAAAATTAGGAGGTCAGCCATTACACATTACAGCAGTAGCGTGAGGGAGATATGTATACGGGTGAGGACTAATAATGCAATTAAAATTGTGGGACATCAAGGCTGTGGTGGGTAGGGATGATGTTTGTTAAGAAATTATGGATTTCGATGCCATTATTGAATCTTCTTATCGAACCGATTCCTTATCGATTCTCTTATCGAATCCAGATAGGTTGTTCTATATCAGGGGTCGGCAACCCGCGGCTCTGGAGCCGCATGCGGCTCTTTGGCAACTCTGATGCGGCTCAGCTGCATAATCGCCGACCCCTCAGATTGTTGCGGGGAGATTCCGGAATCCAATGCCTCTCCCGGACATCACCCGAAGTCAATGTTCTCCAATTTTCACTTAGACTACAATATTAAGGGCGTGCCATGATGATATAACTCTTAACGTCCTCTTGAACGTCATCGCACCCGCCATTCACGGAATGCTATTTGCGTCCTCTTGAACATCATCGCGCCCGCCATTCACGGAATGCTATTTGCATGCCGACCGGACACATGCATTTTGCTGCTTCTATCGGCACATGTATGAGATTGCAAGGCATACTGGGTGACACAGAGTACACTGACAGTTGTGATACAAACAACTTTAACACTCCTACTAATATGCGCCACTTTGTGAACCCACACAAAAGAAGAATGACAAACACATTTCGGGAAAAAATCCTCACAGAAACACAACATAAACGCAACACAACAAATACCTAGAATCCTTTGCATCCATGACAATTCCTGACTATTTTATACACCCTGCAAGCACCAACCCCCCCTCAATTATTAACCTACTTGTATTCGTCTCTGTTCACCAAGTTGAAGGGGGGGAGATTTTTCACCATCATTCTCGTTAGCTTGCGAGTAACATTGTTACTCTCCTCCTCACTCCTCTTGGTGTGCTCTGTGTTATACCTCGCTATGGTAAATGGGTTAATGCTCTCTGCTACCGTTACTCTGGCTGTCATGAATGTCATCATCTGAAATAGGATAACGTTAACATTATCTTAATTCACACCTTGCAAGCACTAGTTTATTAGACAGACCCGCAAACTGTAGTGGTGTAGGCTACAAGATACTGTTAACGTTATCAGACACATACAAAAAGGCTAACGTTACCGTTAGCCACTGACTATGCTTAGGTAACGTTAGTCTAGCTAACATTACTGCAGTCCTGGTTGACATAAAAGGTAACGTTATTTTAGCCTGAAGGCTACAAGTGAGCAGATATGGAAATGAACCGGCGGCAACAGTTAACGTTAGTTACTCACCGGCACTATCACTGGGACTGCAGGTTGAAGCAGCGGAAGAGGGGCGTGCTTCGTCATCTCTGTCTCTGCTTCTCCACGACACCTCTCTCTAACCTTTAGGTTATATAAGCGAAGCCTGGCAATAATTGCAGATAGCTGTTTCCTCGTCCTATTTCTTAATAAAGTCAAGCCATGCCTTGGAGTGTTTTTTCACGGTTCATTGTAGTTACTGCTTTTGTATCTTCCGCCGAATGACTGAGCTATGTCATTTCCTGTGACGTGCCACAAGACCATTCCTATGATCATCATCCCTAATCGTGGGTCCCTACTGTGCAGATTTCCCTAAACCCTAAGTGTCTAACATGCAGTTAAAATTGAGGGTTGGACGAGCAGGGGACAATTCAGGAGGACTGGAGCCCCATAGCGGCATCTTCATCCCCCCGCCATGCATCCTTGCAGGACAATCCCTCAAAGTCCTGTATGTGGGTGTCTGTTTTCAGTAAAAATACCAGAGAGCCCAGACACACCCCTCAAAGCCCCCCATAGTCCATGCAGGAGGCAACCAACAACTATTAATCCACGCCTTTATCTCGAATCGTTTAGACTACTGCAATGCCCTGTATATAGGCATTAGCCAAGCCTCTCTCGCCCGCCTGCAGCTCGTGCAGAACTCTGCTGCTCGTCTGCTAACACAGACCCGCAGACGTGAGCACATCACCCCTATATTAGCGTCCCTTCACTGGCTCCCTGTGTGTTACCAAATCAATTTTAAACTCCTCCTATTTGTTTTTAAATGTCCAAGCAACCTCGCGCCGACATATCTCTCCGACCTCCTTCAGACTTACTGCCCCACCCGATCCCTAAGATCAGCCGATCAGCTGCTACTGACGGTCCCTGACACAAGGCTGAAGCTTAGAGGTGACAGAGCATTCGCCGCTGCTGCTCCCAAGCTCTGGAACGACCTGCCTCTGAGTGTTAGACAAGCCTCCTCTCTTCCTGTTTTTAAATCTCTCTTAAAAACATACTTTTATTCCATGGCTTTTAACACTGAGTGATATCCATCCTGCAATGGCGCCCCATTATACACCTGCTGTGAACCAGTTTTTATGGTTTATTTATTTTATTTTATTCTATTTATTTATTTTTTATCATGTTCTGTTTGTGTTGTGTTTTGTTTGCTCGGTTTTCGTTTTTAACCTGCCAATTGTACAGCACTTTGGCTACCCCTGTGGTAAATTTTAGATGTGCTATATAAATAAAGTTGATTTGATTTTATTTGATTTATGGCCAGGAGAACGGCCCCCCACCCATCCCCCCACCCCACCTTCTCACACACACACTGCCCATGACCCCACAGGCGCTCCATATCAGGCTACCAAGAATAAAGTCCGCCCCTTGCCAAACAAAGCCAGCGCCCACCCACCCTGAGAAGTCCACACCAGCTACCCCACGCAAAAAAACTGCACATCCCCAATGCCCAACACGAACACTGCATCCTAGCTATCCACACAGCAATGCACTCACACGAGTCCCGGCCAGGGAACGAAGCCTCTCAACAGGGAAAGAGGTCAACGCATCCCGCCCACATGTCATTACCCAGGCCAGCCAGCAAGCCAACACCAGCCAGTCCCCACAATGCCACCAATCAATTTTGTATGCACCTTATAGTTAGAATAGAGCAGCAGACTTTTGCCTGCATTTGTTTATTAGTTTAAATGCATTAAAATAATAAAAACATGTGTTTATGTCTTACAAAAGGCTTTTGAATGATGGGCAAAATTCACCACCAAAAAGTGCAGTCCCCCCATGGGATTTATATATTTTGGAGTATATATGAGGATATATTTTTGAGTCTTTAAATGTCAATTTTTTTTATCCATTTTAATTTGTAAAAGTTTTAGAATGTTTTTTATTTATATAGGCCACTTGCTTCACATCCGGTTTATGTGAAATCACAGAAGTTCATTTTTTGTTATGGAAAACTTAGTTTTTATAAATGAAGTTGTTTGAAAAAAATAAAATACAACTAACTTTGTGTCATATTCCTCTGAGTATAGATTGATCACTCTTGTCTGAGAGCGCACAGCTGAATATCTTAAGTTTGGCTTGTGGTATGTTGTTTCTAATGTGGAAAGACGTACATGTGTCTTCATTTTAGCATTTAAGCCCGCTAGCATGAGTCGGTCTGTGATGTCCAATAAAGCGCGGCTAACAATCACAGTTTTTTGATAACTTTGATTCAAAACAGTTATAGTTACCATCAAAAGTTTTAACGTGGTTATCTTTTATACTGTTTATCATTACATCCATAGTTGGTATCGAATTAGAATCAAAGTAGCTATACTTTTGACAACCCTGTTTTTAAGTAACAGTGTAGTAACAGTAAAGTCGCCTCCTCATTAGCCATCAGACAGTAGATGTTTACATTGTCACATCAACACTTAAGTTTCTTTTTTTTAATATTCGCTTGAAACAGATGTTCCTGCACAATTATTTGCACTTAAAAATACAAGTGTGTGGTAATGAATGTGATCCGAACATTTGAGCATTATGATTATGTTCAATTACAGTAAGTGTGTTTGTCAAACACATTCCTGCCACTTCATTTTACACATCATGGCATTTTTTTTTCTCAACATATACCACATTAATATCAAACGGTGACCTTAATTCTGTAATATCGTACCATGAGATTTTGATATGTTACATCTCTACTTAATAATGTTGTAAATGTGCCTCTATTTAGTGTATTTTAACACCGAAAAAATATTTTATGAAAATAATTCTATAGCTAAGTGCAACAATTAATACTTTTAAAAGTACTTTATAAATATTATAGATAATGCAAATTTACAAAAAAAAATTACTGAAAAGCAATAATGTATGAATATAAAAATGACAACAATAGCTGCTTGCACCGACAGACTAGAAGAGATCATGTATTCACATAAACTTGTGAGAAAAATTAAGTGACATTTTTGTCTTTTCTGTTGTTTAAAACTGTGGCTTTTCCCCCAAATCCTATCTGTCATGAGAAACATTGCTCGAATTTCCCGGAAGGTTACCGAAGTTGTTCTAAAAACTTGTTAGTGTAATGCAGTCATGCAGAAAACAAACTATTCACATTTGGTCATAGTTATGCGAGTAAATTATAGTTTAAAATTCTCAAGGCTTTTGTCTATAGTCAGGGTCAGTTCAGTGGGGAAGGAATCTCCTTTAGTGCAACATGTATTTGGCCTTGTTCCTCATGACAAAGCTTACTGGTATTACACATCCGAAAATTCTTATTAGTCACTCATAGCTTTGCACAAGGCTAGTAACTGAAGAAAAAATGTCATATAATTTTATCACTTGGTGCGTTGAGTCAAGTCACCATAGTTTGACATGTCGCACGGCACGTCTGTCTCATGATGTTTGTCAAACATTCTGAGAAAATCTAAACAGTGCATTCCACATAGCAGGATGCTGTCCTGGCCAGTGGGGGGAACGGGATAATGTGTTTGTCAGGAAGACCAACACATTAGTAATCAATGCCTTCATGTGCCCCACTGACGCTAAATACACCAGGAAACAAAGCTGAAGCTGTTGAGCAAGCAGGACTGGCCATGCTGAAAGCGCTGTGACCTCATCCGGGAAAAAGACGGAATAAATTGAAGCCTCAAGACACTGAAAAGCGCAATTAGAGGAGACTGAAGAAATGTTATTGCTGTAAGAGAAAGCACAGCAAAACACATTTATTAAATGGACTATTTGCAACTGCTCCCAGTTACATTTTTCAAACAGGCAAAGTTATAGCATTACGTGCTGAAAGCCGTGAGAGTGTGGTATATACAGGTAATGCTTTAAAACATATTGAGAAGTCGGTGCCCTCAATGTCAATGTTGGAAACAATAACAATCAAGAATTTTCATATGGACAGTCATGTAGGACAGCCTGAGAAATAGTATAATGATCAACTCCGTGCACAAAATAAGGGCACTATCATTTCTGTGTTAACAAAATCACGTAATTGACCAATAAACGGAATCTATTGTTAATTGCGGAATGTGACGGAAATTGACATTGTGACTGAAATGCTGTCATCGTGAGAATAAGGAATGTAAAATCCTAACCTGTTAAAATCATCTGTCTCCGAGACATTCAGCCAACCTCTCCCGAACTACACAATGTCAAGACAACCCCTTGAAACACCAGCTAAGTCTGCAAACAAACTACAAAGACAGTGATTTTCAAACTGGCTTGGGTACGTGGGCTACAACTATTGGTACGCCAAAGAATCACTTAACTAAATTTGCAAAC
This sequence comes from Nerophis ophidion, assembly GCF_033978795.1. NCBI lineage: Eukaryota > Metazoa > Chordata > Actinopteri > Syngnathiformes > Syngnathidae > Nerophis > Nerophis ophidion. The sequence goes on from NC_084612.1 coordinate 37,136,416, forward strand.
ACTGTTTTACTGTTCAAATTGTGACATTACAGTGACCAAAAATATTAAACGCACTTGGTAAATATAAACTCTGTCTTGAATACAATGCCAGGGATTGAGGTGTCTTAAACATCGTCATTGGTAAGTTATCCATTCCAATAAAGTAGTACCGAAAACTTATGTGCTCAATTGGTTTTATGAACGAGCTTGTAACTCAAAATATGCGTATCTCAAATCACCGACACCCTTTGAAATGGATTGAAATCAATGCTTGCCCTCTTCCAAAAGAGCACATTTTTAACATGTGACATGCCTAAAAAACTTTTAGATAAGAAATATTGTTTGAAAAACAGTGCAATATAATGTACTACCAACCACATTAGTTTTTATTAATTAATGTAATAATTTATGGCATTTTGTTCTTCCAGCAGACTGAAGAGTAGTGTTTAGAAAATTACTTATAAAAAGTAATTAATTATAGTTACTCAATACTTTACCAAAATATGAATTTATTTACTTACTCTTTAAAATGTAGTTAATTAGTAGGAAAAGTAGTTATTGTGTACATTTTTTAAAAACCTTCACATTTCTGGCATATGCAATTGAGAGACGTTTCATAAGAGCAGCTGTGGTCGATAGCTTAGCAGCGGCAATTTTCACTGAATTCGGTGTAGTCCGCCTTCTGCCCGAGTGCAGCTGGGGTAGGCCCCAGCATTCCCCGTGACTCCGAAAGGGACACGCGGTAGAAGTTGGATGGATGTGTAAGCATTAGTTAATAAAGAGATTAAATGTGCTTTATTGACTGTCGTGTCTCCTTAACCACATCCGGGGTATTGTAGAATTACAAGCTTGTCACTTCAATCATTGATTTGTTGTTCATTATTACATTGTTGTAGTAGTAGGAGTACTTAGCCTACGTGTTGTTTGCTGTGTGATGTTCCCTCTTCCTATTTGATATCAATAGTTTTAGTGTGATGCAGGATGTTGCTTTCATTAGTCAAAAGTCACTTCCTGCATTGAATTTGCTTTGCTTTTGGCTCTGTCTTGTTGACATACAACCGCATTAAAAGTGTGTTACGTTTTATCAAACACATCGGTAACGGCTTGGTCCATCCACCCAGGGCAATTTTCCAGGGCCAGGGCCATTTTCTGTACGGAAAAACGGAATTTGGAGAAAAAGATTGATTTCATACTCGTTGCTGGCATCAACTTGCTAACAATAACTGCTGACTACAGTACATAGCAGGGCCTTGCTCAAGTGTCTTTATTTGGGTTCTACACTTATGTACTTGCTGTATGTCTCTGACAATTCATACTTCTATGCATTAAAGTTAGCATCTGTTGTACAGCCTGTAAAACATCCCAACACAGTTCTGATGTGCTTTATTGATATGCTTTATAAAGAATCCGTGTTCTCATACAGTACATGCCTTGTATTTTAGTGACCGTCAAACAATGTTGGCACAGTCTACTATTTTAGACCTACATACAAAGTCTCAAACTTACTTGTCATCTTTTAAGATTGTTTAACAAGGTAATATTTTGACATTCTGAACGGCATTGATTGTTGAAATGTTTTCCTAACTTTGCATTCCATTCAAAAAGAGTATTATTGACCTGGGTGAAATGGTTGAGATTCTTTTTGGAAAAATATCTGGAACCCTTTGGACTAATTGTAACATCTGACAGCATAATAACATACTTGTGCAATATTTTACATCCACAGTTGACATTTTGAGATCTCCTGGTGATGGTGGCTGTGTTATGTGACTGTCAAACCTTTTGAGAAACAGCAAAGATGATGAAGCCCTGGAGAGGATTTTGAAATATTGTATTTGCTTTTGTTGGACTCTATAGTTAAATATGTTTTTATATCAGCCTTGTGCTGCCAGTGTGCTAACGGTTTGTCCCCTTTTGAATATTCGAATTAAGGTCAGTGTCAGAAATTACAATTTAACCAACTGTATCATACAAAGAGATCATACAGTAGTAAGAAATCAAATCTATTGTACTTCTTGGCGTATGGGCACATGGTTTTGGTCTCACTTCTATTGAAAACCTTGAGGTGTTTATTTTGGAGTGAGAAGCTATAAACACACTCAAATGAACTAAATAACCTGTAATACAGGCCACCGCACATGACTTAAACCTGTTTCCTTAGACATAGAAGTTATGTTTTACATTTCTTCTTTTTCAACAGGGTTAAAAACAAAACTTTGACTGATTTCTACGAACTTGTGTGATGTTGTTGGGCTACATAATGATTGGTAAAAAAAATATATACAAACTTTTTTTTTTTCCTGCAACAAATGTTAGCATGCAGTCTAAACAAGTTTGGCCGAATACACATCACAATATTGATTGATCATTTGTGTCAGTTTTATATTTCAAACCATTAATATGTGTTCAGCCATTGCCTTTTTTGGAAATTTTCCCGTAATGTGTTGACACTGGAGATGGAAGCTGAGATTGGACATCATGTGTTTGGTACATCACAAATGATGTTCTTTGTTATTGTTACTCTCCTGTGGCCACGTGCCGAAGCTCTTTCACAAGTATTAGTGTGCACATTGTATTTATTTTCCCCTTAGAAGAAAAGCTCCTCCTGTCCAGACTTGTGATGAAATATTTTTGGGAAAATAGTTGATCGGCTTAAAAAGTTGATTAAAATGTCACAATTTACTGTATAGTTACTGCAATACAATTGTGGTAACCAACATATTTACAGTGTTCCCTTGCCACTTAACTTTACAATTTTTGTGCATTGCATATTACCATTGAGTACTATTGAGTGCACAGAGAGCTTAGCACCAATTTAAGTTTTTCTTGTAGCGTGTATGAGACGTTTTAGACTACAAGTATAATGTATATTTGGAAAAGCAGTTGACGTTTTATGCGGAATTGTTTCATTGTACCTGTTAAACCATATCCAATTGTATTTCCAATCTGCAAAGTATGTGAAAATACCGTCTAAACATCAGAAAATGCCACACATTTGGAATATTTCGCCCTGAATGGCTTCAGCAATTTCCATAGATTTGGGATCCGATGACGTCAGGGTGGGAATTCGTCTGCACTCTGTCCATATCAGCAGATCAGTCTTACCAGAAATGCACAAAAATTGGGAAGAGATTTGCTGTCTATCATTCACAATCCTATGTAAGACAAGAACACATTAATTTTTCTTTTTTATGCATTAAAAATTGTAAAAAAAAAAAAAAAAAATTAAGCCAGCAAATCAGTCAATAGAGGCTCTGCCCACAAATCCCTCTAAATACTCATCCAAAACCTGCTAACCATACCATATTTACATATTGTGAATAATAGCGATATTGTTATTATAAGCGTTAATGCAGCTAAACTATGTTTTAGTGGCGCATTGATTACAGAGAGGTTACTAGCTTATGCTGTTGTATTGACATACTACGAGCTGACTTGTGTCTTGCTACTGCTGGTACTGCATTGCGTCTCCGATGGCGGAAGTAAATTCTAGATCATAAATCATGCCTCTAACCTGGATAATAGGAAGTTTGAGCCGTAAATCGAGAAGTTGTTCTCCTGTGACATAAAATTTATACCCACTGATCCAGAGAAACAAACGACAACCGGAGACTTATCTGCAGGCAGCAACATTTCCTTTTAACCCTTTGTGTTTATTATGAAATAAGCGCATACTATCAGTCGGGTCATCCCCGTGGGAAGAGACGTTGTACGGTAAGTAATCGTTTCAATGGGTTTGTAGTTCGTATTTCTTGTTCAACACTTAACGCTATAGTGAAACCCCGATTTACGAGATGAATTGGTTCTTGAACAGGGTTCGTAAATCAAAAGGTTTGTATAGTGACGCATAGTTCACCATAAAAAACTATGTAATTATGATTTTCTTTCACTATTCCAAAAAGCTTCATTAGGTAATCCTCCCACATGACAACTTCTGAGGAAGGCAACACTTGTAGCCGAAACCGTCAGGTACGGAAATAAACACATAACAAATTGCAATGTGAATATGAATAATGGGTTGAAGCCTCGACAAATGTACCCATTTTAGTGAAGCTTCGTACACTTTGAAAACAATATAAAGTGCTGAACAGTACTGTTAATCAAACAAACATAAAAGGAGGTGATGGATCAACTTTTTATTTAGTAACAGAACTGTGTACATGCGCTGCCCTGCCAACACCGTTGCACACAGAGAAGCCGATCAAAAATTACAAATACCTTTAACAACCATGTTGCTACCATAATAAACATTTTAAAAAGTTAAATTCACTAACATTAACATCAACGAGGAGCTGAGGGGGGAAAAAGCTGTGTGTGTGCCCCCAGGAGAGGAGAAGAAATGTTACCTATTATATGCAATAGGTCTGCTTTGGCATCGTTTTCCAGAAATGTACAGTCTTTTCACAATAAAACTTGCTGTAGTACGAAGCCTGTCTCCACATTCTTCCATACTTACGGGTGCCATATCCCCGCAAAAAGTATTTTTTTAATCCACAGAGATTCCCTAATTTTTGCCATGCTTGGCTGGTGGGTTTTTGGGACTCTTATTGAGTAGCAAAATGGACAAAACCTGTCAGTATGGGGGTAAAAAAATTCATAAAAGGCCCATAAACTGAATCGCTGAGACGTGTCTAGGAAGGCAGAACATGAGTGGAAGGCTCGCTTCTGCCACAATGAAGCACCCAAAGTTTTACTGGTTGGCATGTAAAATGAATCACTGAATGGAGCGTTTGTTCACAGAGACATGGTTGGCACACCTGGCCATACTTAGCTTGATCTGAAAGCTCGTAAATAGAAAAGTTTGTAAAGAGAGGGGTTCGTAAATTAAAATTCCACTGTACTGCTACATGATGCTCATGTTTTACTAAAGCCAGATCTATTTCGCACACAGCTTCCAAAACTTGTCGCTCACCCTCCTTAAAATCAGGCTCAAAAATATAATGTTATGAATCATAATTTTTCCCAAAGTAGTCTGTGTTGTCCTTCACAACAGCCACACTTTCTCAAAGCAATTTTATGTGGTACAGGGTGTAATGATAAGTGTAACCAATAGATGGCAGTCACAAATAAGAGATTTGCGTGCACTGCAGTTAGAAGCCTGTTCAATAAAGGTTGCTAGCAAGTACCCATAAGGAAGCAACACCAAAGCTTTAATGTTTCACTGAGAATATAGAACATTACACACGGCGCTCAAAAATTTGTCAAAATGTTTTAGTACGACTATGGTAAGCTACGAAGCCGCACCGCTTGATGGAACGCTGAGTATTACAGTAACCATAATCAGACGGACTGTGCTTCAACATACATTACTATGGTGTGTTTATAAGGACCCCAGAATGGCACCTTTTAGAAGACAGATGATAGACTATTTTGTTTTGCTATATTATGCAAAACCAACCTTTCTTACCTATTGGTACCTGTTGATGTGTATTTTGGAACTGCATATGTCCCGAAAATTTGCACACATCCGCCATTGTAGTCCGCGTCGTAGTCAAGAAGCTCCTTTTTTTCCCTCTATCCTCTTGTTGAGAGGCATCCATCCTCCGTTGTTGCCATTTCTGATACAAACTAACGTACAGTTGGAACATATACAAACCCCGTTTCCATATGAATTGGCAAATTGTGTTAGATGTGAATATAAACAGAATACAATATTTTGCAAATCTTTTTCAACCCATATTCAGTTGAATATGCTATAAAGACACCATATTTGATGTTAAAACTAATAAACATTTTTTTTTTTTGCAAATCATTAACTTTAGAATTTGATGCCAGCACCACGTGACAAAGAAGTTGGGAAAGGTGGCAATAAATACTGATAAAGTATAGGAATGCTCATCAAACACTTATTTGGAACATCCCACAGGTGTGCAGGCTAATTGGGAACAGGTTGGTGCCATGATTGGGTATAAAAGCAGCTTCCATGAAATGCTAAGTAATTCACAAACAAGGATGGGGCGAGGGTCACCAATTTGTAATCAAATTGTAGAACAGTTTTAGAACAACATTTCTCAACGAGCTATTTAAAGGAATTTAGGGATTTTACCATCTACGGTCCGTAAAATCATCAAAAGGTTCAGAGAATCTGGAAAAATCACTGCACGTAAGCGATGATATTACGGACCTTTAAACCTCAGGCGGTACTGCATAAAAAAATCAACATCATTGTATAAAGGATATCACCACATAGACTCAGGAACACTTCATAAAACCACTGTCAGTAACTACAGTTGGTTGCTACATCTGTAAGTGCAAGTTAAAACTCTACTATGCAAAGCGAAAACCATTGGTCAACAACACCCAGGAACGCCGCCAGCTTCGCTGGGCCCGAGCTCATCTAAGATGGACTGATGCAAAGTGGATAAGTGTTCTGTGGTCTGATGATTCTACATTTCAAATTATAATTGGAAACTGTGGACGTGGTGTCCTCCGTAACAAAGAGGAAAATAACCATCCGGATTTTTACAGGCGCAAAGTTCAAAAGCCATCATCTGTGATGGTATGGTGGTGTATTAGTGCCCAAGGCATGGGTAACTTACACATCTGTGAAGGCACCATTAATGCCTAATGGTCCATACAGGTTTTGGAGCAACATATGTTGCCATCCAAGCAACATTATCATGGACGCCCCTGCTTATTTCAGCAAAACAATGCCAAGCCACAACAGTGTGGCTTCGTAGTAAAAGCGTGCGGGTACTTTCCTGGCCCGCCTGCAGTCCAAACATGTCTCCCATCGAAAATGTGTGGCGCATTATGAAGCGTAAAATACGACAACAAGACTCCGGACTGTTGAACAACTTAAGCTGTACATCAAGCAAAGATGGTAAAGAATTCCACTTTCAAAGCTTCAACAATTAGTTTCCTCAGTTCCCAAACGTTTATTGAGTGTTGTTAAAAGAAAATGTGATGTAACACAGTGGTGAACATGCCCTTTCCCAACTACTTTGGCACGTGTTGCAGCCATGAAATTCTAAGTTAATTATTATTTGCAAAAAAAAATAAAGTTTATGAGTTTGAACATCAAATATCTTGTCTTTGTAGTGCATTCAATTGAATATGGGTTGAAAAGGATTTGCAAATCATTGTATTCTGTTTGTATTTACATCCAACACCATTTCCCAACTCATATGGAAACGGGGTCTGTATATGTCAGTAAACTTGCTATGGAAAAAATAAACACTACTGATACAACAAAGACGACGGGGAGAAGACGCTGTGGAAGTGGAGCCACATTAATAAGATCACCCACAAAACATCGCATCCTGAAGAGTCGGTCAGAAAGCGACTTGAAGATGATCTGTAACACATAATCTATTAGGAGTGTAAAAAAAATAAAAATAAAAGATTTTCGAATAAATCGCTATTCTTAATTGTCACAATTCTAAATCGATTCAAAAAAATAAAAGTCGATTTTAAAATGTTTTGTTTCCTCCAACCTGTCCCGGACAGCCACTCAGGCAAATCATATTGGTCGTGTAGTTGCCCATATCTGCTGTACAAATTTACTTTAGTAAAGAGAAGTGTGCGATTATTCTCTTGTTGCCTTATTTTTGTTTAACTTTATTAAATGTTTGGGAATATTTTTATTTAAAAAAAAAAGTTTTCTTTTAAGTAATATAAAAATGTATCACAGCTCTTTGTCTGTTTTATGGAGGAATCCATTTAACCATACAATTGGCACCCAATGTTAGTAGAAAGTATTAATTTTGAATTCAGGATCGTTTTGACTAGAGAATCGATTCCGACTCGAATCGTTACCCCAGAGAATCGAAGCGAATTGGGTCATGTTCCAAGATTCAAAGCCCTATAATCTATGCAACATTTTGACCAAAAAACAATCATTACATGTTATGTGGATCACAAGGAAATATTTTAAGTGTAGAAAAGGAATCGTAATATGACCCTTTTATTGCGCCTTATAATCCGCTCAACAGCAGTGCGCTTTATAATTCAATGCGCTTTATGGTCTGAAAAATATGGTATGTCTTTTGGCGTTATAAATCAGATACATGCAATACAGAGGCAAATTGGTTTTCCATTATAGTAGTACATTAAGAGCAAAATAGGTGCGTGCGAAGGGCTTATAAAGACTTTGAATGCATATAATATTCATTTAAATCATAAAACAAATAGCGTCCATATTTTGTTGAAATTCTGGATCTGGAACGTAACCCCTGCGATTATTAATGGAACACTGTTTGCACAAACTTGTTACATAGCTTTTGTGTTTTCACAGGTTTTAGTTAAGATGCTTAGCTGCAGAAGCATTGTTGTAGCCTATGGTTAATAAAATATCGCGGCCCCTTGCTAGGCAGCAGAGGAAGCACCTGTTCTAAAACAGGGTCATTATCCTAGTGTGTTCTGAAGTTTGGGGCTCAGCACACTGACGTAATGTTTCATTGTGCTGAGCTGCAAGCTCAGGATAAAGCTGTTTACACTACTCGTTTGCATTCATCACTATTTGAGCCTAGCAATGTGTTTTTGATATGTTGTTTAGTTTTTATAGATCAACAATATAAAAATGTGTTTTCTCACCTTCTAATTAAATCTGTGTTAAGGGTTTGTGATTGCAACACTAATCAACATTAGACCATAATGGCTTCCCATGTCAGAGGTTACTGAAGGGACTCCTTCATATTGACAGGAGCCTGTTGAGGTGACTTGGGCATCCAGTTCAGGTTTTTGGGCATACCCAATTGTAAGAAGGCCCAGGACTCCCACACGCTGAAGGGACTGTTTTTTCTGCTGGCCCTTACGTAGAACCGGAGAAGCTGGCCAGAAACACTCAAGTCAGTACAAATGGTTATGCGACCTTCCTCCAAAATAGTCGCACCATAGTAGAACTACTGATGCCAATGCTTGACTATGACATACAAAGAGGAATCTTTGCCAGAAATTTTGTTTCAACTAATTGAACATATCCTTTTTGTGAAGCATCTCACATGATATCATGATTCCAACAAAAATTTTTTATAATTTGACACATTTTTGGCTATTCAATCACCCAACATGTTTGACTGTGTTTTTGCTCCATTTATGATTGAAGTGGGATAATTTATTAAATGATGTTTTATTATTAATGTGTACTGCTTTAATCTGCGGTGAAGGTTATAGTTATTGTCCCAGGACACTGCATGGACTTTAGTTTGCTCTTGGGAAGGAATGTTTGCGCTCTAGACCATGTTTCAAATGCATACCTGAACTATGAATCAACTCAGTGTCATAGTTCAGGTGAGTTTGTATAAGGGTAAAAAGCAAGCAAGGAAATTATTTTAAGTCAGTGGATTCCTTTAGAGAGATTTTAAAGCTTTTGGAAAAATATGTTTTTTGTTAACCTGTTTTTGACACACACTAAGTCCAAATAAAGTCATGTTTTTATTTAGGAAATTCATGCCAAAAGAAGAGATTTTGGTTTTAAGCTCCAACATTTCTTTCGGGATCAATAAAATATCCAACTTAACCTTAGAAAGGATAAATTCTCCTGACAGGGAACTGACTGTAGAGACTTGTTTCTGCTTTCAAGTTGCTATGTGGTGACCTCAAAGCACAATTTCAATCAATGCGTAGTTTGTAATGGAGCCACATATTGAGCCTGTTTCTGGACAATACTTGGCTGCAACAGCTCAACATTTACAATACAATACATATTTTTTCTGACATTGCAATTTCTACACATATGGCATTTATCAAGCTACAATTGGATGCAGAAGAGTTCAATTTTGTAAGACTCTTCCTTTTCTGATGACTAAACTTTTTTATTTTTTTTATTTCTGCGGTTCAGACCACAAAGACCATCTAAAAATATCTAACCTTAAAACGAACCATATGGGCTCAGCATTGCATAACAGATTATCCAAGTGCAACCCGGTTTGTGGGTACCAGCAGGAAGCTAAAATGAGAAAAGTGCAAGGAAAATGCCAGTTTTGGGAAATAGTTATTAATGGAAATGGAAATAAACCGAACGGTTTACAAACATTGTTGCAGTGACTTTCCAATTGGTGAGCAGAGTGGAGGACAAGATTTTTCTCAAGCCTATTGGCCCCATCCTCTTTTGAGTTGTTTTGACTTTTGCTGCAGACCTGATAATATGGCACTTTGGGGCAGGCAGCACGCCACTAACCTTCTCACCCTCTCATTGGCACCTGACACCTTACACTCCACTTTCCATCATTGTGTTTGTCTTCCTGCAATGCGACTCTTCCAAATGAATAGGGAAAGTTGAAGGAAGACGATGATGGAAGTACATAGTAGAACACATCTTCCTGAGTGCATTGTCTTCGATGTCACTTCAATTTCAGCTGCTGCTTCTGCATGCTGTTTGAGGATGACATGAAATATAATTTTGGAAAACAACACCTTCCAACTTTCTATCCAGTGAGGTGCCATACAGATATGCGCTGTGTGAAGATGATATAGTGCTATTACATCTTGTGATCAGTTTGTTACACAATTGAATGAGAATGAGCTGAGATTAATCACAGTATCAATGAACGCCGAACGCAATCTGTTCCCTGACGCTGGTTGACATCCAAGTTGTTCTAATTTTGAACATAACATGATCATGTGCCATGAAATATAGAGCGAAACATTTTCCTGTCTCGTTTAATCACTATTGAGAGTTACAAAAGCCTTGTGACACTTTTCCCTGGTCCTGAGTCATCCTCACCCCAGTTATATTTGGGATAGCTAAGCCCTCACCAGTGAGAAGTCTCGTCACAGACCGCCAATGTAGATGGTGTTTTTATTTTAAATCGGTGATGCCCCTCGTGTACCCCTCTGTGACGATACTTAGCAGGTCAGACTGCAGATCTTGTGTCACAGGCTGAGGTGGTGAATATTGCAGCGGGTTGGGAGTCAGACATGCCTGGCTGCAGCACATGATGTGACGCAGCAAGTTTAGCTGTAGGGCAGCAGTTTTGTCGTCGACTTTGACATCAATACACCAAGCATGTCCCAGAGTTCCATTGTCACTTGACTGTAGTCTAATTTGAGAACAGTAGATGCCCTGTCTTGTTGCCTTATGTGTGTTTAGGCGGCGGCGAACGCTTGTGTGCTCCCTGTACAAAGGCTATGTTCTCCAAGATAACTTTTGCACCTGTTTTACTGAGCTCATGTACTACAGCTAGTGCCTGATGTTGTGTCATTCCCTCACTTGTAATTTTCCTGGTTTCACTGAGTCCTGTGATTTAAAAAAGAAGATATCCCTGACATTGATGTTGATCTCTAGGTATGAATGGTTGATGTGACTTTCAGGTGAGAGGAGCTAGCTTGTGATCAAGGCTTCAGTACTTTCTGATAGGGAGGACATCACTGGATAGAGCTGTAATTGAGTTTGCCCCTCTCTCAGCAACAGATACTGTACCCCTAAGCAAAGTCCTAAAGCATTTCTTCTCTGAATGGTTAGTCAAGAAGTCTGTACTTGTACTCGTCAACTTCCAGGTGTAATTTTGTTTTACTGTTTTAGGAATGGGGATGTGTACCGCATTTGGTACTTTTATTGGTACCAACATGGCCTGGGCTGGGGCCGATAGCAAAATGTGCTTAACGATATATTGACCTACAAATTATTGCCGATAAACGATATTATTGCCAATATTTATTAGAGACCGAATTAACCACTGATGTAATGACTATACATAATAATAATGGACGTTTATCCATCCATCCATCCATCTTCTTCCGTTTATCCGAGGTCAGGTCGCGGGGGCAGCAGCCTAAGCAGGGAAGCCCAGACTTTCTTCTCCCCAGCCACTTCGTCCAGCTCTACCTGGGGGATCCAGAGGCGTTCCCAGGCCAGCCGGGAGACAGTCTTCCCAACGTGTCCTGGCTCTTCCCCGTGGCCTCCCCGTGGACGTGTCCTAAACACCTCCCGAGGGAGGCGTTCGGGCGGGATCCTGACCAGATGCCCGAACCACTTCATCTGGCTCCTCTGGATGTGGAGGAAAAACGGCTTTACTTTGAGCTCCTCCCGAATGGCAGAGCTTCTCACCCTATCTCTAAGGGAGAGCCCTGACACCCAGCGGAGGAAACTCATTTCGGTCATGACCCAAAGCTCATGACCATAGGTGAGGATGGGAACATAGATCGACCGGTAAATTGAGAGCTTTGCCTTCCGGCTCAGCTCCTTCTTCACCACAATGGATCGATACAACGTCCGCATTACTGAATACGCCGCACCGATCCGCCTGTCGATCTCACGATCCACTCTTCCCTCACTCGTGAACAAGACTCCGAGGTACTTAAACTCCTCCACTTGGGGCAGGGTCTCCTCCCCAACCCGGAGATGGCACTCCACCCTTTTCCGGACGAGCACCATGGACTTGGACTTAAAGGTGCTGATTCTCATTCCGGTCGCTTCACACTCTGCTGCGAACCGATCCAGTGAGAGCTGAAGATCCTGGCCAGATTAAGCCTTCAGGACCACATCATCTGCAAAAAGCAGAAACATAATCCCGCGGCCACCAAACCGGAACCCCTAAACGCCTTGACTGCACCTAAAATTTATTTCCATAAAAGTTATGAACAGAATCGGTGACAAAGGCAGCCTTGGCGGAGTCCTACCCTCACTGGAAACGTGTCCGATTTACTGCCGTACAGGGAGCGAACCGCCACAATCAGACAGTCCGATACCCCATACTCTCTGAGCACTCCCCACAGGACTTCCCGAGGGACACAGTCGAATGCCTTCTCCAAGTCCACAAAGCACATGTAGACTGGTTAGGCAAACTCCCATGCACCCTCAAGGACCCTGCCGAGAGTATAGAGCTGGTCCACAGTTCCACGACCAGGACCACGACAGGCACTGCTTCCTCATAAGAAGACGTGTTGGTGGGATTGAGGAGGTCTTCAAAGTATTCCTTCCACCGATCCACAACATCCGCAGTCGAGGTCAGCAGAATACCATCCGCACCATACACGGTGTTGACAGTGCACTGCTTCCCCTTCCTGAGGCGGCGGATGGTTGTCCAGAATCGCTTCGAAGCCATCTGGACGTCGTTTTCCATGGCTTCTCCAAACTCCTCCCATGTCGGAGTTTTTGCCTCTGCGACCGCTGAAGCTGCACACCGCTTGGCCTGTCGGTACCTGTCCTCTGCCTCCGGAGTCCTATGAGCCAAAAGAACCCGATAGGACTCCTTTAGGTTGACGGCATCCCTGACCGCCGGTGTCCACCAACGGGTTCGAGGATTTCCGCCACGACAGGCACCAACTACTTTGCGGCCACAGCTCCAGTCAGCCGCCTAAACAATAGAGGTGCGGAACATGGTCCACTTTGACTCAATGTCCAGCACCTCCCTCGTGACATGTTCAAAGTTTTTCCAGAGGTAGGAATTGAAACTCTTTCTGACAGGAGACTCAGTCAGACGTTCCCAGCAAACCCTCACAATGCGTTTGGGCCTGCCAGGTCTGTCCGGAATCCTCCCCCACCATCGCAGCCAACTCACCACCAGGTGGTGATCGGTAGAAAGCTCCGCCCCTCTCTTCACCCGGGTGTCCAAAACATGAGGCCGCAAATCCGATGACACAACTACAAAGTCGATCATGGAACTGCGGCCTAGGGTGTCCTGGTGCCAAGTGCACATATGGACACCCTTATGTTTGAACATGTTTGTTACGGACCGTCTGTGGAGGGCACAAAAGTCTAATAACAAAACACCACTCGGGTTCAGATCCGGGCGGCCATTCTTCCCAATCACACCTCTCCAGGTTTCACTGTCGTTGCCAACATGAGTGTTGAAGGCCCCCAGTAGGACAAGGGAATCACCTGGGGGACTACTTTCCAGTACTCCCTCGAGTGTATCCAAAAAGGGTGGGTACTCTGAACTGCTGTTTGGTGCGTAAGCACAAACAACAGTCAGGACCCGTCCCCCTACCTGAAGGCAGAGGGAGACTACCCTCTCGTCCACTGGGTTGAACTCCAGCGTACAGGCTTTGAGCCGGGGAGAAACAAGAATTGCTACCCCAGCTCGTCGCCTCTCACTGCGGGCAAGGCCAGAGTGGAAGAGAGTCCAGTCCCTCTCGAGAGAAGTGGTGCCAGAGCCCTCACTGTGCGTCGAGGGGAGTCCGACTATATCCAGCCGGAACTTCTCTACTTTGCCCACTACGTCAGGCTCCTTACCCCCCAGTGAGGTGACGTTCCATGTCCCAAGAGCTAGCTTATGTAGCCGAGGATCAGACCGCCAATTGCCCTGACTTTGGCTTCCGCCCAGCTCACACTGCACCCGACCTCTATGGCCCCTGCTATGGGTGGTGAGCCCATTGGAGGGAGGACCCGTGTTGCCTCTTCGGGCTGAGCCCATCCGGTCCCCATGGGTGCAGGCCAGGCCACCAGGCACTCGCAATCGTGCCCACCTCCGGGCCTGGCTCCAGAGCGGGGCCCCCGGTGACCCGTGTCCGTGCGAGCGAAATCTGAGTCCTTTTCTTATGTTATTCATAGAGGTCTTCGAGCTGCTCTTTGTCTGATCCCTCACCTAGGACCAGTTTGCCTTGGGAGACCCTACCAGGGGGAATAAAATCCCCCGGACAACATAGCTCCTAGGATCATTGGGACACGCAAACTCCTCTTCCATGTTAAGGTGGCAGCTCAGAGAAGAGACGTTTACTTTATTTCAAATGCAATCAACTTGAGTTTCTCGTATATTTTTACTTTGTAATTGAAATGCAAACTAAAAATTAAATATACTCTTGTCTGTAAGCAAAATTTAGCACTTGCACTTGAATAAAAATCGTAACCAAAAATCAATAAAGTGGGTCCCGTCTCTATTAAGGAGAGGTTGGGGGACCCTTCAAATATACACCAAATATTGTTCTGGCTTCATAAGAGCCATATTATTTTTATTTGTAGGTTTAAATAGGTATTTTTTTAATTGTAAAGGGTGATCAGGTGTTTCACTTCCGGTTTGTGACCTCACATAAGTTCACTTCCAGTTGAACGGAGTTTCTATCCGTCTGTTTCAGCTTCACTCTGTCGAGTTTATCGATAATTTTGTGCAAAAACAGCACATCCTTTGTTTAATGTGGATGCTGTGTGACGTTTTTTTACAGTGGTTATCCTAACTACCGTTTATTTGTAGTTCAAGCACTGCAGCCGCAGAAACCAATGCAGACCGTCTTGCTCGCCAAACACGCACATTAGAAAAAAAATAAACCTTGATATGAATGTAAGAGCCGAATGAAACAATAGTTGGTGGTGTGGCTGAAATGGTAGAGCGGCCATCCAGAAACTTCAGGGTTCCTGGTACAAAGCCAGCTTCTGACATCTTAGCCATTGCTGCTGTGTTTTTGGGAGAGATACTTTACCCACCTTGCTCTCAGTTACACTCACGCTGGTGTATGACTGTGAATGACTGTTTGGTGGTGATCGGAAAGGCCATTGGCACAGCTGCGGCTACAAATGTAGCTTACCATCATTAAGTGTGAATGTGAATTGAATGAATGATGGCTTCTCAGTATCAGGCACTTTATAAATCTAAGCCAGTAACATAATTAACAGTCAAAAGGTTATTGGTCGATTTTGATGAAACGATCAGGAAATGTCAGAAAAGGTGTTACGTTTTGGGGATTGATCTGTATCACCACCTGGATTCAGGATTTTTTAAGGATACTTTACTATTGGGAGTCTGGCGGCGGTCCGCGGTCCGAGTGCATTTTAAGTTATATATAAACATATTTTTTTATTTTGTTGGATAAGTTAGTGTCTATCTCCAGCGCCCCCCGCAAGCCCGAAGGGAATAAGCGGTAGAAAATGGATGGATGGGATGGGTGTCTTGTGAAACCATGCCACTTTTGTGTCAGGATGCACTACTTGCTGATTAATATGTTATCACGCCAGATTTTATTAAAGTATTTAAACATGCTCCGGACTTAAAATCTGTATTCCCATAGTCCCTTAGGCCAAATAACCACTCACTTGAAGCAACTAAACTCATCTTCTCGCCATCACTCCGCCGTACGGCTAAGTGTGTCCCTTTTACATGTCAGTACGCTCTGCATTTTAACCCTCACACACAGGATGTTGTATCAACTGTGATCTTCTGAGGTATGCGGTCTCAGGAAAGTTTATCTCTCCGTTTTGACAACAATGAATGGCATAGTTGGAATAGTTTAAGACAGGATCACAGCTATCGTCGTTTTTGGCTTGATTGTGTGCGTACCCTGACACACTCCCTCGCAGCACCACAATGCAGGTTTAACAGATTTCCTGTAAGCTATTGTATCTGTTTGAGTATGGTGGCATCCTGGTCAAAACCTTCAGGTTGAACAAGACCTCTTTCTCTCCAGCCGTTTCCTCTCCTATTCTCAATTCCTTCCTTTTTCAATATTTTGCTTCTCTTCTGCTCTGTATTTCTTTGTCTTTTACACCACAGCTTTCTCTGTTGTGGTGATGTCATTCTAGTAATTCTATTAATATGCACTATATGGACAAAGGTATCGGGACACCTAGCCCTTACACCAAGAAAATATATAATTGGTCATAGGGCTGGGCGATGTGGCTGAAAATTATAACACGATATCTGTTTTTTGTATTGATGGATATTGATAATTATTTATATTTTTTATGACTTATTTAAGACTGCCAATAAATATAGTAAACAAATGTACCAATTACCATGGGTGCTGTTTATCAGTGGACAAGGTGTCTGGTAGTCAGGTAGGATGACCTTGGCTAAGGTAATGAAATAATTGGAGTGGATTTAAAATGGATGGATTTGAAGGTAGTTGCAGTTTTGACACTATAGCAGTAGTGTATAAACTATTGAACACTACACTGTAGTTCGGGAAGTTAAATGATAAATGATAAATGGGTTGTACTTGTATAGCGCTTTTCTACCTTCAAGGTACTCAAAGCGCTTTGACACTACTTCCACATTTACCCATTCACACACACATTCACACACTGATGGATGGAGCTGCCATGCAAGGCGCTAACCAGCACCCATCAGGAGCAAGGGTGAAGTGTCTTGCTCAGGACACAACGGACGTGACGAGGTTGGTACTAGGTGGGAATTGAACCAGGGACGCTCGGGTTGCGCACGGCCACTCTCCCCACTGCGCCACGCCGTCCCCTTACTCATTTAACCGACACATTTAAAGTCTCCGGATGTTGCTGCACGGTCTGCATTAAAACCAACAAAACTAAAGACAAGTTTCAGTTATTGAGTTGATATATTAAGATATCACAGTTTCTCTTGTAACTCCATGCAGTGAATCCACAGCGAGACAGAAAGACAGTGCAACCAACCTAGGTAGTTGATACTGTTATGTTATTGGTTGTTGGCATGTTCCTCCCATCGCTCAGTGAATACTAACCTGATTGGCTGTTAGCGTGTCCGTCATTGCTCAGAGACACTTTCTGTCTTCTGTTTTACTGGCTTTTCAGAGCGCAAGTGGCTTCATGAAATGAATCTTGCTTCATCATTCCTGGTTTCTTCCGACTAAAAAATATAAATATGTGTTGAAGGTTTTATCGAACACATTTTATATTGATATTTAATATGTGTCCATCACATACTAAATATGTGATGGACCAGCTCTAATTGGTCCCCTCTTTGCATGTTTATTGGCTTCCACTTGTATGGGAAGCATTACTAAACATTTTGGAGTGTATCATCTAGAACAGTGAGCTGGTACACAGTCTTGTCTTGTCAAACCTCTTTAGTATGTGTCAAAGAAATGGGTAGGAAAATATACTGCAGACCTCATATTAATCAAATGCTATTGTCATGTACTGATTTAAAAAAAAACTGTGTAAAACAAAGCCCATTTGTGAGGTCGGGGGTCACTTATTGTTGAGCTGGCACAGAAAGAGGTTTTCCCAACATGATTATACAAAGCTGGATCCAGACTTATCCAAAATATCTTGATTGGTTGTCTCTACCTATTTTTTGTCTTGCGGTAACACTGTTGTATGTGCTGAATGTGCTTTATGTAGAACTAAGATTTTTTTTTTAATTATTGACCTCGATTTTGGATTACGAACACTCTTGATTGCTTTCTGTTACACGACCCCTGGATGATTTTTGGCCCTTCTTGGAGCACGTATTGGACTTGTTGCTCTTGAGACGGAGCTGCGCCAGCAAGCTCGCAGAGCGAAGCAGAGTCCAGCTATCTCCTGTCGGTCAAGACCCACGACCTGAGTGGTCAGTGCCAGCATGCCCCCCCAGAGGAATTCACCATCGGAAGAAGTCGAGGAAATAAAAAAAATAAACACTTGACTTCTTGGCCGGAGAAGTGACGGCGGTCCAACCAAAAATCACTACATATTCTCTACTACTTGCTAGTGTTACCGTATTTGAGTTATTGGGTAGAAATATGGGGAAATAATTACAAAAGTACTTTACATTCATGGTACAGAAAAGGTCAATTGGAATAATACATAATGTTGGACATACAAACACTTTTTTTAATGAAATCAAAAATATTGAAATTCATCGATATTGTGAATTTGCAAACAGCTAAAAATATGTACAAAGAAAACTATAACCTGCTACCTGTGGGATGGCGTGTCTCTGTTGATAGGGCGGCCGTGCCATGTTCGATCCCCGCATCAACCATCTTTGTCACTGCCCTTGTGTCCTTGCTCTCAGTGCAACCCACACTGGTTTAAATATAACTTAGATAATGTGTTTCACTATGTAAAGTGCTTTGAGTCACTAGAAAAAAGTGATATATTAGTATAATATTAAAAATGTGATAAACAATACCCAAGAATGTACAACAATTCTTCTCAACAAATGAGAAGAAATATAACCTTAGAGAAAAATGTAATTTAAAACATTTGTATGCATGTGCAACACTTAAGACCTTTAGCATGTCAGTATGTGGAATTAAATTATCGAATGGATTAAGCAAAGAAGTAAAAAATAATAATAACTTGATGCAGTCTAAGAGACTATTCAAACACAAAAGTGTTTGCAATGAATAAGGAAGAACAATATTTATTAAAACAAAAGATATCATACATCTCAATGTGAATCATAACTGACATAACTATTTATGAAGAGAACTGTTGTAGTTAGATAACATTAACATAACTGCTACAAATTGAAAACAGTAAGTGAGCATATATGTGTAAGAAACTATGAAGTTGAAAAGGGGTAGGATTAAATAAGATGTGCTTCTTCCTACTCCTTTGCAAGCAGTTGTAAAGAGAAATGGAAAACATGTGATGTATTATGTTGAAACAGCTAATATGTTTAAAATAAACTTCAACCAAACAAATATAATGATTAAATGAATAATTGGCATTCAGCATAAATTATTAGTAAGTTTATACCGGTCCTTTCCAGGGGAAAAGTAATTGCAAAGACAATAAGTTAGTTTTTTTTTTTTTTCTAAACAACTGCTTGTATTACGTTGATAGTATATATTTGTACCATGAATTGATTAACGTGGACCCCGACTTAAACAAGTTGAAAAACTTATTCGGGTGTTACCATTTAGTGGTCAATTGTACGGAATATGTACTGTACTGTGCAATCTACTAATAAAAGTATCAATCAATCAATCAATGTCTAACTGTATTCTTTAGTAGTCTGTTGTTAGCCTGTCTCCATCTGATCCATGCATTGTTCATGGATGTCTCACATGTTTGCACTGGAATACAACTGTTTCTTTAGAAAGTTGTTTTATGATGCTCGCTTCCTTTAGGACCAGACACCCAATTAGTTTGGCCATTTCTTCTTGGTGGTTTTGAAAGACAATACATGTTAACATGCCACTTGGAGCTCGATAAGTAAATAGTAGTGATGGGCAAGATCATTTGACACCCCCGGTGATAGTGAATACCACTATGATATATATCTATATCTATAATATAATGATAGCGTTCAACCCATAATATATGTGCAGTATAATCTCTTACTTCCTATTCCAGTAATAGTTATAATCTCTATACGTATTAATTGTTAAAAACGCCAAACATCACTGAAAGCTACATTAGGATGAGCTGAAGACTTATATTCTATTTTTTTTCTTGCAGAATGATGTTAGTAATAAAATACATTTAATGTAATGTCTTGAAAGTATTTCATCATTTCATTTATTTTTATTCCTTTCATGAAAATGCAAATTTACAAGCCAATTACAATAGACACATTCTTTGTTTGTTTTTTTCTTATGTGTTACCATTGAGCATACAGTATATTTAGTATACTTTTTATCTAAAAAAGGATTGTTACTGCAGTCTGTTACAAATAACAAATACTCACCTGGATCTACATGTTGGGTCTCTGTCACCAGCAAATATGCTGCTGCTGCTTGCTGTCTGAATAGATGCTATAGTGTAAAACACCAAATGGCATAAATATCATTTTTGCATGCATTGTAACTCTAAAGTATGTTTTCTGATATGATAAAAATATTACATTCGCATTGTATTTGTTGATTAAAAAAAACTAAGATAATGGGAAGAAATTGCCCTGCAATCATATTCCATCCATCCGTTTTCTATGGCTTGTCCCTCTCAGGCAATAAAATACATTTTAATAAAACTTTTCTTCACGGCAACGCTCAGGTGATCACAATATCCTGTAAATATTTTTTGATTACATCACATTGCAAATAGCATCCATTTTTTCTTTACATTAATAGCTTACCTTGCAGCCAATTGAGCCAATAACAAAAAATACAGTTTAAGTTTGGGTTACCGACTTTTTACTCCTGTTTAATTAAGAAGTTCACCCAATTGGGCTTATAGTTACCGTATGTGAAGTACTCTCGCTGGTCCCTGAATAGGACAGGCAACAACCGCCTGTTGCTGCTGTAGTTAAGCCCATATAAGTAAATTCAAGATCCTAATGCTGAAAAGGAATTAGCTAAATGTACATAAATACTTCTGCTTACAGCCCCCGTATTTCCTTATTCTTCCGCTTTATAGGCTGCACTAGATAACTTTTATGTTTCCATTTCATCGTAAAAGATTATTCATCTAATAAAATTGCTCCACGAGCCTTTTGACCTTGATGCGACGTTGCATCACCCTAAGTCCATTAGTTATAGCAGCACGTCACACATCATAGCTTTGATTTTTTTTTTAAAGAAAACGTTCCAATTAGGTGTACAGAGTGTGCATTGTAAATACATTTGTATTTAAGTATTTTTATTATTCAAATTGTTGTTGTTTTTTGTTGTTTTGTTACATACTACAATTTGGCGCCCCATCCAAGGGATAGTGCCCCAGGACCTGGTTTGATTGATTGATTGATTGATACTTTTATTAATAGATTGCACAGTACAGTACATATTCCGTACAATTGACCACTAAATGGTAACACCCAAATAAGTTTTTCAACTTGTTTAAGTCGGGGTCCACGTTAATCAATTCATGGTACAAATATATACTATCAACATAATACAGTCATCACACAAGTTAATCATCATAGTATGTACATTGAATTATTTACATTATTTACAATCCGGGGGGTGGGTGGGGAGCTTTGGTTGATATCAGAACTTCAGTCATCAACAATTGCATCAACAGAGAAATGTGGACATTGAAACAGTGTAGGTCTTACAGTAGGATATGTACAGCCAGCAGAGAACATAGTGAGTTCAGATAGCATAAGAACAAGTATATACATTAGAAGTACATTTGAGTTGTTTATAATCCGGGGAGATGGGATGTGAATGGAGGAGGGTATTAGTAAAGTGTTGAAGTTGCCTGGAGGTGTTGTTTAAGAGCGGTTTTGAAGGAATATAGAGATGCACTTACTTTTATACCTGTTGGGAGTGCATTCCACATTGATGTGGCATAGAAAGAGAATGAGTTAAGACCTTTGTTAGATCGAAATCTGGGTCTAACGTGGTTTGTGGAGCTCCCCCTGGTGTTGTGGTTATGGCGGTCAAGCCTGTCAGGTTTGCCTGTCGGGAAAGCCGGCCCTGGTGATGGGTAAACCAGGGTTCTGTAACCCGTGACTATGGAGCCTCTTCCTCCTTCTTGTTTTGGCTCCCTCCAAAAAAAATGTAACTCTGAAGTGAGAAAAGTTTGCATTTTTAATAAGAGTTTTATCATTTTTGACTGTCTGTGAGGCTGTGAAAGTGCACAGGCAGCATCCTGAGGCGCAAGGAAGTCAAGTAAAAGAGACTGGAAGCCTTTGTGTTCAGTTCAGCTTCTCAAGTGCAACCCCGTGGTTAAGTTAACCATTATTAAAAAAGAGAAAATGAAAAAAAATGTGCATGGACATATTGCATTTCCTGCAAAATAAAGAATATAAAAAATGTTAATGTTCCATTTTGTGGGTGTATACTTTTTTTTGGTGGAATATGCGGCAGATTGTCTCTTTTAATAGTGAAGGTTGCAGACCCCCTTAAACAATACTGAAGCACAGATGCATCACAAAACCCAAGAATGACACTGAGACCTGCGATACCTTGACGTACGTGTGGAAAAACAGTGTTATAAAAAACCCATGTGACCGTTACAGTGGCTGTGTCATTGACTGCAAAGCACCAAACTGGGTTCATCAATAACCCCTTACTTTGCCTTAAAATTGGCAGCTCGTATTACATGGAGGAGGAGAAATGGCGTCATGTGTGGTCATTTTAATTTATAGCGCCAAATAATGTAAATAAATGTTGTTCTTTTCCTCTAAAATTTGGCTCAGTGACCAGAGTAGCACATTATATATTCCTTCCTGCGCAGCTATTCGTTTGGAAAAAAAGAACAACTAAACAAGGTACATTTCAATATAACGTGGTTCGATTTATAGCGATGTTATATAAAACGCGGTTGTGCAATTGAACCTGTTTATTTAACTGGGTTTTTTTTCCCATCAAAGTCAACCGCAATGTTTTTTACCAAATTGTGGACTATCAAAACTGTATGGACCTACTGGTCGATAGTGCCCACTCCATTTTGTGACATGGGAGCACAATCCACCATTCATGTCACGTCATGTGGGGTGCTATCCACCAAACAGCATCTTTATCGTCGTCAACCCTCGCCGTTTGCCATCAGATGTGACAAATGTTTGTTTACTTTCAAGAGGCCGTCAGTGTGCGACTTTGCTTGGCTCTTTTTTTCTTTCGTCTGTTTACAAGAGGACAAAAACTGAGCTTTTTGTTGTCGTTTCTGAGGCGGAACATTGACAAGTGTCCCCTTTGAAAAAAATGCATCCGTACAACCGTGACGAGACAGGATTACGCATCTCAACACTCGTGCATGAACAAAGCACAAAGCAGAGAAGTATTCAAACAATTTAAAAACATAGTCACGCTACAGTTCACTGTCAGCAAAACAGAAATTCACAAACTTAAACCACTATGCCTTGGTAAGTCTGCAAACTTCCACTGTTTTAAATTGGGATTATTTTATTATATTTTGAAACAAAGGGGTAGTAAAAAAAAAAAAAAGTATATATACCGTATTTTCTGCACTATAAGGCGCACCGGATTATAATGCGCACCTTCAATGAATGGCCTATTTTAATATTTTGTTCATATATAAGGCGCACCGCATTATAAGGCGCATAGAATAGATGCAACAGTAGAGGCTGGGGTTACGTTATGCATCCTTTAGATGGAGCTGCGCTAAACAGAAGGTCAACAAAACAGTCAGGTCAGTCAAACTTTATTAATAGATTACAAACCAGCGTTCTGACAACTCCGTTCACTCCCAAAATGAATCAACAGCTGTTTTATTATTTACTCAGATTCAATAAACACATAAAAAACTGTCGTATTTTACGCTTCATAATGCGCCACACATTTTTGATGGGAGACAGGTCTGGACTGCAGGTGGGCCAGGAAAGTACCCGCACTCTTTTTTTACGAAGCCACGCTGTTTTAACACTTGTCTTGCTGAAATAAGCAGGGGCGTCCATGATAACGTTGCTTGCATGACAACATATGTTGCTCCAAAACCTGTATGGACATTTCAGCATTAATGGTCCCTTCACAGATGTGTAAGTTACCCATGCCTTGGGCACTAATACACCCCCATACCATCACAGATGCTGGCTTTTGAAGTTTGCGCCTATAACAATCCGAATGGTTATTTTCCTCTTTGTTCTGGAGGACACCACGTCCTCTGTTTCCAAATATAATTTGAAATGTGGACTCGTCACACCACAGAACACCTTTCCACTTTGCATCAGTCCATCTTAGGTGAGCTCGGGCCCAGCCAAGCTGGCGGCGTTTCAGGATATTGTTGATAAATGGGTTTGGCTTTGCATAGTAGAGTTTTAACTTGCATTTACAGATGTAGCGACCAACTGTAGTTACTGACAGTGGTTTTATGAAGTGTTACTGAGCCCATTTGGTGATATCCTTTACACAATGATGTCGGTTTTTGACGCAGTACCGCCTGAGGGATCAAAAGTCCATAATATCATCTTTTACGTGCAGTGATTTCCCCAGATTCTCTTAACTTTTTGATGATTTTATGGACCGTAGCTGGTAAAATCCCTAAATTCCTTGCAATAACTCGTTGAGAAATGTTGTTCTAAAACTGTTCGACAATTTGCTTACAAAGTGGTGACCCTCACCCCATCCTTGTTTGTGAATTACTTAGCATTTCATGGAAGCTGCTTTTATACCCAATCATGTCACCCACCTGTTCCCAATTAGCCTGCACGCCTGTGGGATGTTCCATATAAGTGTTTGATGAGTATTCCTCGACTTTATCAGTATTTATTGCCACCTTTCCCAACTTCTTTGTCACGTGTTGCTGGCATCAAATTCTAAAGTTAATGATTATTTGCACAAAAAAAAAAAAAAGTTTATCAGTTTGAACATCAAATTTGTTGTCTTTGTAGCATATTCAACTGAACATGGGTTGAAAAGGATTTGCAAATCATTGTATTCCATTTATTTTTACATCTAACACAACTTCCCAATTCATATGGAAACGGGGTTTGTAAACACACAAATGGAAATGAAACTGCACGGCCCGCCGCAGTCATATATCCCAGCATGCACCGCGCGCTTCTTCTCCTACGGGGGAAAATGAAATCGGCGGCTGCTTACCGTAGTTGTGAGACCTGTTGTGGCTCAATATTGGTCCATATATAAGGTGACCCTGATTATAAGGCGCACTGTCAGCTTTTGAGAACATTTTAGGTTTTTAGGTGCGCCTTATAGTGCGGAAGGTGCGGTGTATATATATATATATATATATATATATATATATATATATATATATATATATATTGCGCTCTTGGGAATAACACAATCAGGATTATATGGACCCCAACGACCGAACTTTGAGTGTAATGATTGTATTTGCAGCTCAAATGTAAAGCCTTTTTCTGATCCAGCAGATGGCAACCATTATGAAACACTGACACAGTGTCAGTGCAGTGTAGTGGAACAATGTCCCTTGTTGATCAATAAAGTTTGTCTAAGTTTAACTGTCAATACAGCTTAGTGAACACCAGTAAAAAGCTTTGAAATCCAGAAACAGGGACATACTATTTGTTTTTTCCATGGAAGAATTTGAAATAACTGTAAAATCTGACTAGACCAATTAAGAATTTGAGTCACCGCCAGCAAACAGTATGAGCTCCAGTTAAAACTGAAGAGTGGATTTAACAAGCTTTGAGCAACAGTTACAATCACACAGGTGTATTGGTGCTATTAAATCACCTGATTTGTATACCATTCTAATGCTGTAGTATTGTATGTTGTATGTTTGCAGTTCTGCCAGCCAGGAGGTTGGAAGCTGTCCAGGGAGAGGAAAGCACCCACTTTCTTTACTGTTGTGTTGACGGATATCGAATCAGACCGACATTACTGTTCCTGCCTCACATTCTATGAGGCTGAAGTCAATTTGCAGGTAGGCATGCATGCATGCAACTACACACACAAACACACACACACACACACACGCACACATACACACATACACACACTTTTCTTGAATTAAGGGTACATCGGTCATGTGACGTACACTCAAGAACCTTCTAGGTAACTGCAAATGCACCCTGCCTTACCCCTAAACTGCTGCACGTGCCAAATTAATCCGGATCTACTGAAACCTCAAGTCTGCGTTATAGATCGTCACGATAGTAAAATTAAATTTGAGAATACTCTTGTCTGATGTGTTTCCTTTATAATTCTTAAAAGCCTTTAGGGATATCTTGGTTGAGCAATATGACGTTTGTCATGTCTGTTTTCCATTTTTGGATTATCATTACGTTTTTTATTGTTATTTGGCACTTTTTTTTACATGAATGAATGTATATGCTTGACATCTTCCAGATTTAATAGAAAGTAAAGTCCTGGTTGGATGCAGCCTAATAAAAGGCATGCTGGATGCTGATAGAAAAGATCCAATGAACCTGTGCTAACCCTTTGCTTTTTGGTTCACTCATGGATACAAGTTGACATTCCCATCTATCATTAAACGCAACAGATAAAACTGGACTACATTAGTGTATGATCGTGAATGACCTTGTTCTACTATCTCTCTGCCAAAAGCCCAGAAATACCAAACTAATAGTTTCATTGTGTTTGCTGTTGTGAGAGGCTTTAACTGTTTCCTGTCACTCTGCCCACTGTGATGACACATCCGTCCACATTTGCAAGGCAGTCGTCAATCATATTCCAGTTAAATCAAAAATTATTGCTCGGTTTTATTTTAAATGGGACCTCGTATTACTATTTCACTATTTAAAGAGTGGACAAGTCACTACAGAGGAATTTTTAGTATCAACACTTGTTAACATAATTTATTTTTTACTTAACAATTAAATTGTGTGTATGAATCAGACCATTATTCCTGTTCTACAACCAACCACAAATTCCCCTGATTTAAAAGCACCAGTGACGTAGGCTATGGGGCAAATTACCACATTAAAGATAAATGATACATTTTTAGGGAGCCGAATTACATCCATTGCTTTTTGTACAGGGTGTTAGGTTACTTAGCTGATTATCATTATTTACTTTGTTGTTGCTCATCCCTACACTTATGGTTAGCAGTCATCAGACTGTACTGTTGCCAGGAAAGAGAAGTGAGGGAAGCCTCCTGCCCGAGCACACTAGTCAAAGCGACACCTCTGGGCTGAAGCAGCCAGTCCCACTGCGTGCTGTGTCCAATTTTCTGCGACATTCCACAAGGGAGCTACTGCCCTCGACGCAGAGTTGCATGTCATTCTCCGTGTTTGACAGCTTGTTCCATTTTCGTGGTAAATGGGTTATACTTGTATAGCGCTTTTCTACCTTCAAGATACTCAAAGGGCTTTGACACTATTTCCACATTCACCCATTCACAAACACATTCACACACTGATGGCGGGAGCTGCCATGCAAGGCCCTAACCACGACCCATCAGGAACAAGGATGAAGTGTCTTGCTCAAGGTCGGTAGAATGTGGGGATCGAACCAGGAACTCTCAAGTTGCTAGCACAGGCACTCTCCCAACTTCGCCACGCCGGTGGTAGCGCGTTCCGATTCCCTTTTCCCATCTCAGAACATTCTCCGAACACACCTGTATGTGTGCCCCCGGGTTCATTGCGTAGTAAACTCGCCTCTCTCCAATGGAAGGAAGAAGGAGGTTTATTGTCTGTGGATCCAACGACAAGATTAATGGTCAAAACAGACTTCTCTGAATCAAATCATTGAATAATCCATCCATCCATTTTCTACCGCTTTTTCCGTTCAGGGTCGCTGGAGTTGCTGGAGCCTATCCCAGCTGCACATGGGCCGAAGGCGGGGTACACCCTGGACAAGTTTCCACCTCATCGACTATTCTAAAATTCCCCCAAATTCGGCAGATAAATTGATTATGCAAATATATAACAAGTTAAAATCGATATTCCTACTTCTGGGCTTCAAAGGACAAAATAAAATCAAATAGAAACAATGTTTCCGTGACCAGTAATTTATTATGCCTCCTCAAATTTGTACAATTTTAAAGTAGAAACTGTGATAAATGTATCATAGTTAATGAACAAACCCCGTTTCCATATGAATTGTGAAATTGTGTTAGCTGTACAGATAAACAGAATGCAATGATTTGCAAATCCTTTTCAACCCATATTCAATTGAGTGCACTACAAAGACAAGATATTTGATGTTCAAACTCATAAACTTTTTTTTTTTTTTGCAAATAATCGACTTAGAATTTCATTGCTGCAACACGTACCAAAGTAGTTGGGAAAGGGCATGTTCACCACTGTGTTACATCACATTTTGTTTTAACAACACTCAATAAACGTTTGGGAACTGAGGAAACTAATGGCTGAAGCTTTGAAAGTGGAATTCTTTACCATTCTTGCTTGATGTACAGCTTAAGTTGTTTAACAGTCCGGGGTCTTGTTGTCGTATTTTACGCTTCATAATGCGCCATTCATTTTTGATGGGAAACATGTCCGGACTGCAGGCGGGCCAGGAACGTACCCGCACTCTTTTACTACGAAGCCACGCTGTTGTAACATGTGGCTTGGCATAGTTTTGCTGAAATAAGCAGGGGCGCCATGATAACGTTGCTTGGATGACAACATATGTTGCTCCAAAATCTTTATGGACCATTCAGCATTAATGGTGCCTTCACAGATGTGTAAGTTACCCATGCCTTGGGCACTAATACACCGCCATACCATCACAGATGCTGGCTTTTGAACTTTGCGCCTATAACAATCCGGATGGTTATTTTCCTATTTGTTCCGGAGGACACCACGTCCACGGTTTCCAAATATAATTTGAAATGTGGACTCGTCAAACCACAGAACACTTTTCCACTTTGCATCAGTCCATCTTAGATGAGCTCGGGCCCAGCGAAGCCGGTGGCGCTCCTGGGTGTTTTTGATCAATGGCTTTCGCTTTGCATAGTAGAGTTTTAACTTGCACTTACAGATGTAGCGACCAACTGTATTTAGTGACAGTGGTTTCCTGAAGTGTTCCTGAGCCCATGTGGTGATATCCTTTACACACTGATGTCGGTTTTTGATGCTGTACCGCCTCAGGGATCACAGGTCCGTGATATCATCGCTTACGTGCATTGATTTTTTTCGGATTCTCTGAACCTTTTGATGGTTTTACGGACCGTAGATGGTAAAATCCCTAAATTCCTTGCCATAGCTCGTTGAGAGATGTTATAAAATTGTTCGACAATTTGCTTACAAATTGGTGACCCTTGCCCCATCCTTGTTTGTGAATTACTTAGCATTTCATGGAAGCTGCATTTATACCCAATCATGGCACCCACCTGTTCCCAATTAGCCTGCACACCTGTGGGATGTTCCAAATAAGTGTTTGATGAGCATTCCTCAACTCAGAGTATTTATTGCCACCTTTCCCAACTTTTTTGTCACGTGTTGCTGGCATCAAATTATAAAGTTGACTATTTGCAAAAAAAAAAAAGTTTATCAGTTTGAACATCAACTATGTCGTCTTTGTAGCATATTCAACTGAATATGGGTTGAAAATGATTTGCAAATCATTGTATTCCGTTTATATTTACATCTAACACAAATTCCCAACTCATATGGAAACGGGGTTTGCACAAACATTTTCCTTAATTAACTTGACTTGCTTTGTTTTTATTGTTACTGTATATAACGAATTATGCATTTTTTAAAGCCCTACTTTAATTATTTCTTCTGTTTTAAGGTCTCGTCGTCTAATCCAGTGGATCTCAACCTTTTTTGAGTGATTTACCCCCTGTGAACATTTTTTTAATTCAAGTACCCCCTAATCAGAGCAAAGCATTTTTGGTTGAAAAAAAGAGATAAAGAAGTAAAATACAGCACTATGTCATCAGTTTCTGATTTATTAAATTGTATAAATTGTAGTGGTCTTTCTTGAACTATTTGGAAAAATATATATAAAAATAACTAAAAACTTGTTGAAAAATAAACAAGTGATCCAATTTTTACACATAGAAGAAATCATCAACTTAAAGTGTCCTCTCTGGGGATTGCAATAGAAATCCATCTGGATTCATGAACTTAATTCTAAACATTTCTTCACAAAAAAAGAAATCTTTAACATCAATATTTATGGAACATGTCCACAAAAAATCTAGCTGTCAACACTGAATATTGCATTGTTGCATTTCTTTTCACAGTTCATGAACTTACAGTCATATTTTGTTGAAGTATTATTCAATAAATATATTTATGAAGGATTTTTGAATCGTTGTTATTTTTAGAATGTTTTTTAAAAAAATCTCACTTACCCCTTGGCATACCTTCAAGTACCCCCAGGGGTACGCGTACCCCCATTTGAGAACCACTGGTCTAATCTACCAAAATTGTCAAACAGGCAGTAAAATCTCATTAATAGCATATTTTAATTATAGACAAACTTTCTCAACATTAGCAGGAAGCTCTTTATAATAAACACAGCAACAAAAAGTCCAAGACTACACTAAGTTGTTTTCATTTTCCATGAGCACATTGTTGTTTCGTGAAAATGTGCCAACTACATTTTTATCACCTCCTTGAATTGTTCTCATATCCTGACAGTTGTTTATGAATTGATCGAAACATACGTATACTGTATGTTTCATATTCTTAACTAATGTAAAACAGCCGAAGAGGTATTGATATTTATCATTAAGCACAATACCACCTTTTTATTTTAGTCCACAACCTGATAAGGAGCCTGGGCTATATTTGGCCTTGTCCAGACATCGTTTTCCAACAAAACAAAGACACATTCCTCAATTCTACTTTAAGCACTGAAGATCCTCTCAAAACATGATATTTTGGAGCAATTTAATCCTTTCTGCCTACTATATTTCCAGAGAGAGTCAAGACAGGTGGTGAGGTAATGTTTAGGGTCTAATATGAACCAAATCCTAAGAATAATGATGGAATATTACCCCCATCTAAAATAGATATTTAGGAGGTGGTTGTTATACTTGACAGACCTGAGATACGTCTGGCATGTTGTGATTGTCTTAAAGAAATATACCGGATTGTGATGCTGGCTTTAGTCAGGAATGAACATCCCAAGGTTGGCGCATGACTGTCCTAATTGAAGATTCACAAAAGATTACTTGTATAATGATTTTA
Source organism: Nerophis ophidion (assembly GCF_033978795.1). NCBI lineage: Eukaryota > Metazoa > Chordata > Actinopteri > Syngnathiformes > Syngnathidae > Nerophis > Nerophis ophidion. The sequence goes on from NC_084612.1 coordinate 37,167,354, forward strand.
CAGCAATGTTGTGCGCAAGTGGTTTGAGCATGGCCTTCATTACTTTTACTTTTCTGATTTCATAAATCATGATATGATTTTGCTTAACACTCGAGAATAAAAACATAGAACAGTGTGCAGCTGTTCTGGTCTCCGGTCTATTAGCATTGATATTTTGCATTTTTCTGTAATCGTCTGGGACTCAACATTAATCTACTGGATTATTCTCCAAGGGTTAGGTGTTCAATATGGAAATACTTGGATCAAATATGATAAAAATAATTATCTTTAATAAATCAAAGAGAAAAATATTATCTTAGCCAGCCAAACGATGTAGCTTGTCTAATGCAAGTTTTGTTACTTCCGACAGGGATGTTGGGTTTGATTTTAGTCATCTCTAAAATTAAAAACTACATTGCTTCAAATTTAATAAATGTATGCTATCACCAATGACACTATGGCACTTACAACCAAATTACAACTTTACCTTTTTTTATAATCTATATAGAAACAGACCATCATCATCATATTTGCTATCATAGTAATTGTTAGGTGACTATGCACACAAAAAAGCAATTATAATCGCCCAGGGGCTAAACGGGGGAAAAACCTGTACCTTGCCCGATGTGCTGGCTTGTTAAAAAAGTAGGACATTTCCTGTCACCCTCTTACTTCTTCCATGAAAATGGCAGGTGAACAGCTGATATTACTACTGCTGACATACCACCACCACCCACAGGACTCGCATCTCCACCAATCACCAAATGACAAGCTAATCAGTTGTGCAAAGAATACTGTTTTTGTGTTAAAGTTAAAGTACCACTGATAATCACACACACACTAGGTGTGGTGAAATGTGTCCTCTGCTTTTGACCCATCTCCTTGTTCCACCCCCTGGGAGGTGAGGGGAGCAGTGAGCAGCAGTGTGCGCCGCGCTCGGGAATCATTTTGGTGATTTAACCTACAATTCTTTTTAACCTTGATGCTGAGTGCCAAGCAGGGAGGTAATGGGTCCCATTTTTATAGTCTTTGGTGTGACTTGGCCAAGGATTGAACGCACGACCTACCCATCTCAGAACACTTTAACCACAAGGCTACTGAGCAGGCTTGTATGTATGCTAGAGGCCCGTCCTCCACCAACAGAGACAAAGACAGCAGATGTCTGATAAGAGGGTTCTCTCCATTTATTTCATTCTGCTATCAAACTAATGTGCCCAGGTGATTCACGAGGGGACCGTTTTGGAACCTGTTTGGAAGGGACACACGTACAAAACAAACACCAATTTCATCTATCCTTCCATTCGCAAGGATTTGTTTGTCTGTGTGTTAATTAGCAACATAGCTCAAAAAGGTATTGGGGGATTTTCATTACACCTTAGAGAAATGTCAGCGAAGAGATAACCAAGTGATCATACAACTCTGATCACTGTCTGGATTCAGGATGGGTTTTTTTTCGGTTTTCTTTACTATTATGAGATGGCGAGGTCTGCAGCGCCCTTTGAGTGACTTTTTAGTTATACAGTTTTCTCATATCTCCTCAAATCATTGAACCCCCAGATCTTGTTTTCACATTCCCTTTCTCTCTATTCTTGTCTCTTAATCTTAACTGACTTTCTGGGTTCGTATTACATTTTTCCCAAGGGGTTGGTTTCCCTTGCCTAGGTCACCATGAGGAGTTCAACCGCTTTTCTTTAACGTATGGGGAGTATGGATCTAGACGTCCTAAAAGTGTTAAGTGCCTAGGAATAACGTCTGTGATGAATTTGCACTAAGGCTCCATTCAAACTGCAGGGTAGAATGTCTAATTCAGATTTTTTTGTCACATCCGATCTTTTTATGTAGTCGTTCATATTACAATGTAATGTGATGTCTAAAGTGAACGCAAACTGACTCGTATGCAGATGTGACGTCAGGTGCGTCACCATGTTTGAAGAACAGGGAGGGCTTAGCCCCCAGAAGGTTCCTGTGTGATACGAGTGAGCAAAGCGCACAAACAAAAAATGTTTGCACTTTCAAAATCTTTTAGCTCACAACTTTTTGCCACTATTAGAATTACATACCAAACACGGAATACATCTTAATGGTTTAAAGTGGAAATGTAAGACTGCTTTAGTCATCTTTAGTAACCATTATATGGCCCAAACACATGAGGACAATGTTGTTGCATGGAAAATCTAGCAGGCAACTTGCAAACAGGGAAACGTTGCACAGATAATTGCAGTGTAAACCAACTTACACAGCATTACAGAGTTGACCCCTAAAACAGAGGAGGTTCTGGTGGAAAGAGATTTTCTTACCTGGAAAACAGGAGCTGGATGTCCACCCAAAGATATGTTGTCTGTGCACAACCTCTTTGATTCAGAATTTTTGCATTTGCAAGAATGTTTTGCTTACAACTTATTGTTATTACTATATTAGAATTACACAGCAAAAACTGAAGAAATCAATATGGTTAAGATCAATATTGTTAGTTTACTTCTTTCATAATCTTTTTCGCGGTTCAGAAAATGTTAACTTTGATTGCACAGAATCCTTGAAATTGCCACAAATGTACCAGTACACAGACGGCGAGAGTTGAAGCATGTTTACTTTTTGGTTTACTTCCGTAAACACTGCAGGACATGCTACGGTCTGGCTCGACGTTGCTAAAGTAACAATGAAAACGTGGACTGGAATTTCAGGATAGTAATGCGGGCGTTACTGATGGTACGGATTGGATTAGATAATAAGCGCTACAAAGGGTATTCAAACGATTTATAATCATAATGAATAATGGCAGCTTATCCATATATATGTATTTAAACTCATATTAATGCAAATTTGTATTGATTTTTTTTTGCAATTATTTGTAAAAAAAAAATAAAAAAATAATTACACCAAATTATTTAGTGGGGCTTCAGGCCTAAATAGGCCTAACAACGCCAATGTGTGACGTCATCACATCACATGTGCTGCAGTGTTTACAGAAATAAAGATGGCAATGTTGAGGATTTTGTGTAAACAAAGTCCTCATTTTCTGAATCAATTTATTGTGCGCAGAAGATTAAGGAAGATGGCAAGCATTTTTGTTTTCGTAGTTTGTAACACATTTGCTTTGACGACTGCTCCGAAGAGCATGTGAGGTGTAGCGTGGTGGAACCTTGACAGGAGTTCCTAAAACATATTATTTTAGCCTTTTTTATGCTCATTTGTCAACTATTTATTTTGCATCCTGTCTATTTTGGCGAAGAATTATGACGCTTTTTGATGACGCATTGAACACGAGTCCATTGTTCAAACTGCAGTCGCAGGGGATACTTATCTGTTTTATATCCACATACGAAAGAGGCCTGGATGGAATCAAAAAAACTAATTACACTTTTCAAATTGACATGAAAAATTCTGATACAGGTCACAAAAAAATTGGAATTGACCTGGAGTGTGAACAAGGCCAAGATAAATTAAATATACATTATTTTACATATTTTTAAGTCCATGGTGTCGTTAAACTGTTTCATTGAGATAGCTTCTTTTTTTTGTATTCTAGGGTTCAAAAAGTATCGAAGTTGATGGGGATGACGATGAAGAGGTGGAAGACGATGGCTTGATCCAACCAGCTCAAGTGTTTGCACCAAAAAGCCTCATACTCGTCTCCAGATTGGATTATCCAGAAATTTTCAGGGTAAATAGGTACTTTTTGCTGGCATCATGCTTTAGAAGATGTTTTTATTAGAAATTCCTGTTTCTGTCTGTCTGCTAAAAAATAGGCGCAGACTTTTAATAAAATAAAATCAAAGCATGTTTTTTTGGGGGGGAAAAAACGGTTGCGGGCTATTATACCATTTAATCTTATACACGACACAGTTCACTTTTTTTTTTTCATAGTGTGTTTTAGGAACCACTTATGAGTAAATGCAGTTAATTTGTTTAAATATTGTTTACTGTTTGTCAAAAATCACAAAAATGAGTACACTTATCACATTTCCTCAACTATTTTATTATGACTTCCACGGGACAATAGTAATACTATATAACTGGAACTTTGTATTGACTTAGAATAACTGGTGTACAGCAGTGTAGTCATTATTCAAAATTTTAGTTGATAAAAAAAATGTTTTATTTAAAATTCTAAAAATTGCATAATGAGCTTGCAGTGCATCAACACTTTGCAGAGTGGGGGTGCGAAAGTCATCCCTGAGTTACAGTCAGCTCAAAACATGACTTTAAAAAGACAGATGAGGAATTTTGTCTTTTCTTACTTATACTTCTTTAACGTTCATGCATTTTGGTGTGAGCTTGCACCAGTTTTAGATGCTTCTGTTCACGGGGTTTTGCCGTGTTGTGACGTCACCGCAAGGTGGACGTACTTATTTGGACATATACAGTAAGTAAAACTCTCAGCCATTGGGAGAGGAGATCCTTTAGGCTTCAGAAAAACACAAAAAAAGGTAGAAAACATGCAGTGACATAAAGGCTGGCCAAAGCAACTGTTTTTTATGCAGGTCTGTATCGCTTTTTCAGTCAGTAAGTGCACCTAATAGTGTGATTTTGTATATAAATGTTTATGAAATTTATTTGACCGTGTGTGGGGAAAAAATGGCGGCGATGACGATATGAACATATATATCTAAACATTATACATGTTCAAAAGATGAATTCAGATATACTTTTGGAGAGGGTGGGGCATGGTTTCATAAGCAATCTGGAAGTACCTCCACAATTTAACACCTTGCAGACAGACTTAAAGAAGGGGTTTTGTAAGTTGCTGTGGACCAAAGTTGAGGCAAAATTTACATCCACGCATATACAATACATAATATATAGACAACAAGGAAGTGTTTTAAATTTAGAGTAAAATGATCATAGATCCCTTTTAATTTGATTTTTGTTGTTTTAACCAATATCATATCATTAAAAATTGTCCAATTAAGTGTTGTGATGTATTGCCATATCAATGTTTTTCCCACGCTTTGTAACCATCTATTTAGACAATGGCTTTGGGGTGAGTCAATTTCTGTAGCTAGTATATCAGTGCTGCAAAACAAACTGTATACTACTCTAAAGTACATACTTTCTATAGCGTTGTCCCTAGAAGATCTACTGTACTGGCATTAAAATGATTGCTGAAATATGAGGGGTGTATTCACTTGTTCAAGATAATCTGTATTTCATTACAATTCCAGAGCATTTAACAATATGTTGCATTCACCTTATGTCTCCTGTTGTCCTTTCAGGGTTGTTTGGGACTGATCTACACTGTATACATTGATAGTTTGAGTTTTCCTTTGGAGAGTTTGGTGGCCAATCTCTTTATATTCCAGGTTCCAATGGCTGGCGGATCCCAGGTATGTCTTGCTTAAAAAACTGAACATGTTTTTATGGTTTATTTGTGGTGACTCTCAGGAATTATTGTATCCTACAGGGGGAAAGCTAAAGGATACTATGACTAACTATATCATTCTAACAATATTATTGTAGGTTCATCAAACATATTAGATATACAAATGTGTAAGTGTTCCTTTTTATTTGTCTTACAATTACATTTATTTCGCGCATTCATTTTTAACTGTGTAAGAATTTATTTGGAATCAAGATGTGTAACTCATGAACAATATTTTGTTTGGCAACATTAACTATTTAAATGTGTAACAAGTTTAATGCTCGCCAATTTTTGCAAGCGTGATTATGATAATAATGAGGGGTTTTTTTACCCAGAAAAAAAGTAAGGTTGTACAAGTCTTTGATTCCAAAAATAGGATAAAGGATAAAATACACTGCTGTTAATGATGGTGTTTTTAGAAGAACCCATAGCAGAAAAGTGTAGAATGTTTACCGCCACAAGGTAGTTGACTTTGACCTGTCATCATTACGTTAAAATAACATTTAAAATTATGACATCAACTTGTGCATTGTGCTTCCATCTTTGAATAAATAGATGCACACTATTTACTATGGGAAACATACACATTTTCCTCCCAGGTTTTGTGTTCAGCTCCTGTTTAGACTGTTGTTTTATATGCTGGAAGAGGAAAGAATTTGGAATGTCCCCAGCATGACGCCACTTCAATTCGCAACTCCTGTGAGCTTTTAGGCAGGGGAAGAAACATTAGTCAAACAAGCAAATAGTAAAACTTACAGGTATGTAAAGACTTGGATGAATGAAGAATGCAGTTTTTTTATTACCCTGTAAACTTCAGTGCATCTTTGAGGCACTGCCCACCATTGTTATGCAACCTGTGATTACTATTCCATCAGCAATTTGATCCGTCAAGCATCAGTGCTGCACACTTTGTAGAACAAAAATGTGTATCATTGAACTATGCTGTTTATGCAGCATGTCATGTTGTGTTTAACATGTGCAGTATCTGTGTATTGATGCAACTCTGACTTAAGTTCATTATGTTTTTTTCTAGATATAAAGTCAATTAAGAGACAATGGCCGCATTTATTCTGACTTTTGTTGTGTATGTTTTTATGCACAGAAATTGTTTAGCTTGGGAGCAGGCGACCGGCAGCTCATCCAGACACCTCTGAATGATACACTACCTGTCACATGCAAGAGCGTTGCTCTGCTCTTCCAGCAGCTAGGTGCGTCCTGACACTTCAGCGACAAATAAGTAATTATTTGACGGGAATACTATGAAACAGGCTCCGCTCTGGTTTGCTTTTTGAATTGGGTGATTATTTGCCAATACCAAGCTCAGGATGCTGCAGCAATCACTCAATATGTTTCCATGCACTAAATTAGTCTGATTTTTCAAATAGTTTGGTTTTCTGTATTTTCCAACATTCCATGTGAAGTCCTCGTCACTATGTTTCCATGCTCCAAATTAGTATGATTTCTTAAAAAGTTAGTTTTTATTTTGTATTTTCACACCTACATGTGAAGTCCTCAAGTCCATGCACACTATAATGTGACTATTGGTCATACGCCGTGTGCCTCCCCTACACTGGGGGGCACTTATTTCCATTTAGACCGGATAGATGTATTGCTTTTCGGGTTAACTTATGATGTCACACTAGGCATCTGCGGCTCTTTACAAGTCAAGATCCGCTCGACATCCATTGCGTTTGGTCCCCTGGGGGGGGTTTGCCCACCTATGTGGTCCTCTCCAAGGTTTCTCATAGTCATCATGGTCGACGTCCCACTGGGGTGAGTTTTTCCTTGCCCTTATGTGGGCCCTACTGATGATGTCGTTGTGGTTTGTGCAGCCCTTTGAGGCACTTGTGATTTAGGACTATATAAATAAACATTTATTGATTGATTGAACCTGGCAAATGCAGCATGAAAATATTTGTGTATGCTTTCTACCTTGCCTTGTAATATTCCTGCTTCATTATCTTACGTCTCACTTGTCAGTAGTCCGAATGAAGCCGCGGGCTCGTACATTGCCTTCGCTACGTTTTAAAATAAATCTGTTTCTTTTTTTCTCCCATCAATGCACTTCAAAAGGTTAGCAAATAAACAGTCTCTTCGTTATTCCAATTGCTGCCTTTGTTTTTATTAAATGGAATCGGCTACTGGGTTATATTCCGCGTGATTCGAAAGGTCCCCTGTGGCGGCACACACCCATTCGAGAGATCTGGTTTTAAACCGTTTAATCCTGGTGTGTTAGTCCGATTTTTTGAAAACTGAAAGATCAGATGCCATGATTAGAGGATGCTTATTTAAAACTATTGGACAAATCGGAATAATTTAGTGCCAAGACACGTACTGACTGCATATACTAAAATTGTTCATTATTGTGCTAATAGTTCGAACTGTATAGTTCTTCTCCTAAACTAATATCAAATAGTATCTTGAAATATCATATTTAAATCCATCCATCCATCCATTTTCTACCGCTTATTCCCTTTTGGGGGCGCGGGGGGCGCTGGCGCCTATCAGCTACAATCGGGCGGAAGGCGGGGTACACCCTGGATTATTTAAATCATATTCCTAAAATCCCCATTTGGGTTTATTTAATTTTGCATTGTTGCTTTGACATAATGCAGTGTAAAGGAATTCTGTCTTATCGGCTTTTTTAACTCCAATTCTTGTGGCTCAATTGCAGATCTTATAGTCAGGCGACTTTTGGATTAATTCTATTGTAGACGTTTTTGAGGCAAGATTATATTTTTTGTTCCCCCTCATTGATTCTATAATTTGGTCTAAACTGCAACAAGCACATGATGAAGATTTGATAAAGTTAGTTGAGCTCACGGTGCTCAGTTTGCACAACATGTTAATCTTTTGTACCTTGGGCCATTTGTGCGGCCAGTACAGTATGTGTCCGCTTCTCCGTGACTCATACTTGCAACCATTCATCTTTGTCGAGAATGTGTATCTGTCACTACAAATTACAATTATGCAGAGTTCATAATTAAATCTGAATTTTACATCATTTTTGAACCAAGCAGACTTACATCTGATCTTGAGGTCAAATTATTTATGAAATCTGATTTGCAATGGAAAATTGGCGCGGGTCTAGCGTCATTTAGGAAAAAGAATGTACTCAAAAGGAGAGTTCATTTCGTTTCTTGAGTGCACAGAGTGGGGGTTACTTACATACTGGGTTCTTCCACTTAGGAAGGTCATGTGGAAGTCATATGTTTGTAACAATCTGTCTACACCAAACATCTTGGCCCAACTACGGTCCTGTAGACTTTGCGCGTCTGTTTTTATTTGGTGGCAAAATTTTGTTTGTCCTTGAGGAAGCGTTAGAAAATCCATGTGTTGGAAGGATGCATATTTAATGCTCCTAAATGTAAAAAAAAAAAACTATTTTGTGTTGTTTCTGATGAAGATTGATTTGCTTCAGGTCGTCTGAGGTCAGAATTAAGGCTTCGCGTTTGCTCACAGATTAGATAGATAGATAGATAGATAGTACTTTGATTCATTCAGGAGAGTTCCTTTAGGAAAATTAAAATAGATTAAAAAGTGCTGTGTGCCTCTGCGATCACCCTTCCCTCCCATGGTCCTGATATATTTACTTACTTTACTCATCCACACATTAACATGGTGCACATGTGCCATTCATCCATAGTACAACACTGCATTACTGCAGCTATTCTTTATTTGAGTTGTTTGTTTTGTGCAAAAGGCAGTTATCATTAATTAATTGCTTAATTTGCCATGAAACCGTAAATGGCTATTGATAAAAAGCCAAAATCTGATTGCTTAAACAATCCAGACCGAAGGTTTTAGAAGGGCAGACTTCGGACAGAGAAAACACTGTCTGGTCTATTATTTTCAGTTAACTCTTAATAATGAAGAAAAAAGTATTCAAAGTCAGAATAATACAGGCAAAATCCTGTGCATTTATTTTTGCTTGTGATTGTTTTCTGTTTTCGTTGCGGCTCTCTAACATGTAATTTCGTCATCTTGTGATTACTTTGGACTCCCCATGAGTACTGTATTTTTCGGAGTCTAAGTTGTTCCAGGGTATAAGTTGCACCTGCCGAAAATACATAATAGAGAAAGAAAAAAACATATAAGTCGCACTGGAGTATAAGTCACATTTTTTGGGGAAATTTATTTGATAAAACCCAACACCAAGAATAAACATTTGAAAGGCAATTTAAAATAAACAAAGAATAGTGAACAACAGGCTGAATAAGTGTAGGTTGTATGATGCATAAATAAACAACTGAGAAGGTGCCTGGTATGTTAACGTAACATATTATGGTAAGTTTCATTCAAATAACTATAACATATAAAACATGTTATATGTTTACCAAACAATCTGTCACTCCTAATTGCTAAATCCCAAGAAATCTTATACGTCTAGTCTCTTACGTGAATGAGGTAAATATTATTATTATTTGATATTTTACGGTAATGTGTTAATAATTTCCCACATAAGTCGCACCCCCGGCCAAACTGTGAAAAAAAACTGCGACTTATAGTCAGAAAAATAGGGTACAAGCAAAACTCATGTGCCAACCAGTTGCTAGATAGCCAGTATGCAGAGCAGCTACACTCCCTTGTGGTCAGCGTAGGGCACCATGAGAGAAAAAAAACAACATATTACTAAAATTGGGGGAAATTTAGTATTTCACTTAAATTTCACAGGTAACTACTATGCAAAAATCTGCGATGCACAGAGACTGTAGTGAAGTAGCGAGGGAACCTTGTAAATATAATTTAATAATTAGGTTATCTAAGGTTGAGGTGCCGACTTGTCCAGGGTATACGCCGCCTTCCGCCTGATTGTAGCTGAGATAGGCACCAGCGCCCCCCGCGACCCCAACGGGAATAAGCGGTATAACATGAATGGATGGAGGTTATCTAATGTGAGCAACTGTATATAGTACAGTATTAGAAACAATGTCATTCTGTTCTGTCCTGTACTTCCTTCTGTTGTTAAAGTAAATGTTGAAATAACGTGTCAATAACTGGCTGCGGTGCTTAATCCCTCTTTAACGGGCTGCTCACATACAATATTTGTTTTTCATTCTTCATACCAAGACTGCATGAATATTAATAATTTCTCAAACTCTTCCTGACTGATGCAGTCAGTCATTTTTTGTCATCTGATTTGCAAGGAGAGCAAAAATGACATTTCCACTTATTTGGCGGTCTTCTGACCATATAAGGTCAGAGGAAAACAAACATAGAACAGACAGTCAGTACATCTTTTTGCGTGTACAGGTCACAGTAGTCATTGGATAGGAATGTGTGTTAAACATGTCACACTGCACAGGAAGTTCACCCCCCGGGAGTGAGATAAAACCGGTCATCAAGAGTGCTGCTGTTTGTTTGTTTGTTGCCTTTGTCTGCTGTTATCGGGCGCTGCTGATGTCTCTTTATTTAAAGCTCGGAAATATGTCGCTGTTTTCATAAGATGAGTAGACAGCTGGCCATTACATTAAACTGGAGACTATTCGCTGTGTTGGGAAATATTTGCAACATATCATTTTGTGATTTGTTGTACTTTTATTAGACCAGTCTACTCAGTGACATATCGTTTTGGTCATCTTCAACATTAATATAATTTTCAGTTTCCTGTTTATCAGTGTAGAGTTGCACTCAGAGAGCCAAACGTTCATACTCCAAGCACCCAGTGGTGCAAATATGTCTGTTCGTCTTCCTCTCTCTTGTCATCCCAGTCTGTGATGAATCGATCTGTCAGCTGCTTGATAGAAAACAATAGCAGGATATGGAACCTTAGAATCCTTCTTGGTTGTCATGAAATGGTACTTTACTGTGTTTAAAATGTTATTTACTGTATAATGTAAAAGTGTTTTGTTTTTTTTTAATTACTTTTAGTTAATGTTTTCATGTGTTAATGTTAACTGCATTGAAACATGAAATGTTTACACATGCGCTTGTTTTCATTCACAAATTTAACAAAAGTCAGTGGCTGTAACACATACAGTAGCCCTCCTCCTGCACGCTGAAACCACCGAAACTGTCTTCTTCAGTAAGCAACGGTGGTAGATTTCCATTACGTGCGTTTTTTGTTTTTCAATGGTTTGGTCAATCTTCTTCAGCTTTGAGACTGTGATATTTTGTCTTGTCTTCATCCTTGATGAGAGTAAGTCCACAACGCGTTAAATGGCTTACTGAATGATTGTAAGAGCACGTTTGATTCAATGTAAACAATGTCAGCGTTTGACCATGACCCGTTTTGCCATTTCTTTGTCTAATGTCATGAGGCTTAATTTTCTTAGTGGCATGTGAAACTTGTGAAGAAAAATGGATGTACAAAAAAAATCTCATTTAACAAACCCGGAAGTGATGCCGTGGTTTGGTTAGTAGGGAGAACACATACGAAAAGTAAAATGTGGGGACATTTAACTTGTATTTAACAGAGGGGGAAAAGGTGGTCTTGTGAAAAATGGTGTGACTGGTGTTCCTAATATAATGGCCTTGACAGCAAGGAATGCGTGCAAGGAATGAAAGTCGTGTGTGTGCGCGCGTGCTGCAGCTTTTCAATGTCAGACAAACATGCTCTGTCATACTGAAAAAGTCCATTAATTAGGCACGAAGAGTTCAAAGTGTGGGGAAAAAAAGTAGCAGCATATAGACCGGAAGTTACTGTACAGTAGTTTTGTGAGGTAACGTAATAATGGAAAACATTTACCGCTACCTTGGAGAGAAACTACGGTCTGCGGCTATATTGGTTTCACGTTGATCATAGGATATTGACCTCTCAAGCTACAGCGGCAGTTCACCTTTAACACACACAGACAAACATGCACACATACGCACACTTGACTTTCATTCCTTGCAAGCCTTTCTTGCCATCAAGGCCATTATATTAGGACTATCTCAGTGGCCTTGTGGTTACAGTGTCCACCCTGAGATAGGTTGTGAGATTAAACCCTGGCCAAGTCATACCAAAGACTACAAAAAATGGGACCTCCCTGCTTGGCACTCAGCATCAAGGGTTGGAATAGAGGGTTAAATCACCAAATGATTCGCGAGTGCGGCGCACGCTGCTGTTCACTGCTCCTTACTGCTCCCAAGGAGTGAACATGGGAATGGGTCAAATGCAGAGGACACATTTCACCACACCCAGTGTGTGTGTGTGAAAATTGTTGGAACTTTAACTTTAACTGTTCCCCAACTGCTCTGTCATGGTGTGGTGAGCGTGCATGTGAAGTGCCCTACTTGGTAGAGCCGACTTCTGCAGTATCTCCTTTTGAGCTGTGTCTTTGTCGGGCACACTCTCAGCAGCTTTTCCATATTTTCATGATTAAATGTCTGCCGTTTAGATCATTAAACATCCTTGCTGACAAAAAAGCTGCCTCAGTATTGTGCCGAGTCTGCTGACTAGCATTGCGACGCTGGAACTGCCGCAACAATTTGGCCACACAGTCAGTCAGTCATGATATTAATTACGTCTTTAATTCAATTGCTATCATCCGCTTCTTCTTCTTAGCACATGTCTTTCACACTCAATTTCTCTATTTCAAAACAAACATGTATTGACCTCTAGTTATAAGCTTTTGCTAGTGAGGAAGACTAGATGGCGGATCTTACAAGAACAATTCTGACTACTAATACACCCACTAGAAACAGGGATGATTGTAACTCAAATTTGTGCTCGCATCTTCAAGCACAAAGCCAAAAGTCAGCTTGTATCTTAAAATAGTACCACTCTACAGTAGAACAGTAATTTAGACATCTGAGTTCTGTTTACTGCTCAATTCTAGAATTGCCACAGATCACCTTATTTAGCAAACCCTTAATACAGTGAAATTGCGGTATTTTTCAATGATCTGACCCACTGTCCTAAAAATAAATCACATAACTGAGTAAATATGTTCCAGTCAACGTTGACAACCAGTTTCATTTCCATCAGCAACACACTCCGTAATAATCTCAACAATTTTGCATATTTTCGTCATAATGTAATTAGTCTGAAGCTGTTTACAAATAGCCATGTACTGTTACAGTACTTAGTTAGATGACTAATTTGGAACAATGTGGCTGTCAACTTCAACATCTCTTTCAACAAACACCTCAATAATTACACTTAGTTTTATTTTATTGGTTTCTTTGTTCCAGGTATTCAAAATGTTCTGAGCTTGTTTTGTGCGGTTCTGACGGAGCACAAGGTTTTGTTCCATTCCACCAGTTACCAGCGGCTAGGGGAAGCGAGTCGCGCCTTGGAAGCCCTCATGTTTCCCCTCAAATACAGGTGAGTGTTTTTCACAATCAGCACTACCTAATGGAAAATATATTGTACATGTTTTTACCATCTTGTTCATCAATGGCAATATATTTATTTTTCGGACAGATCTACAGTACTATGGGAATTGTAAAATAGGTATAGTTTGCTAGGTCCTGATCTACCACTTATTGTCTGTAGTATAACACAAATGGAAACAGCTTAAAAGTGTTGTCTCTACTTTTTAAAGCAGGAAATACCTACTTTTTGTGATCTGGTGCAATATTCAAATGCCATGTTTTGTTGTTTGTTGAATTGTATACATTAAAGTAGTGCTCAGTGGTTGGCTGATTGAATCATGTGCCTGTTTGCTCATATTATTTTATTAATGGGTAATGCTGATTTACAAATTTTTTAAAGGATGTTTTCATTACTCACTAGAAATATACAGTTACATGTTTTATTTTCTCAGCCATGGAAAATTTAATGACTAAGAAAGTGATTTTTTGCCAACCTGAAGCAATAAATGGGAAAAACACCTGTGTTGCAAACCCATGTGACATAACACCTGGTTATTAGCAAAATGTTTGTTGATATGAAAGTTTACACAATGGTGTTCGTCAGTTCCCACTAATTGATGATGATCCAGCAGTAACGGTAAAAAGGTTATTACAAAATATTTGGACACCTTGTGCTTCATGTAGTTTCTTATCATAGAATGAGTGTACTCCTTTTGACTTCTTGTAAAGGAGTTTTAAAAATAAACACATTTTTCTCAGTCATCTAGTTTTGTTTTATCTGCATTCTTGGTCCAGTTGGATGTATTACATGTATAATTGTTTGTTTTTTTTAGCTATCCCTACATCCCGATCCTGCCTTCACGCTTGCTGGAGGTGCTGAGCTCCCCCACCCCATTTATCATCGGAGTGCACTCCATGTTTCAAAGTGAAATCCAGGATCTGGTGGGTGCATATTTGAATCCCCCAACCTGTAAATTATTTTCAAGAGATGATGATAAACGATAATTTGGTTGGTCCACACATAATTTAATGGGCATTTTATGATTGATTTGGCTGCTTACTTAAAAGCCTCATCACAAATTCCTGTTTATCCGTGCAGTCATGCCTCCTGGCTGTAATAAAACCACCTGACATGTTAGCGTTTCATGTGTCACCAGTTGGATGTCATCATTGCGGATCTGGATGGAGGAACAATAAAAATCCCAGAGTGCATTCACTTGTCTCTCCTCCCTGAACCTCTGCTAAGCCAAACACAGGACGCCCTGTCACTGGTAAGTAAGCACGTGCTTGCTGACTACCTTCATGCATTTTTTTTTTATCCATAACCATAACATTCAGACCACAACAAAATATATAACTCAAGCCGTTTTGTAAAGTCAAACATAAATTTGACCATGAGTCCTTATTTTCACTTAGTTTTTTTCTCATAACGGTCTCAATTGTCCTAAATTCCTCTACTCAGAATGTTGTTAAATGTCTGCCACTGGCTGTAGTACAAGTAAACACACACCCTTAATAAACGATTACTGAAGCTTGGAATTCAAATTCAATGAACTCAAATACACTTCCTCTATTAGATTGTGCGGACACTGTCATCATCTGCACAGAATGCTCAGTTTTATTAGGTTATTTATTTATTTTTTAACACAAGAGTGTTCTTCTTGACCACAAAATAATAAACTCTTTCTAGGTTTTGCATCCTGATTTGGAGATTGCCGACAGTGCCTTCCCACCGCCTCGCACTGCACCCTCCAACCTGAAGTTGTTGGTAAGTCAGCATCGCTTATACATACACTTTACCCATAGCTTTACATCCTTATCTACCATAAGGAGGACAATATCCGTTTCAACTAGGGATGTAACGATTACCAGTAATAATGATAAATAGCGGTAAAACAAGCTTGGGTTAGTATTACGGTTTCAAATTTTCGTAAAATCCAGTGGCGGGCCGTGCGTTTCCCACCTAGGCCTTCAGTGATATAAGAGTTCAATGATTACCTCTTAAAATATCATCATTGATGTCACCACATGACCTTTGATGGAGAAATACTATACAGAAACACGGGTTATTTTCTGGCGCATTTAAAAATCAAAAAACCTGCATCAGCAATTAAAACATATCTTATGGGGTACTGTCAAAATTAAAATTGCAAAACAATAAAGAAATATAATATCTGAACTCGCATTTCATCGACAGCTGAGCTAGCTTCCGAGATGGTCTCATAAGATGTAGTTTCTCTTTTAAATATCCTTCTTGAAAATGGCCTTACAAATATACGTGTTGTCTTGTCTAATCATAAAAGATGCAGAACTGTCGTGTTGGCTCAGTTTTTAAAGTTTACTCCACAGGTGCTCATCCAAAACATCCCGGCCAGGCATGTCTACATTAAACCACCTAAACAGGGCTACGGCGCATGTTCTTTACTACTGTGGCATGCTGTTTAATGCAGTTATGTTACCTGGCTCATAACATCACTATATACTATATCTGCCTTAGGCCACCTTGAAGGCCTTACTGACAACAACGCGTGATCTAATTGACTATTGCAACTGTCTATCACTGTACGTCCCCGTTCGTTTCCCCGTTCGTTTACAGCGCACGGACACCCGCATTGCTGAATCTGAAGGCCTGTGGCAGATTTAGTACAGCATGGCAACATACGCTAGCTGAATTCTGATTGGATAAAAACTCTATAAACTATAAAACAACAGCGCTGGAAGCAGGGGCGGTTCTTGGCATGCTTTTATGAGGGGGCAGTCAGAAATGTGAAGGGGGCATCATGTGTACACATCATGCTCCAGCACTTTTTTTTCTGTGCTTACAGTAACGATGCTTTCTTCATTGAAATGGGTCTTTAGCTATGTGTCCAACCCCAACCTGGAGTAGTGGATTGCACGTTGTCAGGCCTCTACCTTCAGACCTGTCCAACTTGGGTATGCCACCTGAAAACTAAGCTCCTGCTGGTATAGCTCTTACGGTCACTGAGGCCCGCAAACCCCCTGACCACAATAAGGTGGCAATCCCTTGGGGGGAAACTGAAAAAGAAATGAATAAAATAAAATAAAACATCCTTCATCCAGATTTTATCAACCAACATAACATTTATCCTAACTGGATGGCCTAACTCTCAAAAAAAATTTGACCCAAAGTAGGACTTCACACTCTACAGTCGATATTTACAAAACTGAAAGGTAGTCTGATGAATAATGATAAAAAAGAATCTCAAACTAATTTATAAAACAGAACATGGGCACTCATCTGGGCACAAATTTCATTCACTCCAATGTATGTGTGTTGCCCACTTGCTTGTAAATTGATGAAAACGGCAGTGTTTTTGTTTTTAGGTGTCTTGGTCATATCAAATGAAACTTATAATTTGTTTATTGCAAAATGTAGATTGAAACATTAAAGGTTGACTATCGAGAATTACAAGAAAAACAACAGAAAAAGAATTCCAGACCGTTGCTAAGTATAACGGGCCGTTGCTAGGGACTCCGCTCTGAACAGAGGACAGCATAGGAAGACTGCTAAGCAGGATATATACCTTGTTTCATTTTTACCCTCATTAACAGCTTCATAAATGACTTGTAGCTTGTTACAGGGACAGTGGAGGCTCTCTGCCTTCCAAACCACTGCTGCTCAGAGCCTCCGCTGTCACTGCTCTCGTCAAGTTGTGAAAAAAAAATGAAAAAAAAAAAAAAAAAGGAACTCCGTAGCACCGAAAGTCCTTGACGATAAACGTATTTATGACAGATAAGACTACACAAATACACCCATCCTAACAAATATATGATAAATGTAGACAACTTTTCCTTTTCTTTTACTTTCATACTGCAACATTGATTGGATGTTTACTGAGGGCTGAGGGGTGTGTGCGGGTGTGTGTCTGCTGCGCAGCCTGTGGAATGGTAAATACACGCACAGCGGAGGGAGAGATGAGAGGGAAGCCGACACTACTATATCGTGCGTGTCCCTTTTTCGGCGGATTTTTCCGCTAGTGCAGATAATGTTGTCAACATGTACTGTAGTAATTTTGTCATCCATCCATCCATCCATCATCTTCCGCTTATCCGAGGTCGGGTCGCGGGGGCAGCAGCCTAAGCAGGGAAGCCCAGACTTCCCTATCTCCAGCCACTTCGTCTAGCTCTTCCCGGGGGATCCCGAGGCGTTCCCAGGCCAGCCGGGAGACATAGTCTTTCCAACGTGTCCTGGGTCTTCCCCGTGGCCTCCTACCAGCTGGACGTGCCCTAAACACATCCCTAGGGAGGCGTTCGGGTGGCATCCTGACCAGATGCCCGAACCACCTCATCTGGCTCCTCTCGATGTGGAGGAGCAGCGGCTTTACGTTGAGCTCCTCCCGGATGGCAGAGCTTCTCACCCTATCTCTAAGGGAGAGCCCCGCCACCCGGCGGAGGAAACTCATTTCGGCCGCTTGTACCCGTGATCTTATCCTTTCGGTCATGACCCAAAGCTCATGACCATAGGTGAGGATGGGAACGTAGATCGACCGGTAAATTGAGAGCTTTGCCTTCCGGCTCAGCTCCTTCTTCACCACAACGGATCGATACAACGTCCGCATTACTGAAGACGCCGCACCGATCCGCCTGTCGATCTCACGATCCACTCTTCCCCCACTCGTGAACAAGACTCCTAGGTACTTGAACTCCTCCACTTGGGGCAGGGTCTCCTCCCCAACCCGGAGATGGCACTCCACCCTTTTCCGGGCGAGAACCATGGACTCGGACTTGGAGGTGCTGATTCTCATTCCGGTCGCTTCACACTCGGCTGCGAACCGATCCAGTGAGAGCTGAAGATCCCGGCCAGATGAAGCCATCAGGACTACATCATCTGCAAAAAGCAGAGACCTAATCCCGTGGCCACCAAACCGGAACCCCTCAACGCCTTGACTGCGCCTAGAAATTCTGTCCATAAAAGTTATGAACAGAATCGGTGACAAAGGACAGCCTTGGCGGAGTCCAACCTTCACTGGAAACGTGTCCGACTTACTGCCAGCAATGCGGACCAAGCTCTGACACTGATCATACAGGGAGCGGACTGCCACAATAAGACATTCCGATACCCCATACTCTCTGAGCACTCCCCACAGGACTTCCCGAGGGACACGGTCGAATGCCTTCTCCAAGTCCACAAAGCACATGTAGACTGGTTGGGCAAACTCCCATGCACCCTCAAGAACCCTGGCGAGAGTATAGAGCTGGTCCACAGTTCCACGACCAGGACGAAAACCACACTGTTCCTCCTGAATCCGAGGTTCGACTATCCGGCGAAGCCTCCTCTCCAGTACACCTGAATAAACCTTACCGGGAAGGCTGAGGAGTGTGATTCCACGATAGTTGGAACACACCCTCCGGTCCCCCTTCTTAAAGAGAGGAACCACCACCCCGGTCTGCCAATCCAGAGGTACCGCCCCCGATGTCCACGTGATGCTGCAGAGTCTTGTCAACCAAGACAGCCCCACAGCATCCAGAGCCTTAAGGAACTCCGGGCGGATCTCATCCACCCCCGGGGCCTTGCCGCCGAGGAGCTTTTTAACTACCTCAGCGACCTCAGCCCCAGAAATAGGAGAGTCCACTACAGATTCCCCAGGCACCGCTTCCTCAAAGAAAGACGTGTTGGTGGGATTGAGGAGGTCTTCGAAGTATTCCCTCCACCGATCCACAACATCCGCAGTCGAAGTCAGCAGAACACCATCCGCACCATACACGGTGTTGATAGTGCACTGCTTCCCCTTCCTGAGGCGCCGTATGGTGGTCCAGAATCGCTTCGAAGCCGTCCGGAAGTCGTTTTCCATGGCTTCCCCGAACTCTTCCCATGTCCGAGTTTTTGCCTCCGCGACCGCTAAAGCTGCACACCGCTTGGCCCGTCGGTACCCGTCCACTGCCTCCGGAGTCCTATGAGCCAAAAGAACCCGATAGGACTCCTTCTTCAGCTTGACGGCATCCCTCACTGCTGGTGTCCACCAACGGGTTCTGGGATTACCGCCACGACAGGCACCAACAACCTTGCGGCCACAGCTCCAATCAGCCGCCTCGACAATAGAGGTTCGGAACATGGTCCACTCGGACTCAATGTCCCGCACCTCCCTCGTGACATGTTCAAAGTTCTCCCGGAGGTGTGAATTGAAACTCTCTCTGACAGGAGACTCTGCCAGACGTTCCCAGCAGACCCTCACAATGCGCTTGGGCCTGCCAGGTCTGTCCGGCATCCTCCCCCACCATCGCAGCCAACTCACCACCAGGTGGTGATCGGTAGAAAGCTCCGCCCCTCTCTTCACCCGAGTGTCCAAAACATGAGGCCGCAAATCCGATGACACAACTACAAAGTCGATCATGGAACTGCGGCCTAGGGTGTCCTGGTGCCAAGTGCACATATGGACACCCTTATGTTTGAACATGGTGTTTGTTATCGACAAACTGTGACGAGCACAAAAGTCCAATAACAAAACACCACTCGGGTTTAGATCCGGGCGACCATTCTTCCCAATCACGCCTCTCCAGGTTTCACTGTCGTTGCCAACATGAGCGTTGAAGTCTCCCAGTAGGACAAGGGAATCACCCGGAGGAGCACTTTCCAGTACTCCCTCGAGTGTACCCAAAAAGGGTGGGTATTCTGAACTGCTGTTTGGTGCGTAAGCACAAACAACAGTCAGGACCCGTCCCCCCACCCGAAGGCGAAGGGAAGCTACCCTCTCGTCCACTGGGTTGAACTCAAACGTACAGGCTTTGAGCCGGGGGGCAACCAGAATTGCCACCCCAGCCCGTCGCCTCTCACTGCCGGCAACGCCAGAGTGGAAGAGGGTCCAGTCCCTCTCGAGAGAACTGGTTCCAGAGCCCTTGCTGTGCGTCGAGGTGAGTCCGACTATATCCAGCCGGAACTTCTCTACCTCGCGCACTAGCTCAGGCTCCTTCCCCCCCAGTGAGGTGACGTTCCACGTCCCAAGAGCTAGCTTCTGTAGCCGAGGATCGGACCGCCAAGTGCCCTGCCTTCGGCTGCCGCCCAGCTCACAATGCACCCGACCTCTATGGCCCCTCCTATGAGTGGTGAGCCCATTGGAGGGATGACCCACGTTGCCTCTTCGGGCTGTGCCCGGCCGGGCCCCATGGGAACAGGCCCGACCACCAGGCGCTCGCCATCGTGCCCCAACTCCGGGCCTGGCTCCAGAGCGGGGCCCCGGTGACCCACGTCCGGGCAAGGGAAATCTGGGTTCATTTCGTTGTAATTCCATAGAATTTTGTCAGTTTATTAAAATTTGCATTCTCAAATTTTGATTTGAGGGGGCAAGACATTTATTTAAGGGGGCTCTGCCCCCTCTCGCCCCTGCGTAGAGCCGGCCATGGCTGGAAGGAGCATCATATGATATGAAGAGAATATGAAAAAGGGAAAGTAAATAATTACTTTTATCTTTAATAATGATTATGATTTCTGGCTATGTTAGGCCAGCAGAGAAGTCCTTTCTGGTCCTGACGGCGCACCACTAGTAAAATATTGATTCATAATCACACTTTGATAAACTCACACACTGGCGATACTGCTCATTTTATTGAGAAACAAGCTAGTGCCAGCTAGCTTTAATGCTACCATTTAAGCCTATGCCAGGGCCATTTAACTAGGCTGACCATATTCTGAAATCACACAAAGAGGACACTTATATGCGTGCCAAGGCCGGGACTAGGTGAAAATTTGCCAATGATACTTGAACTTGCTTTATAAATAATATATTTCTGAGCCAATTATTTTCGGCTTCTGTAAAAAAAATAATGCAGAGTCAACATTTAAAACAAAAAAAGGACCTTTCCCGGCAAAACTCGAACCAACACTTCCTGTCAATAGCGTCACTTCCCTATCTTCCCCGGAAGTCCCGCCCCCCTGCCAAAGCCATTGGCTAACACCCCGTAGCCAGCCGGCACAATATTTACAGCTAGAATTCACCAACTCGAGTAATATATATACGGTAGCTTAATCCTGGACGTACATTGAAAATACACGCAACCCTTATTCAAAATGCCGGACAATTGAGGAATTTAAAAAAAAAAAACGCCCGGACACCCCCGCAAAAGAGGACATGTCCGAGGAAAAGAGGACGCATGGTCAGCCTACATTTAACTGGTGGCCCAGGAATGTCAGCTATCAATCAATCAAAGTTTATTTATATAGCCCTTAGTCAAAAGTGTCTCAAAGGGCTGCACAACCCACGACATCCTCGGCTCAAAACCCACATTAGGGCAAGAAAAAACTCAACCCAATGGAAACAACGAGAAACTTTGGAGGGGACTGCAGATGTGGGGAACCCCGGGTGACCGGTGCAATGGATGTCGGGTGGATCTAGTTAATATAGTGAGAGTCCAGTCCATAGTGGGGCCAGCACAGGATCATCTTGAATGGAGACAAGTCAGCAGCGCAGACATCCCCAACTGATGCACTGAGGAGTGGTCCACCCCGGGTCCGACTTTGAACAGCTAGCGCTACATCTGTGGTCACCTGATAATTTAGCTAGACTGTTTGGTATTTTATATGTAAGTATTAAAACCTTAAAGTCGCATCTTAAGTGCACAGGAAGCCAGTGCAGGTCAGCCAGTATATGATCAAACTTTCTTGTTCTTGTCAAAAGTCTAGCAGACGCATTTTGTATCAACTGTAAAATTATAATGCTAGAAATAGGGAGGCCCGAAAATAATATATTACAGTAATCGAGTCGAGACGTAACCAAGGCATGAATAATAATCTCAGCGTCAGTGGTGGACAAAATGGAACACATTTTTGCGATACTACAGAGATGAAAGAAGGCTGTTTTAGTAACACACTTGAAGTGTGACTCAAATGAGAGAATTGGGTTGAAGATAATGCTCAGTTTCTTTACCGAGTCGCTTTGTGTAATTGTTTGGTTGTCAAATGTTAAGGTGGTATTGTTAAATAGGTGCCGGTGTCTAGCAAGACCGATAGTATTCATTGCTTTGAGTTGCAAAAAGTTAGTGAACATCCATTGTTTAATTTCATTTAGACACGCCTCCAGGTGACTACAATTTGGTGTGTTGGTCAGCTTTAGGGGCATTTAGAGTTGGGTGTCATCAGCATAACAGTGAAAGCTAACACAGTATGTGCGTATGATGTCACCTACCGGTAGCATGTAGATTCTGAAGAGTGCAGGGCCAAGAACCGAACCCTGTGAAACGCCGCACGTTACCTCAACATAATCCGAGGTCACATTGTTATGGGAAACGCACTGCATCCTGTCAGTAAGAAAGGAGTTAAACCAAGAAAAGGATAAGTCCGACATACCAATACGTGTTTTGATACGTTCTAATAAAATATTATGATCGACGGTATCGAAAGCAACGCTAAGATCAAGTAGCAGCAACATGGATGCGAATCTGCATCCATAGTTAGCAATAGATTATTAGTCATTTTTGCAAGGGTTGTCTCCGTAGAGTGATTTGCCCTGGAACCGGACAAACGGTTCACAGAGATTGTTAGACACTAAGTGTTTATTTAGCTGCTGTGCAACAATTTTTTTTAAGGATTTTAGAGATAAAGAGAAGGTGGGACACTTGCCGGTAGTTTACCATAAGGTCAGGATCGAGGTTAGGTCTTTTGAGCAAAGGATGAATAACCGCTTTTTTGAATGCTACGGTAACAGTGCCAGAGGAAAGTGATACGTTTATAATATTTAGAACTAGGGCTGGGCGATATGGCGTTTTTTTAATATCTCAACATTTTTAGGCCATATCGCGATACACAATATATATCTCGATATTTTGCCTTAGCCTTGAATTAACACTTGATACATATAATCATAGCAGTATGATGATTCTATGTGTCTACATTAAAATGTTCTTCTTTATACTGCATTAATATATGCTAATTTTAAACTTTCATGCAGAGAGGGAAATCACAACTAAGTCAATTGACCAAAACTGTATTTTATTAAACAGTTATTAAGCAGTGGCACAAACATTCATGTCATTTCAAAACAGAAATTGCAAGATTGTCAGAGACATTTTAAAACAAGCTATTTGTGCACTTTTGTACATAGTGACATATCAAAACAACACTAAATTAAACTGCGCTTTTTGCACAGAACGCCACTACAATAGTTAAAAACAAATAGTATATGTCCTACGGTGTTGATGTGTAAATTGTTGCTTCAGCATTTTTGGGTCTGGCACCGAACGGAGATGTTGACATGCAGTTTGAAGCACTCTTCATTCTCTAGTGGTTGACTTTTCAAATGATGCTACAAATTTGCAGTGCTGCTACTTTTGGTAACAACGCTTCTGCCGTATAAATAATCCAACATCTTCCCGCTTGAAGCCAAACCACCGCCAGACAATGAACCCCGTGCTGTTTTTCTTGGGAATTAATTCTTCCTCCATTTGTTACCAGATTCGCACCTTCTCTCTATCGTTTTACCACTTGCAACACACCGTTAGCAACACAGCTAATGTTACCCATGCCACTACCTCTCTGCTCGGGGAGGGCGTGTGACGTTGCACGCGTGACGTATGTAAGAAGGTGCGCTTGTTTTAGGTTTCTTTGTGAAGGAGAGACAAAAAAGAGGAAAGAACGCATGCAGTTTAATGCCAGCAGCTAAAAGCAAATGCGTGAGAACGTATCCTCGAATATCACGATATAATCAATTTCTATTTCGCAGAGAGACAACCCCGGAATATATCGAGTATATTGATATATCGCCCAGCCCTATTTAGAACTGATGATTCTAATATTACCAACAGGTCCTTACAAAGTTTCCCAGAAATCGGTCAAGTAAACATGTTAAAGTCCTTAAAGTTAAAGTCCCAATGATTGTCACACACATACTAGATGTGGAGAAATTATTCTCTGCATTTGACCCATCACCCTTGATCACCCCCTGGGAGGTAAGGGGAGCAGTGGGCAGCAGCGGTCCCTCTAATGTCATTTCATCAAAAAGAGACAGACTATTTTGGAGGGCAATATTCGTCGTACATACATTCGTATCTGAGTTAATGGAATCCAGTTGAACCTGAGACCCATTGTCTTTAATTTCCTTTCTAATGAGTTCATTATTCTTAATTAAACTGCCGAGTAGGTGGAGCTACTGGTAGGAATCCCTTGTTGGGTTAGCAATGCTACTGTACTGAACAAATATTTAGGAATGTTTTTATTGAGGCAAATGAGATTGGAGTAGTAATTAGCTTTAGCTAAGGTAAGCATGCGTTTTATAAGTTATTAAACTATCTCTCCATGCTTGATGGAAAATCTCAAGTTTAGTCGCACACCATTTGCGTTCCAGCTTTCTACATGATAGTTAAAGAGCTCTATTTTCTTCTGTAAACCAAGGGGTAGGCCTTTTAGGGGCCTTTTTTAGCTTTAGCGGTGCTATACTATCAACGCGCTGGGCATCGTTGAAGTTATTAGTTAGGTTACCGATAGAGCCCACAAAAAGCTTGCAAGAGGCAAACCTCTTACCAGCAGATTTTTAAATATACTAGCGCACTGTGCTATGAAGGATCTTTGACGAGCTTTTTGGCAGTTGGCCCTTAAAAATAGCTGAGTGTTCTTGTTGTAAATATTTTTTTCCCAAATTAGGAATGCCTAAAAAAATAAATAAACAAAAATCACATGTCAACATGTCAGGTGCGCTGTGAGCTGGGCGGCAGCCGAAGGCAGGGCACTTGCCGGTCCGATCCTCTTGGGATGTGGAATGTCACCTCGCTGGGGGGAAAAAAAACCTGAGCTTGTTCGCGAGGTGGAGAAGTTCCGGCTGAATATAGTCGGAATCACTTCGAGGAACAGCAAGGGCTCTGTAACCAGTTCTCTCGAGAGGGGCTTGACTTTCTTCCACACTGGGGTTGCACGCAGTGAGAGGCGACGGGCTAGGGTAGCAATCCTTGTTGCCCACCGGCTCGAAGCCTGCACGTTGGAGTTCAACCCAGCGGACAAGAGGGTGGCTTCCCTTAGTCTTCGGGTGCGGGCAGGGTCCTGACTGTTGTTTTTGTTAACGCACCCAACAGCAGTTCAGAGTACCCACCCATTTTGGATACACTTGAAGGAGCACTTTCTCCCCCGGGTGAGTCCTTTGTACTACTGGGGGACTTCAACTCTCATGTTGGCAACGACAGTGAAACCTAGAGAGGCGTGATTGAGAAGAATGGCCGCCCGGATCTGAGCCAGAGTGGTGTTTTGTTATTGGACTTTTGTGCTCGTCACAGATTGTCCATAACAAACACCATGTTCAAACATAAGGGTGTCCATATGTGCACTTGGCACCAGGTCACCCTAGGCCTCAGTTCCATGATCGACTTTGTAGTTGTGTCATCGGAATTGCGGTCTCATGTTTTGGACACTCGGGTGAAGAGAGGGGCAGAGCTTTTTCCCAATCACCACCTGGTGGTGAGTTGGCTGCAATGGTGGTGGAGGATGCCGGACAAACCTGGCAGGCCCAAACGCAGTGTGAGGGTCTGCTGGGAACGTCTAGCAGAGTCTCCTGTCAGAGAGAGTTTCAATACCCACCTCCAGAAGAACTTTGAACATGTCACGAGGGAAGTGCTGGACATTGCGTCTGAGTGGACCATGTTCTGCACCTCTATTGTTGAGGTGGCTGACTGGAGCTGTGGCCACAAGGTAGTTTGTGCCTGTCGTGGCGGTAATCCTAGAACTCGTTGGTGGACACCGGCAGTGAGGGATGCCGTCAAGGTGAAGAAAGAGTCCTATCGAGTTCGTTTGGCTCATAGGACTCCGGGGGAAGCGGACAGTTTCTGACAGGCCAAGCGGTGTTCGGTTTCAGCTGTCGCAGAGGCAAAAACTCGGCCATGGGAGGAATTCGGAGAAGCCATGGAAAACGACTTCCGGGTGGCTTCGAAGTGATTCTGGACCACTATCTGCCGCCTCAGGAAGGGGAAACAGTGCACTGTCAACACCGTGTATGGTGAGGATGTTCTGCTGACCTCGACTGCGGATGTTGTGGATCGGTGGAGGGAATATTTCGAAGACCTCTTCAATCCCACCAACACGTCTTCCTATGAGGAAGCAGTACCTGGGGAATTTGTGGTGGGCTCTCCTATTTCTGGGGCTGTGGTTGCTGAGGTAGTAAATAAGCTCCTCGGTGGCAAGGCCCCAGGGGTGGATGAGATCCGCTCGGAGTTCCTTAAGGCTCTGGATGCTGTGGGGCTGTCATGGTTGACAAGACTCTACAGCATCGCGTGGACATCGGGGGCAGTACCTCTGAATTGGCAGACCGGGGTGCTGGTTCCTCTCTTTAAGAAGGGGAACCAGAGGGTGTATTCCAACTATCGTGGCATCACACTCCCCAGCCTTCCCGGTAAGGTCTATTCAGGTGTACTGGAGAGGAGGCTATATAGTCGAACCTCGGATTCAGGAGGAACAGTGTTGTTTTCGTCCTGTTCGTGGAACTGTGGACCAGCTCTATACTCTCGGCAGGGTCCTTGAGGGTGCATGGGAGTTTGCCCAACCAATCTACATGTGCTTTGTGGACTTGGAAAAAGGCATTCAACCGTGTCCCTCGGGAAGTCCTGTGGGGAGTGCTCAGAGAGTATGGAGTATCTTACCGTCTGATTGTGGCGGTCCGCTCCCTGTACGATCATTGCCGGAAGTAAGTCGGACACATTTCCAATGAGGGTTTGACTTGCCCTTTGTCACCGATTCTGTTCATAACTTTTATGGACAGAATTTCTAGGCGCAGTCAAGGCGTTGATGGGATCTGGTTTGGTGGCTGCAGGATTAGGTCTCTGCTTTTTGCAGATGATGTGGTCATGATGGCTTTATCTGGCCAAGATCTTCAGCTCTCACTGGATTGGTTCGCAGCCGAGTGTGAAGCAACTGGGTTGAGAATCAGCACCTCCAAGTCCGAGTCCATGATTCTCGCCCGGAAAAGGGTGGAGTGCCATCTCCGGGTTGGGGAGGAGACCCTGCCCCAAGTGGAGGAGTTCAAGTAGCTCGATGTCTTGTTCATGTGTGAGGGAAGAGTGGATCGTGAGATCAACAGGCGGATCGGCGCGGCGTCTTCAGTAATGCGGACGCTGTATAGAACCGTTGTGGTGAAGAAGGAGTTACACCGGAAGGCAAAGCTCTCAATTAATCGGTCGATCCACGTTCCCATCCTCACCTATGGTCATGAACTTTGGGTTTTGACCGAAAGGAGAAGATCACGGGTACAAGCGTCCGAAATGAATTTCCTTCACCGGGTGGTGGGGCTCTCCCTTAAAGATAGGGTGAGAAGTTTTGTCATCCCGTAGGAGCTTAAAGTAAAGCCGCTGCTCCTCCGCATCAAGAGGAGCCAGATGAGGTAGTTCGGGCATCTGGTAAGGATGCCACCAGAATGCCTTCTTAGGGAGGTGTGTAGGGCACGTCCGACCGGACGGAGGCCACGTGGAAGACCCAGGACACGTTGGGAAGACTATGTCTCCTGGCTGGCCTGAGAACGCCCTGGGATCTCCCGGGAAGAGCTGGACGAAATGGCTGGGGATAGGAAAGTCTGGGCTTCCCTACTTAGGCTGCTTCCTACGCGACCGACCTCGGATAAGCGGAAGAAGATGGATGGATGGCACATGTCAACTACAGAGGATGTTGATTTTCAGGAATGTAAAAAAAAAAATAATACTGAAGGGACAAGTCCGGCACCCTTAAATTACCGGAAATGTGGCCCATAGAACAATTTAAATGAATGGCCGTTGCTTATGGTGATAACAGTAAAGGGGCTGTGACCTCACATAAACCGGACGTGCAGCAAGAAACACTATGAAACAGAGTCTTCAAAAATGTATCACAATGTCAGTCTGTTTAATGAACGTTATTGTGTATTTAAAGAGACTTACATTTTTTTTTTAAAACTGTGGCGGGATTATACAAGAGATTCACTTAAAAAAAAAAGGCTGATCACATATTCAGGTCGAATAGCTCACACTGGAAGAGTTGTTCTCTACGAGTCAGTTAAAACAAACAAATAATAAAAGTAAAATATATTTTGTTCGTTAGCAAAATTTTACACTTGAATATCACAGCCAAAAGCAATAAAATAGGTTATGTTAAGGAGGATGTAGCGGGCCCTCCAAAGTCAAAATAATAAATCAAATGGCTAAATAGATTATGGACAAACAAAGTTACACTTCAATATTGAACATGTAGGCAGAGGTACAGTTGCACACTACTTAACTGACAATCGATTTAAGACATTTTTAAACAAAAGTGCAGAGTAACAGTTTAAAAATTACAGTATAAACATATTAACAGATCATATGCTGAAAAATTTAACTCTGGCAGATTCGGTGCATGACAAATGTCTGTCAAACGTTTGCAGTATTTTTGGAAAAGCTAGCTTTTCAACAGTAATAAATAGCAGCATGTGTTAACAATATAGTGATTTAAACCACACTTTCTGTGAGCACACACCTTTTTGTGCTGTCTTGTTTGCACTGAATGTGTTCACCAAACACCTCTGAGTATAGACTATAGGATGTAGGGCTGGACAATTGATCAAGTTTAAACAAAATAAAATGATTAATGGGACACAAAAAGTGATAATGTACTTAAAGAACTTATTTATACATCTACAAAAAAATTATGCTTTGACCTAAAATTTAAGTCAAAATTGTCCAAAGATGTATTGCACCAATAAATGTAAAGATTTTTGCATTTATTTTACAAACATTTTATTACATTTTATTTTTCACAAAAACATACACTCCATAGTGGTAAAATAGGCGTAAAAGGTAAATTGATTGATAACAAAACAGAAAAGAACGATTTTTGTTTTTTTATATTTCTATATAGATGTATTGGCTTTGCTATTATTATTACTTTACTCGTTGTGGTTTATTTAAAACTTTTTTCAAATGAATAAATAATAATGTAATTAATCGTGACTACACTATCAAATCAAATAATCGTAAATATAATTTTTGCCATAATTGTCCAGCCCTAACAGGGTGGTTGTGTATCAAGTGGGTGTGCAGGTTTGTCATATTCCAGCACATTCAGCAAACGTTCTCCTCATTGTTGATAGGGTCATCTTGTTGCAAAAGTTTAAACTGAAATATTCCCACACTGGTGCGGTGGATTTTGGTTTTGTGATCATTTTGTCTATGTCTACTACCATAAGTGTTTGTCACGGGCTAATTTGTTGCACTTTGTGATGCTGGCAGGCCAGTGGACACAACGAGTCAAAGACACTTAATGTAGGAGAAGAGGATTCACCCCCTTATTTTCATTTCACAATCGCGCGCAGCTGCTGAAACCGATGAAAAGCGTAAATGCTCTTGAAGCCTGTACACATGCATGAAGTTGGCAATTATACACACTGGAAAATGTATTGACCTAATTTTAATTAATAATTTGGTTAATTGACTTACGAAATATTGGCCTGGGCCAAAGGCATAAGCTTATGCTCCTGTGTTTCCTCCTTTGTGTTTTTGATGTTGGCACTCTTCGTTGATTTGTTGGGTTTGTTCTTATCTCTGGCCTTGCTTCCTTCTTTTTTATTATATTGAACAAAGACAGCCCAGTCTACCATATTACATTTCTTTGTGTTTTAAACATACTGGGCCGATAAAGCTGATTATGATTCCGAAAGTGGGTTTGGTCTCGGCTTTCCTGGACGCTGAGCTTGCGCATGATAATTGGATGAACCGAGTTGATATGAAGAAAATTTCAATCCTGGAAGTAATGTTTTCTTTGTAAAATCTAGCATTGTTATATCTTTTATCTGTTCTTGGAAACTGTACTTGTGTTCAGAGAGTATCTAGAAATTATCATCCCCTACTTAAAAGACCAGGAGCCGCCACTGGACTGCACAGGAGATAAAAGCGCAAAAAATTTAATTTCACATGTACACACTATTATTCACAGTATTTACTCAATACATTGTTGATGCATCTTTGGCAGCAATTACAGCCCTAAGTATTTTTTAATACGATGCCGCAAGCTTGACACACCTATCTTTGGACAGTTTCGCCCCTTTGCACACCTCTCCAGCTTCATAGAGTGGATGGGAAGTGTTGGTTTTCATCCAGGAAGTCTCTGTAAATTGCCACATTCATATTTCCCTCTGTCTTGACTAGTCTCCCAGTTCCTGTCACTGAAAAACATCCCCACAGCATGATGCTTCCACCACCATGCTTCAATGAGGGATGGTATTGGCCTGATGATGAACGGTGCTTGGTTTCCTCCAAAAATGATCCCTGGCATTAACGCCATGGAGTTCAATCTGTGCCTCATCGGACAAGAGAATTTTCTTTCTCATAGACTGAAATTATTTTAGATGTATTTTGGCAAACTTTTTACTAAGAAATGGCTTCCGTCTGGCCTCTATGCATACAGGCGTGATTGGTGGATTTCTGCAGAGATGGTTGTCCTTTTGGAATGTTCTCTTGTTTCATCGTATTCAAAAAGGCTGTAATTTCTGCCAGTGGTGCATCAACAAAGTATTGAGCAAAGACTGTGAATACTTACAGTATGTACATCTGTGGAATTTATTCCATTTTGGAATAAGGCTGTAACATAACAAACTGTAGAAAACGTGACGCGCTGTGAATACTTCCCGGATGCACTGTATAGTTTTTTTTTTACTTCAAAAGCTTTCAAAGTTAAAGGTTTAAATATAATGAGTATAGTACTTTTTGAGGACATTCAACAATACAATGATATAATATTAATAATAACAATGGTAAATTTGGTCACAATACCATGATATAAATGTTCATATTGTTACATCCCTACTTCAAACAATTTGCCATTCATCCTGAAAAGGATTGAATAAGCTATTCAACATCAATTGAATATATCATGTATTATTTATCTTAGGACAACCCAGATGATTAATTAAGTTATCACCTGCTGTCGCGGAATAGCTTTTTAATGAGGTGTGCATGTGTGTGTGTACGTGTGTGTCAGGACAAGGAAGTGAGGGCTGTCCTGCTCAGGCTGTTTGCACAACTGTTCCAGGGCTACAGGTCATGCCTGCAGCTCATTCGCATCCATTCCGAACCTGTTATACACTTTCACAAGGTAAGATAACAAGTCTAAATTATGTATTTAAGTTTTCTAAAACATAGTTGGCGACCACTTGATTAAACATTTTTTGTAAGCAAATGCTTCTCGGAAAGAACGCTGGTCCTGTA
The DNA here is from genome assembly GCF_033978795.1 of Nerophis ophidion. Taxonomy (NCBI): domain Eukaryota; kingdom Metazoa; phylum Chordata; class Actinopteri; order Syngnathiformes; family Syngnathidae; genus Nerophis; species Nerophis ophidion. Next base: position 37,199,065 of record NC_084612.1, read on the forward strand.
ATCTCCCTGGAATGTTGAGACAAGACGTGAGATGGAATTACATGTAAACAGATAAACCTTTGAGAGTGTTAGCGTGTGTCCCTCAGATTTGACCGTTTCATTGTTATTTTTTTGCAAGTCTCCGAGACGGCAGGGCCTCTAAACTTGGACATAATGTGCCATATGAGATGTATTACATCTTAGATGTTTTTGATAGGTATTTTGTTTGTTCAATCTGTAGATGTGTCCATGGTAACCCCCGAGAACATCATCCTCAAAGTACCCCACATGGATTGTATTATAAACATGCTGAGTTTATTTGGCTGGAATTGCAAAGTGGGGAAGGCCTGCGTAAACCCACAGAATAATGATGCCTCAATTGAATGTATTTTCAGGGAAGAATTATCTATATTATGAAAAATAGTATACTTAATTTAATAACTGCAGCGCTGTCTTGAAATATAATCAAATAATATTTGCACACAATTTTACAGTATATCAATGTGAGCAGTTTAACATTGTTTGTATGTGCATCATTGTAACTCTTCTAATTCTGCATTATCCAGACAGCCTTTCTAGGCCAGCGAGGCCTCATTGAGAATGATTTTCTCACCAAGGTCTTGGATGGGATGGCTTTTGCTGGCTTTGTCTCAGAGCGTGGTCCGCCTTACAGAGCTTCCGATCTCTTTGATGAGGTACGATGGCGTGAAAACCAGTCAACTATCAACAATTACCAATGAATATTCATTATCCTGTTTTTTCTCTATTTTTGAAGCTGGTGGCCTTAGACATTGAGCATTTTCGACAAGAACAGCTCAACCCTGCAAAGCTGCAGAAGCGAATTCGGGAACTCTCAGAACAGCTACACAGAAATGTAAGGCATCCTTGAGTTAATATGATGAACCGTTTTACCTGTTAACCAATATTTGTATTTACTCATCCTGCCATTCTGTAAATACAGTGCTTGGGGCAGCTGTAAAATAATTCATAATCATTGTTATTAACAAAGAGAGTTCCAAATGTACCTGAAAATAATGTTTTTGTTTATCACTCTTATCAAGATTCAAACTGACTGAGCGAAATGTTGCACGATCAAGCACTTTTAAAAAGGAAATAAATATCTGACTTTTGATACGCTTGTCTTGTTAGAATAAAGGCAGATTATTGGTCCAACCTACAAACCCCGTTTCCGTATGAGTTGGGAAATTGTGTCAGATGTAAATATAAACGGAATACAATGGTTTACAAATCCTTTTCCACCCATATTCAATTGAATGCACTACAAAGACAATATATTTGATGTTCAAACTCATAAACTTTATTTTTTTTTTTGTAAATAATAATTAACTTAGAATTTCATGGCTGCAACACGTGCAAAAGTAATTGGGAAAGGGAATGTTCACCACTGTGTTACATCACCTTTTCTTTTAACAACACTCAATTAACGTTTGGGAACTGAGGAAACTAATTGTTGAACCTTTGAAAGTGGAATTCTTTCCCATTCTTGTTTTATGTAGAGCTTCAGTCGTTCAACAGTCCGGGGTTTCCGCTGTCGTATTTTACGCTTCATAATGCGCCACACATTTTCGATGGGAGACAGGTCTGGTCTGCAGGCGGGCCAGGAAAGTACCCGCACTCTTTTACGACGAAACCACGCTGTTGTAACACATGGCTTGGCATTGTCTTGCCGTAATAAGCAGGGGCGTTCATGATAACGTTGCTTGGATGACAACATATGTTTCTGCAAAACCTGTATGGACCATTCAGCATTAATGGTGCCTTCACAAATGTGTAAGTTATCCATGCCTTGGGCACTAATGCTGACTTTTGAACTTCGCGCCTATAACAATCCGGATGGTTATTTTCCTCTTTGTTCAGGAGGACACCACGTCCACAGTTTCCAAATATAATTTGAAATGTGGACTCCTCAGACCACAGAACACATTTCCACTTTGCATCAGTCCATATTAGATGAGCTTGGGGCCAGCGAAGCCAGCGGCGTTCCCTGGTGTTGTTGATAAATGGGTTTTGCTTTGCATAGCAGAGTTTTAACTTGCACTTACAGATGTAGAAACCACCTGTAGTTACTGACAGTGGTTTTCTGAAGTGTTCCTAAGCCCATGTGGTGATATCCTTTACACACTATCTGTTTTTGATGCAGTACCGCCTGAAGGATTAATGGTCCGTAATATCATCGCTTACGTGCAGTGACTTCTCCAGATTCTCTGAACCTTTTGATGATTTTACGGAGCGTAGATGGTAAAATCCCTAAATTCCTTGCAATAGCTTGTTGAGAAATGTTGTTCTAAAACTGTTCGACAATTTGCTTACAAATTGGTGAGCCTCGCCCTATCCTTGTTTGTGAATTACTTAGCATTTCATGGAAGCTGCTTTTATACCCAATAATGGCACCCACTTGTTCCCAATTAGCCTGCACACCTGTGGGATGTTCCAAATAAGTGTTTGATGAGCATTCCTCAACTTTATCAGTATTTATTGCCACCTTTCCCAACTTTTTTGTCACGTGTTGCTGGCATCAAATTCTAAAGTTAATGATTATTTGCAAAAAAAAAAAAAATGTTTATCAGTTGAAACATCAAATACGTTGTCTTTGTAGCATATTCAACTGAATATGGGTTGAAAAGGATTTGCAAATCATTGTATTCCGTTTATATTTACATCTAACACAATTTCCCAACTCATATGAAAACGAGGTTTGTAATACATTGTCTTTTTGTGTGTGTTTTGTAGGAGAACCCGAACCCCCACATGGCATTTCAGAAAGTGCCTAGACCATCGGAGGGATCGCACTTGCGCGTGCACCAGGTACCCTTCCCTGTGTTATATGATGACAAAGTGGAGAAGATGCTGCAGGAAGGTGTGGCTAAACACATCATCCATCCATCCATAAGAACTGAGAAGAAATGTGTTGTACCTGCAGGTCCCCCTGTCGGTATGGCTACCTTCTGACATTCATGATATTAAAACAGACTCCAAATTCCGATTTCCAAGTGCGTTTAAAAATGCCACTTACCTAATCATGTCTGTTTTTCAGTGTCCATTATGGGAAAGACTGGCTCTGTGTTTAACAGCGCTCGCAGGCTTGAGGTCGTCAAAAACTGCATTTCCTTCATCTTTGAAAACAAGACCCTGGAGACAGAAAAGGTGATGTCCAGTGCCATGTGTACATAATTCAAATAGCTAGAAACTTTATTTATCACCCTAACATCTCTTAGATGAAAGTTTGTATGTTGTTTGTTTGAACAGCAGGTTATTTCACTCTAAGGTAAATTAGTTGTGTGTTGCCAGTAGTGTTGCTCCTAGTGACTTTTTTAATAGTCAACTAGTCATCGATAATCTTATTGATTAGTCTACCAATCCGATTGTTAAGCAGAAACCTATTATTGGCTCTATTATGCCATCTGCATTGATTCTGCTTTGTTTTTATTCTCATGATTGGGGCGGTGCAGCTCGGTTGGTTGAGCGGCCGTGGCAGCACCTCGAGGGTTCCAGGTTCGATAGTCACCACCATTGTGTCCTTGAGCAAGACAATTGACCCACCTGCTCCCAGTGGTTTATATCTAGCTTAAAATATGAAATTGGGTTTCACTATGTAAATTGCTTTGAGTGCCTAAAAAAAGTGCTGTATATATACCGGTAGTTATAATACACTTCACAAGATATTTTAAGGCATGTGCTAACGAACAAAGATGACAAATTGTTTCAGGAATATTCATTTATACGGTTACTGTGCGGCTCATTAGTCTGTTTGAAAAATCTAAATAACTATTAAACTTCTGTTTACTCAAAGGCCCAGTGCTGACAGAAAAACAAAGAATAGTAAAAATAACAATATAAACAAACACCAAAGCTATCTAACTTCCTAAAAAAGAAACAAGACTTTTTTGATGTGTTTAAAAGGCAACACACAGGTATATTATTAATTATTGATTAACTCCTGGCATTTTTAGCAATCTAATAGACTGATTTTTTTCTGATAATTTTAGCCATCCAACAGATTTTATATTTATTATTTTATGATATCGGCACCAGGGTGCCTAATGTTCGTGTATGCGCGCTGCGTGCGCGCGGATGATGTTCGTTTTTGTGACCGTCTTCTTTGGACTCCAAATTGATGCTGCTTCACAAGTTACTGACAAAATTAAGTATTTGATATACAAACCCCGTTTCCATATGAGTTGGGAGATTGTGTTGGATGTAAATATAAACGGAATACACTGATTTGCAAATCATTTTCAACCCATATTCAATTGAATTCACTACAAAGACAAGAGATTTGATGTTCAAACTCCTAAACTTTGTTTTTTTTTTGCAAATAATTAACTTGGAATTTCATGGCTGCAACACGTGCCAAAGTAGTTGGGAAAGGGCATGTTCACCACTGTGTTACATCACCTTTTCTTTTAACAACACTCAAGAAACGTTTGGGAACTGAGGAAACTAATTGTTGAAGCTTTAAAAGTGGACTTCTTTCCCATTCTTGTTTTATGTAGAGCTTTAGTCGTTCAACAGTCTGGGGTCTCCGCTGTCGTATTTTACGCTTCATAATGCGCCACACATTTTCGATGGGAGACAAGTCTGGGCTGCAGGCGGGCCAAAAAAGTACCCGCACTCTTTTTTTACGAAGCCACGCTGTTGTCACACGTGCTGAATGTAGCTTGGCATTGTCTTGCTGAAATAAGCAGGGGCGTCCATGAAAAAGACGGCGCTTAGATGGCAGCATATGTTGTTCCAAAACCTGTATGTACCTTTCAGCATTACCATCACAGATGCTGGCTTTTGAACTTTGCGTCGATAACAGTCTGGATGATTCGCTTTCCCTCTGGTCCGGATGACACGATATCGAATATTTTCAAAATCAATTTGAAATATGGACCCCTCAGACCACAGAACACTTTTCCACTTTGCATCAGTCCATCTTAGATGACGTCGAGCCCAGAGAAGCCGGCGGCGTTTCTGGATGTTGTTAATAAATGGCTTTCGCTTTGCGTAGCAGAGCTTTAACTTGCACTTACAGATGTAGCGACGAACTGTATTTAGTAATAGTGGTTTTCTGAAGTGTTCCTGAGCCATGTGGTGATATCCTTTAGAGATGGATGTCGGTTTTTGATACAGTGCCGTCTGAGGGATCGAAGGTCACAGTCATTCAATGTTGTTTTTCCGGCCATGCCGCTTATGTGGAGTGATTTCTCCAGATTCTCTAAACTTCTTGATGATATTATGGACCGTAGATGTTGAAATCCCTAGATTTCTTGCAAATGCACTTTAAAAAACGTTGTTCTTTAACTGTTTGACTATTTGCTCAAGCAGTTGTGGACAAAGGGGTGTACCTCGCCCCATCCTTTCTTGTGAAAGACTGAGCATTTTTTGGTAAGCTTTTTTTATACCCAGTCATGGCACCCAGCTGTTCCCAATTAGCCTGCACTCCTGTTGGATGTTCCAAATAAGTGTTTGATGAGCATTCCTCAACTTAATCAGTTTTTATTGCCACCTTTCCCAACTTTTTTGTCACGTGTTGCTGGCATCGAATTCTAAAGTTAATGATTATTTGCAAAAAAATAAAATATTTATCAGTTTGAACATCAAATATGTTGTCTTTGTAGCATTTTCAACGGAATATGGGTTGAAAAGGATTTACAAATCATTGTATTCCGTTTATATTTACATCTAACACAATTTCCCAACTCATATGCAAACGGGGTTTGTAGACCAAAAAATGTATATAGACAAAGTTTAGCTGGTTTAATTTGGCTAAATCTATTTCCACACAACTTTGCATTCTTAGATGTCTATTTTTTATCTGTTTTAAATGCTCCCGTATCACAGCTGTACTGCCATAAAATGCTCCACTTTGCAAAGTGAGGAAGGTAGTCATGTGTTTTAGAATTAGGGTGAAATGTTCTCACAATTTACATGTTTTCACCGGCACTGTAGCTGCGAGTGGCCGTGCTGACTTGCTTCCGTCCGGAAAAACAAAACTGATGACGTTACCGACTATTGTTGACAAATTAATTTGTCCGCGACCAATACTATTGTCTATATTTGTTGACAAATTGTGAGTTTCCACCTTTAAGTGTTACTCTTTCACACATAAATTATAGAAAATTGGTGTGCCAGAGATGTAATTGATTTACTTGTCTTTTGAACAAAACCCAGTGAAGCTGGATGGTGTGTGTTTTTGTGTGTTCACATAGCAGTAAGAGATAACAAAATGTGTCTGGTTATTTGATAAATGCTGTTTATTGTCAGTTACCTTTAACACAACACGGCGGTAGAATTAGCTTTTATTTCGCTTCTCATACTACTTCCAAGTCAACTTTGACCCCAAAAACTCTGTCTATATTTCCATTTATCCATCCATCCATCCATCTTCTTCCACTTATCCGAAGTCGGGTCGCCGGGGCAGCAGCCTAAGCAGAGAAGCCCAGACTTTCCTCTCCCCAGCTACTTCTTCCAGCTGTTCCCGAGGGATTCTGAGGTATTCCCAGGCAAGTTGGGAGACATAGTCTTTCCTACGTGTCCTAAGTCTTCCCCGTGGCCTCCTACCGGACGTGACCCAAATACCTCGCCAGGGAGACGTTCAGGGGCATTTTAACCAGATGCCCAAACTACTTCATCTGGCTCTTCTCGATGTTGAGGAGCAGTGGCTTTGCTCTGAGCTCCTATTGAATTACAGAGCCTCTCATCCTATCTGTAAAGGAGAGCCCCGCCACCAGACAGAGGAAACTCCTTTTGACCGCTTGTACCAACGATCTTGTCCTTTTGGTCATAACTCAAAAGCTCATGACCCTGGTGAGGATAGTAACGTAGATTGACTGGTAAATTGAGAGCTTTGCCTTCCAGCTCAGCTACTTTTTCACCAAGACAGATCTCACGATCCACTCTTCCCAACTCATGAAATTATGAGTTGGGAAATGGACTCCTCCACTTGGGGCAGGATCTTGTCCACAACCTGCAGATGGCACTCCACCCTTTTCCGGGGAAGAGAGAACCATGGACTCAGACTTTTCATCCCAATTGCTTCCCACTACTGGCCAGACGAAGCCAGCAGTACCACATCATCCGCAAAAAGAAGATACAAACTAGATCCCCTAAATGCCTTGAGTGCGCCTAGAAATTCTGTCCATAAATTTTCTAAACAGAATCTGTGACAAAGGGGAGCCCTGGCGCAGTCCGACCCTCATTGGAAAATGGGTCCGACTTACTGCAGAGAGACCTGACACCGATCATACGAGTATGTCTTTTGCGCTTTTTAGGGAGGTTTTTTTTATGCTTTTTTTTTTAGTGTGTTGTCCATCAGCAAGCCGCACTCATCCCCACGATTGTGCTAACAGTAGCTCTGGCATTAGCCAGGGCCCAGACGAAGCAAAAACCATTCAGCTCTTGGATGTATCTTGTCATCAAACGAAGGCCTTCATCGCACACTTCCATCTCTTTTCCGGTTGTGCATCATCTTGGCTGACTATCATCCATCCCTATTGGTGGCAAGTATCCTGGCTAATGTTAGTATTAGTTATCACTGGCAGCTTGTGCACAGGCATGTTCTACAGCGTCACCACACTGAAAAAGATCCACACGGACACTTTGACCTTCCTTGTCAGCCCAGTTACATCTCCTGGGGTCAGGTCATCCGAGCACAGATATAAGCTAGCAAACGGCAAAATCTCAAGTGGATCACAGTGTCCTCTTGCCTATGAACAAACAGGACTCTACAAATCATATCCTCTTTGAACGATTGAAATGTACTGTCTTTGTCCAATAAATCTGGATTTATTCACAAACACATTAAGGACAAGGGGCTGGGCATTTTCTGCCTCACAGAGACGTGGTAGCAGCCGTAAGTTTCTTCAGCCCTAAATAAGGCTTGCCCCCTGTGTATAACTATCTGAGTAAGTAAGTAAGTAAATTATTTTTATAAAGCCCTTTTCACAGATAAAATCACAAAGCACTGTACAAAACATAGGTGAAGTAAAACAATTCAATTAAACAACAGGGGCAACATCATAAAAAGTGGATTAAAAATCATAGTTAAAAGGTGCATTAACTAAAAGCTTTAATAAAAAGAGAAGTTTTCAAATGTTTCTTAAAAGTTTCAACACAGCCAAGATCACGGAGGGACGGGTGCAAATTGTTCCAGAGTCTGGGAGCTATAGCCTGGAATGCCAGGTCTCCACGGGTTTTTTAAAACAAGTTTTTGGGATCTTTAGAAGACCCTGGCCTGAAGACCGGAGGCTACGCCCTGAGGAGTAGGGGCCTAGCAAATCAGTGATGTACTGAGGGGCCCCACCATGTAACGCACAGAATGTCAGGACTAAAATCCTCAACTCAATGCGGAATTTAACTGGAAGCCATTGAAGACTGGATAAAACTGGGGTGATATGTGCTGTTCTGGGTGCACCGGTCAAAAATCTGGCAGCTGCATTTGTACAGTCTGAAGTCTATTTAGCGTTGACTTGTTGAAGAGAGTGAAAAGAGAATTGCAATAGTCAGTGCGAGACGAAATGAACGCATGAATGATCATATCAAGATCCACTTTTGAAAACAAATTTCTCACTTTAGAAATATTTCTGAGATGATTTAAAACAGTTTTTGGTCAGCTGACGACAGTGACCCTCCATAGACATTTACTGATCAAACCAACTGGTCGTGGTGGTGGCCTCGCCGTTTTATCCCACAGTGACATTTAATTGAAACCCCTGTCAGCCACAGATTTCTGTTCCTTTGAAAATCTGATACTCAAATGCAAACACCCTCTTAATGTAACAATAGCTTTTATTTACCATTCTCCAAAACCCCAACCAACATGTATTACAGATATACACAATTTCCTAATTTTACTCTGTTCATCCTACATTAACATATCGGTTATTGGTGATCTTAATATTCACTTGGACTGTCTGTCCAATCCACCTGCCACGTAGTTTAAATAAGTACTGGACTGTCTTAACCTCCCCTAGCATGTCAATGTCTACACCCACAATAAAAAGGCCATACCCTGGATCTAGTAATCGCGACTCCCTCACTGTCACTGAGCTCCATGCATATGACACTGGTGTGTCTGACCTGACAATGAAGCAGTTAACATTAAGCTCCTCTTACTATCGCTCTACATAAAACCAAAACATACAATAATCTTAAGGAACCTAAATAACATTGATTCCCACTCTTTCGGTCATAACCTCCAGCTTCTTTTCCTACCTACTTCCTCCTCATTCTTGTACCTCATGGATTTTTACAATCACAGTCTGTCCTCTATCCTGGACTTTAATACACCATTGATGAAAAAACAAAGTCTCATTTTTACCGGTCAGCCCAAAGGTACACAAAAGAGCTAAGGCAAATGAAAAGGTCAGGCCGTGTCCTGGTGCGAGCCAGCGTAAAATCTGGCCTGACGGTGCATAAGTCGGCCCACCGAGAACATCAAATATCTTACATTAAAGCCCTTTCCATGTCCAGGACAGAACATTATTCCACAATCATCAACAATAACCCAGGTAATTCCAAGCAATTCTTCTCAACAGTTAGTCACATTCTCACACCACAAATCACCCCATACCACACTCATGGAGACAGTAACTACAACAAATTCCTTGAATGTTTTACCTTCAAAGTTAACAATATCCACTCATTTTTCATACAAACACATAGTCCCATTCGACATTCCAGCAACTTCCAGCGCACGGCATTTCTCACATTTCATCCCTACAACGCAGCAGGAGGTCGAGAAGATCATCCGCAGATCCAAACCATTGACATGCTCCCTTGATCTTCTCCTTTTCTCTGCTCAAAACACACACCCTTTGCATTACCCCTCTCATAACAAAAATCAATAATCTTTCTCACCAAACAGCCAACATTTATTCCTCTCTCAAAACAGCTTTGATAAAACCTCTATTCAAAAAAACAACCTTACACCTAATGTCTCTGTCAAATTACAGACCCATTTCAAATATCCCATTAATTTCCAAAATACTAATAAAAATTGTTTTTATACAGCTTCACAACAATCTCAAATCAAGTGACCTCTATGAAAAATTCCAATCCGGTTTCAGCCCCTCCCACAGCGCAGAATCATCTCATCAGAGTCACCAATCATCTCTCATCAAAGTCACCAGTGATCTGCTGATGGGACATTCCTCTTCATTCTTCTCGACCTATCTACTGCATTGGACACTCTTGACCACAACATCCTTCTCCACTTCTGCTCTTAACTAGTTTCGCTCCCATTTCACTGAAAGGAACCTGGGGGATGCTAAAACTCGTCCCCACATTGTCACCTACGGGGTCCCCAAGGGCAACGGGCTCAGTCCAACCCTCTTCACCATCAACATGCGTCTCATCGGGTGTGTCGTCAACAAACATGGGATTATTTTCCACTGCTATATTGAAGACACACAGCTCTACCTTAAAGTCTCATCCTCTGTTTCTCCCACTGCCACTGTTGCTCATCTAAGCTCCTGCCTGGAGGAAGTAAACACATGCATGAGTCAAAACTTCCTGCAGCTGAATGGCTCAAAAACAGGCGCCATTCAAACCGGTACTGGTCAACAACTCCATTCTTCCAACATAACTTCAGTTTCAATTTTTGATTGCAACTTTCCCTTCTCTCCCTCCGTTACCAATCCCATCGAGATTACTGGCAGTAGCCTCTAAAAACCACAATATGCTAATTATATGTTAATTATATTATAATTGTGTATGTATATATATATATATATATATATGTATGTACAGTGGGGCAAAAAAGTATTTAGTCAGCCACCGATTGTGCAAGTTCTCCCACTTAAAATCATGACAGAGGTCTGTAATTTTCATCATAGGTACACTTCAACTGTGAAAGACAGAATGTGAAAAAAAAATCCAGGAATTCACATTGTTGGAATTTTAAAGAATTTATTTGTAAATTATGGTGGAAAATAAGTATTTGGCCAACCATTCAAAGCTCTCACTGATGGAAGGAGGTTTTGGCTCAAAATCTCACGATACATGGCCCCATTCATTCTTTCCTTAACACGGATCAATCGTCATGTCCCCTTAGCAGAAAAACAGCCCCAAAGCATGATGTTTCCACCCCCATGCTTCACAGTAGGTATGGTGTTCTTGGGATGCAACTCAGTATTCTTCTTCCTCCAAACACGACGAGTTGAGTTTATACCAAAATGGATACATGGATGATACAGCAGAGGATTGGGAGAATGTCATGTGGTCAGTCAAACCAAAATAGAACTTTTTGGTATAAACTCAACTGCAATTGCAAGAAATTTAGAGAGTTCAACATCTACGATCCATAATATCATCAAAAGGTCCAGAGAATCTGGAGAAATCACTCCACCTAAGTGCCATGGCCGGAAACCAACATTGAATGATCGTGACCTTGGATCCCTCAGACGGCACTGTATCAAAAAACGATATCAATCTGTAAAGGATATCACCACGTCGCTCAGGAACATTTCAGAAAACCACTGTCACTAAATACTGTTCGTTGCTACATCTGTAAGTGCAAGTTTAAGCTCTACTATGCAAAGCGAAAACCATTGATCAACAACATCCAGAAACGCCGCCGGCTTCTCTGGGCCCGAGATCATCTAGAATGGACTGATGCAAAGTGGAAAAGTGTTCTTTGGTCTGACGAGTCCACATTTCAAATTGTTTTTGGAAATATTTGACATCCTGTCATCCGGACCAAAGGGGAACCATCCAGACTGTTATAGACGCAAAGTTCAAAAGCCAGCATCTGTGATGGTATGGGGGTGCATTAGTGCTTAAGGCATGGGCAATTTACACATCTGTGAAGGCACCATTAATGCTGAAAGGTATATACAGGTTTTGGAAAAACATATGCTGCCATCTAAGCGCCGTCTTTTTCTTGGACGCCCCTGCTTATTTCAGCAAGACAATGCCGAGCTCCATTCAGCACGTGTTACAACAGCGTGGCTTCGTAAAAAAAGAGTGCGGGTACTTTTTTGGCCCGCCGGCAGTCCAGACCTGTCTCCCATCGAAGATGTGTGGCGCATTATGAAGCGTAAAATACGACAGCGGAGACCCCAAACTGTTGAACGACTGAAGCTCTACATCAGGGGTCTCAATCTCAATTTACCTCGGGGATCACTGGGTGAGGCTGGGCCTCAAGAAAATATATCTTAAAAAGTCTAACATGCACTTTTTAATGAATTAACCTTCTATGAATGGCTTTCCCGCCCTAGCAACATACTTGCCAATCCTCGCGATTTTTCCAGGAGACTCCTGAATTTCTGTGCACCTCTCGACAATCTATCGGTGCAACCATTCTCCCATATTTGTCCCAATTTTAACCCGGCCGACATTCTTAAGGGCTGCCGTGACTGCACTGCCTTTAACGTCCTTTACAACAATGGTTCTCAATCTTTTTTCAGTACCCCCTGTGAATATTTTTTTAATTCAAGTACCCCCTAATCGGAGCAAAGCATTTTGGTTGGAAAAAAAGAGATAAAAAAGTAAAATACAGTTTCTGATTAATAAATCCGTTTCTGATTTATTAAATTGTATAACAGTGCAAAATATTGCTCATTTGTAGTGGTCTTTCTTGAACTATTTGGAAAAAAAGATATAAAAATAACTAAAAAACTTGTTGTAAAATAAACAAGTGATTCAATTATAAATAAAGATTTCTACGCATGGAAATAATCATCAACTTAAAGTGCCCTCTTATGGGATTGTAATAGAGATCCATCTGGATTCATGAACTTAAAGGCCTACTGAAATGAGATTTTCTTACTTAAACAGGTATAGTAGGTCCATTCTATGTGTCATACTTGATCATTTCGCGATATTGCCATATTTTTGCTGAACGGATTTAGTAGAGAACATCGACGATAAAGTTCGCAACTTTTGGTCGCTAATAAAAAAGCCTTGCCTTTACCGGAAGTAGCAGATGATGTGCGCGTGACGTCACGGGTTGTAGGGCTCCTCACATCCTCACATTGTTTACAATCATAGCCTCAGGCAGCAAGAGCGATTTGGACCAAGAAAGCGACAATTTCCCCATTTATTTGAGCGAGGATGAAAGATTTGTGGATAAGGAAAGTTAGAGTGAAGCACAAAAAAGAAAAAGCGATGGCTCCGGGCGGCAGCAGTGTGAGCGTTTCAGATGTAATTAGACACATTTACTAGGATAATTCTGGAAGATCCCTTATCTGCTTATTGTTTTAATAGTGTTTTAGTGAGGTTGTAAAGTCATACCTCAAAGTTGGATGGCTGCGGTGAACGCCGGTGTCTTTGATGGAAGCCATGGAGGAGCCAAGCTCACAGCTGCCTTTTTTGACAGCTGTTGCAGGAGGAGGTCGCATATTCCACTCATGTCTCCGGTAAGACCGGACTTAATATCACAATTTTCCCATCCAAAAACATGCTGGTTGACATAGAAAAAACATGTTTGCTTGACCGCTCTGTGTTAAAGCTTCACAACAAACCAAGAAACACCGGCTGTGTCTCGGTGCTAAAGACAGCTGCAATCCACCGCTTTCCACCAACAGCATTCTTATTTATAGTCTCCATTATTAATTGAACAAATTGCAAAAGATTCAGCAACAAAGATGTCCAAATTATTGTGTCATTTATGCGATGAAAAGAGACGACTTTTAGCCTTAAGTGATGCTGGGCTAATAAGTCCCCTCCAACCAATAACGTCACAAGCACGCGTCATCATACGCGTCATCATTACGCGACGTTTTCAAAAAGAAACTCCGTGGGAAATTTAAAATTGTAATTTAGTAAACTAAACCGGCCGTATTGGCATGTGTTGCAATGTTAAGATTTCATCATTGATATGTAAAGTATCAGACTAGTAGTGGGTTTTAGTAGGCCTTTAATTCGAAACATTTCTTCACAAAAAAATAAATCTTTAACATCAATATTCATGGAACATGTCCACAAAAAGTCTAGCTGTCAACACTGAATGTTAGATTGTTGTATTATTTTTCCATAATTTATGAACTTAATATTCATACTTCATTGAAGTATTATTCAATAAACATATGTGTAAAGGATTTATGAATTGCTGCTGTTTTTTAGAACGTTTTTGATGAATCTCACTTGTCCCTTGGCATACCTTCAAGTACCTCCAGGGGTCCGCGCATTCCCAAAAGACGACCACTGCTCCACTACATGTCATCACGCACGCTTTTATATCACACAACCAATGTGCCGGCTCTGTAACGTTTTGTGTGAGACTTGTACAGAATAACGTCAGTGGCTGCAAGACGTACTTGTTCAACAGCCATACACGACACACTAAGGGTGGCCGTGAAAAAAACTTTAAACACTGTTACAAATATGCGCTACACTGAACCCACACCAAACAAGAATGACAAACCCTTTTTGGGAGAATTTCCGCACCCTAACACAACTCAAACACAAAAGAACAAATACCCAGAACACCTTGCAGGGCTACAATATACAACACCTCAACCGACGCAAGTAGGGAGGGTGGGTGTGTGGGGGGTTGGTGGTAGCGGTGGTATGTATATTGTAGCCCGGAAGAGTTAGGTCTGCATCGGATTCTGGATAATTGTTCTGGTGTGTTTATGTTGTGTTAGGATGCAGATGTTCTCCCGAAATGTGTTTGTCATTCTTGTTTGGTGTGGGTTCACGGTCTGGCACATATTTGTAATAGTGTTAAAAGTTTTTTTACGGCCACCCTTAGTGTGACCTGTGTGGCTATTGTTCAAATACATCTTGCAATAACACACGTGCGTCTCACATGGCCTGATGCAAGATACAACTGGGCTTGCACGTTGTCAATTCAGGATGTTAGGGGCGCTAAAACCTGAATATTATTGATCTGGTAAAAATTGTACAGGGGCTTCGAGAGAATTGGTGCCCTGAAATTCATCAGTCCCTCAGGAAAATTGGGGACGTTGGCAAGTATATCGCTGTATTAAACTCGCGGGCCGCAGCAACATTAAATTGTCATATCAAAGCGCGGGCCGCTTAATAACGTCTCGTGGGCCGCAATTGGCCCGCGGGCCGCATGTTTGGGGCCCCATGCTCTACATAAAACAAGAATGGGAAAGAAGTCCACTTTCAAAGCTTCAACAATTAGTTTCCTCAGTTCCCAAACGTTTATTGAGTGTTGTTAAAAGAAAAGGTGATGTAACACAGTGGTGAACATGCCCTTTTCCAACTACTTTGATACGTGTTGCAGCCATGAAATTCTAAGTTAATTACTGTTTGCAAAAAAAAAAGAAGTTTGAGTTTGAACATCAAATATCTTGTCTTTGTAGTGCATGCAATTGAATATGGGTTAAAAAGGATTTGCAAATCATTGTATTTTGTTTATATTTACATCTAACACAATTTCCCAACTCATATAGAAACGTTTTACATATATATATATATATATATATATGTCTTGATTGCTTCACGGTGGCAGAGGGGTTAGTGCGTCTGCCTCACAATACGAAGGTCCTGCAGTCCTGGTTTCAAATCCAGGCTCGGGATCTTTCTGTGTGGAGTTTGCATGTTCTCCCCGTGAATGCGTGGGTTCCCTCCGGGTACTCCGGCTTCCTCCCACTTCCAAAGACATGCACCTGGGGATAGGTTGATTGGCAACACGAAATTGGCCCTAGTGTGTGAATGTGAGTGTGAATGTTGTCTGTCTATCTGTGTTGGCCCTGTGATGAGGTGGCGACTTGTCCAGGGTGTACCCCGCCTTCCGCCCGATTGTAGCTGAGATAGGCGCCAGCGCCCCCCGCGACCCCAAAAGGGAATAAGCGGTAGAAAATGGATGGATGGATGGATGTCTTGATTGGCTTATCCAGAGAATAGTGCTCGATACCGTGGTAGAGCGCAATATGTAGGTGTGGGAAAAATCACAAGACTACTTCATCTCTACAGAAGTGTTTCATGAGGGGTTCCCTCAATCATCAGGAGATTTTTACTTCTGTAGAGATGACGTAGTCTTGTGATTTTTCCCACACCTACATATATATATATATATATATATATATATATATATATATACACGTGTATATATATAATATATATATATATGTGTGTATACCTATATACCTATATATATGTGTATATATATATATATAAAAATATATGTAAATATGTGTGTATATATATATATATACATGTGTATATATACATATGTATATGTATATATTTATGTGTGTGTGTTTGCGTATATATATATATATATATATATATATATATATATATACATACATACATACATACATATATGTGTGTGTGTATATATATATGTATACGTTGAAGATTTCTGTTACTGATTGGGATTTTTTTTTTAAATTACAGATAAAAATCTTTTCACATTTTGTAATTAATTTCTAATAAAATGTTTATATTTCAGACTCTTCCTGCTGCATTGCGTGCCCTCAAAAGCAAAGCAGCTCGTCAGTGTCTGACTGATGAGCTGAGTCGTCATGTTCAGCAAAATCGGGCCATACTGGACCACCAACAATTTGACTACATCATTCGGATGATGAATTGTGCCCTCCAGGTAATTCACAGAATCAGAAAACAATGAAAAAATGTTTGTCACAACCTGAACTAATACCTGTTCGTCCATTTCGGTTTAGCTCAGTTGGTAGAGTGGCCGTGCCAGCAACTTGAGGGTTGCAGGTTCGATTCCCGCTTCCGCCATCCTAGTCACTGCCGTTGTGTCCTTGGGCAAGACACTTTACCCACCTGCTCCCAGTGCCACCCACACTGGTTTGAATGTAACTTAGATATTGGGTTTCACTATGTAAAGCGCTTTGAGTCACTAGAGAAAAAGCGCTATATAAATATCATTCACTTCACTTCACATTCCTAATCACTTTGTGATCGTGAGTATGTACTGTAGATTCTTAATATTTTTTACTTAAGCAGATAGAAAATCAAATTCCTAGGAATTTTTGAGATAATTTTTACTTTCTGCGAGCATCTAATATACCAGATCTGTTAATGTAAAACACAATTGTTAAATCATTATAAAAAATAACTTTCTGCGTGACAGACAACTGAATGATTATCAACTTTTTGTTCTATGTTTCTTTGACTGGAAGAAACCTACAACTACCCCAGATTTATTTCCAACTTTTTATGTAAAACACATCTGGGGTAAAAAATAATCCCACTTTTCCGGTTGCAAATCTCTTCATGAATGAAAAACAAAACAGAAAAATACTAACAATACCCCTATTTTTTAGAGAAGCACAATTGTACATCAGATATACTGGCCAGAGTTGCCCTTCATCCTTGTTTTCTTTTTACTTCTCATTTGGTCTGTTTATAACATTTTGTGAGAGTGAGACTGTAATGCTGCTCATTGTTTATCAGACAGTTTGTTAGTCACCTCCTGGTGTCCTCATTCTTGAAATACTTGCTAAAATTTGTAATCCATGTGCTGCTTCGAAAGAGTCAGTGAAGCTTCACTCGCCCAGAGCAGCCAAGACTTTATTGCTAATATTAAATTTTTATTGCCTACAATTGGCCCTTTCTTTAAGTTTTAATTTCTGTAAGATGTCCCCTGTAATGCAGCTTTCATGAATTGCCTTTGAATTTCAGTCATTTTAAATACAAAGCCATTTAATCCAAACAGATGTTCAGGGCATGAGCACAATGTCATTTCATGGGTCAATTCATAATTTATTAAAGAATAGCTTGAAAGTAAAGCCAGTCACAAAAAACTGCTAGTACAATGAAACAAATTATGATCTGCGATTTCTCACTGGCTAACTCGATTTGCTTTACTTTCTATTTATTTTTGTTCACTTTTTAGTTTTACCGACCAACATTCTCTCTGACTTGCTACCTAATCATGGTAGAGGAGTTTGCTTGTTTCAATTACCTAGGCGCTCCCCTGATATGGTCTTCCAAGACAAACAAGTCCTTGGTGAGGGACCACACAAAGAGCAGCTTGAAGACCTCAATAAAAAATGATTAACAAGGACTCAGATTTCCCTCGCATGGACACGGGTCACCGGGGACGCCTCTGGAGCCAGGCTCGGAGGTGGGGCTCGATGGCGAGCAGCTAGTGGTCGGGCTTGTCCTCATGGGGCCCGGCCGGAAGTAGCCCAAAGAGGCAATGTGGGTCCCCTCTCCAATAGACTTACCACTCATAGGAGGGGGCATAGAAGTTGGGTGCAATATGAACTTGGCGGCAGTCGAAGGCAGGGCTCTTGCCGGTCTAATCCTTGGCTACAGAAGCTCGCCCTCGATGACGGGGGAGGAGCCTAAGCAGTTGCGCAAATTAGAGAAGTTCCGGCTGAATTTAGTAGGACTCACACAGCAAGGGCTCTTGAATCAGTCCTCTCGAGAGAGGCTGGACCCTCCTTCACTCTGGCGTTGCAAGTAATGAGAGACGACCGGGTGGTATGGTAATTCTTAATGCCCCCCTGGCTCAGAGCCTGTACGTTGGAGTTTCACCCAGTAGATGAGAGGATAGCTTCCCTCCGCCTTCGGGTGGGGAGACGGGTCCTGACTGTTGTTCGTGCTTAAGTACCTAAAGGCAGCTCACAGTACCCGTTCCTTTTGAATTTTTTCGTGGGAGTACTAGAGAATGCTCCCCAGATGATTCCCTTGTTCTGCTTGATAACTTCAACGTTCACATTGGCAATGACAATGAAACCTGGAGAGGGAGATTGGGAGGAACAACCGCCTGGATCTGAACCCAAGTGGTGCTTGTTTTTGGACTTTTGTGCTCATCTCAGATTATCCTTAATGAACATCATGTTACAACATAAGGGTGTCCATAAATATGGACCCCTGAGGCAACGGACAGTACAGACACACGGCTTTTGCAGTCGCAGAGGCAAAAACTCAGACACGAGAGAAGTTCAGGGAAGCCATGGATAATGATTTTTAAACGGCTTTGAAGCATTTCTGCACCACCGTCCGCCGCATCAGGAGGGGGAAGCAATACACTGTCTACACTGTGTATGGTGTGGACGGTGTGCTGCTGACCTTGACTCAGGATGCTGTGGCTCGGTAGAGGTAATACTTAAAATACTTTAAAGCCTTCCTTTGAGGAACCAGTGCCTGGGAAATCTGTGGTGGGCTCTCCTATTTCTGGGGCTGAGGTTGCCATGGTAATTAAAAAGTTCCTCGTTAGCAGGGCTCCGGGGGTGGATGAGATCCACCGAGAGTTCCTTAAGGCTCTGGTCGTGGAACTGTGGAACAGGTCATTGCTCTCAACAGGATCTTTGAGGGTGCATGGGAGTTTGCCCAACCAGTCTACATGTGCTTTGTGGACTTGGAGAAGGCATTAGACCGTGTCCCTCGGAAAAGTCCTGTGAACAGTGCTCAGAGAGTATGGGGTATCAAACTGTCTGATTGTGGTCTTCTCCCTATATGATCGGTGTCAGAGCTCGGTCCGCATTGCTGGCATTAGGTCGGACCCATTTCCAGTGAGGGTTGGACTCCGCCAGTGCTGCTCTTCGTCACCAATTCTGTTCATAACTTTTATGGACCGAATTTGTAGACTCATCCAGGGCGTTGAAGGGATCCGGTTTGGTGACTCTGATTGCGTCTCTGCTTTTTGCGGATGCCCTCATCTGGCCATCGTCATCTTCAGGTCTCACTGGACCGGTTCCCAACCGAGTGTGAAGCAACTGAGATGAAAGTCGGCATCTCAAAGTCTGAGTCCATAGTTCTCCCCCAAAAACAGTTGGCATACCCTCCCCAAGTTGGTGGGGGAGATCTTTTCCCAAATGGAAGAGTTCAAATACCTTGCTGTCTTGTTAACCAGAAAGGGAACAGTGGATGGTAAGATCAAGAGGCAGATCAGTGTGGTGTCTGCAGTGATGCAGAACCTGTATCGATCTGTTGTGGTGAAGAAGGAGCGGAGCCACAAGGCAATGCTTTCAATTTACCGGTCAATGTACGATCCCATCCTAACTTCTGGTCATGAACTTTGGGTTATGACCGAAAGAACAAGATCAGGGTACAAGCGGCTGAAATTAGTTTTCTCCCATCTCCGGGACTCTCCCTTAGAGATATCAGCGCTCGAATTTTACTGCGGCAGCCACGGCAAGTGTCGCGACCGCCCTCATCATTTGCCGTAATGCCCAAAATATTTACCAACATTTGCGTCAAGAACATGCCGTAACCGCCCTTGACTTTTTACTCGTTAATGGACGAGGGATGTAACAGTATAACAATAATTTGCGATAATTCCTGACAGTTAGTAATACCTTTCAAATAACATTAAAATTGGCTAAATAGTATTGTCATCATATCGAATTGATGGCAGGCTGTGAAGATTATTTATTCGACGTGAGAGGTGTCACGCCGGGGTTATTTGTTGGCCAAACTGTTGTACTGAAACACTAGGGAGGCGTTGGAGAACAACAACGCTTGTTTATTAGACTTCATCTTCATTAGCCAAACTGCTTTGTGTTATATTTTGGTATCAAAAAGTAAACACCAGTTTTTTTTAACATTAATTGTAGTTTTTCCATGTCATAAAGGTGTTACTTCAAAAAAAAATGTGACACATAATTTTGTTAATGTTTTATTGTATGTAGTTAATTCCTATGACATATTTATGCTCAAACTCTTAATGGATCTGTCCCGATATAGCATCTACATGTACATATAAATGTACATAACTTAGAAAAAAAATAAAGGCTCTCTTTATCAAAATGTAAACATAAACATAAAATCATTATCCACCCATCCATCCATTTTTTACAGCTTGCATTGTAATGACAAAAAGCTGACAAGTTGATGTTATTAAAGAATAAAAAAAAAATAATATTGATCCATAAATATATGGATAACTTTTATATATACGGGAAGTCTTTTTATTATACATTACAAATAACATGAGGGTATTATGGTCACAGCTCAACATTGCTTTACCTAACAATCAGTAATTATGATTTTAATATTGATAAGAATAATCTTATTAATTACTTCGGCCATAATTGGCAGCCCTAGATCTCATACATGAAGACTATTTCTTATCTATTTTATATATATATATATATATATATATATATATATATATATATATATATATGTATGTATATGTGTGCGTGTGTGTATGTGTGTGTGTTTATGTATATATAATATATATATATATATAGGGGACGGCGTGGCGCAGTGGGAGAGTGGCCGTGCGCAACCCGAGGGTCACTGGTTCAAAATCCCACCTAGAACCAACCTCGTCACGTCCGTTGTGTCCTGAGCAAGACACTTCACCCTTGCTCCTGATGGGGGCTGGTTGGCGCCTTGCATGGCAGCTCCCTCCATCAGTGTGTGAATGTGTGTGTGAATGGGTAAATGTGGAAGTAGTGTCAAAGCGCTTTGAGTACCTTGAAGGTAGAAAAGCGCTATACAAGTACAACCCATTTATTTAACCCATTTATATATATATCCTGCCTTGGTGCCCTTCTATCTTGCCTTGGTGCCCTAAAATATGAGCCCTTGACCATAAAAAGTTAAAATTCGAGGCCTGAGATATCATATAGTACAAGCAGATTTTAAGCATCCATAAGTGTTGCTAAAACAAGTGAAGACAACGGGATTTTTTTTCGGTGTATTTCTTTGTTAAAAACAAGCTTAGTGTTTGGCTTTTTATTTGTTAGTCATTTTATTTTAGGGATTTATTTCAGATGAGCCGTCAAAAGTTCAAAAATAGCAAATTGGTGGTCAAGTGGTAACGTACAACAGCATTTATTGCAACACCCATTCACATACAAGCCTCACATAGATATTTTAGTGTTTAGTGTGATTGTGTGAGAGCTAGTAAGAAATCAGATGACGTATACTGAAAAAAATGTTCCTTGTCCTAGGAAGGCCTAATGATCCCTCATTAGGATTTCTGGCACCAACTATGATGTGACACATAGATTCGCAATGACATCATTAGAAAGCCAATCATGACATTCATCATTAGACTGTCATCTCATAGCAGTTTTGTTTTCTGGTTGTAATCAGTGGTCTAAAAGTTTTTTTATGTTGGGATGACTGTATATTGGAATCAGGTGTCCATGTGGTACGAAAGTGCTCATAATTTTTTTTAAGGCTGTGATGTACGGGAAAATGGATGCATTCTCTGAAAAGTGTCAGCCAAGAATAGTTTGCAATGTTTCTTTTTTTTCCCAGCTTTAACAAGTGCTATTATTCTTATCCTTCTTTTTGCCATTAATCCATTGACGTAATATTTGAGCTAATTGCACATCTAGTTATGTGTTTGTGTGTGCATGCGCACTAGTCAGTGCTCCAGCTACCTTAAGTGAACAAGCCATGTGGGGGAATGAGGCCTGCTGTGGATGTATCCTGGCATCCCAGCCATTTCCTGTTTGATAGGATTATTAGCCCTCTGTGCTCTACTCTCTCATAGCCGAGGGCTTCAGCTTGGTTAAAAAACACATTCTGAATGGCAGTTTACTGGGAGAGAGGATTATGCTGGGAGGTTAATGTGGCCAGCATGCTGCCAAGTTCACCCCACATGATGTTAAAGTTGGCGTTGCACATGTTCCACACATATGTTGTTGAGAGGAAATCTTAAAGCTGATTGAAGAAATCACCAGCGAGATGGTACTCTATGCCTCTACAGGGTGCCTGAAGACCACTGCAACTGTCTCAACAGTTTCAGTCTGTGACTTCATGACTTTTGACTTTATTTAGGGCATAACTTAGACTCTTGCTGTGATAACATTGCCCCTGTCTGCTTCGATAGCCTTGATAGACTGCCGGACATATTAATAATCACTGGGATGTGGACCTAAGTAGCATTATCATGTTTAGCTAGCATATTTCCTTCAATGGCCAGTAAAGCCAGGTTTACATCTAATGTAATCAGGATTTTGACTCCACGGAGGTCAACTATTTGACCTACTCTTCCTCTTAGTAAACTCTGTTGCCCATCCATCATTAACTGAAAAATATTTGAATTCATTGTGCGTGTGTGACTACAAAAAAAAGAGTTATACACGTGCGCATTCCTCTTGCGTCACTTCACCTTACGGCTTTCCTGGATAGTGTGAGTCTGAGAAACACTCAGGAAGTTTCCTTTTGTTCACTTCCTGCATAATTTCTGTCCCATGCTCGAGCTCCCTGTTTTAGTTTACAGCATACGTGTCATCATAGCCGTAAGAGCTCCCGTAACTTCAAGGGGAGGCAGACCGGTGAGAAATACAGAAAATAATAGAGGACAGCGTGACGTCGCTTCAAACAAAAAATATTAAGCTAGAAAAGCTTGTTCACTATTGATCTTCAAAACTTTGTGCTTTGTATATCCTTTGTGGCAACGCCTGCAATTCCTTGCTCAATTTCCTCATTTTATTGGAAACTCAATTTTCATTTTACATTCTATCCAATAAATTGTCAGTAAGAAGCTAGTATTGCGAGTTTATCAAAAAAGCTTTTAAGCTGCCATTGCTATCAGTGGTTCTCAAATGGGGGTACGCGTACCCTTGGGGGTACTTGAAGGTACGCCAAGGAGTACGTGAGATTTTTTTTAAATATTATAAAAATAGCAACAATTGAAAAATCCTTTATAAATATATTATTGAATAATACTTCAACAAAATATGAATGTAAGTTCATAAACTGTGAAAAGAAATGCAACAATGCAATATTCAGTGTTGACAGCTAGATTTTTTTGTGGACATGTTCCATAAATATTGATGTTAAAGATTTTTTTTTTGTGAAGCAATGTTTGGAATTATCAATCAATCAAGGATTATTTATATAGCCCTAAATCACCAGTGTCTCAAAGGGCTGCACAAACCACAACGGCATCCTATGACATCCTCGGTAGAGCCCACATAAGGGCAAGAAAAACTCACCCAGTGGGACGTCAGTGACAATGATGACTATGAGAAATTAAGTTCATGAATCCAGATGGATCTCTGTTACAATCCCCAAAGAGGGCACTTTAAGTTGATGATTACTTCTACGTGTAGAAATCTTTTTTTATAATTGAATCACTTGCTTATTTTTCAACAAGTTTTTAGTTATTTTTATATCTTTTTTTCCAAATAGTCCAAGAAAGACCACTACAAATTAGCAAAAATGTTGCACTGTTATACAATTTAATATATCAGAAACTGACGACATAGTGCTGTATTTTACTTCTTTATCTCTTTTTTTCAACCAAAAATACTTTGCTCTGATTAGGGGGTACTTGAATTAAAAAAGTGTTCACAGAGGGGACATCACTGAAAAAAGGTTGAGAACCACTGCTATAGGGCATTTTACTTACTATTGATGCTTATAGAGGTTTTACACTAGAAGTGTCCCGTTACAACATTTTCACTTCCAGTACTATCTCGATATTGGAGCCTTGATTATTGGCCGATACGGATGTTAATCCAATATAATATCAGCACAAATCACAGCACGTATTATTTTTTTGTAGTATGGAATGTTATAAAAGGCTTGATCAAGTGAAATTACTTAACTGGAATGCATTTACAATGTCTTTAAATTGAAGTGGGGTGGTAATTAGATTTTTTTGACAACACCTTATGGTCACAATAATTAATTTAAGTTATACTCATGGTGCAGTACATTGAATGATCCAGACACATTTGTTAGTAGATACTCTTTGCTGCCTTGGAGACTTTGTACATATATCTACTGTATATGTAAATAATAGACAACTAAGATTATTTTATTCTTGTTTTTACGACAAATGTTGTATTTTAGACTGTGCTATTGTTTGATTGAGGACATATATTACATATGCTTAGCTTGTGTGCTGTTGTGTGCTCAGCTAAAGTGTTCAGTAGCTGCTAGCTTCTAGTAGCCTACCTTACAGTAAAACCTACCATGTTTACCTTTAAAAAAAATGTTAATCTAAAATACAAGACCAACTTTGTGTACTTATTGGAGGACAGTTCCATCCATCCATTTTCTACCGCTTATTCCCTTTCGGGGTTGCGGGGGGCGCTGGCGCCTATCTCAGCTACAATCGGGCGGAAGGCGGGGTACACCCTGGACAAGTCGCCATCTCATCGCAGGGCCAACACAGATAGACAGACAACAATCACACTCACATTCACACACTAGGGCAGTTAACTGTTTAAAAGGCGCTGCAGGACTGCTTGTGTCAGACCGTAAATTGGAGATTTTAGATGCATGCGATACTTGTTTTTTTTATCGGACCAATTTTCACTATCAATATCAAATCCGGAAAGCCCTATTTTTCACAGATCTTTGAGAGCTGTGACATAGTGTTGAATTATAATGCTGAGATAGAATTTTTTACCGTGTTAGTATCATTGTGAAAACTTCTCCTAGGTGGACTGCATTACGGCCGGGCGATTATATGATCGTGATCACGATTAATTTGAGTTCGATCACGGTGATCAGCAGACAATGATCAAACATGGAGGAAATGTCTGTTAGAAGTTATCGCAGTAGTAAGCCGTAGGGAAGCAATATAATATATATAATCCTTATAATATATATAATCCTGCACGGAACAATCCACCTTTATTGACCGTGATTCTGTGTGTGTCCGTGAATGCATGTGTTTGTGTACGTTTGCATGTGAAAGTGTGTCGTGTGCGCTGTCGCTAAAGTCAGTCTCGTCACGATGTAATTAATGTTCAATTGCATTGTGCCACTTCCTCTTACGTAGATGGAAGTGTAGCCCAGAAGATCAAGTAAATAAATAATGACTAAAACTAGCATAGAGTTGAAACACAACTTTTAAAAAGAGCAGTGACTTTACTTTCACTAACTGCTGCAGCACACCAGTAATCATGCCCTGAATGTAGAATTGCAGGCAATGACAGCGTTTATGTGACTGTATTGGTCCCCGCTGGGGGAATCTACACATCCAATAATTTAATCAGAAAAGGGATTTTTATATCTAGTCAAACTTTTTGTTGATGTGTCTGCAATGATTCCACTCCTCTGGTATAACATGTACTAAAAACTGCAGGCATACACTTTCTGTTATTTTTGTTTGTTTGTAGATAGAAAAACATGTTGTTCTGAAATCATCATCAAACCTGTTGTATGTGTTGCTACACATTCATTTACAGGATCTCAAATTCAAACTGCACTTTAATGGTTTTCATTGATAAGAAGATAATTTGGGGTTTAAAAACTAAACTCCACAATGTGGGTCACCACTTGTTTGCCAAAGCACTGGTGAGAAACACTGATATATACAAAGGTAAATATTAACTAAAAATAAAAGTCTTATAGTATTCACTACACCATTGTTACTTTGTTTATTGCAGAATGTTTTTGAAGACAAGCAAACAAAAAAAAATTTTTTGAGAGGAAAAAAACAGTTCTCTTTAGCCCCACAAAACTTACCAAAACAGAAGCCAAACTGTGGCTCTAAAACCAGTTACGGACCGTAGCGTGGGTTACCTGTACTGTTGCACCTCTAGTACATACAGTTATAAATATGAACAAAATGACAGTTGTCAGCTTTTACCATATATTACCTCAATCAAACATGGTGTAAATATCTATTACAAGATACTGCAGTAGTAAACAGTAGTGATGCAGTACTCTGTAAATTCCTGAACAGGACGATCAGCTTCAATAAATAAATAAAAAAAAGTGATATTAATCGAGATCGCTGATATGAAAAAAATATTTTGAATATTTTTTTGCTTCTGAGGTCTGCACTAGACTTTTAAATTCTCAAAATAACTTTGCAGTATCTAAGCCCTAGAAAGGATTACACACATAACTAAATCAAAGCAACAAAAACAACCAAAAAAAGTGCTGTTAAATATTTACACTTCCCCCGTGCATTTCCTCTCGTTGTCCTTTTTTGACTGTGGCCCTTGAACTCCAGTGAACCACGGCATTGTTAGTGATGCTGGTAGACAATGCTCTGGTGCCTCTCCAAGGTGGAACTTTTTATCGCAGCCCAAGTGGCAGAGAAGACAAATACAAGTGACAAGTAAAATCAAACAAACTGACTTGTTTAAGTCTACGCTGGGGGCTGCCAGGCTCTTATTTGTAGCTGCAGAGCTTGTGTTCCGTATTTTTACTCCTCTGTACAGTCTTGTCTTTTTTTCTGCATCCCTTGAGCAATGGCGGTATAAGAGGCCCATTACAGACCACAATCAGAGGGTGCTAAATTATTCATCCAATGTCTTGAACTTTAGATTTCTCAATGTGCGATACACAATATGTCTTTGGAGAGAGGCATATTAAGAAATAAACACTTCTTACTCTTTCTGGATCAAATCCAGTTAAGGGTTATGAGGTGCGCCACAAGGTCATAAACCGTACCGTTGTTTGTGCATGGTCTTTACTTTTGTTTCCTTTAAATTTTCTTCTTGAGTTCAACAAGGAAATCCTAACATAGCTTAGCACGGATAAGTACCAATTTCCTGTAAATTAAGTACTTTTGGAGTCTGACTTGCATCATTTTCTTCTGTTCCCATCAGTGTTGTTTGAGCTCCTAAGACCCCTGTTTGATTTCCTTAAAGTATTTCTCATCCTAACAAAGTTCTCTTGAAACAAAATTTTTTGACCTGAACTAAGCGAAATTATTGTCGGTTTGTTGGCTCTTTGTGATAGAAACACTGCAGAAACCATGTAATACTAAGCCATGATTTAGTGAACTTGGTTTTAATGTTTACATGCCCCAAGGTATTTATACCCTGGCCACATTTTCATGTAAAGTGACTTTTTATTCGTTGAATGTCATTGCACCATTCCAAAGGATCCTGACAATGCCTTGCATAAACTAGAGCATTCTAACAAACTAAGTTTAGAACATTGGATGTGCCTGTATTGATTTGATGAAAAAAAAAAAGAATAATACCAGCATGAGGTGTTGATGTTTGACCGCAATCCATTTTGCAACCATGGTCGAATTGTAAAAGTTTTCAAAAAAGTTCCAACTTCAAAATTTTATTTTGGTTGAACTCTAAATTGTATGACATTGAGGCCGGTTAAACTTCAAAGGACGGTACCCCTGCATTTTTTTCACAGAGTCTTACAATCTCTTACAATTTCCTTGCACGGTATCATTTACAGATGAAGAAAGATTTTTTTAATTGACTTCAAAGCTTAATTTGTATGGTTAGTGTGTAATTTAAAAAAATATATAAATATAACCAGATTTCCACGGTAGACATCGAAGCAGTTAAAAGGGGAGATGACCGTTATAGAAAAAAATACTTTGTTGGCAGAGATGTTATTTGTCAATGTCTGTAGTTCTGTAACGTGTATATATATATATATATATATATATATATATATATATATATATATATATATATAATATTTTATTAGAACGTATCAAAACACGAATTGGTATGTCAGACTTAGCCCTGTGAGTTTTCCTTGCCCTTATGTGGGCCTACCAAGGATGTCGTGGTGGTTTGTGCAGCCCTTTGAGACACTAGTGATTTAGGGCTATATAAGTAAACATTGATTGATTGATATATAAGTTTTCCTTGATTTAAAAGCAGTAAAATGGAAAGTATTGCTTCTGTGTCGTGCCATTTAATATATATATATATATATATATATATATATATATATATATATATATATATATATATATATATATGACAACTTTTTTATTATTATTGCAACATGCTGTGGATGCTTGGCTGACTTATTGTGATCTAGTTCAAGGTTGCAAATAATACACAAATTGAGGACTGGTGTGCTTTAACAAGTGTGTCAGGGCAGGGATTATATAAGGATATTTAAAACATATGCCCGCGTTTACCATGGAACAGAGTGAAGAGAGTGGTTTTGTCACGTATGTTCTTTTATTTTGACTGGCGCTGACATTTAACAGTCTTTATGTTAGAGGAAATGTGCCCCTCAGTGTTCATCATATAAATTAATTGTAATAACTTTGTGTCAGAACATCAAGCATGTGACATACATGAATAATCAAATCAGATAACAAAATACCTCATCAGTATCATAAATCCTTTATTTATCCCCAGGGGTAAATTCATGAAAGGTGAAAAAAGGTATAAACCAGGGGTTTCAAACATGCGGCCTGCGAGACGTTATGTTGCAGCCCGCGCTTCGATATGACAATTTAATGTTGGTGCAGCCCGCAATTTTAATATGAACGCCGCTTGATAGCTCATGCTACATCCCCAAATTTCCCGGGAGACCCCTGAATTCCAGGACACCAATTCTCTCGAAGCCCCTGTCAATTTTTACCAGATTAACAATATTCAGGGAGTGCCATAATGGGACAGCCTTTAGCGCCCCCTACATCCTGAACTGACAGCGTGCAAGCCAAGTTGAATGTTGCATTTGACAATGTGAGACGCACGTGTGTTATTGCAAGATATATTTGATCAACAGCTACACACGTCACACTAAGGGTGGCCGTAAAAAAAACTTTTAACACTGTTACAAATATGTGCCAGACTGTGAACCCACACCAAACAAGAATGACAAACACATTTCGGGACAACATCCGCATCGTAACACAACATGAACACACCAGAACAATTACCCAGAATCCCATGCAGACCTAACTCTTCCGGACTAGAATATACACACCCCCACTACCACCAACCCCCCACCTCCCCACCCTCCCTACTTGCGTCGTTTGAGGTGTTGTACAAACCCTGTTTCCATTTGAGTTGGGAAATTGTGTTGAATGTAAATATAAACAGAATACAATGATTTGCAAATCATTTTCAACCCATATTCAGTTGAATATGCTACAAAGACAACATATTTGATGTTCCAACTGATAAACATTTTTTTGTTTGCAAATAATAATAAACTTTAGAATTTCATGTCAGCAACACGTGACAAAGAAGTTGGGACATGTGGCAATAAATACAAATAAAGTTGAAGAATATTCATCAAACACTTATTTGGAACGTCCCACAGGTGTGCAGGCTAATTGGGAACAGGTGGGTGCTATGATTGGCTATAAAAGCAGCTTTCATGAAATGCTAAGTAATTCACAAACAAGGATGGGGCAAGGGTCACCACTTTGTAAGCAAATTGTCGAACAGTTTTAGAACAACATTTCTCAACGAGCTATTGCAAGGAATTTAGGGATTTTACCATCTACGGTCCGTAAAATCATCAAAAGGTTCAGATAATCTGGAGAAATCACTGCACGTAAGCGATAATATTACGGACCTTTGATCCCTCAGGTGGTACTGCATCAAAAGCGACATCAGTGTGTAAAGGATATCACCACATGGGCTCAGGAATACTTCAAAAAAACACTTTCAGTAACTACAGTTGGTCGCTACATCTGTAAGTGCAAGTTAAAACTCTACTATGCAAAGCAAAACCCATTTATCAACAATACCCAGGAACACCGCCGGCTTCGCCGGGCCCGAGATCATCTATGATGGACTGATGCAAAGTGGAAAAGTGTTCTGTGGTCTGACGAGTCCACATTTCAAATTATATTTGGAAACTGTGGACGTGGTGTCCTCTGGAACAAAGGAAAATAACCATCCGGATTGTTATAGGCGCAAAGTTCGAAAGCCAGCAACTGGGATGGTATGGGGGTGTATTAGTGCCCAAGGCATGGGTAACTTACACATCTGTGAAGGCACCATTAATGCTGAATGGTCCACACAGGTTTTGGAGCAACATATGTTGTCGTCCAAGCAAGGTTATCATGGACGCCCCTGTTTATTTCAGCTAGACAATGCCAAGCCAACAGCGTGGCTTCGTAGTAAAAGAGTTTGGGTACTTTCCTGGCCCGCCTGCATTCCAGACCTGTCTCCTATTGAAAATGTGTAGCACATTATGAAGCGTAAAATATGACAGCGGCGACCCCGGACTGTTGAACGACTGAAGATCTACATAAAACAAGAATGGGAAAGGATTCCACTTCCAGAGCTTCAACAATTAGTTTCCTCAGTTCCCAAACGTTTATTGAGTGTTGTTAAAAGAAAAGGTTATGTAACACATTGGTGAACATAACCTTTCCCAACTACTTTGGCACGTGTTGCAGCCATGAAATTCTAAGTTGTTTATTATTTGCAAAAAAAAAATAAAGTTTATGAGTTTGAACATCAAATATCTTATCTCTGTAGTGCATTTAATTGAATATGGGTTGAAAAGGATTTGCAAATCATTGTATTACATTTATATTTACATCTAACACAATTTCCCAACTCATATGGAAATGGGGTTTGTATATTGTAGCCCTGCAAGGTGTTCTTGGTATTTGTTCTCTTGTGTTTGAGTTGTGTTAGGGTGCGGAAATTTTCCCAAAATGTGTTTGTCATTCTTGTTTGGTGTGGGTTCACAGTGTGGCGCATATTTGTAACAGTGTTAAAGTTGTTTATACGGCCACCGTCAGTGTGACCTGTATGGCTGTTGAACAAGTATGGCTTGCAGCCACTGACGTTGTTCTGTACAAGTCTCAAACTACATGATACAGAGCCGGCACGTTGGTTGTGTGATATAAAAGCGTGCACGATGACATCTAGTGAAGCAGTAGTCTTCTTTTGGGGGTGCGCGGACCCCTGGAAGTACTTGAAGGTATACCAAGGGACAAGTGAGATTTATTAAAAATATTTTAAAAAATTAGCAGCAATTCAAAAATGCTTTGCACATATGTTTATTGAATAATACTTCAATGAAGTATGAATGTATTTTCATAAACTGTGGAAAAATAATCCAACAATCAGTGTTGACAGCTAGACTTTTTGTGGACATGTTCCATAAATATTGATGTTAAAGATTTCTTTTTTGTGAAGAAATGTTTAGAATTAAGTTCATGAATCCAGATGGATCTGTATTACGATCCCCAAAGAGGGCACTTTAAGTTGATGATTACTTCTATGTGTAGAAATCTTTATTTATAATTGAATCACTTGTTTTTTTTTCAACAAGTTTTTTAGTTATTTGTATATATTTCTTTCCAAATAGTTCAAGAAAGACCACTACAAATGAGCAATGTTTTGCACTGTTATACAATTTAATAAATCAGAAACTGATGACATAGTGCTGTATTTTACTTCTTTATCTCTTTTTTTCAACCGAAAATGCTTTGCTCTGATTAGTGGGTACTTGAATTAAAAAAATGTTCACAGGGGGTACATCACTGAAAAAAGGTTGAGAACCACTGTTGTAGAGGACGTTAAAGGCAGTGCAGTCACGGCAGCCCTTAATAATGTCGACCGGGTGAAAATTGGGACAAATTCGGGGGAATGGTTGCACCGGTAGATTGTCGGGAGGTGCACTGAAATTCACGAGTCTCCCAGAAAAATCGTGAGGCAAATTGGCAAGTATGTTGCTAGGGCGGTAAAGCCATTCATAAAAGGTGAATTCATAAAAAAAGTGCATGTTAGATTTTTTTAAGAAATCTTTTCTTGCGGCCCAACCTCACCCAGTTTCTGCGTCCATTGGCCCCCAGGTAAATTGAGTTTGAGACCCCTGGTATAAACGCTGGGAGGGGGGTGAGGGGTGATGAACAAAAAAAAAAGTTAAACTCAGACTGGACTCTTGGGTAAGGGATTCCAGGCTGGGGCCAATAAAAACACTCCATAGCCTTAAGTACACATAAACAGTTTATTAAAGGCTACATAAGTAAGTGTTTTCCTCAGGTTCCCTGATTTGTGTTGAGTTAGCGATTGTAAGGTTCTACTTAAGGTTTATAAATGTCTTTATGCATTGTCTTTTGGCTTCTTATCTTTCAGCTGTACTTTTAGCCTACAAACTCTCTACTGGTTTCCTTGTCAGAACACACGCTCACCGAATGGCATATTTTTCAATAGAGTCATCCCTCACCACATTGAGCTTAAAATATTGTGGCTTCACGGATTCACAGATTTTCATTCACGAATGACAGAGCTTCCCACCCTATCTCTAAGAAAGAGCCCAGCCACCCGACAGAGGAGACTCATTTCGGCCGCTTGTACCCGTGATCTTGTCCTTTCGGCCATAACCCAAAGCTCATGACCATAGGTGAGGATAGGGTCCGCCTGTCAATCTCACGATCCATTCTTTCCTCACTCGTGAACAAGAACCCGAGGTACTTGAACTCCTCCACCTGGGGCAGGATCTCCTTCCCATGCTGTACTGGGAGAAATGAGTGTAAATGTGATTTTACATTGTTTTATTTATAGTTTATTATTTTTATTATTTCCCCTGTGTCATGTCCAGAGAGTTCAAATTATGTATTAAAAACCATATTTAGAAGGTCATAAATATTTTTTAATGTTATGAATATAAAATATTTTAGATTTCTTAATAATAATCCTACTTTGTTGAAATTAGTTTACCATGGTCAGACCTGGATCCAATTGGCTGCAAAAAAAGAGAGACAAATGTGTTTAGCCTCAGTCTAAAAGCTTGCTGGAGGACCTCAGGGAACGTTAATGTTTTTAAAGCAGGCTTAGGCTGACCATTTTGTTTTTGCGTCAGCGATTATGCTAAGATTTAATTGGCCATGGCTGCGAGAGATGCCCTGTGTCAGTGCACTGGTGGTTGTTGTCTGGTGACCTCTTGGTGTAAATGGCTCCTTTGATAGTGTTTTCTCAGCAGGTTATTCTGTGCTCAGCCAGACATAAATATGTGTGTGCATGTGATGATGGGGTCAGGGGTTGTTATTTGCACATTGTGTGTAATTCAGTTAAACAATTTTGTTGCATTTCTGTTGTATTAAAAGCGCTTCATAAATAAAAGTTTGATTGATTGATGTTTAAGTGGCTTGCGGTACAGAATGTTCACGGATCTCTGTAAGCTGTGACCTGTTTGTGTCTTGCCTCGCTCTCACTCAGTCTCCTCTGTTGTCTAACTCACAGGACTGTTCCAGCTCAGAGGAGTACATCGTGGCTGCTGCCCTGCTTCCGCTGTCAACTGCTTTTTACAGAGTAAGGATGTTCATTAAACACAGATGTATGTGTTCCATGTAAGGACTCTGTACGCATTGGCTGTAAAGTGAGAGTGTGGCATGTTTGATGCTAAAACCTCTTCCACCTCTTATGTGCAATATTGTTTAGGACAAATGATTCCATTCCTTTCAGTTACTTTGATATTACATAACACTAATGTAATAATTCAAGGATATTAGTAGTGTTTTTGGTAGACATCCACTTTTCCACCAAGATTTCCAGGAACTTTTGTTACCCAGATAAAATAATTATTCGTAATAATTGTGGTTTGGTTTTCTACCACATCTCAAAGGTCATGGTATTCAAATCTACCTGACGAAATGTAGGGGAGTGGTATATTATTACAATGTTGCACTGTAAATGATACTAGTTTAGCATTTTTTCCTTTTTTTACTAAACTGCAAGTATGTTAAGTACAAAGCAAGTGTGATACATACACATTTTTAGACGTGTGTAATGCAGATGGAAACTGGCCGAGCATTTTCCAAAATCTCAGGTAAATGATAGGTTCGGTTCCAGGCCAGTACCCCATCTCCTGACCACTGGAAATCTCTTGTGCCGGATGAAAACCAGATTGAGTGGGAGTTTACAGCAAGAAGACCTTCATGCATGAAAATAAAAAAATATTTTATATAGATGTGCTGGAGACTGATTACAGTGCAAATACTGTAGCTCAACATTTTAATTAGAAGTGGCATTAATGCATTATTTTGTAATACTGACCTGGAATTATTCTTCAACAAATATGTAGTGACTGTGTTTTAAAAAGGAAGTGCTCTTTTTTTTGGAATTTTGCCTATCGTTCACAATCCTTATGAGTAAGGATTGTGAGACAAGTTGACAAAAGGGTTTGGTTGTTTTTTTTTTTCATTACAGCATGTATAAATCACCCTGTTTAAGGTGAGTAGCAATGCAGCTAATGGGAGTAATCCAAATTGTTATTGTGATACGGCTTTAGCCGTATCACACTGGCTGTTGAGTTTGTAATGCGATAGAACACCAATCTGCTATGACTGAAAAACATGAACACTCATGTTACAGTATTAGCCCACATTTCATGTTTTTGTTTGTACACAGCTAGCTCAACAGCGTATATACATCCATCCATTTTCTTCCGCTTAGCCGAGTTCAGGTCGCCAGTGCAGCAGCCTTAGCAGAGAAGCCCAGACATCCCTCTCCTTAGCCACTTTGTGCAGCTCTTCGGGGGATCCCGAGGCGTTTTCAGAACAGCCGGTAGACATAGTCTTCCCAACATGTCCTGGGTCTTTCCCGTGGCCTCCTACCAGTCGGACGTGCCTTAAACAACGCCCTAGGGAGGAATCCGAGTGGCATTCTGTCCAGATGCCCGAACCACCTCAGCAGCGGCTTTACTTTGAGCTCCTCCTGGATGACAGAGCTGTTCACCCTATCTCTGAGGGAGAGCCCCGCCACCCGACAGAGGAAACTAATTTCGGCCACTTGTCCCCGTGATCTTGTCCTTTCGGACATAACCCAATGCTCATGACAATAGGTAAGGATGGAAAGGTAGATCAACCGGTAAATTGAGAGCTTTGCCCTCCGGCTCAGCTCCTTTTTTATCAAATCCAATCCAATCCACTTTATTTATATAGCACTCTCATTGATTTACCACAATGGGTCGATACAATGTCTGCATTACTGAAGAGGCCGCACCAATCCGCCTATAGATCTCACGATCCACTCTTTCCTCACTCGTGAACAAGACTCTGAGGTACTTGAACTCCTCCACTTGGAGCAAGATCTCTTCAGAGACCTATACCTGCAGCCACCAAAACAGATCCCCTCAACGCCCTGACTGGCCTAGAAATTTAGTTCATAAAACTTATGAACAGAATCTGTGACAAAGGGCAGCCCTGGTAGAGTCCAACCCTCACTGAAAACGGGTCTGACTTACTGCTGGCAATGCGGACCAAGCTCTTCCTTGTGGTCTAAATAATATGTAATAGAAGTGTTTTGGTCGAAATGTTGCATAGTTTGCTTTAGAGACCATCTTCAAGTCGCTTTCTAACGGTCCTTTCAGGATGCGCCGTTTTGTAGGCGGTCTAATTTACGTGGCTCCACTTCGACAGCATCTTCTCCGTGTAATCTTTGTTGGACTGCTAGTTTTTAGCGCTTCCATAGCAAGTCTACTGAAAGATATAAGATAGAAATGTATGCTTCTTTATATTAAAAATGGCAACACCAGAAGATGAATGCCACACAACAGGAGGATTGAGAAAAAGAAGGAGCTTATCAACTATGGCATCGGCACGGAACACAATGGTGGAATCGCTCACATTTTTGGGACTTTAGCAGATCCCAAATACACATCAGCAGATACCAATTGGTAGGGATGATGTTCGTTAAGAAATTATCGATGTCTATGCCATTATCGAATCTTCTTATCGAACAGATTCCTTATCCAATCCAGATGGGTTGTTGCGTGTGCACTGAGTTCCAAAAGCGGTAGATGTTGTGTGACTGGGCCGGCACGCTGTTTATATGGAGGAAAGGCGGAAGTGATTGAGGACAGCATGCGGACGTTAAAGGGTGAAGGTTTCAGGTGAGAGAGGACGCCTAAGGCACGCCCTAAGTAAGCATATAGTGCTGCTATGTGCGCTGTAAATAAAAAAAAAATGCATACAAACACGGATTAGGTGGGGCTCCATTTTGACATCCCGGCGAAGCACACTGTGGAGAAGAAGGGGACCAGCACGGTAGCGAATTAATTCGCACAACAGGGTAAGAGAAGTCTGCTTTTACTGTTGTGCTAGATTGCTATACTAATGGACAGAAACTGCCACCTATGGTGATTCTCAAGGCATGACGAAGGAACTCCAACTGCGAGTACATTGATAAATACTTCAATAAAAGTACAAGCGAACTCAGCTTTGCTCCTGCTACCTTTTTAAAACGCGTCCATACATGCTAACGTATGTTTTAAGATAGCGTATGTTTTAAGCCAGCATATGATTAACCATGCCTGCGGCCAAAAATATGCTGCGCCTTATTTATGCGTTAAATACAGAAATAGCACCCGTAACTGACACGGCGGCTTTTAATACAATGCCCCCTATGGTCGCGAAAATACGGTATAGTGGCTTCGATAACGGGAACTGGTTCTCAAAAAGGGATTCGAATCCATGGAATCAGTTTAGTTTCTTATCAAAGCATCTGGAGAAGCGGTTTTCGAACATCATCCCTACCAATAGGTAGACAGAAGTTACTTTTGCATATTATCGTGAAACAAAACACCAGATAATGGCTCCTAATAGCTGCCATGTTGGGGTCCTTGCACACGTACCATAATTAATATTCGTACGCTCTGCGTTCCATCAAGCGGTGTGGCTTCATAGCTTACCAAAGTTATACTAAAAAATGTTAACAGTATTTTTAAAATGCTGTGTGTATGTTCTATATTCTTGATGAAACCTCAAAGTTTTGGTTTTGCTGTCTTTCGGGTACTTGCAAGTGTCCTTTATTTAACAGGTGTCAACTTGCACTCCCCTGTACAGTATCTCTTTTGTGTGACTGCCATCTACTCGCACCAGGTTACAAGGCACACTGTCAATTTTTGAGAAAATTAAAGGATGTTGAATGCGCCTTATAGTCCGAAAAATACGATACCTTTGTGTGTGCGTGTATGTGTATATACGTATGTACTGTATGTATGTGTGTGTATATATACAGTCGAGGTCAAAAGTTTACATACACTTGTAAAGAATATGTCATGTCTGAACAACTCTGTTCTTCCGACAAAACCTCAGTTTAAATTTTTGACCGCAACTTCTCTCCCTCCGTTACCAATCCCATCGGGATCCCTGGCAGGAGCCTCTAGAAGCTACAATATGCTAATTATGTATTTATTATATTATAAATCACAAACCTGGTGAAAAACTACTTCCGGGATCTGCAATTCTGTGTTAAAACAACAGAATACACAACATCATGGCAATCTCTGGAAGTGGGAATAATGGCTGGATGTACCATCTCCCCTCTAGCCTTCACCATGGCAATGGAAATGATAATTCGAGCTTCCAAATGGGTTGTGGGTGGAGAACATCTGAGAGGGGGACAGCGTCTGCCTCCCATCCGTGCCTACATGGACGACATGACCACCTTGACCTCAACCGTTGCATGCACTAAACATCTGCTGGAAAAGCTTCATGCCAACATTACATGGGCACGGATGAAGTTTAAACCCAGCAAGTCCAGTAGCATATCTATCGTGAAGGGGAAACTCACAGACCAGATGTTCTACATTGAGGGTACTCCCATTCCGTTATGTCAGAGCTGCCAGTCAAGAGTCTAGGGCGATTTTACAACGCAAGTCTCAAAGACTCGGACCAGAGCAATCAGCTGAGGGAAGAAACCATCAAAGGCCTTGTCCGCATTGACAAGACCTTACTTCCTGGCAAGTTGAAACTGTGGTGCCTACAGTTTGGATTGCTCCCCCGTTTGATGTGGCCACTAAAAGTCTACGAGATCCCCATGTCCAAAGGCGAGAAGCTGGAGAGAACAGTCAGTGCATACATCAAGAAGTGGCTTGGCCTTCCACGGTGCCTATATGGTCATGGTACCCTGGAACTTCCCATCTCCAGCCTCACAGAGGAGTTTAAATGCACCAAGGTGAGGCTGAGCATGACACTGACTGAGTCTCGAGATGAGGTGATCCGAGCGGTTGCTCCCAGACTGGCAACCGGGAGGAAATGGATCCCATCTGAGGCCGTGCAACAAGCCAAATCTCCTCTCAGGCATGAAGACATTGTGGGACAAGTGCAGCACGGAAGAGGTGGGTTTGGACTTGGGGCTAGTCGACCCACATGGCACAAGGCAACATCAGCCCAGAGGAGAAAGCCTGTGGTTGATCAGGTTCGACAACAAGAGGAGGCAGACAGATGTGCAACAGAAGTGGCACAGTCCAAACAGGGACAGTGGAATAGCTGGGAAAACCCGGTGCATCGTAAGCTCACATGGAAAGATCTTTGGGAAATGGAAGGGAGCCAAATCAGCTTCATCATCAGAGCCACCTATGATGTTCTTCCCACAGCCAAGAACTTAAGCCAATGGTTTGGAGAAGATCCTTCTTGTGCAATCTGTCAAAC
This sequence comes from Nerophis ophidion, assembly GCF_033978795.1. Classification (NCBI taxonomy): domain Eukaryota; kingdom Metazoa; phylum Chordata; class Actinopteri; order Syngnathiformes; family Syngnathidae; genus Nerophis; species Nerophis ophidion. The sequence continues at coordinate 37,237,952 of NC_084612.1, forward strand.
CCCTGCAACACTCCGTCACATCCTCACTGGCTGCAAAATCAGTTTGTCTCAAGGCCGCTACACCTGGAGGCACAACCAGGTCATAAGACAACTGGCGATCACCCTGGAGGCAAGGAGAAATAACAACATGGCCCTCCCTCCCCCAAATCCTAGTCACTCTATCAG